>NC_066396.1:12544296-13144296 GCF_013377495.2 Cygnus atratus | reverse complement strand
CTTGGGGATTTCAAGATCAGATGCTGCACTGGAAGCAAATGTGACTTTGCTTTTCTGGATAGCTCCTGTGTTCTTAGAACTCTTCCAAAATGCTGACTGACTGAAGAATTGAAGAGACTTTCCATTGCAGGAGCAGAGCTATGCTACAGCATGGAGGAAAACCATGCAAACTGTTAAAATAAATGTAAGCACTTTTCCTGTCTAGAGCAGGGAAAGAGGTTATAGTAGACTTGGCTACTACTTACTTTAAATACCTTAAGCACTACACTAAAAAAGTCCTTCCTGATTGATTTAATCTAGCAAAAAATGTGTAAACACTCACTCCCTGCTCTTTTGGGTCTTGATTCGGTACACTCCAAATAGCAGATGCTGTCTGTTCATGGGCTAGAGTGAAGAAAAGGAGGCAGGAACTACATTTTACAGAGATTTCTCTATTTCTGGTGACACTACAGGTTTCGTAAAATAAATTGAACGGAGATAGCCTGAGACAGAACTGCTGCCTCAGTAGAAGAGGGATAGAATAACAGGGTTAATGACAGCAAGAATAGCTGATGGAAGTTAGAGGGCGGTGCCAAAAAAAAAAAAAAAAAAAAAAGTAGCATCAAAGGATGATGGAATTACCTTAACTGATGTAAGTAGCAGCAGCAATTCAAAGTCTCAACTGAAGGACTTCCTACAGAAATTCATGTTTAATAACCCAAATCCCAGGCCTTCTGGCATTTAAGATTTTTTATTATTTTCAAGCATTTTGTTCAAATGCCATGTTTGTGTTTTAAGTTATCTATTAAAGCCTCCTCTCTTTCTCTCCAAAATGACTGAATTTCATGGAAAAGCGAAAGCCGCACTGCAGGGAGGTGAGCAGGAGAGTCTGAATGCCTTTGAAAAGCGTCTACTTTGGACTCCAGTATGAAGACTGACAGTACTAAAATCTTCTTTCTTGTGACCAGGCAAGAACAATTTTCTACTTATTCTATTATTCCCCAGAGAGTTCAAAAAAATTGAAAAACAAAAAGGTAATCAAAAGTGACAGAAGTAATCAAAGAGAGAAATGTGTCTCCTAATAAAAATATTCGTACTGTAAATGATGTAACACCTTGAAAGAAAGTGTTCTTAAGAGATTTTAAGTATAAAACAAGTGGGCAGATTACTCATCAATAATAACAACTGAAAGGATGGGATTTCTGATATGATAGCTCCCAAAGTGGAGAGGTATATAAGCTCCTCAATCTAGACTGATTAAAAAAAAAAAAAAAAAGCCATTGAATTATGTAAAAACAACTGCCCCTGTATCCTTCCACAAGGATATACTAATCCCAATGGTGGAAGGCTGTAAATAACTTTTATTTTAAAAGTAACATTATTTTTAAAAGTAAAAACAAAGGAGCAACTTATATTCAATGTTACTCCCTAATTTCTGTATCAAATATGTTCAGACTACAGGTCAAAGTAACCTCTCTTTGAAACATCACCTAGTAACAGAAGTTCAACAAGCTTAACAGGGAGACATTTGCAGTTCTTTCTACCTTGCATTCAATTTGAACTGATACTATATATGTAAATGGGTGAAATTCAAGGAACTATTCTAATGATGGCGAACAGAAAGAATAGAATCTCGCTCCATCCTTCGACATTGAGTCTTGAAGTGTTATCAGACAGATATAAAAGTGTTGGGAGGGAGTATTTCACAGTTTGAAAAAAATACATGTTTCAGTCCTCTTTTCAAACTACAATAGCATCTTAAGCTGTTGGGCACCTAGCTGGATTTTCCATGACAGCAGTGAAAGCTGAAGACAGTAATAAGAGTTTAAATTGTCTTTTTTTTTTTCCCTGTTTATTTTAAACCCCTTTTGTAAATAAACACACACTGATGTTCATGCTTTACTCTGCAAGTTACCCCTCAGACACTAATTAGAATCATATTACTTGTAAAATCGGAAGTTTTTCCACGTCTTAGTTTTTCATTATTTTCCTTCATATCTTAAACTGAAACTACATGTCTAAAATGTATACTAAGGTTGTACAAGAGTACACTCAAGAGAAAGACGGAAAGATGAAAAAATATAACGTGAGAGATGGGTACGATATTTTTTAAACAGCAACAGAAAGACAGAATGTTTTCTGGTTTATAGAAATACATTATCCACAAACTTTCATGCAGAAGGAAGCATCCATAGTTGAGAAGACTTTTCAACGCCTTTTAATTTCCTCTTTTAGGTATTTCCTCTCTTTAGATATTTTTGATGCAAACTTACATGTTATTAAATTCAGTTTTGTCCAGTTTCATATAACTACATTTACAAATTTGATGCAGCTAAATATGGAAAACAGGTACCTCAGACTTCCCAAACAGTCTTAAAAAATAGACGACTAATTCCAGAAGAATAATCTGTATCAAAAAAAAGAATAACCTGTATCATGTATCGAAAATCTGAATCATCTGGAGACCTCTCCTCTTTATGACCTATTCACAGAGTGTAAGGTGAAGAGGTAGAGTGTTCGGGGAAATTCCTAACAGAGGTGCCTTGGTTTGGTTGGATTAATCAGTGCCTCTGTGTGTGTGTTTACTATCTAACATTTTGGCTTGAAAAAGATAAAGAAAAATAAAAATATTATGGAAAACAGGAGGATTCACATAAACACTGCTATGAATCATCTTGGCCAATATTCCCATGAAATACCCACAGTATCTGTTACTCTTGGAAAAATGTAGATAACTCATAAACTCCATGACAAATGCATAAGCTTTCAAAACGAACAGAAATATTAGAAGGGCCCTACAGACTGTGATGTCCCCCAGTTACCATTTTCAATTTTGGTAGCACTCAAAACAGCACAAAACTTACTTCTTGAAATTTAAGTATTAGAGAACTAAGGAGAGATTCTTTTCTTTAGCAAGTTAAAATGCATTACTCTAGGCTGCATCCAAAAATTAAAGAGGAGTTTAAATAGCTAAACTTCCTTTCTAATACCTAAAGGAAATAAACGTATTTATTCAATATGTAAACAGCACTGTGGCTAGTTTCTCTCAACATCTTCTAATTCACAGCCTCATGATTTTTTTCCTGTGATCTGAACCAGAGTGTTTTGTTAGATTTACCAAGCAAGAGAAAATACCTTGGATTAAATCTACATTCCAGCCTAAGACTTCCTAAAACTACAAATTCACAACATTATTCTAGGTCAGATAAAACATACTTTATTAGATGACGGTAATTTAGAGACTGTTCCCATACACAATAGGTACCATGAATTAAATCTCTTCTTCTCTTTCATGCCACTTCTGAAAAGACTCCAGCGGCCTAGCAATTTACAAAAGCTATTGCAATTAGGGAGTCTCAGCACAGTTGGCAAATATATTTTTAAAATATAAACATCATACTTCTAAAGGACACCAAAAAGCCTGTCTGATCTTTCTCCTGGGAGTTTCAGATAGATTTCAGGCGGTTGCTATTTTTCACCTACACTCTAAAACCCCATTCAGATAATTTCTCAATTTGTAACAAACCCTTGATTTATGAAACCAGAGTTTGTATTAATATTTATGACCTGGAAATTGTTCTTACAATATATACAAGAGAGATTCTCTTGAGCCTTGTCCAAAGCAAGTTGTAATCTCTGATAAAACTGATGTACATCTATAATTGTGGTCATTCAAGTTTCTTTTGCAGTTTCTGGGAGAGCAATTTACTTAAGCTGAGTGTTCTCGTGATATTCCGGATATGTTATATTCTGCTTACATAACCACCTGTCTATTTCATTTTTATCATCTCAGTTTCAAATGTGTATAAACATACCTCACATTTGCTACAACAGTATGTAAAACTGCCACATACCACAAAAAGCACCCACATTCTGTCAAGACCTAGCTTTACTACAGCAATAAGATGCACAAAATGATTGCCACGTTGAGAAAGGGGGGGGGGGGGGGGGGGGTGGGAAACTAGCATTTTCTAGAGACGTAACCCTTAAGATTATTCTTCAAAGCTGAATAGAATATTTCATTTTGACCTAAAGGGATACTGTTATTTATTCAGAAACAGTAAAATACCACACATAACCATAGATCAGCTGACAATAAGGAGAAACAAAACAAACACACAGCTAATATCTATTCTCCTGTCTGAAAGCTCTTCTCATTCTAGCAGGTAAAAGAATAAGTAAATTCTGAAATCACAAAGGGAAAATAACTGAACTTTCATCTCTCTAAAGTGTCAAATGTTTAGTTTAGATACAAACCTTTGGCATTCGCATAATTCACATTCAATTTTATAAGAGTTTCTGTACCATATCGATTTCACATGTGACTTCTAATGCAGGGAATATAGCCCAGAAAACATACATGTAAGGATACAAGAACACAACATGAGACACAGCATCAGACTGAACCTAACTTTTCTTAATGTGGTACATCTTGCAGCTTGCTAACTAGCTGAGAATTAGTTACATTAAACTGACTCTAAAACATACTTCCATCTAAACTTTACAGAGACTTTATCATAGTCACTTGATGGCAAACTTAAGCAAAAAATTGTATAAAGTTCTTTCACTTGACTTACCAAGTAAAAACATGAAAACCAAAGTTACACTAAGAATACCAGAAACAATATCCTAGCTTTTAATATTTGGAGGGTTTTTATACGTTTTTCCAGTCATTCAATCAGCTCCACCTTCTCCAGATTTGCATTCTGTCTTAAAATAAAATTACAAAGATTTGGATTCGAACCACACCTCTAAAAACTGAAAGATTATTTGGAAAAAAAAATGCCACCCCTCTATATAAAACTTTCAATTACAACCTTATATTATTTTTATAAAAGTCAGTGATACCATTAAGCCTCTGTAATTCATTCAGCAAAAGGCAATTTCAGTTACATATGCTTCTACTGAAGTACATTAAAATAACAATATGAAAGTACATTGAAATTACGAGACCAATGCCCTAAGACTGCTGGTGATCACACTGGCATAGAGTTTCATAAACATCAAGATGATATTAATAAGAACCTCTACACCAGTATAACGGCAACCACATTACTGAGGCATCTTCTTAAACCACGTAAGTTTTAACCACGAAAGTTAAGGCAATACAAAATTTAGGTGTAGAACACGCCATGACCTCTGACTTTGTACAATTTATTTCATTCCTGCACACCCTGGTTTCCTCATCTGAAAAACCTGAATAAATAATATGTACCATAAAGAATCTGCTACAAGGGTTTATTCAACAATGTTGATGAAGTTCATCAAGGTCCTCAGGGATCCTGTTATTCTTAGCAAACACACTACAGTCAGCAAAACTAAACAATCACATCTCTAGAGAGAGAGAGTTGTCTGCACACTCTACTTTTCAACAGTTTTCCAATTCTGATTGTAAAAAGGTGTTCACTACATGAACTTGAAAAAAGACATCTATGCACATTGCCTCATTTAGCAACAAACATTCCAGTTGTCTACAAACTTACTAATCAATTAGGATAAGGAACTAAAACTGAGGAGGTGGGGGGAAATCATTAGGCAAGTCATGCAAAGAAGATCTACAACCACGGGGTAGGAATAGGAGGGGTGGGAGTTAAAAATTACAGTACGTCTAAGTTACTGCAGGAAGGAAGGACAATTTCCTATCTAGCTCCCACAGCTGGTTCCAATTCTATTACTGTTTCGATTACTAATTCTCCCATGCCACACATAAATTACCTTCAAAACATTAACATTTAAGCTGTGTTATAGCAGCAGAATTTTATGTAATGTGACATGAGAAAAAATTGCTAAGTGACTTTATGCATCTGGAAATAAGAAAAGATACATTTATATTGTACACATGTGAGGTCCATCCTTGGAGGAAACACCTTTCTGCATGTGTTACTAAGGTATATTCCTTTAACTAAAGCTGTTATGTCAGAGGAAGGTAGTGCATTATGGTCAGTTTATGTACCCACTTTCTTAAAACCACTGTAATACCCATCAACACTACAAATAATTTTCAAGATATTCAGTGTAAATACTAAGCACAAGTTAAAAATCACATGTGAATCATTTGTTTTTAATCATAAAACCCATCATTTTTAACTGTCGTGCTCAAGAATTACAAAATACGCTTATCTTATGTGCATTTATATAATATGCTTTACTATAATATCTAAAAAAAGAGAAAAACCTCCAGCACACTGTATCAAAACCACTGATTTTTATGCACATAAAGCAGTCTCTGAAAATTCCAAATGACTGCAATTAAACCTGACAAGACATACAACTAAACAGACAGCCATTCATTTCTATGTAGCAATTAAACAACTATTATTCACTATTGCTCTGTTGTGTAATATATGGAAACAGAGCAATGACCTCAACGCGTTTTGGAATGGAACAATGCCCACATGTCAAACCCAACACTAAAACTGTCAATCCACAAGGAATTTGAGGTATATAAGTGTACAGAAGCAATGCTCTCACTTTTTAACTTAGACTGATAAAGATCTATTTTCTAGACAGCATACAAAATTTTAGCTGTGGAAAAAGACGACAAAAATTTAGGAACATCACACCTTATTGAAATGCCTCATTTCGTAGACTTCTACTGATATTATGTTAAGCCCTCATACATATTTCTTACTTAATAACTATTAAAGAATGTAGAGTATTAGATGTTTCTTCAAATTATTCAACAAGCTTTTTGTTCTGCTCCATAAGGAGCTGCTTCAGATACTCCACACTACACAAAGATTACTTGAGTTACCAGAATGGTCTTCTTATATTTACAATTTAAAATTTAAATTTATATGATTCAGATTAAGTCACTATTAGTCATATACATAACTTCAATCATCTAGCTGAGATGGATTAACAGTAACATGCATCTTCAACTTGGTCAGCGTTATTGACAGCTAATGAGGTATTTTTCACTCACACATCTAGTACAGAAATGACAATTTTGGATGTTCATGTGAAACAGCATAGAAACTCTACGAGCACTTTCTTTTCAAGTCAGGAAGAAAAGAACAGTCCTGGATATAAGGAACCACAGCTTTCATACCCCATGTGTACTACTTATCTGCTGTGAGACATTGTTTGTGTGTCTAAGTATCGTATCTTAAATGGGATAAAAACGTCCCACTCTGCATTTGTGCTACAACAATCAATAAATAAGGTAGGTTTGCTCATACCTTTGAGCTGCTCAGGTTCTACCATGACAGAAGCCATTAGAAGTGCCTATTAGTAATACTCTAATACCCCAAGTCCTTACAAAATCATTTACAAAATAAAGTAAAAACAAAGAACATTTCAGAAAAAAAAAAAGAAAAAAAAAACTATCTGAATAATGCTCATATTACAAGCAATTTTGCAACTGTTGAGAAAACATATCTTTAGTGTTTCATGTCTTCTGGTTGACTGGTGAAGTTGCAGGGGAATGCACAATTCCATAACTACTGTTTCCATAAACAAGAAAGCTGAAAAAAACACCCTTCAGCAGTTCTTCCTCTGTGACATAGGGGAAGAACATACGCTTGAACATAGTTCCAACTTAGTATTCTACCAAATGAGAAATGAAAGTACAATATAAGCCAAAAACAAGCGTGAGAGAAACAGCTTATAAACACTTATTGGCTTTCCAGAGGAAAAGTTGCAGTGGTGGGAAGGAATGTATAACCCATAAAATCATCTGAATCAAAAGCAGTCCAAGAATTTTGGCTCAGATTTGTTCAAATTCCCTACTATGGACATCTTCCAGGCAACTACAAAAGAAGCCAAAACAAGGATTCCCAATTTTGCACAGTTTGCTGAGCTAGGGCAGAAATTAGCTGCCATTTCTGGAATTTGTTCTGTAGGCCTGAATTTTTCACATTAACCTCATGTTTGACATCAACCTTGGACGTGTGGCCCATGAAGAGATATGGCTTAGTTCTGAAACTAATGCTATCTCACATTAACACCTACTGCTGTCCCAGTCTTGACTGTTTCCCAGGACTCTTAATAATATACATTTCATCTCTTGGGAGCCACATGAAACGCACACTAGATAAGCTTACAAAAACTGTTTTGGTCTAAGTTTGTCATTGCCACTAATCTGATTTAAGGATAAAGTGCAAAGGGTACTGACCACTTGCTTGCCTTTTAAGATTACCTTACTTTGCCTGGACAACCTTCAGGTTCACCTTCAGGTACTATGGATCTGGCTGATCAGACTTCATCTGGCTACCACAGGTTATATCCAGTCTAAGATACCAAAAACGGACCTCAGAGTAGAGAATGATGGCATCCTCTTGTGAGGTTCCTCTCACGAGATCCTAATAAACCTCTACAGATAGGGAGACACTCCTACCCTGACACCTTACTAGCTGAAGCTTCTCTCGTAAACCAGTTATTTCAAGCGGAAGTCAAACTATTCCGTAGGGAAATATATTAAAATGAGAAAGTTCTGATGCTGTTGGCAACCTGTTCCTACCTGTGAAACAACTTGTCCTTTGAATTTCAGTGCATTACAAAAATATGAAAACAGAGAATGCAAAAGAATCGTGCTCTTAAAACACAATCATCCGTTTGGCACAAACTTGTACTATTATAATCATTATAATACTATAAACATACATTTAATCTATTAAAATGCACCATCAGCTATTCACACATTCTCAAATCCTCACAGTCACTCTGCACTGAACAATTCCAGCACTGTGGCATATAGGTGAGAGAACCAGCTAGCAAGAGTGAGCAAGTGCATATAAATAGATTTTTGCAGTTGGTTGTGGGTATCAAGAGCTTAGGAGTATCTATTAATACAGATAGGCACAAGACAGATACACATTGCACTGTCAGAAGTTTGCACAATAAAGGCAGTGGGGGAGTTCTGGCTAAGACACTGGAATTTTTCATAAGCTTAGATATTTGCTCTAAGACAGTAATTACTGTTCAAGTGATAGGCCTGTTTACAAACTTTCGCTTAAAGAATTCAGATAACTCATAAGCAGTATTGTCAACTGCAGGCAAACCAACCTATTTACCCCAATGGATGAAAGTCCTGAGATGACCTCCTTAGAAATTGAAATCAAAACAAGATATGGTATGTTAAGCCTAGTGCTTACACAGTAAGCCCTTTTCATTTTAAAAGTGCCAAGCTCAGAGATTATTGTCAGTGTGCTTCAGAGCTCCCAGAGCTTCTCCTCCAAAACTTTTCAGCAAGAACAATGGCACAGACAAGAGCTCAGGCAGTGTATTGCCAGGGGTTGCCATGCAGTGCTTTCAAAAAAGCAATGAAATCTAAAACTGGGCTGCGTTCTTTGATGAGACAACTGGTCACAGATTAAAGATAAAATAAGTATTATTTTATTCAGCTAATTTCAAATACAAATGTACTATATATGTAAATGTTCAGATTCTAACATCAGTTCCTGGCCTGCAAGACGTATTTCCTAACCAAGAAACCTTAGTTATCTTTCTTTTAGTGTCTCTGTGCCTCAATCATTCTTGATTTTTTTTTTTTTTTTTTTTTTTTTTAAGTCTGCAGAAACTGCATTATGCGCAAACACCTTTGAATCAAAACTACTTATCAGGAAGTTCTCTTGCTCAATTTGGTTCTGAATATCAGCCAATGCTATACATGGTTATGCAAGTCCTGGAGAAAACATAGCCTGAAGATATTTTCTTGCTCAAGTATAAATTGGGCTTATATTGCTCCAAAGAAGTTTCCAAAGGCAATTTATATTATGAACTACGCTAGTCCAGAAAGGTGAGATACCAGGAAGTGTTAAGAAACACTAGAAAAAATAATCTTCTTTACTATACTCACAAGCACAGAAGTTTAATACATATATAACTAACAGAAGGAAAATGAATCTTCACCATCCCATGTTTTCAGTATTTTTTCCTCTCAATACTTTTCAGAGTAACACAAATTCTTCTGACACCTCTCTCCTACAGTAAGCAGAGGATCCACATTCTGTCCTTATGCCACTAACCTCCTCTACAGTTATTAAAGTGCTTTCTCATATTACTGGTTCTTATTTGCCTAATTAATCTCTATATCATCTAACTGCTGTGTATGATCTGTGATGAAGTTTACTATAAAAGGTCTGCTATCTTAAATATGACTGTACACAGTACTTCAAGATGAAGCTAGACACAAAATTTTCTCCTCATCAGCCATAGAAGTCGGGTAATTTCTAACACATTCTGCTACCCATCAGATTTGGTTACAAAGTCCATTATGTATTAGACAGGGTTGCAGCTTCCATTAGATCCTACACCATGAGATTACTCCCAAGAGGCAAAGTAATGCAAAATTACATTAAACTACACAGAATTAAACAACAGCTGACAACTATTATTTTTTGACAGGATAGAACTAGTTTTCAGAACTATCATGCGATTCAGACATGCTCATTTAAAATAGCATTTTTAAAGCATAGTTATAACTAATATAGATTTAGTGACATTCATCTTACTCTGGGGAGTTAATACTCTGCTGAAAATGCAATGACTTAATTGACTACTGCTCATTATGCATTCAAATACTGATTGCAGATTCTTGTTTGGACTACAAGACTTAAGGGAATCACAGAAAACTAACTTTGAACCTTCTCATAAATCCACTGTATATTCAGTGTATCATAATTGCCTTCCCTAAGAAAAATATTTTATGGACAGCAATTGTACTAAGTCTGGTGTTATTTATAACCTTAATTTAGAAATAATTGAAAGAATCTGCCTTTGAAATTGTATCTGTTAAATGTAGAACCTCCCTTTATTATGCAACTACTTATGGGTTTGCACTACCACAATAAAAACACTTATATATATATAGGATAATATATATATAATGTGTGTGTGTGTATATATATATATATACACACACACACACAAACACAGATTAAAAGAAAATAAAAAAACACTTTAAGTGATTCTTTTTCAGAAAGGAGAAAAATATCACATGGAGTCACCAGAGAGGGAAATACCAGCAGGAAGAAAACACAGAGGAGAAACAGGATGCCTTAGCCCTACTAAGCACCCTACTAAGACATATCAACTACTACAGAGTACAGTTTGTCATGGGGATGCAGGCACTGGTGGGGGGAGCCACCACCACTACCACCACAGAAATCAGAGAACAACTACAACTGGCTGTCCTTATCAAAGAAATTGTTATATAAGGCAGCAGTTAATCCTTAAAGGGAAGGACTCTTAGAAAAGATAAGCAATACATTCCAAGTCAAAACAAAGACTGTCATTAAAACAAGTTACTATATCCTTGGCATAAGAGAGGTCCATGACAGATTTTTATTAATATTTTCTACAGAGATAATCTGTGAGGATTACTCTGGCACCATTATTTCTAGGATGTCATTCCAGATGTCACACATACTTCTATCCACTGAATTCAGTCACAAAATTACTGCACATTTCTCTGTTGCCCAATATTCCATGTGCCCATTTATGCAATCCAAACAAGGCAGGAAAAAAAAAAAGAACTTTGAAAAAGTAAATGTAAAGAATAAACAAGAGAAAGAAAAAGCATCTAGCACATGGGAGTTTACATCTTCTGCAGAATTTTATTTTTTTCCACAGAAGAAATCAATGGAGTTACAGTCTTTATTTTATTTTTTTAACTCTTAGGTTGTCTTAAAGCACAGAATGCTTGCAAAGACCAAGACTATAAACTGTAGAACAAGAGGGGGTTGTCTTTATAAATGATTCAGTACTCTGTGTCACAGTGGTCTTGTAAAATAGCTATGCGCAATTTGTATACATGGAGTATGATTAAGTTAGTTATTGTTTCTTTTGAATTTCCATTCCTGATATTTGTTTTTTTGGTACTCAAAAGGTAGCAATGCAGTTAATCTCCTTAAAGATGGAACGTCACTGGAAATATGTTTATTTTTACATGCAAGACAACAAAAGCATGGCACTTGCTCTGCAAGAGACATACACCAAGTATTTGCACTGAAAAAGATTATGAAACCAGTAGCACTGAAACCCAGCTGATCCCTGCAGATGTGGTTATAGCCTGATATGCAGGTTTGCCTTCTTTGCAGAGAACAGCATGTTACAAGACAACTGTGTAACAGGTTTGTCAGAAAATAGCAGATAAATCTCAGTAAATCCAGATGATGCATGAAGCTTGGAAGATTACTGACTTGAAAAATAAGCTAACAATTCTATGAGCCATCATAGAATCACAGAATGGTTTGGGTTGGAAGGGACCTTAAAGATCACCCAGTTCCAACCTCCCCTGCCATGGGCAG
Source organism: Cygnus atratus (assembly GCF_013377495.2). Taxonomy (NCBI): domain Eukaryota; kingdom Metazoa; phylum Chordata; class Aves; order Anseriformes; family Anatidae; genus Cygnus; species Cygnus atratus. The sequence goes on along the minus strand of NC_066396.1, from coordinate 13,132,066 downwards.
GGACACTTCCTACTAGATCAGGTTGCCCAAGGCCCCATCCAGCCTGGCCTTGAGCACCTCCAGGGATGGGGCAGCCACAGCTTTTCTGGGCAGCCTGTGCCAGGGCCTCACCACCTTCTGAGTAAAGAATTTCTTCTTAATATCTAATCTGAATCTCCCCCCTTTTACTTTTAAGCCATAAATCCTTGTTCTATCACTCTACCCGCTGACAAAGAGTCCCTCCTCAGATATGATTATTCTCACCCCAATTTACATTTTAAGTGAAGTCTAGCAAATTCTTTATATATATAGAACTGCATTATATAGTATCTTAACCAAAACTCTGAAAGATTCTAGTCTGAAACCTGCACTAAAATGCAAGTGCCTTAATTGTTGCCAGATACACTTCAAAAGTTTAAAAACTTAATCACTATTTTCCCCTTCTACTTAGAATATTCCTGATACGAAGAATGAGAGTTCACCTTTTCCAAACAATTGCAAATTCAACTTGAAATGTTAACATGATTTGCCTTTAAAATTGATCTGTCTGTATCAGTGATTACACTTATGGATTATTTCTTAAATGAAATCTGATCTTTCACTCTAGCCCTTTCAGTGCCATGAACCCAGCATTTTCACCAAATTAGCTTTGTGCCTACACATGCGTAGCATAATAGCAATATTTGCAAGAAAGACATTTATCCAACCTGAAGTAAACATAAAGGCAGGGTTCCATGCAGGCCCAGAGATGAAAGCTCAATAACATGCAGAAAACATGTCACTAGTTTTTGTTAGTTGTCATTTGAATACATGGACTAACAGCAAAATGAGCAATCTCTCCTCGTTCTGAGCAATCTGAAATGTTTCACGACTTTTATTTTTGGTACTTCAAAACAGGCATAAACTAGCACAGTTGTACACTGAGAGGTCAAGGAGGCACCAAATCCCTCCAATTAACTTTCACTAATGAGATAATACATAGTTGCAGGACACAGCAGCGGATGTGTACTACTTACAAACCCCTTTTTATTGTGCTTACATTTGTCCTGCCATGAGATTTTGTTTGCTCTGAAACTCTGGAGATTTATCACCATCATTGTTTTCACAAGAACCAACAAGTAAACATTCTTACAAACACATGGTCAGTATATCTCAGTAATCTGGCTAAATCTGGAGAAAGATGTCCCATTTTGGCCCCCATCCCTCTGTTTTCTAATAGAGCACTGGACAACGATCCACTTTACACAAGGCACACTATGGTTCAACATACTTGGTGTCACAGAGACCGACTACGTTTTGGCCATGGGACAGATTTTTTCCTCATACCACACGACAGCAATGCCCTGTCTTCCAGCATGTCCATGCAAACAACTCACACATTAGTGAAAACTCTGGGTTTGACTTTCATTCCAGATATGCTTTTGATGATTTAATTGAGTATTTTAATTCTACAAAACTTTTTTTTTCCACAACAAAAGTTTTGGTCACACATAAAAAACTAAGTTCTATTCCTAATTTCTGTAGCTCTTCCAGGATTTATTTCATGAACTCACACTCATATGAAAGATGATCAGTGGCACCTGTGTACCGTAAAACAGCCAGTGCGAATGAATACTGCCCCTACTCCTGACCTTGTGTTTCGCTACCTGAAAATGAAGACGCACTTAATGAAATTAATTCTATGCAACTAGATAATCCCAATCAAAACCTTTACATAATATTGTTTACTCTGAAAACTGTTTCCAAGCTAGTTCTTAAAGATGACTGCAGAAACTATGCAAGACAAAGAAGTTCTTGAAAGGCTGGTGCACATCTAAGATGGTTTCGCTGCCCCCTAGAGACATTTTGGGGAAGAAAAAAAAAAGTACATTGATAGCTGGCACTATGTGGGTTACAAGTGTATCAAATGGGCAAGTTTTTGAAGGCAAATATTGACTTCATCTCATCAACGCAGATGAATTCAAACTTGTGTATCAATTAGGTAACTCAGATATAAACAACAGTGCAGAAAGAACAGCAGAGAGTGAACAACCTGCCTGTGCCCTGCAGTGCGGTCCTTCGCAGCCAACCTGCGCAGAAAGCAGTGCTGTCCCTAGAAGGTCCAGAACACAGGGTGGGTTATTGTAGGAGTAAGTCATTGCTCTCACACAGACACACGCAAGACTGCTTAGTTCCACCAACTCGTATTTGTGTGAGAAAACACTTTGATACAAAATGTCATATATTTTTATTTACTTTACACTGGTAAATGAATTAAACCTGGAAGTCACAAATCACTTTCTTTCTCTTATTAGCAAACTCTATTTTGTCTCTTCTTCCATCTCATCAAGAGTGTAGAAGTGAATGCACAATGCTGATAGTCCCACTGAAGATGTGTCCTCAGTCCCACTTGTAAAACTGGAGGTACATGTATGTGTTGAGTGAAGTCACCAAAATTATTTACACAGAAGATGATCTAGTTCTCCAACCTTAAGTAATGAACCCTCCCATGACAGCTTCATGAGATGGCTCTTTATTAGCTATTTCCATTATGGCACATTTTAGAAAACTGAATGGAAAGTTCTTTATCCCGATTGCATAGAGATGCCTCAGAAACTTTTTTTTTTTTTAATATTGGAAAGGAAAAGTTTCATAATTTATCACCTTTTCACTACTCTTGCACTTTATGTTTATGACAAGAAAGTAACTTTTTCATTACAAAGTAATGTATTGATTCAAAACCAAATGCAATGTCTAGGTCACTTGACTTACATTAGGTCCTTATATGAACAGACGTAAGATCATAAAGGCAGCTTCTCCAGTTTTATTCTTCTAGCTTATTCCTCATTAAGTAGGTAGTCTTTAGGACATTTCACATTATTTTAAAATTAAAAATTATCAGTGTTTCACATCTGTTGTTTCTGTAGAAAAATAAAATACTTCTAGTAGACTAAAATAATAAACAGTTTTTAAAAAAGCAACAAGTGCACTCTCTGGAATTCTGCTAAAAGCTTTAAACACATTTCAGAAGCCTCAGGACTGGACCATGAAAGGGGATGGCTAATAAAAAAAATCATATGAACGATTTTTTATGATTCTTCTGTTCCTTTGGAGAAAGTAAGTATTTTGATTTATGACAGGAAATCAGAAAAAAAAATATTCCCCATAACTTTTAGTTCTATGAACATTTATCAATCCTCAATTACAATGATGCAATTTGAATAAACATTTATAAACAGTAGACAAGGTAACTCAGCAAAATATTATTCAAGATCCTAATAATTTGAAAACAATTGTATTAGATATTAAAACACAAAAAAGATAAGCAGGACTAAAAGAAGGAAGTTCAGTACAATTGTTTTGTGATCTGGACAGTGTTAGCATCAGGTATGTATAGTCCCTGTATACTGCTAAGTGCCCAGCTGCAAATATGAGATGCCATTGCAGCAGTTGTAAAACAATACATGTGGTAGTCTCATGTTCATAAAAATCGAAAGCCATCTTTTAAACAAGCAGCAGACATTCCAAGAGTCAACAAAATTGCTCTCCAAGGATACGACTGGAGCAGTCTGTAGTTCCAGCAGTTTAACATAAATCATTTAATCGAAAATCCTGTGAAGACTTGTTTTGGAAAGGAAACCTAACTACATGTCACTTACACCCTTCCTTCAAATATAGCCCTTCTAAATTATTTTATCATCCCCATCATAAATATTTCTAATACTTGTTAGAATCCACTGTATTTTCTACTCATTCAAGAAAGCGTTCTCTGTATCTTTATTTCTCATTATTCTGTTTAGAACATAAACAGCTTGTTCAAAAAGATAACATTCACATGACAGATACAAAGATACATTTATGTATTTCACAGTGTGATACTATCAGCAGAGAATATTACTGTTAACTCCCTTTCCAAATTTAGAAGTATTTTATTTAACACTGATAAATACAATATGCTATCTGTACTTCTTTGTAGAAGTACATTGGATTTTTTTTTTGCAATTGCCAATAAAAGCACCATGCAAGAATGTAGTCCCCACTTTGCTCTGACTATGCAAGTCTTTTAGGCTCTCAAAGAATAAATTGATTTTAGTCCTTTCATCCCCAAATATTCTAAGTTCTACTTATAGTAAAGAAAGTGATACTGAGGATCATACATTCACATGCCATTGCATGAATGGAATTTCATAACATTTACAACTACATATTCTTGTTAAACAATACTATATGGAAAGTTCAGCCTTGAGACTGAGATAGAATGTAGACAGCATGCAAAATATGTGTTCGGAAAGTCTTAGAATTCTTTTTCTTCTCCTAAGAAGCAGATCACAGTATTATACAGCCTCAAATTTACCCGTGCCTCAAACAATGCAGGCAGAAAACATTTTTGCTCTGCCTAGAAGGATACTACAGGACTTTAGCCTCCACAAAATCTTGTGACTATAAAGAAACCAAGGGTCTCAGAGATGCCAGCACAAGGACCCCATGTTCTCAGCGCAGGAGCACTGCAGCCACAGTGCATCTGGCCCAGACATGAAGGAATACTTAGCATCTTCCTTAGCAGTTCACATTTCAAATATAGCAGTGGTACCAGCAGCTCCCAAAGGAGTTTTCTATAGGCTTCACCAGGTCTGGTACTTTCTCAGAGACCCTTCAGGTCAGCCAAAGAGTAAAGACAAGACTTAATTATTGTTACTACTTTCTTTTTTAGCAAAGCTTAAAGGTCTTATTTTGTTATGCATAACATTTTCTTTAACAATACTAAAGCGACCTCAGTCTAATTTTAAAGTATTTGAAAGTCAACTAATGTATGCCTGTTAATTGCATCATAAAATATGTATAAAAGTACTCATAGGACTAAGTATCTATCTGTCTGTAGGAGACAGCCTAGAACTTCCCATATTCAGACAAATTACTAAAACCAGTATCATGCTGTCAAAAAGGTGTGCACAGCATGCAGCAGAAAAGTCTTGGCCTTGCTATGCTCTAAAGAACTGACAAATAGAGATTTTGTAAGTACATTAGTTTTCTCTGAGTACAACTTGTAATCATTTACTGTAAGGCAGTGAGTTAAAGATGGGAAAAGCAAATACCCATGCCTTTCTGTGAAAGACAGACATTCCCTAAGGGAATTACCATGTTAGCTTCCTCTTGGTCCCAGTTTTTTACTATACATTTTTCTTCTCTTCCAGCTTCTGATTGATTCTCTCAAATATATACACTGAGTTTCATCATACTCAATTTTGGGGGTTGATTTTGCTTTCATTTTGTAAACTTTGCAAAACTTTTTTAACTCACCTGAGATGGTCTCATTCTTTGCAATACCAGCAACCACAGCGATGATCCTTAACAAAAGTTCCATTACTTGTTCCATGTATAACGTACAGAAAATACATTTTCCTGATTTTTATAGTAGAAATGCTGTCAAGACCTAAGAATATATTATGCATAGCTATGACAACAGTATTTTCCTCCCAATCATACAGGAAGGTAACACAAAATGATATGGAAAGCAATGGTAATTACTACCTATTTTTCATCAACGTATCAATGACTAGAAGTTGGTCAAGAAGAATGCCTCTCATGTTCAGAACTGCACTTTTCTGTCTCTATTGCACACACAGAAACTGCTTTGTTCAGCTTACTTCTCTTTGTCTTCTTTACACAAGAAAAAAGATGACTGGGTAAATAATATTAAATACTTATTAGGACAGACAATCCTCAGACTACATGTAAAAACTCCATAAGATGACTACAAATTCCCACAACATTTATTTATTTTTACAAGACCGTGATTTTTAGTGTGGTACCACAGCCAAATTGTAATTGGAGTAATTACAGCCTACTTAAATTCTCCATCTAAATCAGCAGGAAATGGCTTTCTTCCATTCTGAATAAATGAGTATTACTGGTATGTCCTGTCAAACCTCTGCAAAAATTTAAAAGTGTCTCAAAACAATTCTAAAACTTGGAATAGTGTTATGCTATCATTTTGGAAATGTGCCCAAATCAGAATACAGCCTTGAAGAGGTCCAAGGCTGCACTTCTTTCAGGGACATAATTACAGCATGATCAGTATCCTTTTGTTACTGCAGGGAGAAATAGTTCTTAATTCCAAAGAGGAATCAACTGTAACCAAGTCCCATACAGAAAATAAAACCTTACAGATCCAACAAATTCTTTCAACCACTATCCCTATACCTGTTGCTTCAATGAAGAAAAAGTGCCACAAGTTGTTAGTGCTCCATTAAGTTCTGTTAAAGATCTCAGCACATTAATCACATGTAGAGGAGAATATTCATAAATACACACTCTCTTACTAATGTATTTTAATAGGTGTCATCCATTACCTTGAAAAATGCACTATGTTCTAGATTTAAAACTGTCCACCCAAAAATCCTGATGTGACTGTTTTGGCTAGTCTTTTGTCTGCCTCCATCCAGACTTTTTTTTGATCACATAAACACTAAATATGCTTCCAGTGCGTCACACCCAGGCAAAAAGAAGCTGTCAAAGACTAGTACATCTCCCAACCTCAAAATTTACCACATAAAATACTGCCCTTGTTATGAATTTGCCCTCCAAGAAATAAGTCATTCTCTCTTCTAAAATATCCCTCTTTTGAAACAAGAAGACCTTCTTCAAGTTTTCCAGGACACATAGTTTGGGAGATAGAAGCCAAAGATGAAAAGCTTCAAGACTACAGCGCACACTGCTTCCTCCTTATCCCTTCAGCTTACAACAAGCACTGACAATCCAACTGGGCTTTTAATTCTCTAAGGGGAAAAAAAAATACTACAGCAAAGCACTGATCACACTTCAAATACTCCTCATCTTCCTCACTTCCCAAATTAATGCAAGTCTTCTATATTAGAAGGAAAATTGTAACAAGAGGAAAATACCAAAGGGACTTGACACCAAGTGTAGCTACATGCTCTATAAAACAGCGTCTCTTACAGTACTACAAAACAAGCACTGTAAAATGTTTGCTTAAGTCCTTAGAAACATATTGTGCCATATTAAGAATCATCACTATTTGCACAAATGAAGGTGAATTATGACAAATGGATAAGTCCTTTAATCTAAATATTTTCTTGTTAATAGTATTAAGTATTAATACTTAATCAGTATTAACACAGAATTTAATCAAGCACAGAAAGATGCTTTATAACAGCTAACATGAATACTTGAGTACATAAAATGAGCTTACATAAATTTAGAATAAAATGTAACTCAAATTCAGTTCGCATCACATGTAAATGTAAATTACAAAAATTCACAGTATTTATAAACTGTGCTGATTCAAAACATTACAAGGCAAAATGTTCAGCAGTTTATTGTTATTATTAATTTTCCCAAAAAAGCTCCAATAAGGTATGAAAAATTCCCAACAAAGATAAACACCAGTCACTCCTCCTACCTGATGATTACTAGTTAGTATTCTAACAAGTAATCATCAAGTAATCAGTGTGAGTTGTGCAGTCCTGAGACAATCCTAGAATCAAAAGATGTTTTTCTCATAGCAGACAATTTTGACAAATGTCTCCATTGACAGTTTCATACAAGAAAGCAAAAACGATCAAAAAATGGCAGAAAAAAACAATCTCCTATAATAAAAAACACATCTAAAGTCAAGCTTGAGAGACAACAGCAAGCTACCAGGGCGAAGCCACTATTTTGATGCATTTTTATCTGTTGCACAAAGTTTACAAGACTCTAGAGTACAGAACTCCAATTCATATAACTTATAAAGAAAAAATTGTTTCTTTCAGGGTCAAAAATATGGATGCTTGTGTTTTGAAGTTATAAAAAAATACAGTAACAAAAGAGAGACTGTCTAACAATCCATCTGGAAACAAAACAAAATTATTCAATGGAGCTTTCCATCTCTCCTCTCCCAATTCTGCCCCCATGCATACCAACCACAGACTGAAGTACAATCAAGAAAAAAGGAATCACAGAGTCCTCGTAACATCAACACCTGCTTTTTGGGAGACTCACAGGATCGTACTGTGATCACCAATCGATCAACAGGAAATCAGGACAGCACAGCTGTTTCCTTATTCCCTTCAGAGGAAAGAAAATAACTGAGTTCATGAGCAGAAGTAAGGAGAGGCTCTAGACCCCAAAGGCCTCTGGCATCCATGCTGACACAAAGTCTTCCCAGTTATAAATTAACTGTTTAGACTTAAAACCCACAAGTCTCATATTTCTGCCGCTCTGCTTATTCTCAACCAAATCTATTCTAGACTGTTTTGTAACTATTGTCTTAAGATCAGACGAACTTAAATCACACAAGTCTGCAAGTTACTTTTCTGTCTGAAACTTTTCATTGGGGTCTTTTAACTCTGGTTTCCAGTTACTGCACTTTATCAAGACAGTCATAGCGTTACTCAAATATTTTTATATATATTTTATACTTATATATTAAAATATATGTATTGTATAGATATATTTATATATAAACTAATACCATAATGTTACTAGAAATTAATACAGTCAACAAACAAAGTGAAAATTGAGAAACACTGAGAAAGATAGGCTGAAGTAAAATCTGTTTCTGCACATTGTTTTCACCTTTGCATGCCTGCAAAATTTACAGATCTAAAGCAAGTATTTCACTAGACAAGACATCAACTACCCTTTGGAGAGATAATGAAAATAAATTATACTCAGTGCTCAGAATCCATAAATCTGAAATTTATGCAAGCAATTATGTAAAAAACAACAACAAAACAGCACATATCTTATCGGCACATGTCAGATACCAAGTTACAGCAACGATGCAGCTGTTTTCTCTAAAACGATTTACATGTATATAGTGTATTGTATTTTAGAGATTTCAAAGTGCGAAGCCTTACGAAGGTACAGCCTTCTTTGCTGGAGGACAACAGACAACAGGTACACAGCACACTAACACACAGATTAAAAAGAAACAGGTATTTTCTGTTTCGTTGCCGATAACTTGCTCTTAACTTCATAAGCTACCTCTACTACTGAAAGTCTCACCCTGTTCTGTCAAACATACCTATTGCCAAAAATATATTTGTTTTTAACACTTAAAAGATTTTTATGGATCTTCCCATAATTTCTCAATTATTAAACAAACACTGCAATACTACCTAAATGTGAGTACTTATCATTTAGTTACTTTTTCCCACAGGACCTCATTCATTCCAGAAATATGAATGAATGAAGGAGTCTGCTACCACTTGGCACTAATTTGAGGTTTGAACGTGACTGCATTTAGGAATTCATATAGCACTCTCCACTGATACGGAAGAGATAATTATACCACAAACTGGAACAGTAGTGTATATATATAGGACTTTTGATTCATGTGAATTTAACAAAATCACATGACAAAAATTACTCAACAAAAGAGGTGTCAGAGGATGCCAACCTTTCACTGAAGATGCAATAAAACAGATCTTGAATATTTAGCTTACTTGACCAATATGGTTAAATTTATCTTCAACACAACGAAATAATTCTGCTAATTCACTATGTGTGGGAAAGACCACTGCCAACATACTTAAATGAAGTATAAATATATATCTTTTTAATTAAAATTTCAGAATTGAATTACTGCAGGCTAAACAAACGATGCTTATTGCCAACTGCATAAAGTGATGTCTCCATAACAGGCTACAGTACCAGAGGAAAATCTTTATTTGCATCAATTCTCACTTTCAAAAGAAAACCCATTAAGTTCTGGCATGAGTTAAAAGAAAAATCTAGGTATATAAAAACTAAGCACAATTACTGTAGCTAATCTGATGAGTGTGACTTGTTTTTAAGCAAAATTCTCCGTGATTTTGCAACACATACAAAATGTTTTTGATTATTAGGAAGAACAATTTTGATACATTAAGCTAAGAAATCAATTCAATTCCTTAAGGCCCTGACAAGAAGACTATAAATCCCAGCATTCCACTGAAATATAACTTTTTTCGTTTAAGGACCGTTTATAGTTCTGGTGCTTTCAAATCTCATTTGTTGTTTAAAAAAATAAAATGGATGTAAACAAGTGAACACTGAAACAAAGCAATTAATAATAAAGTGTGTAGAAAAGGTAAGGATGAATAGCCATAAGAGATTTCTGATGCAAAGTTTTTTGTAATATTTCTGTGAAATATTAGCAGACAGGAGGTTAAACTTTGCGTTTAATCAAGAGGATTTACCGTGATTTCAAGTTTACACTGACACTGTTTTATTTTAGTGTCATATACACTGAATTCCTTTGAGCATCTTGGAGAACTTTTACTCTGCCAAAGATTAAAGATACCTGCAGGCCCCTGTTCCCAAGCCTGGTTGCTTCTCTATGTGTGGCTTCAATTACTCAGTGTTATATGCAGTTACAAGCTTCAAAAGTGCTGACAGCAAAGCAAAAGATTATTTTCTCTAGGAAGAGAAATAGGGACAGCTAGGGAGACCTGTGATGTAGAAGGGCATTCTGATGAGGCCCCAAAGAACAAACAGAACACCTGTGCAGAACAAGCATACTTTTTTGAGATTTACCACTTCCTAGTATATGCATGCACGAAGTTACCAGATATTAATAGATACTTTCAGACATTGTTCTTCTTTGTAGTGAACCCAGATGCATGCCAATTTGAAAAAAGGACAATACATAGGATTTACACAATCCACACTAACATGCTGGACCCTGAAATAGGCTGAAAATTATTTCACGCCCAAACTGAAAAAGAGGAAACACTTCCTTCAACATCAATACATTTAAGTACTTTTCAAGACAGTAACTGTTATTCTGATTATCTATTAGAAATGCATGTTTGATAAAATTTCTGGATAAAGTACTGTATTTTCAGATCTTACTATTAGGTAAAAACGTTTAAACAAGCAGATCTGAGGTGGAAGAAGAGATGAAATCTGACAGAAAAGAAGTAGTGACTTCATTACGACATGACCCACAGCAACCAAAACCTGCTGATCTATGATGTTCTCAGGAATATTGGCTGACTCCGCAGTGCCATTACAGCTTGAAGTAAATGGGATTCCTGATACAGATACAAGTCATAAGTTAACTTAAGGCACTTATGACTTACAACATTCTCAAAGATAGCTTGGGATCTATCAACAGCTGGTTCCTAAGACAAAATGAGTCATGCATAGGGTACAGATGAGATCACAGGGGATATGGCCCCACAATGTACAGTTTGATAATTAAGAAAATCAGTAAGCAGATCAGACAAAGCAATAAAAATCCTCAAGCATCAGAATTTCCCACCACTCAGATCCCAGTGCCGGGTGGGGGGGGGGGATGGGGGAACATTAAACATTGCAAAGAATTATCATACAAGGTTAGGCTCCCTCTAGCAATCGGGTAAGTTACTGATTAAGAAGTTTCTCTTGTTCTTTTCTCATTCTTTTTCAGTCAGCATTCTAAACTTTAATATTATATTTGACGTGATTCAAGGTAAGAATTTACATGAAAAGCAAAAAGATGAACACCAGGCCAGAACTGAAGATGAACTGGCAAGAAATTGCTGAGACATATGAGAACTGTTTTTCTGGGGATTAGACTTGTATTTGTGTAATAGAACATATCAGTTTTGTCCACTACCAAATGGTTCAGAATAGCATTAGCAAAACTGTTTTTCCAGGACTTATATCATCGCTGCTACAAAAAAAGCACGGAAACCATCATACAACATCCACTACCATGATACAATCAATCCATGAAGGTCTGGAGAAAGAAGATCAAACTATTAAACTTCTAGCTAAGCAGAAAGGCATTTATCAACTCAGTATCTACGAAATCCAAGTGAGGCTGTTTCTGTTTTTCTCATTACTTTTAACATACAAGAAAAGAGCCTATATTTGCTCGAACAAACCAGCCTGGCATTTATTTAAAAGCAAACAAACACACAAACACACAGAAAAAACACCCCTCATCTACATCTGTACATTTTCTCAGAGCAATTTTGGCATAATGATTTTCGCTAGACTCCAGTCTACCTCTACCTCTTCTTTCCTGACAAAAATTCTACACGTGCACTAGGAAACAAGAAAACTAAACTATTTATATAAAATATTTATTTGTATAGTTCTTTTATACCATGGAAAAAAGACAAGAAAAGGAGTAAATGAAATATTGTAACTGATGATGAATTTCGGTTGAGACTCATATGTTTTAAAAACATGAGTATTTTTCAATGAAAATAATTGTGTTTGTTGAATAATCATTAGGAAAAAAAAGAAAAACTTTATTTTGAATAACAGCCATGCTTCACCTGAAAATTCAATCATAAAGGAAAAAGCATACTAACAAATTAGAGTTTACTCAAAGTGTTAAAACATTAAAGAGAAACAAAACACTTACATTATCTTCCTCTTCTGTATCATCATCATCACTATCCTTGAACCCAGGTGGAAGCGGTGGCCCAATGAATTCTTCATCATCGTCATCATCACCACCACCAACTGGACCTTGAACAGAAGTCTGGGATTGCACGGAAGGACCAGTTAACTCTTCATCTGAGCTGTCTTCACTTTCATTGCTATCTCTGTCTCTGCATGTAAAATTAAAAAAAAAAAATATATCCGTATTTTAAGAAATTGGCGCTTCCACATGAATTTCAGGTCAGAGATGTTCAGCACTGACATAAATTTGCAAACACTGAAATTAGGAGCAAAACGTAAACTCATTTTTATTAACATAATGTAGGCCCACCAGCATCTTGAAAGCATAAAAAAAGCTTTAAACAAAAAAGGAATAACATAGCATCGGATAATTTAAAAAAAAAAAAAAGGCAGAATACAAAAAGAAAAAGTTAGGTGGAATGTAAAAGTAACAGTGCCACATCACTAATATGAGTTTAAAATACTTACATATGCTTATATCTAAAATACTTAGAAGCCAGCAGTACATACTGATACACAGCATCTCCAAGCAGCCGCTACAGGTTGCAGCATACCCAAACACTCTGCACCTCCCTCAGCATGGTGGAACTCAAAAGAGTAACGATCCAGGCTCACCACCAGAGCGAGAACACAAAGCATGGCACTTGCTTTTTAATGCTGGTAAAGAAGTACAGGGAATCAAGTACTGTCAGCCAAATATTTGATGTACAGTAACCTGTTACATGTCTAGATTCTAAAAGTTGTGTTTAAATTATCATTTCAGTGATGTCTAAATCAATTGTTTTAAACGCATTGGTTTTGGCATCGGAAAATTTCTGGAAAGAAAGTAGAACTATTTATTCCACGTTCATTCAGTTCATTCGAAATAAATGGGCTCCCTCTGCTGGTAGTTATCAAGTAGGAGGTATTTTAACTGGTACAAGGTCTAAAAGGGGCAAGCACAATTTTTTACTTTTTTCCTAGGCTACAGTGTATCACTGAAGTGATACTTTGCAATGGAAGTCAGCTGTTCTTTTCTGATCCAGTCAGATAAACTCAAGTTGCAAGACATGCTTTGGGAACTTACATTTTAAGAGCAAGTATGTGAATTTAAAATTGAGCTGACTGCAAAAGATACTTTAATAATGGAAAGAAAAAGAAACTACAGAGGTGTTTCCTTTTTTCTTTTTCTTAAAGTCTAGGTTATCATTTTAAAACTATAACGAAAACAAACAAGCTCAAGAACATAATAAAGCACTAAGAAAAGAGGTTCTGAACTGTGTGATTGTGACAGAACACACAACCTCCCTAAAACAGCTGTACACTAAGCAGGTAATAGGTTATACAGCAAATATTTGTCTTGGATAAGCAAATGGAATTCTATTTTAGGAAGAAATCAAAACAAACTAAAACCAACGTGAATTTGGTCCTCAGATGTCACAGTGATGAGAAGGGCTTGCATGCCTGAAAGCTTGTCTAATTTTTCCAACTATATTTACTAGCCTAATAAAAGATATTACATCTACATACAAACTTTGTTTTGCATAGTGATGAGAGACATTTAAAGACCTAGGTCAGCATATGACCGTACAATAAATCTAACTCAAATAAAATGAGCTTCTTTCACTCTATAGCAATGGGACAATCAAAGTCCTTTTACCTTAAGAAAGCTTTTCCAGTATCTGAGGAACACGTTTGGGTCCTTCAAAACTCTTCAAGTTCTGTATCACCAAAATTAACTATTTTATAAGACTGAATCATAGAATATCAAAGGTGGAAGGGACCCAAAAAGGATCATCAAGTCCAACTGCTGGGTCCCAAAAGGATCACCCAGAAAAATCAGACCCTATGTCTGAGAGTGCTGTCCAAACGCTTCTTGCACTCCGGCAGCTCAGTGCTGTGACCACTGCCCTGGGGAGCCGGTCCCAGTGCCCGACCACCCTCTGGGTGCAGAACCTTTCCCTAACACCCAGCCTGACCCTCCCCTGTCCCAGCTCCATGCCGTCCCCTCGGGTTCTGTCGCTGTCCCCAGAGAGCAGAGCTCAGCGCCTGCCCCTCCGCTCCCCTCGTGAGGGAGCTGCAGGCCGCCATGAGGCCTCCCCTCAGCCTGCTCTGCTCTGGGCTGAACAAACCAAGGGACCTCAGATGCTTCACACATCTTGCCCTCTAGACCCTTCACCATCTTTGTAGCCCTCCTTTGGATGCTCTCTAACAGTTTTATGTCCTATATATTGTGGCACCCAAACCTGCACATGGTACTGGAGGTGAGGCCGCACCAGCACAGAGCAGAGCAGGACAATCCCTTCCCTTGGCCAGCTAGCAGTGCCGTGCCTGATGCACCCCAGGGTGCGGTTGGCCCTCCTGGCTGCCAGGGCACACTGCTGGCTCATCTTCAACTTGCTGCTGACCAGAAGCCCCAGATCCCTTTCCGTGGGGCTGATCTCCACCCTCTTGCCCCCCGGTCTGTATTTACAGCCAGGGTTGCCCCCTTCCCAGATACAGAATCCAGCGCTGGCTCTTGTTAAACTTCATACTATTGGTGATTGCCCAGGTCTCTGATTTGTCCAGATCTCTCTGCAAAGCCTTACCACCCTGTGTGTGTCAGAGTTGATCTGAAAAACTGACACGTTCCCAGACTAGCAAACCATGTATCTTTTCCCTAAAAGCCAAAAAAATTAGTTTGGAATGGAACAAAACATACCATGTAGCTGCCAGTAAGAGTGTATATAACACAATGACTGAAGGAGGCCCTTCCAATCCCAGAGTCCCAGACTTTTAGATCTTTCTATAGACACTCAAGAACAATACCCAGCTTCCTCCCTAATTGCCTAACCCTATAGTTTCCTTATTTACTAGGTAGAATCAATGCATTCAAACACTTCAGCATTTTGAGAGGCTATGCAATTATTCTTCATATTAAATGATCAGAAATTCAGTGCTGTTTTTCACCACACTCTAAGCTCGGCAGAGACAACCAAGGATTCCAGCTACAGCTGCTAGTTTACTCTGTTTCAACAGGAAAGGCAGTCGAACACAAGAACAGCCCAACATAGCCAGGCCAAAAGCCCATCTAGCTGAGTAGCATTCGTCAGACAGTGACAAGGGGTGCCAGCAGAAATGACAAAACAAGAGAGCAGACATATCATGGCACTTGTTTAAACTTTCAGCTATACAGTCTTCCTCTACCAGATGCTGCTAAAGGAACCCCTTTCCCACAAATCAGAGGCATATAAGGAACTGTTTTTTGCCTTCCCTCATTACTTCCTCAATAAGTAAAACATGCTGTTAAGAGGAAAACAGAAAGCTGGATTAGAGTACACATGGCACACAGAGTGAAAATAACGAAAAACATTACGAGAGCTGTGTATGTGGGCATTACCCCGCCCCCCCATGCGTTCTCTCTCCTCACATCATCTACTGTAATTTCTTAGACTTTTTATTTTTTATATACTAGCAGGTGCTAATTGTGGATATTGTGGATGCTCCATCCCTGGAAGTGCTCAAGGACAGGTTGGATAAGGCTTTGAGCAACCTGGTCTGGTGGGAGGTGTCCCTGCCCATGGCAGGGGGGCTGAGACCAGGTGATCTTTAAGGTCCTTTCCAACTCAAACCATTCTGACTCTATGCTTTTCTTTGACAAAGTGTAAATACTATTGTTCTTATGCATATGTGTGTAAATACTGTAACTATTGCAAACATTTCTCTGTAGCAAATTAATTCAAAAAGCAAAAAGAATCACTAGAATCACCTTTTTGTATTAAACAACCCTTTGTCAACAATTGTAAAATTAGTAAGAGAGCTACTAAGATAGATGAATGTACTTGGAATTTAAAGAAAAATAGTAGTGTTGCCATTTTCAGAGAAAAGAATAAGCTGTAAATTCAATTTATAGTAACTAAAATCTACATCATAAAAAAAATAATACCCTTGAATCCTATAATTCAGATTTCAACAGTCACTTGAAGGATTATCCCACTGAATTTAGGCTGAGGCACAATGGTGTGTCTCCTTCACTAGCTTTCTGTTTTAAGCACTAAGTTCTAAACTGAGTGCCATAATTTACAAGGAAATATAATACTGCAAGTTAACATGTTCAGCTTCCAGTTCTGTGAGCTTTTCATGCCAGTCCTCAGTTAAAAAACAAACAAACAAACAAACCAAAATAAAAAAACCACTTATTATAAACAGGTCCTTAGTGAGTTACCAGAGCCTCCTTTGTAACTCATAATGCTGATAGGTAATTATTACTTTCTTTTATCCAAAGAGCCTAGAGTACTCTTCTCTGAAATCCTTTAGTGAAATGATAGAAAACGCTCTATATCATCTGCCTACTATTTGTTTTAATTGAATCCTTATATTGAAGTCACCCGTATATACAAAGCACACAATCCCATTGCATCTAATTCTTGTCAGTCTCTATTGTTTCACTAGGAAGAGCATCAAAAGTGAATGGCAGCACATACTTTTACTTCCTCCGTAAGACATAACACAGATCTATAGGGAAGTATGTTGTGTGACCAGTTATTTCAGTGCGAGTCCACAGCCCATTTGAGCTTTCCATAAATCAACAGGCAAAGAAGAAATTTTAGAACAGAAATTTGTTCGGTCTGCAATGCTACAGGCTTGTCTGTAAAAACCTACCACATACAATCAGCCTAGGAGACACATAAGAGTATACCAGAGTAGCTTACGGCTTATAAGACTTCTGTAGACAGAAAACCCTACAAATTTACAGTATACTGATGTCAACAAACCCCGTCACACAAAGGAGTGATGTGGCCTCTGTTACATGTTGCAACTTTTGATTTTGCAGCACTGAAGAATCCAAATACTCAAAGCAGTAACATCTGCTATTTGTCAATGACATGCAGACTTTGAAAAGTTGTGGAGTAAATTTCAGACTGAAATCAAATCAGAATATTTATTCAGCCATACCACTACTCCATACAGTGTGCACACTTAGTCTCTCTACCTAACTTTGCTATTCTTTTGCAGGCTTGAACAAGTATATCCTATTTACGGGTGGGAATTATAGTTGCTAATAAAGTCACCACCTGTATGCTCTATATTTGACCATATATTTTCAAAAAATATACAGATAACATTGCTGTTTAAAAAAAAAAAAAAGCATGCCAAACAGGATTATGTATTAAAGAACTATTAAAATTAACTATTAAATATACACAATTGCAATATTTACAAATACTGACACATCCAAGAAAGTACAGATAAATAACAGCACTTCCACTCTAACACTTCAGATAGCATAGGCATGTTCACACAAGTTAAGCAATTATCATTCCCCCACCCACCCTCCACCCTCACCCCGGAAAAAAAAGAAAAACAAATAACACCCCAACCAAAAAAAGCCCTTTCAGATAAAAAAGTTGCTAAATGACACCTCCCACCATAACTAAGTACCTTGGTTTTAATGTGGACCCAACTCCTGTTGCACTTGAGGCTGAAGCTGATGAATCAGTGTGTCGACTTCTAAGTTCTTTTTCAGCCTGTTCTTCCTTTTCTCTTTCTCGAGCCTCTGAGTATGGAGAATACATAAGTGACAAATAATCAAGATTTTTTTTAAAAGATACAATTAGATGCCTGCTGAGGACAGTAAAACAACTTTCTTCATTTTCAGATCTATACAAAATGACAGAAAAGTTTGGGTTGGAAGGGACCTTAAATATCATTTAATTCCACCACCCCCCAGCCAGGGGAAGGGATGTCACCTGCTAGATCAGGTTGCCCAGGGCCCCATCCAACCTGGCCTTGAAATCCTCCAGCAATGGGGCATCCACTGCTTCTGTGGGCAACCCATTCCAGTGCCTCACCACCCCCACAGGAAACATTTTTTTCCTAATATCTAATCTATATCTACTCTCTTGTAGTTTAAAGCCATTACTCCTTGTCCTATCACTCCACTCCTTGACAAAGAGTCCCTCTCCTGCTTTCCTGTAGGCCCCCTTTAAGGATGGAAAGGCTGCAATGAGGTCTCCCAGGAGCCTTCTCTTCTCCAGGATGAACAACCCCAACTCCCTCAGCCTGTCTTCACAAAAAAGGTGCTCCAGCCCTTTGATCTTCTTTGTGGCCCTCTTCTGGGCTCACTCAACAGGTCCATGAGCTTATGTTGGAGGTCCCATAGCTAGGTTCAGGACTCCAGGTGGGGTCTCACAAGAGCAGAGTGGATGGAAAGAATCATCTCCCTCGACCTGCTGGCCACGCTACTTTTGATGCAGCCTAGGACACGGTTGGCTTTCTGGGCTGCATGCACACACTGCTGGCTCATGTTAAGCTTTTCATCAATCAACACCCCCAGTTCCTTCTCCTCAGAGCTGCTTTCAATCCATTCTCTGGCCAGCCTGTCTTTGTGCTTGGGATTGCCCCAGCTCAGGTGCAGGACATGGTTCACATGGGCCCATGTCTCAAGCCTGCCCAGGTCCCTCTGGATGGCATCCCTTCCCTCCAGCGTGTTCACTGCACTACACAGCTTGGTGTCACTGGCAACTTGCTGAGGATGCACTCAATCCCAATGTCCATGTCACCAACAAAGACATTAAACAATGCCAGTTCCAATATTGACTCCTGTGGAACACCACTCGTTCCTGATCTCCACATGGACGCTGAGCTGTTGACCACAACTCTTTGAGTGCGACCATCCAGCCAGTTCCTTACGCACCAAATGGTCCATCCATCAAATCCATGTCTCTCCAATTTAGAGACAATGATATCGTGTGGTACAGGGTCAAATGCTTTGCACAAGTCCAGGCAGATGATGTGAGTTCTTCTTCTTCTATCCACCAATGCTGTAACCCCATCATATAGGGCCACCAGGTTTGTCAGGCACAATCTACCCTTAGCAAAGCCATGTTGGCTGTCACCAGTCACCTTCTCATTTTCCATGCACCTTAGCAGTTTCCAGGAGGATCTGATCCACGATCTTGCCAGGCACAGAGGTGAGACTGACTGGCCTGTAGCTCCCCGGGTCTTAATAACTCCTATAATTATTACATATTCCTATAATTATTACTACAGTTAACAGTGTATTTTAAGAAATTTGAAAATGCTCACATTACAAAAAAAAAAAAAGAGAGAGAGAGAGAGATGAATTACATACAAAGCTTTGTCATTTTTGGTAAAACGACTAATTTTTTAATGAATAATACGCTGTGTTTCCTTTATGTGCAAGACCCTAGAAACTTGTCTGGATGGTAGGAAGGAGGCAAGCCTTCCACATGCACTTCAAGATGTCTTAATTCAAAAACACTAGGCTTATTGAATTTTCCTCCTAATCTAAAACACGGTGAAAATAGGTGATCTCCAAGAAGAGATGATAGCTTGACATGAAAGAATATTGAATCTGAAAATTTTTTCAACACAGAAAAAATCTTATTATGCTTAAATTTAGTCAGTTCAAAAAAGGGTCCAAATCAAGTTTTGGAAATCTCATATATTTGAATTTCATGGTGTTTTAACATCCATAAAGTCAACAAGCCTCCGAGGTGGTCTATTCACATGATTCTGCATAGAATCAAAAAAATAAAACCAAACAACATTGCATTGATCTTACTCTTTCATAGAGAATTGTGTTCCCTTAATAAGACGCTTCAAGTTTACAGTTTTCACAAACTGCAACAGTTCAGAGATCAAATTAAGCCTAAGTTAGGACAAAAGCTCACCACAATGCTATCAATTGCTCAACCACAATGGTATCAGTAAAAAAAAAAAAAATTTTTTTTTTTTGGACACGCTGTCCAAGTGGAAGGAGAAAACATAGGCATTTGTGTTGGCAAAGGGAGTTCTAAAACACTACACTGGGTTGTGCCAGGTCTGACAGGGATGGAGTTAACTTTCCCTGCAGCAGCCCATACAGTTCTGTACTCTGCACGTGTAGCTAGAACAGCACTGGTATCACACCAGTGTCTGCTGCTGAGCAATACTGGCACAGCATCAGGACTCCCTCCAAGCCCCCCAGAGCCAGCAGGCTTGGGGTGGGCAAGAGATGCAGAGGGGACGTCGCCAGGGCAGCTAACCTAAACGGACCAAAGGGATATTCCATACCATATGATGTCACGCTCAGCAATAGAAGGTGGGAAAGGGGAAGGAGAGGAGGGACTCTCATTATAAAAACGTCTGCCCTCCCAAACAAACACTACGTGTATTGAGGCTGTGCTTCCTGGGGCATGGCCAAACATCGCTCATTGATGGGAAGTAGAGAACAATTTCTTTTCTCTCTCTGGGCTTCTGTGCAGCCTTTGCTTTTTTTTCTTTTTTTTCCATCTTCCTTTTCCCTTTAATTAAATTATCCTTATCTCAACCTGTGAGGTTTTTTTTTTTTTTTTTTCTTTCCAGCATTCTTTCATTTTCCTCTCTTATTCTAAGGGGGGGAATGAGAGAGATGTGGTGGAGCTCAGCTGCCCAGCAAGGTAAAAAAACACCACAAACACAAGTGTCTCCCTAAGGACCATCTTTGGAATGGTTTTTGCTTGGATACAGACAGCAAAGCATGCAATTTCCATCATTATTTACTCTCAAACCACTGCCTTGAAAACCCACCCGCTCCCAGCACAACAGAAGACAGAAAAACTTGCAGGCTGCTATATAACCTGCTGTATGTCATAGGACATATTTCATTTTTTATTCCATGCTCTCTGGATTAAAGCTCTCTGTGTCCAGTTCCCTTTGAATTTTGGAATGGAACTTCCAAAATTTCAAATAAAAAAATCTTTTATGTGAATCCAGCTTTTTGCTGTGTCCAAGTCCCATGCCACACAACAGGAACCTTGTGCAGGCAGGCCTCTTGCATGCTGTAACGTATGTAAATTAGTAACTTACCTCCTTATCCACCCTCGAGTGATTTAGGACTATCTTTCTTCAGCAAAACCACATTTATTGGCTTTCTAAATAGCCAGTGGGAGACACCTCACCCATCACCCCAACACACAAAAAAACAAAACACATTTTAAGAAGCACTAACTGACAGCACCCACATTCCTTACCCAAGACCTTCCTGCTCCTTTCCACGGCGGTCCTTCTTGTCTGCTCAAACATGGCTTCGAGATCAAAAGTGCGAGCTTTCTTCCCTAAAAAAAAAAAAAATCGAAAAGGGATTAAAAAGGAGACTGACTAAGGCTCGCCCTGGTGACGGGCAGTGCGGGAGCTGCAGGGGGGGGATCCCAGGGCCGGGGGATCCCAGGGCTTGGGGGGTGGGGGGAGCATCCCAGGGTCGCCATCCCCTCGTAGCTCCCAGCCCACCCCAGGGACACCGCCGCGGGACCCCCAGCCGTCCCCAGAAGCCCCCCGGGACTTACCGAAACCGGAGAAGCCCATGGTGGCCGCCAGCTCCGGGTCGGCCCCAGCCAGCATCTCGGCGTCTGCAAAGAGAAAGAGGGGGGAAGATAAAAGCGGTCAGCAGAGGGGCGCGGGGCCGGCGCTGCCCGGTCCCGTCCCGGTGCTCACCGCCCTCCGGCGGCTCCATGCCGCGGCCGGCCCGGAACCACAACAGCGCGGGGAGGAAGCCGCGGGGCCGGGCCACCTCCTCCTGCCGCTACGCCCCCGCTGTCCCCGCCCGGCGGAACGGCGTCAGCAGCGCGGGGACCGCCGGGATTTGGCGCGGAGAGGCGGGCGGGCAGCTCCCGGTACTGGTCCCGTACTGGTCCCGGTACTGGTCCCGGGCCCGGCCCGGCGCGGCCCGGCCCCGCCATGCCCGCTGCCATGAGCCCCGCCGCGCCCGCCGTGCACGAGGCGCTGGAGGCCGCGGGCCGCATCATCGACCGGCAGATCCAGGACGACCGCTGCTACCCGGACCTGTCCGAGCTGCTGGCCGTGCCGGCGCCTGGTGAGCGGCCGGCGGGGCCCGAGGGGCCGCGGGGGGGTGTCAGGGGAGCGGTTCGGTGGCCGGGGGGAGCGGGCCCGGGGCTGGCCCCTCGGCCACGCCGGTTTCCCGCTCCACGCTGCGGGGTCACAAGGCGCCCAGCGCCGCCCTCAGAGCCGCGGGCAGCACGGAAAGCTCCGAAATGCTGCCCCGAAATGCTTCCATTTCTCGGGAGCGCTGCGCCACGTGTAGCTGGGGTAGTGCTACCCAAACACGCCTTTTGTCCTCCCTGGGGCTGCGAGCAGCCCGAGCTGTGGTGCCAGCTGTCCGGCCGGGGGGCTGTGAAGAGGAGTGTTGGAGCTCCGGGCGGCCTGGTCGGTGTGCTGCCAGCACATGCCTTCAGATAACAGCGTGTGTTTTCTGTTACGATACCATCCCAACCGTGGCCAAACTGTAGCTCCCTGTGTCATTCTGCAGTGGCATCCCATAAAGTAAAGTGGGAACATGGGAATTTTAGATTGATACTGGGAATGCAAATCAGGTTTTCTAAGTAAGCGTGCTCCTGGCTTCTTCACCTTACGTATTTAATGCCTGGCCATACAATGGAAAAAAGTATACAGAGTACCATGGAGAAAATGGGGTAAAGAGTAGGCTGGGGGTGAGATGACTTATTCTAAGAGTTTATTTGCAAATCTATTTTCACAGAGTAGAGAAAAAATCGTGAAAAGATAGAAAAATAGATTTATTTTTTTTCCTTAAGCATTTAATTCTTTATAGGAAGTCTAATTTTTGTGTGTGTGTGCTGCTCTTAATTGCAGGTAGCCCTACTGTTTCTGGTATGACAGATATGGATTATCCTTTGCAAGGTCCAGGTCTGCTGTCAATACCTAATCTTCCAGAGATCAGCTCAGTCCGCAGAGTCCCACTTCCCCCGGAGCTAGTGGAGCAGTTTGGACGTATCCTAATGAAAAATAATGTGTTGTGTACGTAATAATAATAGAAACAAACTTCTGCTCTCTCATAATCATTTTTCTCCACTAGTTCTGTCAGACTCCTAGAAATGAAGCTTGGTATTGTTTATGTTCCCTTTTTAAGGGTCCAATAAGGTCAGTTTGTATAGAGGTGCTGGTGGAATTAGTTCCTGTATGAGGAACTTCAAATGTTTATGCTATGTAGTTTGTGTGCTTCTGTATGTAAAGCAATAATTTTTTTAAAACGTTGAAAGGAGATTTTGCCTTTGTTGGTCAAAATGCATTTAGTCCTTACATCAGCAATGCTTCAGATATGCAATGCAATTGTATGATGGGAGTATTTCCAGAAATCAGCAGAGCGTGGCTAACCATTGACAGTGACATTTTTATGTGGAACTATGAAGATGGGTATGTACAAACGCATTCCTGATGGTATTATATTGGAATTAAGTAATTATAGTAGTCAGAAATTGTTTACTTGTAGCACAGAGGAGTGCTATTCAGATGAAGTTATCTTGATTCATTTTAGGTTTTACTAAAGCTTTTAACTAATAAGTGTTTACGGAGTTTTAAGAGTTAGTAATAGTGCTCCCAAATTATCTAGAGATGAAAGAAGAGAAATTGCATTTGCTTAGGGTTTGACATAGCTGATGTCCTGAAGTTGTTGCTGTATTATGGCTAGGGTTTTCATTATGCCCCAAAGGAGTAGTTATACACTAATTGCCTAACTAACCTAAGTAGATTTGGTAAGTACAGTGGTACATGTACAGCAGCCAGTCATTTCCACAATGATAAATAATATGACCTTGGTACCTTGGCTATATACTCTATTTTTAACGTATTGTGATTGAAGCTTTCCTGTCTAAAGGATGCATAAAACTGAAAATAATTTCAACATCTTTTCAAATGGCAGTTTATAATTTCCAGGTTTGTTTCCTTATTTGTCTAATCCTGCTTTTTTAAGAATTATATTTTTGTAAGAATTTTCGTAGGAATTGTTTTATATAATTTGTTGGATTTCTTAAGATTAAAGTTAAGAGTGCTCCTCTCCATGCATTTACATTGTGTCATAAAGTTTAAAATACATTAATTAGATATATTCACCAGATAATGCCACACATAATAGCATTAAAGGTAAGGTACTATGGAGAAGGTAGAATTTTTTTATTTTTGCATTAGATGTTTTTTCATGTATGTTCCTCCCTTTAGGTGTTAATTGGTGTTGTAGGTGATGCTTTGTGTAATTCAGAGTAGAATGCATGAACTAACAAAATCCAAAAATATAAAATACTACAGTTTGGTTTCAGGTTTGAAACTCAGCTATGGCTCTGTCATACCATTCAGCTGGACCTGTTTTCACCCATATCAAAAGGTGTAGATGGCTTCAGCATGTTCTAGTACATATTCACAATATTACAATAACTATTAATAATTTTTAAATATACACTATCTGACTTTGTTTTATTTTGTGAGTATGTGATAGTATGTAACAAATCTTATGCAGGTTTTTTTCCTTGTTCTTTGACAGGGGAGATCTAGCTTATTTTGATGGCCTCAGTGAAACTATCCTTGCTGTGGGTCTCGTAAAACCAAAGGGAGGTAAGGAGTGACCATGACTAGACTGCTAATGAATTTTCTGTATATGTTTTTTTAATATCTGTGTTTTACATCTATATATGCAAGATAAATGGTTTGGCTTGTTTTTTAGAAACCTCACAAAATTAAATTACAAGCTAAAGATGGTGTTTAGCTTAACAATCATTTACTCTGAGCTTGCGTTTTTTGCAAGCTCATACATCATACTCTAACATTTGTACTGCTTATAAGTTGTCCCATTTGAGTGACAACTTCCTTGAGATCCTGATTTCTAGCACATGCAGTTCTTTTGATAGCTACTGCTTAGATAACATCAAAGTCAAAGTTGCAATAGTAGTAAGATTGAATGTAAAAGAAATAAAAGAAAAAGAAGACAAGAATAAAATGTCATTTTTAAATTCTTCTATTTCATGAACTGGAAGCTGAACTGCTGACTGATACTGTTTTGTAATTCTAGAGTTTCACAGGTTCTTAGGTCTTAAATATGACTGTTCCCTCTAACCATTCGCTATATCAACCTCATGAATACAGTGGATACAGTCATTGTGAGTCTGAGAGTTGACTGCAAACTAAAATCTAATTTTCTTTCGCACTTTAGGTATATTCCAGCCTCATGTACGACACTTACTTGTTCTGGCAACTCCTGTGGATATTGTGATTTTAGGGCTCAGTTGCTCTAATATACAAGCAGGTAGTTCTCTTTTTCTCTTCCATTTCGGTAAATTAA
Source organism: Cygnus atratus (assembly GCF_013377495.2). Taxonomy (NCBI): domain Eukaryota; kingdom Metazoa; phylum Chordata; class Aves; order Anseriformes; family Anatidae; genus Cygnus; species Cygnus atratus. The sequence goes on along the minus strand of NC_066396.1, from coordinate 13,106,637 downwards.
AGAACATATTAGGGTAGTATTCTCAGTTGTGAATTAACAACTATATAAATACACAATGGCTATTTCATTAATAGCTATTAAAAAGAAGGAAAGAAAGAAAAACAAGAACATGTGCTTGCTGATTTTTAAATCATGTTAGAAACGTGGTAAAATAGTTCCCTTTTCTTAGGGTGTGCACCTGCTGTATCCAGGACTCCCATAGAAGGGTTGAGTAATATTATTCACTTGTTTAACATGAAAAGAACTTTTGAAAACAGATACTCCTGTTAATTAAACCACATGTTCAAGAGGGAAGGAAGAGATGGATATGAATCTAGATAACAGATGATGAAAGCAGTTTGTTAACCTGATTGGCATTTATATTCTAATCCCAGAAAACAAGCACCTGATACCAAGTTTTTCATTCCGTATATAGTAAGAGGAAACAATATAGAATTGTTTAAGAAAAAAAAGAGAGAGGATTACAATCCTCTCATTTTGTTCTCTTTTTATATTATCATGCTGTGAAAGAGAAATGCAGAAATTAGTTTCAGAATTATTGGGATTTAGAGAAGAACACAACTCACAGAAAATGTGACAAATGTACAAAACATATTACAAAAATATTGTACTTCGTACTTTGAGATCTATAGAGTGTATTTGCTTTATTTCTTTAAAAAACAGACGATTGATTACTCTGCAGTTCACTTACAAGAATAGCTTTTCCAGATCTTTTTTAGTACCTATAAAATCTCCTGTAATTTTTCATGTTTTCTGAAATGCTTCTAATCACAAGCCAATAATGTTTATAAATCTGTAACATTTCTAGAGCTTAAAAACTGAAAAGTTTTATTTGTTAATTTAAGGTACTGGGTCACTCAATGACAGTATGTCTGGAGGAATGCAGCTGCTACCGGACCCTCTCTATTCACTCCCTACTGACAATACTTACATTTTGGCAATAACATCCACTGATAATGGACGTATCTTTTTGGCTGGAAAGGATGGCTGCTTGTATGAAGTAGCTTACCAGGTAATTATGGGTTACACACAGGCATTTAGATTTTTACTTGTTTTCATAATTGTACTGTTAATGATTTTATCTTTGTTTTAACTAATAGTTTGGCTTGGTTTTTGTTTTGCCTTTTTTCAACAATGCGTCTGTTTTAAATTGTAGGCTGAGGCCGGATGGTTTAGCCAGCGATGTAGGAAAATTAATCATTCAAAGAGCACGCTGTCTTTCCTTATTCCTTCGTTGCTACAGTTCACATTCTCAGAGGATGGTAAGTACCGATGCTAAAGACTTACCCAATAATTTAATGTAAACTTGAAATAATTACACTTTTTTGCTCAATTTTCTTTTAGTTTACTAATAGTTGTATGAAATTGTTTGCTCTTTTATATCATTTCCCCTAAGAGTTCTCTGGGGCTCTTGCAGTTTTTGTTGACTTGCAGTTATTTATTTTAGTGATATTCTGACTTAAACTTGTTTTCACTGATTCCATTGTTAATTTGCTACGTCTCCTTTTTCTTTTCCCCCTCCCAAGATCCTGTAGTTCAAATTGCCATTGACAACTCACGAAATATCTTATACACCCGTTCAGAAAAAGGAGTACTGCAAGTATGTTGCTTATTCTTAATGACTTTTTGCAATGTTACTAATGTGTATACAGATATTTTATGTCTTCCTGGGTACCTAGAAACTCTCTATAGTTGTATCAGGATATTATTACACTTCATCTTTCTTTCACAAAGTGTTTACGCAAGACCTAAAATAATTTCTTCTGAGGAAACAGTAGCCTTTTGATCTTCCCTTCAGCCATATAGAAACATGATGATGGTGTGAAAGTAGTGTTTGAGTTGCTGCATAATAGATGAGGCTGTATGAAGTAATGCAGTTTTAAATCTCTAAGCTGTATTATTAAATTGCAGGTTTACGATTTGGGTCAAGATGGTCAAGGAATGACCAGGATTACTTCTCTTTCACAAAATGCTATAGTTTCTGCTGCTGGGAGCATTGCCAGGTAAATGTATGATAGGTATAAAGTAAAAAGATTTTATTTAAGGTCAATAATGTGGTATATTTTCTGAAGGAAGTGGTTTTGCTTGTTTCTTTGCATTGAGAGTACAAGTATTTTTTGTTTTGTTTTCTAGAACAATAGATCGTTCTGTATTTAAACCTATTGTTCAAATAGCAGTGATTGAAAATTCTGAATCCATAGACTGTCAGCTGCTGGCAATCACACATGCAGGTAAGAAAGAAATGTGATTTACCCCCCTTTTTAACAGATAAATGACATCTGCACAGCTTAACAAAATTAACAGACATTTTCCTTTTTACGTATGTTCTGGTTTCAGCTGGGTTAGTTAATTTTCTTCCTAGTGGCTGGTATGGTGCTGTGTTTTGTATTTTGGATGAGAATAACACTGATAATGACAGTTTTAGGTGTAGCTGAGCAGTGCTTACACCAAGTCATGGACTCTTCAGCTTCACTTACTGCCCAGCCAGTGAAGAGGCTGGGGAAGCATAAGAAGCTGAGAAGGGACAGAACCAGGACAGCTGGTCCCAACTGGCCAAAGGGATATTCCATACCATATAGCGTCATGGTGAACAATAAAGCTGTGGGGGGAGGGGTTTGGCTGGGGCGGGGGACCCACTGCCCAGGTTTTGGCAGTGGGTGGTGAGCAATTGCATTATGCATCATGTGTTTTCTGTATTCCTTTATCATCACAATTATCATTTTCTCTTCATTTTGTATCCTATTAAACTGTCTTTATCTCAATCCATAAGTTTTACCTTTTTTATTAATTTTTTTCCTGATTGTCTCCCCCATCCTGCTGGGAGGGGGAAAGCGAGCAAATGGTTGTGTGATGCTTAGCTGCCTGCCAGGTTAAACTACAACAACGTAACACAAATTTTGGAAACATTTATTTCATTCTGGTATGTTGTTGTTTTACATAACCAAATTGTTTTGACATTTGATGCAAGTATAATCTGGTCACACAAATTATTATCCATAGTTTATAAGAAAACCAGCAGAAAGTGGTGTGACAGAAATATTCAGGAAAGTAGTGACAGAGCTAGATTAATAACCTTTATCTTCTTGTATCTTAGCAAGAAGTGTAGTAGTGTCTGTGAAGAATTTCTTATGAGTCTGAAACTAGCTTGCTGTCTATTAGCAGTAGCAACAACGCTTTAGTCATAGTTAGGTAAGATTGCATGTAATTGACTTTCTCTTCCCTTACGTTTAGGTGTCCGACTGTATTTTAGTACTTCACAGTTTAAGCACCCAACAGCTCGTCCCTCTATGTTAACATTGGTTCATGTCCGTTTGCCACCTGGATTTTCAGCATCTTCTAATGTGGAGAAGCCCTCAAAGGTTCACAGAGCTCTTTATAGCAAAGGTAAGCAGTGGAACACAGCTCAGAAAAACAGTAGGGTGATTTTTTTTTATTATTTTTTTGTGTGTGACAGCTACTATCACACTATTTTATATCAGGTAATTTGAAGGAATGGGAGGACACACAGCAGTGTTGCTGACACTTTCAGTCAAGTATATTGATTTTATGTTTGAAGTAGTTTCCAGATGGTTTTCAATATAGGTTCTCTTTAAACATCTCATTTTTATGAGGCGTTTTCTATGTACTTCAGGCTCATTTCTGTTTGTATCTTTCAGAGTTAGTTAAAATGCTGTTGTTGATAGTGGCCTACTAATAACCGTATGATACAGAAAACCAAGAGATATCTGCTGTTCAAATTTTGTGGTTTGGACTTAAAGATTGATTTTTGGTAAATAAGGAATTAATGAATTAGAGTGGTATATTTTGGTATGTATTGGTAGGTGTGATACATGATTAGTCGCACCTAACACAACCTTAATATCCGTGTTCTTGCTAGGGGTCCTGCTGATGGCAGCCTCAGAAAATGAGGATAATGACATCCTGTGGTGTATCAATCATGATTCTTTCCCTTTTCAAAAGCCAATGATGGAAACACAGGTACTAAAGTAAACTTTCATGTAATTTTGATGGATTTTAGATTTTTTTCTTCTATAGAACAGATAGTATTATTCAAGTATCTGCAAGAAATTAGTAGGTTGATGAAAAACTTACATGAGAAGTTTAGAAACACTTACAAAGCTAATAATCAATAAGCTTTAAATTTAAAAAAAAAAAAAAAGTTTAGCAGGCATGTTAGACAGTAAATGGAAACTGGTATCTTAGTAGGAATTTCCAGTTCATCCATACTGTATAGCTTCATGCAGGCTATGTATGAAAACCAATTGCTTTGACCTCTAAGACGACTTAGAATTAACATATTGGAAAAAGTCTTACTTGTGTCATATTGTTGTCTGTGGCATGCTGCATGCTACATACAATTATGTACAAGGCACGATCCCCAGTGCAAAGTGGTATTCATTGACAAGTATAAAATTCGGCAAGGAAGTTTGTCTAAAATACAGATGGTAGAGATACTGGAATTGGATACTGGAATTCTTTACTTAAACAGATATGTCACATATTGATTAATTTTCAGGCATGATCAATTTCTGATCAATCTCTTCATTATTTCACTCCTTTTTTTCCGTTTTTTTTTTTTTTTCTCTAGTTGTTACAGTAATTTGTGAGAGGGGCTTGGTTTAGTTGCCTTATGCATCACATCAGAGAGAACATTGCATGTATTTCAGCACTGAAGCAAGACTAGGCTCTTCTGCCGCTTTTTAACATGTCCAGGAAGAGTATGTGGCAATGGTAGAATCTCTACCATTGTGAAAATCTACCAACGTGAAAATCTCCCAAACCCTTATGATCAGTAGCAGTATGTTTGGTTTCCTTAAAAAATAAATAAAATTCATAATAACTTTGGTATTTGATTCTGATATGTTTAGCAGATTGTCTCTGTTTATATGGTGGCTTCACTAAAAGCACTGTACGAGTTGTTTTGCCCTTAAAAAAACACTGTCCCTATCCCACAAAAGAAGCAATATATAGCTGCAAATTTGCTGATAGTCTGCTAGATGATGCAAGAACTTGCTCATTTCCTCTGAGATTTCTTGTGTCAATAATAGTTTCTTGCCTGTGTAATTTTAAATTGTAAATAGTAAAATATCTCCACAATGTACAAAATCCGTGTCTGTTACCAAACTTTGGATGTCGTTTATCTGTTGTTCAGATGACCACCCGTGTTGATGGGCATTCCTGGGCTCTTTCTGCTATTGATGAATTTAAAGTTCAGAAGATTGTGACACCTCTCAATAAAGATATTGTTCCAATAACTGATTCCCCCGTTGTTGTGCAGCAACACATGCTGCCACCTAAGAAGTTTGTTCTGCTTTCAGCCCAGGTGAGTATTGCTCCTCTTAATATAGGAAATCAAAAGAATAAGTATAAAGGTGAAAGACTGATGCAAATCTGTAAATGTTTATTCATAGTTTATTGATTTTTGAATGAATTTTTATGATTTTATTCTGAACATAAAAGGAAAAGAGGAATATTGCTGAAACTGTCAGTACATATTATAAATTGACTCAAAGCTATTGAGACAGCTTCTCTTGTACAGTGCATTAATCACTTCTGTTGGCCTGAGGAGACAGAACCCTGGTAGATACAGATCATGGGAAACATTCTTTTAACCTTGTTCAAATTCATGGTTGTATAAAATTGAAACAGAAATGGGCTGACCAGAAAGTATGGTTTGAGTAAATATGGTTAGCAACTGAAATTTGAGCAAAGAATTTTTCGTTGTTATAGAAGTCCAGAAAAGTTTTTTTTAATTGTTCTTGTTCGTTTTTTAAAAATAAAGCTTCTCGTTTCTTATTACATTTCGTAATATTTTAGGGTACTTACTTTCTTAACAAATAAGGAATTTTAAAAGATGTTTAATAAATCATTAATGTTTTGTAACCTTTAGACTCAACTTGCATTTATTTAATGGTAGCTAGTCAGACCCTCTCCCATTAGTGTGGATGCAGGCAAAATAGTCTTACCACACTTTTGGTCCTAATTTTTTTCCAGGCAATTCTGAAGATTTATGAGATACATAGAGCAAGCATATAAAGAGAATGAAAGACTTTATGTTTGTGTTGTATGCTTCATACTAGGTTAAGAAGAGCAAAACTAACTCTGTTTTTGGAGGGTATATAGCCATTGCAGTATTTATTTTATTTTTTTGCCTTGTTGCTAGAGAATTTTCAGCATTTGAATGGGAACTAGCCTTTAGCTACCGTTTATGTTACACTTTGATCCAATAGTGTAATTGAGAAAAACTTGGAGAGCAGTAAAGTTAAAGATTGTTGGGAAAGGTGTTGGTATGACCAGTAAAGTGACTTTATTCTAACTTTGTATTATTCCGGGTAATTTTTAGGGGAGCTTTATGTTTCATAAACTCAGACCTGTTGACCAGCTGCGGCATCTTCTTGTTAGCAATATAGGTGGAGATGGGGAAGAGATTGAAAGATTTTTCAAGTTGCATCAGGTAAGAATTTTTGACTTGTTAAGAAATACAAGGTTTATAATACTTAACTGGCATTACTGGAAATCTAATTGCATTCTGTATCACGTGTCTTTTTTGTTGTTACTACGAAATTCTAGTTAACTTTTCATTTATTGTTTCAAGTATTAGCTTTTCCTTCTGTATTGTCTGCATAAAACAAGATTGTATACTGAGATATAATTCCTTGTTTTATGATATCTAAAAATTGAAGTGTAGATCACTTTTCCTGAAATTCTTGTATGCAGGAGTATAACACAGTTCTCAGTTTAAGAAAGGAGTCGAGCTAAGACCAGGGGAGATAGTTTTCTGTAAAAAAAAAAAAAAAAAAAAAAAAAATTGAATCTGTACCACTGTTAGAGGTTTTTACATTTTGAAGGCCAGTACAACTGTCTAGGATTGGTCTACTTTTTGCTTAGGATAAATAACAAACAAGCAGGAAGGAAGCTATAGTGAATTATGAATTTAATTTGACTAGTATTGGTAGTACCTGTAGTGAATGTTCACTGTAATCTATTGTCTTGTGCTTTGATGTAAGACATACTAAGTGATATTTTAACAGTCCATTAGGATATGCCATCCATTATTACTTGTATAGATCTTTTTCTTCAAACAATCTTAATTTATGTGTCTGTAGAAATTTCATAACTCTTACGCATAATTAGGTGATAGACATGGAGATTGTTTCCTACCAGTAACCATACTGAGCTTGCAAAAGCTGTGTATAACAGAAGTTTATCCTGCTACAGTGAGACGTCTCAATTTAATTCACTTCCTTTCTATAATGGGAAAGAGCTGATTTCCTTGCCTTCTAGATAAAAATGATGCAAATAGTATTTCCTGTTTAGTTATTGATCAGTAGAACATCTTCATATTTCTTATCAACTTGATATAAGCTGCCACACTGACAGCATAATATGCTCTAGGAGGATCAGGCCTGTGCCACTTGCCTTATCTTGGCCTGTTCTAATGCTGCATGTGATAGAGAAGTATCTGCCTGGGCTACGCGAGCATTCTTCAGGTAAGTTTCAACTGGTTTCAACTGGGGTGTATGTTGTTCTGAACAGAATGCTCAGGATCACTACAGCCACTAAAGAATCATATAGTCTCTTTAACCTGCTCACTGAGTAAGCATTGTTTTAAAATGAGCATAGACTGTTAAACTTGGTGGAATACACTTTTGCACTATTTAGGTCTTGCCAGCAAAGGAAGCTTTCTGTAGTTGGCACTTCTGGATAGTTCCCCTCCTGGATGCTTTCATGTCATGTATTTCATGTGCAGAAGTTATTCAAAATGTAGTTTAATCTGCTTGAAGTTCACTTATCTATACTTCAGAGTATCCTGGTTCGTTGAAGCAGTGTGTGTAGAGAGAAGTAATATATTTAATCACACCAATTCAGTTGGAAAAAGAACAGACAAATTTAGAATCCCCAAGCCGTCATTTGAATTGGAGATAAAAGACAACATGCGTAAGATTAAATACAACATGAGAACTAATGTTCATTTTACCAGATAACCTGAAAGGTAATTTACTTGATGACTGCAGAATCAATAGACAATCTTAGCAGATCAAATAGGTGGTAGCATGATTATACTGTACTGAGAAAGAGAAAGTAGTTTGTAACTTTGAAATAGAACATAAGGTAAATTATTTGTAATATAGTGTTTCTTATGCATCCTGGCACTTACTATGTAGTAAACTTATGAATTCTTATGTCTAGGTTATTTCCTGTAACTTCTTGAACTGTTTTATCAGTCTAGTTGAAGATTGGAGGTTATAGAGCTGATTGTCTTGTGGTAAATGTTCTCCCACTAGCAGCTAGGTATTTTTGTTCTTTGTGAGTTCTAATGATATGTATGACTTGTGTAGCTGTATTTCTTTCAGTCACAGATATTTCTGAAAAGTTGTGCTGATATTTTGTTCTTCATTTAAAAAGAATCCCAAAATTGCAGTTAATTTTCCAAGATACGAAAACTAAATGGAGTATGTATGAAGTGTGAGGAATCTTTTTCTTTGCATATAAACTTTAGGTATGGTGGAGAGGCACAAATGAGATTTCCATCAGCTCTGCCTCCTCCAAGCAACGTTGGACCTATTTTAGGTTCTCCCATATCTGCTGGTGAGTAGCAACCATTTCATGGTTTTGGACAAGTTTTGTTTTTTCCTTTAAATATGTTGCATTTTGTCTTCTTACAAGTTCCTGTGTTCAAGATTACTTGCTTATTATGTGGCTGTATCAGAGTACCTTACAGTGTCATAACAAATTAGTCATTTGTGTGATTTTTCTTCCCTGTAAAAGCTCAAGCTTCAGCACTTGGTTTCTGCTCAGGTCATCAGTGCCACATAAAAATAAGAATAGTACCTAGTCTTCCTTGAACATCATATGTATTGGAGTCCCTTCCATATTATCTGTATCCACTTAGATTTTGTCCAGTCTTCTACAATTGCTTAAGGAAGCTGCCTGCTGACATGTTAACTCATTGAATTCCAGATCATAGGAGTTGTGTTTTTTTTAGAAGCAATTAATGATATATTTGGAACTCTGATGAAACTAGTGAATTTATTTATTAATTTTATCAGTGATTACTTAGTTAATTTCCAAGATCCTTTAAGCTTATCTGACTCATGGCACCAAATTTTACATACCAGATTTGGGAAAAAACTTGATTGCCTGGAATGCAAAAAAAATCAATTTTAGTACTGATTTTGACCTACATCCAAATTCGAACATATTGGAGAAATGTGCACACTAAAATGTTTTAGATAAAGTTTTAGTTGATTCTCTTTCAGAATTCTTAACTGTGATTGACATGCTAAGAACAGTGGCTATCTATAGCACATCAATTACATCACTTTCCAAGCTTTGATAGTGTGGAATAATTGCAATGTGGGCAGGAGGAGAGGCAAGGCATAAGAATGTAAAATTAAATAGGACTTAAAGAAGACAGCAGGTACGGAGAGGACAGGTGCTAGGAGCAGAATGAGAGCGAAAGAAGGGTGTGGGGGAAATGCTAGAAAGCTCTGTAATCACTGAAATTTACTCTTATGGGAAGTAAATGTATTTTTCCCAAGTCTAAATGTTTGTTTGGTTTTGTTTGTTTGTTTTTTTTAATAATTGGCAGTCATATATACCCTTTCGAAATGTAGTGTCAAAGTGTTTTTTTATTTTGCTTCAGTGACAGGTCCATGTGGAAGACGGCACCATTCTTCTGCCACTGCTCACTCTATTTGTTCACAGGGTAGAGAACTGTCATGTGAAATTTAGATTCTGATATTGTGGATAACCCATGCGGTGGGTCAGAACAGTGCTGACAGAATATTTTGAAAACACCTTGAAACTTTGCATGTGCAACTGCATTAAGATAATGTTAGTGTTACAAGTCCAGGCCCCATGTGTTCTCCCTGTTGAAAGTCTAGTCAGACATTTGCATGCTACTTTTCTTGCAAGATTATGCTTTGCTTTGGCACACAGGAGAATGTGCTTTCAGAACTTGGATTGGTCAGTGAAAGACTTTATCTTTTGCACTGTAGTATGTTGCAAAGTTGAGAGAACTGTAGTGAATAAGGCAAGAAGGACTGATTCTTTGGTACAAACCAGTTTTTCAGGGTGAGAGTTTTGTTGCCCTTTCCATGCTGTATCATCTTACATGCTGCTGGCACATGGACATTTTTGTAGGCGACCACATGTGCTCATCATACTTCGTAGTTTTAAGTCAAGTATTAATCTTCAGAAGAGTTGAAAATCCTCAGCTGAATATGAGCCCATGTTCACTTGGGGAAAAACAGACTCAGGACATGTCAAACTGAGTGTCCCAAGCAGTGTTGCTGTAGTGTGTGTCCAGCAGCAACACATAAGTAAAAGTAATAATAGCTTCTTCCAGTTTAGTGTTTCAAAGTTAAAACTGGTATTCTTTGAAATGATCTAAATGACTCAAAGTGAATGCTTTGAGAGTAGGTGCCTGTATCAGGAACAGGAGCAGTGAGAAGACGAGGAACAAGAAAATGCATGTGGATAATCAGTGCAGAGAACTGATGGTGTGAAACAAATAATACATGAATGCTGAAAGCAAAAATGCTTAATAACTGTTGTTGAAAGAATCATATCTGTTTGGTTAACTTAGAGTGTTGTGTCCAACAGAAATTAATGCAATTTTTTATTTACCTGTAATTAAAAGCTGTTTGAATCTGTAAAGGCTGTGTTTTCTAACTTTAAAGTACATGGTTTGACAACTTTGCTGCTTTTGCGTAGGGTTTCTGTGGATTGTATTTAAAAAAAAAAAAAAAAACAAACTTTTTCTTCTTTTCTTTTTTAGTTTCCCAGCTGACTGTTGATACTCCATATCCTAATCCTAGCTTTTTGACAACACATGGGCAAGGTAACTACTCTTTCTCTGCTGGAGGAATGGAGGATTTTTTCAAGTAGGCTTTTTCTTTATTTTCATCCAAAATAAATGGAGTAATATTTGCCTACCTTTATCCTAGCTTTACAGTCTCCTGGTATGTCAACCCCCATGTTTCCTTCTGGGAATTCCATGTCTCACCCTGGTACATCTATTAGCGGTATGATGGGTCCGGAGATAGTATTTTCTGGAAGACACAATGGCATCTGCATATACTTTGCTCGGATTATAGGGTGAGGTGTTCATGTAAAACCGTCACACAATTCATTTCATAATTTTTCTGTCCTGTAACACTTGTAGGTGATGGATTCTCCCATAATAGCATGTAAAGATAAGACTAATAAAGTACATTTATTTTGAGATTTCTAAGCACCTGTTGATATAGCAGATTCTCTTTACAGCTCTATTAATAGTTCTACATTGAGTGAATGGTTAGGACAGGAAAGTTGCTTAGACGTTGACCTTGCAATATGCACAACTCTGAGAACTTCTGTTTTATTTTTTAGTCCTACGAGTCCTGCAGAAATGCAGGACTTGCAGGATCAAAATCCTAGCTTGAAGTCTTTTCTGTTGGGAAGCTTTAAAAACAGTGTAAATATCAGAATGACAAAGCCAGACTAAAGAAGATTCTGTTATGTGGATGTTGGGTCATGTGTTTCTAAACTCTCCAACCAAGAACAGAGCTCTTCTTATGTTGGTTTTCCCCCTTTGCTGGGTGGGAAAGATTTGTTTTGACATTTGGTATTTGTTTTTTGGCACTTGTTTGCCTACATTATATTTCCAGAGAATAATATTGACCCATCTATAAATTTTTTGAGAGCATCAACCCTCATTAGATTTAAGATTTAAAGTTTGAATTTTTTTAATTGTCTGTACATGTGCTATGCAGAAACATACAACGCCATCGTGGGTTGCTGTTTTTTTTATTTTTTTTGAATGTTTAATTTTCATCCAGATCTTTGTTAGACCTTGAATCAAAAACATTCCTATTTCTTTAAGAAATTCCATGTAGAAAATGTGCAAACTTGTGATACTTGTGGCTTTTAACACCATTCTGGTTTATATTGCAGAAATATTTGGGATGGCAGTATAGTGGTGGAGCGAGTTTTCAAAAGTGGCAATCGAGAAGTTGTTGCAGTATGTAAAAGTTTGTTGTATTTTTAAAAGTTCCTTTCAGAATATCTCTGAAGCCCTTTATACACGTATTCCCAATTAAAAACTTATCAGGAAAAAAAAATAATTCTCATTGTAATGTGTTTTTTTATTATATTTAAGTGCTTAACTATGAATTAGTTGTAAGTTAAAATCTTTTTAAGTTACTATTTTGAATGTTATCTGTTATCAGTTGTCAATGGCCAGTTTCTTCTGTGTTTAGTGATTTCACTTCCTTTATTTCTGCATACCCCATCCAGACAAAGCCTAAAAATTAAATGATTTGGTGTGTTAGAATAAACATTGCAGTTATATAAGTACATAAGACAGTTTTCCAGCATCTTCCTCACTAATACCTTTGCATTTCACTTTTTGTTCAAGGTCAAAACAACAAAATGTTTTCTGACTTTGAATGTTAATATAATCCTGAACTGAGTAATTTCAGCAATGCAAAAGTAACTGCTACATAAACCTTCCTCCTCCAGTTACAAGGCAACTGGGAGACTCAGGAACACCCTGGCAGTTACAGTTTGTCTTAGGGATGCTCAGTCATTGTGATTCAGAGTTGGAAATGGTAAAACACAGCTGATTTGTCTATCAGAGTCAAAGAAAGTAGTGTCTAATATTGTATGTCTTAGGAGGACTACTTCCTTTTCACACTTTCCACCCCCTCCTTAAGAAGTGTGGTATAACTGATATGGTGTTATAGTGATAGCATTACTATTGTGCAGCTTATTTGTTGCACCCTCTTTGCATTTGTCTTTTTAGTGGATTTAGCTTAAAATTGTAGACTTTTGGAGAAATGTTTTGGAATGTCTAAGCCTTCTGTAATGAAAATTGCTGTCTGTTGCAGGTAGAAAGCAGTGTTCCATCCCATGTGCTGGAATGCGTACTACAAGAACTCAAAGGTTTACAAGAATTTCTGGATAGAAATTCTCAGTTTGCTACAGTAGGAGCTCTTGGAAACCCAAGGTATTATTCTGTGTGTTATGCTAGTCGTATTTAATGTCCAGCTCTTGAAAATTAATCCATGCACATCTGTTGGTTGAGTTGAAGTCTATATGGTCTTCAGCTTCAACTATTCAGATGCTAAAAACAATGTGTTGGATTTCATCTTTAAAATATTCAGTATCTGTCATCAAATTACCATCTCTCTATTTTGGAATTGCAGTTTCAGCACACCAGCTAATCTCCAACAGAGGCTCCTGGGTTTCATGAGGCCTGATGGTGGAAGCTCTCAGCAAGTGCAACAAGAACTCCAGAGGAAATATCATGGTATGCAATTACTTTTAAATTAGAAGCATAAGGGAATTGTGCATCTGGATGTTGAAGGGCTGTAGAACCCTTCCTATGAAGACAGGCTGAGGGAGTTGGGGTTGTTCAGCCTGGAGAAGAGAAGGCTCGAGGGACCTCATTGCAGCCTTCCAGTACCTAAAGGGGGCCTACAGGAAAGCTGGGGAAGGACTCTTTGTCAGGGAGTGGAGTGATAGGGCAAGGGAGAATGGCTTTAAACTAAAAGAGGGCAGATTTAGATGAGACATTAGGAAGAAATTCTGTCCTTTGAAGGAAGTGAAGCACAGGCATAGGCTGCCCACAGAAGCTGTGGATGCCCCGTCCTTGGAAATGTTCAAGGCCAGGTTGATGGGGCTCTGGGCAGCCTGGTCTGGTGGGAGGTGTCCCTGCCCATGGCAGGGGGGTTGGAGCTAGGAGTTCTTCTTAAAGGTCCCTTCCAAACCAAACCATTCTATAATTCAATGAAAAGTAAAGACGTAAATTGTTGCAATTATGTTCAACCCATGTAAGTATGCCCATTATATTCTTTCAGTGAATATAGTACATCTTGCTAATTTTCAGTGTAGTCATTTCATTCAGACCTGAGCTTTAAAGACAGTGTAGAGTGTTAACCAAAGATGTAATTATAATAGTTCTTTTTAAAAGCAAATGCAGGTAATCAACAAGAATAGAATATGTATGGTTTTGTTTTTATTTATTTTATATTCATTATAATACATATATAATAAATATTTATGAATAATCAAGGTAAAACTTGATACTGATTATGAAAATCCATTGCAGTCACATGAAGCCATACTTTTCAGAAAAGACTCCTCCTAGTTTGCAATAAATGTTAACAGATGGTATTTGTTTGGGGGAAATGTTAACAAGGCACTTTCCTCCAAAAAGCTAAAAAGCATTAATCAAGAATGGAGGAGAAGAAAAATTGGAAATTTAGGAGACTGTTTTTGTAAAACCTCAAAAATCGACATACTAATTCAAAACATGTAAAACATAGTTATTTGTTGACATTCTCTTGCTTTTTCAGCTGAGGCACAGTTAACTGAGAAAACTTCACTTCAAGGCATCCAGCAGCTCGTTCGCAAAACCTGTCAGGCACTAGCTTTATGGAAATTGCTGTGTGAGCACCAATTTAATGTTGTTGTGGGTGAGCTTCAGAAGGTATGATCTGAATTATCTGACTTTAATTCTTACATATTTAATAAGCCTGAATTTCTTTTTGCTATGTAAATACTCCCAAAGGGGTATTACTTTAACTTATTGTGGGGCAGATTATGAATTTTAAACTTAATATAGATTTTTATTCAGGTTGCAAGTGTTTATTTTTAAGAGACTTACAATAGTATTGATCTCATCACCCAACTTTAGCTAACTGGATGTGTCACTAACAGTAGATTTAATTTTACTTTATTAAGTGTGTTTTAAAAATTGGTATGCTGAAACTTTGAGCACATTCTGCAAGATGTGTACTGAAAGGAGTAGATTAATGTTGCCCAGCCTAGAGGAAACTGTTTGCTTTACTGTTATTAGAGGGTTTTTTATGGTGGAAAACAATAGTGTTGTAGAGACTTCAGACCCTGCACTTAAGAGTGCAGAGGTCTAGAATGTGTCACAGAACAGCTGACATTGGAAGGATCACCTGGAGATCATCTAGTCTGCCTCCTGCTGCTCAAAGTAGAGTCAACTCTAAAGCACGTTGCCCATGTCTAGTCAGGTCTTGACTAGACATCTCCAAGGACAGAAATTCCACAACCTCTCCTGACAGCCTGTTCCAGTGTTCAGACACCCTTACAGTAAAATAACAATAATAATAACAATAAGAAGAATAATATATCAAGGAGCTATTTCCTGTGTTTTAACTTCTGTCCATTTTATGTTGTCTTGTTACCGGGTACCACTGAGAAAAATCTGGCTTGTCTTATTTACACCCTTCTACCAATTATTTACAAATATTACTAAGATTCCCCCTCCTCCCATCCCAAGCCTTCTCTTCTCCAGGCTAAACAAGTTCTTTCAGTCTCTCCTTGTTTGTAAGGAAGGAAACTTGCAGAACTATGGGTGCTACTACTCTGTACCCTCTGCTAATCTTGGATTTGCATCTGTTAATTATATGAAAATTCGGCATTCTGTTCTAGCACTTCACAGAAGAATTTATTATTTTAAAAGTTGTATTCTTTATCACTAAAAAAGAACAATTTTTAAATTTTATAAATGCCCAAATGTTGAAGCTTTTCACATTGTCATCTTGGGAGTTAACATGATTTCTCACGGGCAGCTTTTCTCTTGTGATGAACAAGGAGTTAACTAATTGTTTAACAAGTAAAACCTTTTTCTCTCCCTATAATAGTTTTAGAGTTTTTGTAATAGTTTTTTATTTTAATCCAGTGGTCATCAATAGACAGTACTGGCAGCTAGCTCTATATGAGCAAATGTTCCTAATAATTTTAGAAAGATGAACAACTTTCTATGTAACTTAATATAAAAAAGCAGAAAGATGTTTTTTATAAAGCATTACAAACTTTATAAACTTCTAAAAAACATTATAAACTTTTTTAAAACTTCCTTCTCATTCTACATCTGTTGTTGTTTTCATCTATGACCGTACTTGGATGGTTCCTGTTATTAAAAACCATGATGTACTCATTTTATAGCATGTGCATTCTGACAGTGCCCTGTGAAGTACAGGAAAAACTGCTTATTCCCTTCTCACAGAGAAGTGACACACAGTGTAGGTAACAGGAAGATGTATAGAGTTCTCACTGTCCTTTGGCATTCGAGAATCTAGTACTTTTCACTGATAGTGCTTTCCTCTCTAATACTTCCCATTTTGCTAAATAAGATGTATTTCTGTGCTGTCTATACTTTAGTCCTTGGAGCTTTGCATGTGTTTATTTTCTGGAAGCAGATAACTTTGCTGTAACATTTTGTGTCCAAAACATTGTGCCCAAAGAAGGGCAACAAAGCTGGTGAAGAGAAAGCGTAAGAACAAGTTTTATGAGGAGTGGCTGAGTGAGCTGGGGCTTTTTAGCTTTGAGAAAAGAAAGCTCAGGAGAGACCTTACTGTACTTTACAATTACCTTAAAGGAGGTTGTAGTGAGGTGGGGCTCAGGCTCTTCTCCCAAACACCAAGTGAAAAGATGAGGGGAAATGGCCACAAGTGGTGCCAGGGGAGATTAAGGTTGGATATTAAGAGAAATTTCTTTGCTAAAAGAGTTGTGGGGCATTGGAATAGGCTGCCTAGGAAGTAGTTGAGTCACCATCCCTGGAGGTCATCAGGAAATGTGTATATGTAGAACTTAGTAGCTTGATTTAGTGGTGGACTTGTCAGTACTAGGCTAAAGGTTGGACTAGATGATCTTAGAGATCTTTTCCAACCTGAATGATTCTATGATTTTTACTTTCAGTAAAATCTTTGAGCTAATGAAATTCTGTCTGTCTTCAGGAACTTCAAGAACATCTAAAGATTACTGCTTTCAAAGACTTGGTAATTAGAGACAGAGAGTTGACTGGAGCACTCATTGCTTCTCTTATAAACTGTTATATCAGAGATAATGCTGCTGTGGATGGTATCAGTGCCCATTTGCAAGATATCTGTCCTCTTCTGTATAGCACTGATGATGCTGTCTGTTCCAAGGTAAGTTCACTTCCAGATTTTATAGCACCAAAACACAGCATTAGAGAGTGTATTAGAATGTAAATGCACCATGGGATCAAGTGCACCCTCAGCATGTTTGCTGACAACACCAAGCTAAGTGGTGTGGTCAACATGCTGAAGGGAAAGTGTGCCATCTGGAGGGACCTTGATAGTCTCGAGAAATGAGCCCCTGCAAACATTATGAAGTTCAACATGTCTAAGTACAAGGTCTTGAATATGGGTTGAGGCATTATGGCTATTATCAGCTGACAAAGGGAGGGTGTTTTTTTTTGTTTGTTTTGTTTTTTGAGACGATGTTTCTATTGTTTCAGCTGTGAAGCTTGGCATCATAACCTGTTAACTCACTCGATGTGAATAATTTTCATTTTCCCACTGTTTATCTGTAGGCAAATGAACTGCTTCAGCGATCTCGACAGGCTCAAAACAAACTGGAAAAAGAGAAGATGCTAAGAGAGTCACTGAAAGAGTACCAAAAGATTAGCAATCAAGTAGACCTTGCTAATGTTTGTGCGCAATATAGGCAAGGTAAGAGGCAATCACTGATCTTTTTCTGCTAAGCAGTTTCTGTTATATCATTTCATGACATTCTTTTGTTTTGTTTGGTTTTCTGACTTATAACTGATCTTACAGTGATGTTTTACCATAAACAGTTTCTAAATAACTCTTACAACAAACATATCAACCTGTTCTTGTTTAAAGCCTTTCTAGATTTCACCAGCAAACAAAAATAAACACTTCTATATAAAAGTATTCCTATCCACTTCCTCTGTTCCACTTTCAATTTGTTCCATGCATGTAGTAAAATGTTTCTAGCAGAGTTGTTGGACTGAATGTAAGCAGAGGGTAAATGATAGTATTTTGCGGGGTGAGTATACAATATGAGCTCTTTGAAAGATGGTTCTGAATCATATCTTGTGTAGCAGAATCTAGTACATAATTTAAATGTAGATAAAACTGTCTTAACAGTCAAGATTTCAGCCTTTGTTGTACAAATATGTAATTTCAAACTTAGATATAATCCCAAAGGAATAGGCATAAAACTTTATAAGATACGGACCAGAGTGAGTAGGGTTTATTTTTTCTTGCTTGATAAAATGAGTAGTGTTTGTTGTCACTTAAAATTTGTCGTAAATTTAATACAATATTGAACGATGTTATTTGTGGGTTTTGTTTGTTTGTTTTTAATTTTTATTTATTTATAGTGCGTTTCTATGAGGGAGTAGTAGAACTGTCTCTTACTGCTGCTGAGAAGAAAGATCCCCAAGGTCTTGGCCTTCATTTCTATAAAAATGGAGAACCAGAAGAGGATGTTGTTGGACTCCAAGCTTTTCAAGAGAGGCAAGTTTTCATGATATGTTGTTAGCTTTATATGGGGTACTTGATTTCAAGTGACTGGAAAAGTAGCCTTTTGGGGAAGGTGTGGAGGGTAATGACAAGCAAGCATTTTAGAATAACAGACACAATGTAGAGGGTTTTGCCCAACATACTTTCCTAGAATATAATTAATATGGCACCAACTTAATTTGGAACAGAGGGTAAACTGAAATACACAGAAAATATTGTGATCTGAACATTACAGAATTATTTGTTAGAAAGATAACTGTGAATAAACTAGATTGCATGAACTATCTGATAATACTACCTGACCTTTTTTAATTTTAGTAATTATGCCTACTAAGGTATAAAATAAAAAAGAAGTAGAACTTCATAGATAGTTACAATGAAAATTGTTAGGCTTTTTTGTTTTGCTCTATTTACAGACTTAACAGCTACAAGTGTATCACTGACACCCTTCAGGAGTTAGTGAATCAAAGCAAAGCTGCTCCCCAGTCTCCCAGCGTACCCAAAAAGCCAGGTCCTCCAGTGCTGTCATCTGACCCCAACATGCTAAGCAATGAAGAAGCAGGACACCATGTAAGAAAACTGAAAAAAAAATAGTGACTACACTCAGAAAAATGTGATTAGAAGTGGTGTAGAAATTTAAAAAAAATAATAATTAAATAAAAAAGGACATTTGGAATAGATTAGCATAACAGATAAAAGTTAAGATTTGTCATGAATTGGCTTCTTTGTGGAGTCTTGAAAAAAAATGATGACATACCACAGGAAACTAAATAACTAAAGATTGACATGTACATATTCAGTACTTGATGTAATGTAACCTCTTCTGGAATAACAGTTTTGGTCTTTCTTTCCCCTTAGTTTGAACAAATGCTAAAGCTAGCTCAACGTTCAACGGATGAACTCTTTAGTATTGCACTTTACAACTGGTTGATACAAGTTGATTTGGCTGACAAACTATTACAGGTGAGCTCATCTGTATTCAAGGAAATAATTTTTTGGAGGGTTCCACTGGACTAGAAGAGTTAATTGTAATAATGCTGATGCTTTAAAAGAGAGGAGAGAGCAAGCATATAATTGCTGTTTTTATGACCTTTGCAGGTGACTGCCCCCTTTTTGGAACCCTACCTTGTGCGGATGACCAAGATTGACCAAAACAAAGTCCGTTATATGGATTTACTGTGGAGATACTTTGAAAAGAACAGAAATTTCAGTAACGCAGCCCGAGTCTTGGCTAAATTGGCTGACCTACATAGGTATGGATTATATGTGACTGAAACAAAAATCTTGATGTATAGATATTTTAAGAAAAGGCCAATGCCCAAGGCATTTGCTGAAAAAAAAAAAAGTGAATGAATGGAATATGTTAGTTTTCAATCTGGGGCATTCTTGAAAAAAATGAAATGTGTATTTTATGTATTATGCATTAGCTTGCAATGTAATTGCTGTTGTAAGTGTAGTGTATGAAGTGGTTATTTCTGATGCAGAACTTTATAATGCATTTGTGTAACTGTAGAGCAGCTGATTGAGAAGTGCACTGTAACTGTGCATGCACAAAAAAGGGGTTACATGGTTTGGGTGTAATGTTTTGCATGACTTAGTAAAATCCAGAAGACACTAGCTAACTTCCAGGGTCTAGTTAGAGTATGACTAACTCTTATATAATTATACTTGATACCTATTTTGCACAGTAAATATTTGTTTTGCAGCACAGAAATTTCTCTACAGCAGCGTCTTGAATACATCGCACGTGCTATTTTGAGTGCCAAAAGTTCCACTACCGTATCTTCTATAGCCGCAGATGGTGAATTCCTACATGAACTTGAAGAAAAAATGGAAGTAAGAAAAACTACTTATTTAAGATACATTGTGTCTGTATTACTGCACTTGGTCCACACATTGCACATGGCATTTTTATTACTAAATCTGTAGAAAATTTTCAGTATTTTTAAGTTATGCGGTTGATACTCTGGGATGTAAGGCAGTAATGCATCTACATTTAAATAAGGTAATGTTAATACTGAGTGTATTCCTAAGATTTGATTAAATTAATCCAAGCTTGAAATTGTTTTTACCCAAGGTTGCGAGGATTCAGCTTCAAATACAAGAAACATTACAACGGCAATATTCCCATCATTCTTCAGTGCAAGATGCCGTCTCCCAGCTTGATGCTGAGCTGATGGATATAACCAAGGTGGTTACAAATTTCTCTGTATTAAATGTCAATTCATTACATTTGGGGATTAAGGGGGCATGCAGTGCAAAGAATGATCTTATGTTGAGTATGAAAACTGATAGACTGTTTAGCATTCCTGGTCTCAGAGTGTTTATGTCAGCCTAGACTGTCTTTTTCTGTGCTTTGATATTCCTTCAGTCTTCAGTACTTTGATTTCTTCCATGTGTTGATCTTCTTTCTTAAGCTTCTTGGATTTCTTTATTTATTGGAGTGTCACGTTAGAAAATCATCAGCATTAATTACGGCTTCATATAAAAAATGGGAATTATATTTAAGAAGTTAAACTGGATATATTAAATAAAAATCATTTTCATGTAGTATTTGACAACAGCTACTTGTGGTGCACCATTTATAGTCTGATATCTACCCTGTAAAGTAAAGAAAAATTGATTTTAAAAATTTATTCTTCATTCTATTTGAAATGCCAAACCTGGTCATTTTTCTTTCAGCTATATGGAGAATTTGCTGACCCTTTCAAGCTCTCAGAGTGTAAGCTTGCAATTATACACTGTGCAGGTCATTCTGATCCTATCTTGGTGCAAACTCTCTGGCAAGAAATCATTGAGAAAGGTAGGTTTAAATGGACTAAGATTGGTTCAAACCAGAAGTATAGGAAAACAGTATAATTAAAGCTTTTAAGACTGATTATGTGTTGCTACTGGTAACGCTGTTCAGGTGTGGTGCGTCTCCTCTGCAATATTCCGTAACATATTAAATAGATGTAATTGAGGAGCAGTTCATTAAAGTTTGTACCTTTTGGTTTGTTTGCCTAAAGGAGAAAGTCTACCCTGACAATGACTAAAGAATCTTAAGGGAGTTCAGTGCTTTTATACCACTGACAGCAGCAGAAGCTTAAGGATTTTTGTCCATTTATAGAGAAGCAGAGTACTGGGCACGTCTCAACAAGTCTAGCCACTCAGTTGTGATAATCTGTCTCAACCTTTATCATAAGTTTGTAATTCACTCTCCTCCTGGTTTTTTTCTTCTGTTTTGTGCTCAAGATTGCCAGTGTGCAAACAACATTGGCAGTGATTTGAGAGAAAACATTTAGTTGTAGTTTGGGTTTTGGTTAGTTTTTGGTGATGGTATTTTACTGCGTTTTTTTGTATGTTTTTCTTTTTAGTAGACTTACTTGCATGAAAGTTCAAGGAAGCAAAAATCTGTGAATATATGTGCATGCTTACCAGAAAGGGCTGAATTTTTCACTTTGATCTGTTGGCTTTGTGCTGACATATATAACATACGATTTTTAAGGTGTTAGTAGTAAATTTAAGTATCTCAGTGTAGTTGTGTGTAAATTTGGAACTTCTTTTCTGAAATTCTTTTTGAAATGATTTCTTTTCTCTTTCAGAGTTGAGTGATAGTGTGTCTCTGAGCCCTGCTGACAGAATGCAAGCACTTAGTCTAAAGATGGTATTGCTTGGAAAAATATATGCTGGCACACCTCGTTACTTTCCTTTAGGCAAGTGGTTTAGCCTGCATAGTGAATAAATACATGCATTACTTGAATGCGTCTCGCATTTCTTTCCAGCATCTTTAAAAAGGTTCTAACCTAAGAAATGTCTGTCTCTTTAAAAAATATTATAAAAGGAAAGAAAATTGATAATTTTATCTCCTCCAATGCTTGTGATACTACATAATTGCTGTAGTTTCTTGTGAAAATTTTCACTATAACTGGACCAACGTATTACTTCAACCACCAGTAGTAATGGAGTTGATCTGGTGGTACCTGGGAGGTGCTTTTCCTTTTTGTCCAATGAATTAGTAACAAAAGCATTGTTCTTGTAACTTGCTCACTGACTTTGACAAGGAGCTTAGGAGAGGAAAGCAGAAGCAGAAATAGAATTCATAATTGCCTCAAATCTTGTAAATGTATTATAATTGTGTGTTTACAAAATCATTATGGCTTTTACAGATGCAATTCCTAGAATTTACCTAGGGATTTAGCCAGAATATACAGATCCATCTTGAACGGAAAGTAAATGAAGCCTAGAAGGCAGCAACAGTTGCTTTTGGATAGCTGTGCAAATCACAAAGTAGTTAAGTTTGTATTGAAGTACAAAGTAAAAATACAATTTTACGTGTGTAATAAGATTATAGGCAAACACATTTATCTGTTGTCTATTGAAGCATCCACTGCTGCCTGCAGGGGCACATTCAAAAACAGAATTCAGTAGATCTCTGTATCCTTTTGGACCTTCTTTCTGTTTTGGAGATGCTCAAACATTCTGACAACGTGGTATTATGTAAAAATCTGGAAAATGTTTTCTAAAATAACATTGGTACTGTAATAATACTAAAATATTGTTACTGACACTTAACCGTGATAAAGATGCTCTAGTGTTGCAGGTAAAGCTAGTTAGTCTAGCAAATGAAATGATACTATGTTTTGTGCTGAAACAAAAGGTAGTGTAATTTTCTTAACAGAGCAGTTCCATAGTAGAACTGTAATAAGGTGTATGAATAATCCCTCTCATGTGTTGCTGATAGCTTAATACCATCTTTGGAGATAGTTACATTTAGCATATCCTTTCCCCTGTGCAACCTGGGAGAAACTGTTGCATCTGCTTCACAAGTGAAAAGTGCCAACAAAGGTGTGGAAGACAGAAAATCAAACTTAGAGCTAATAAATCACTTTCAAATGACCTTCTTTGCTAAACTGCCATTAACAAGTTGGAATCTAAACATCCCATTTTATTTTTCCTCCAGATTTTTTAGTGCAGTTTCTAGAGCAACAGGTCTGTGCTTTAAACTGGGATGTAGGTTTTGTAACATATACCATGCAAGAAATTGGAGTGCCATTGCCGAGGCTGCTTGAAGTATATGACCAGTTGTTCAAAGCACGGGTAAGGAAAATAGCCACACACAGAACAAAAAAACAAAAAAAAAAAGGGTGGGTGGGTGGGAATTTTTTTCAACTACTTTCAGAATTTTTGGCAGGAGATATAAAGAAATGTAAAGTTGTGATATATCTAAGTATCAACTTCATAGCTTTTTTTTATTCAAAGAGTTTTAGTGCTGTTTTTTTTCCTGTTGATTTTATTCACTTGAATTCTAAAGTGTGAGGAAAAATGTTTAGATCTTGTTAACCCTCTTACTTCACCTAAAGCTGATTTTGTATTAAGTAGGATTAGAATTGTTATATTGCAGAAGGAACATCAAATTTTGAATACGTTGATTTTATTTCTTTCCTATTCTTGATTCACATTTGCTATATTACTGTCATCAATATAATCAATGCAACAGGCATAAATAATAGTTAACTTTTGGTTATGCAATCAGCATAAATAATATTTGTAGCTCTGGGGTTGTAGAACAGGTTTTTTGAATTAAAACAAAGAACATCGACTTGGTTCATTTTATCCAGATCCCTCACAGTGTAAGGAATGCAGAACTTCCTAAAATCTGTTACTTTACAGACCTTAGGTAAAGGAAAACTGAGCTAATCTCATGTACGCTTTACTACTCAAACCTCGTAATATTACTCAAAATATGGATTGAATATATATAAGATAGAATTCCTACTTCTTTTACATTGTTGTTACAGCTACCAAAGCTGGCAATTTATATATGTCCGTTGATTCTACCACCACCACCCCCTTTTTTTTTTTTATTTTCCATTAATATGTATCTTAATATTTTGGAATTTATTTTTTAGGACCCATATTGGAATAGGATGAAAAAGCCTTTACACCTTTTAGAGTGTATTCACGTGTTATTGTCAGGATATGTACAAGATCCAAGCAGAGTACTTCAGAGGTAAGTGGGGCAGCTACATCCTAAGGAAGTATACAATAGAATGTACAAAATATCCTAAAGCAGTGCACTTGAGCTATTCTCAATGGTTTTTTTTGAGGGGGGTGGGAAGGGGTAAAGAATTTAGTGTTTGTTTCCACGTAGTGATTACTGAGACTCCTAATTTTAAACTAACTAGTAGAAACTTGTAGGGTTCTCCCCATAAACTGCCACAACAAAGAGTTTTCTTCACTGAAAATCTGGGAGAAAAATACAGGATTATTTTGTAATTTTTTCAAGAATATATTTAGGAAGTAGTATAGACGAATTTGAGGGAATCTGGAAAAAGTGGGGAAAAGTGAGAATCAAGTCTTTGTTTTGTGAATGAGACAGTGAAATCTTTCATGAAGAAAGGCTAGAAGCACAAAGGTTTCTGAATTGTAGAAAAGAGAAGATAAATACGTATATAAATCTTCACAAATTCTTCTTAAAAGTTCGGTGATTAATCACTTTCTAAGACTAAAACTCAGCTTAATCCAGAACAAGAAATAATTTAGATTTGATATTAGTAAAAAAGCTGTAGCTAAAAGAATTGTTATATACTTGAAAAAGTTGCCAGTATATTATGGAATCTCTAGTGTTGGTAATTTTTATGAATAGACTGTGAAAACTTCAGTCAGAACTATACTGTCTCAGAAACAAGGAGCAGAACTAGGCAATGTCTTCATGTCTCTTCTAACCATAAATTGCTGTAATTATGTTGGAAAATATACATGCAAATATCCTCTCTTCAAATACATGGTTTACCTCTCTTCCTTTTTTGGTTTTATGGTAAGCCAATTTAAGTATTATAGCTTATTAGAACCTTAAGTGAATATTGTCTTATTTTAGTATCTAAATTAACATTAATTTATGTGGATACTATGTATTAAAATCAAAATAAATTAACTTAGGGATTAAAAATAGTGATTTGCTATTAATGTTTGATATTAAAGTTACTGTATAAATTAATATATACATTCGTTTGTATTTATATCTAAGTATTTGAATATTTGTCAAGTAAATAATTCACTTTGTTATTAACTGTATCATGTTTTATCATACGTATCAGGTAAATTGTAATGATTCATTTATTTTCCTATTACACCTCACTCAAGCATTAGATTTAAAAAATATTTAACTATTTATTAGAAAAAATACTTTAAAGTAGCTGACATATCTTGCAGATACATTATTGCATTAAAACCTGAGGCTTGCTCACTTTATATTTCAGATAAATTCTAATATATAGAAACATATAAAGGAGCTTGCTGTTACTCAATGTTTTATTCTGTTTTCTTTAAAGGCGACGATTCACAAATGTTTGCTTGGATGCTGTTAGTTGCTACCTGGTTGAACTTCAGTCTATGAGCCCGACGCTAACAGTGCAGACTACCATTGGGAATTTTAAATCACTACAGGCTAAATTAGAGCGGCTTCACTGATTAACTAATGTAATAAAAAAAATTCGTTAGCTCAGATAAAATGAACTATAAAATAAAAGTTCAGATGTCTGCACTGAGTCTCTGGAAGAACAAATGGAATGAAATTTTAAGAAAGTTGCATCTCCTGCTGCAATTATCGATTGTGTGGTCTGTATTCCTGCTCATCTAAAGGTATCTACAAATTGTAGGATGTAAATGTGACAAATTGAGTTTCTTTTGCTACTACCAGTTTTTTTAATGATAGGATGCTCTTTTTTATACTGTTGAAATAAAGGACATTGTATGGTCTTTCCCTTCAGAATTAAAAATATTTGGTAAATATTTTCCTTTTTCTTAACATAAAGGAATGGAGAAAAATAAGTGTTAGAATCTACTTTATTATCTGTTTCACAAGTATCAAAACAAGACTGTTTTGTGGAAGGCAAGATGATGATAAAAGCACATGTTGGAGGAGTCATACTATAAACATGGTCATATCAGGGATTAGTGATGCAACCATAACTCTAGCTGTGTTGTATTGGCAACTTTCAATAACAATGAGAATTGTTTCATAACTATCACTTTCACTATGACCTATAAATAGTATGTTTGGAATGAAACTGCACCAATTAGCAACCTAATATATACTGAAAGTGAAAGAACAGTATTAAAAGCCCCTCAAATTATTTTCCCTATTCCATTTTAATGAATTTGTTGAATTAAAATGAATTAAAATTGAATTAGATGAACTAAAATTAATTAAAAATGAATTTTTAATGAATTTGTTGTATCTGTTACAGTCAAATAAAGAAGTCAAGAAGTGACTTCTGTCTACTTTCTATACTTGCACACAAGCCCCACATTCTGTATATTTAATAAAATGAGCAGCAGTTGTGCCTTATCCTGCCTACATGCTTCCCCATGTTTAAAATCTCATCCTATAAATACACGTATGTTTTGTCTCTGTTTTACTGCCATGCACTGTATATAAATGTCCAGTGACATAAACTGTGTATGCCATACACAAGAAAATAATAGTTTATGCTGGACTTTAGTCTTCCTCAAATTTTTTCATGAAAGTAAGTCGTCAAGGAGTTTGGAGAGATTTTTCAAGGGGAAAAGAAGCAAATATATTTGTACATGCATACACAGTAGGTTAATGTAATTTTTCCAAGAAAATGAGTAGTTGATACACTTACAAGAAGTGTTCCAAAAAAAAAAAAAAAGATTATGGATTAAGGCATTTATTTTCATGCAAGTTAACTACTTATGACCTGTACTACCCGATCTGATCATTATGCCCTAAAGTTTTGTTTAAAGTGCAGTTGTTAAATTTCTTTCCCTGTCAACTGCCAGGTATGTTCTGGTGATTTTCTGTCAGAGATTGCACGCAGGAACATACTATGTAAGTTAGAGTAATTCTGTTTTTTTACCTCTTGTTAGATCAAAATAAAGCTGAAATCTTAAAATTGGCTTTTCTGTCAGTGTTGAAATTCACTAGTGAAGTATTCAAATAGAGGAACTACATTCTGTCCTGGGAAAAAGAGGCATCTTTTCATATAAAACAGATGATATAAATGTTAGAAAATATTTTTTATAGGTAGCTATGTTTCACACCAAGCAAATCTTGTATCCTTACCCTGGTCTAGTAATTGTGGTTCTGGTCGTATCCCATAAAATTGACATTCAACAACCTCATGAAGTTCAACAAAGGCAAGTCCAGGGTCCCATGCCAAGGGAGGAATAACCCCAAGCACCAGTGCAGGCTGGGAGTTTCCCAAAAGCTGCTGGAAGGTAGCTCTGAGAAGCAGTGGGGGTGCTGGTGGACAACAAGTTAACCATGAGTCAGCAATGTGCCCTTGTGGCCAAGAAGGCCAATGGTATCTTGGGCTACATTTGGGAGAGTGTTGCCAGCAGGTTGAGGGAGGTAATTTTCCCACTCTAGTCAGCCCTTGTGAGGCCACATCCGAGGTATTGTGTCCATTTCTGGGCTCCCCAGTACAAGAGAGACATGGACCTTCCAAAGTCCAGTGAAGGGCTGCTCAGATGATTAGAGGACTGGACCATCCCTTATACGAGGAGAGGTTGAGAGAACTGAGTCTCTTTAGCTTGGAGAAAAGACTGAGGGGAGTTCTCATCAATGCGTGTAAATACCCAAAGGTAGGGTGTGTTCTAGTTAGATTCCAGGGGCTGAAGCTGGTTCAGCCCAGCAAGGATCAGACAAGAGCTCTATCTGTATATAACAAGCAAGCTTTATTATGAGCTATTTATATACATACCGACCCCAGGGTGATGACAAGGGTGACAAGCATGGTGCTGTCCCCAGTGATACTTAGCCTGGTCGTGATCAGCATCCCGTCAGTGTGGTAGGTGTCAACGTCTTGCAGGTGTCCCCGCCGAGGCAACGTTGACCTTGCTTGATGTTCCTGCCCCACCGACACAGAGCAACTTGCTCTGTTATAGGTTTTGCCCCTACATGCTCCCGAGCCTGGGGCAGCACACAATTAGCGGCCCCAGCCTCAGCAGAGCACTTGACAGTCCTTGATAGACTGCTGTGATCAAGCAAAGCTGCATGGCCAGCGCGTGCTGTGTGGATGGCAGCATTGTCTCATGCCGGGTGACTTGTGGCCTGGTGCCGTATTGCTGAGCAAGCAATATGTATTATTGCAAGGTCAGAGATTCGCCTTGCTGGTCTTACAACAATGCCTGTTTCATACTGGACCAAACTTAACAGTTTTTAACACTAACACAGGGTGTCAAGGGGACGGGGCCAGAGTCTGCTGGTGCCCAGTGAGAGGATGAGGGGCAACAGGCACAAACTGAAGCACAGGAGGTTCTGGCTGAACATGAGAAAACTTTTTATTTATTGTGAGGGTGACAGAGCACTGGGACAGGTTGCCCAGAGAGGTCGTGGAGTCTCCTTCTCTGGAGATATTCAAAACCCACCTGGGTGCCATCCTGTGCAACGTGCTCTGGGTGATCCCACTCGGCAGGGGAGTTGGACTGGATCATCTCCAGAGCCCCTTCCAACCTCACCTATTCTGTGATTCTTGATGAAGATGTGGTGGTTAAGGGATGGTGGAAAGGGACTTGTTCTAAAGTGTTTTGAGGCACAAGAGCCAGGCTGAGCAAGCGGCCAGTTTAAGGGAATCAAATACATTTCCCCAAGGTGACAAAACACAAAGTACAAGGATTCTAACTCTTTATGTTGTATTTCACCTAAATTCTCATACTTGATCAGGAGCGTTGGCTTGGCAAAGTGCCACCTTACTGCCGCCCCAAGCCATCACCATATGTGCAACACGACTCCGGGCTCTCCCCCCTGGGGCTGAGGCGTTTGTCAGGTATTCGCGGCCAGCTTTCTGGAGCCGACGGACATTTCTACGCCATGGAGCGACCGACTGCCCCAGTCCACGGAAGACACGACCTACCCTCCGCCATGTCGGCTGCCGGGGCGGTGCTGCCCGCTGGGCGGGCTCGGGCTCAGCCCCGCGCTTGCGCCCTGCGCCGTCCCGGCACCGCCTCGGCCGTTGGCGGTGGGTGAGCGCGGCTGGCCCGGGGCTGGGTGCGGTTGAGGGTGGGGGGACGCGGCTCTGCACGCGGCGGTGGGCGCTGCATTTTGTCTGCGTCCTGAGGGCTGGGGACAGCTTCAGTGCGCCGCCCCGGGTCCGCCAAGGGTCACCTGGTTGATGGGGTCTGCAGTGTGCCGCCCCCACGGGTCTGAGGCGGCTCCGTGGTGGTTCTGGTGTCTTGCACAGAAAGGAAAACTTCATGGTTTTCCTCGCTATTGGTCTTCTTGTTAGTGCTTTCAGCGAGGTGTTTTGTCTTGTGGCTTCTTTCTCTCGATTCCTTCTGGAGTATGTAACCTGTGGATAGCCAGTGAACCATGTGAGTGAAAATAGCAGTGAATAGCTAGTGAACTGTAGCGTGTGTGTGAGGGAAAACAGCAGTTACTGTGGAGATGCAGGGAAGGATCGGCTCTGTTTGTGTTTAGCTGGAAGCTGCTACAGTCAGGAGTTTGTGTTCTCATTCCTTATCCTTTACCCACCCACAAATAATGAAAACTTTTTTCCTTTTCTTTCAAATTCTCCCTAGGTGTGTGAAAAGGCCATTATTACACACTTATATTTTTAATTATGGTTACCTACTGGTTTTACAAGAATGGAAATTAAGCTAGATGTTCTCATCTCTACATCTATCAAACAAAGAAAACCATGGACTCGCATCTCCTGGATTGGACAGGTAAGTGTAAAGAACACTTATTAAAATAAAATTCTGCAAAGGATATATTTTGATTATGGAACACTTTGCATTTCTGTCTACAGGGAGGAGGGTAAATGGGAGTTGATTTGAAAATACCATGCTTAACAGTTCTCGGGAAAAAAAAGTCATTCATTTCAATCTTGTTGGCTTGATGCTGGAGCAATTCAAGACTGCTCAGATAAACAATAAAGAGTCAGTTTTTCAAAACATGTGCCCTGTACGAAGTTTGTTGTTTTGATGGTTTTAGTTTTTCATAACTCTTTTTACAGTACATTATTGAAAACTGTGAACAATCCCCTGCTGCGTTTGTTGAAAGATGTGCTTTCTTCAGCCTTGATAAAAGGAGACTATTTTTTTTCTTCTCTTATAATATATAATATATAATTTGAGTTTAATTATGTAACTGTTTAAGGGCCATTCCTTCTACTGAAATAGTGGCAAAAATCTGACTGAATTAGACATTACAACATGAGGTAACAAGTATCTACTCTTGCATTTGTTGGCATGTGGTACAGTTGAGATACTTTGAAGAACTTCTTAGTAATGACTGTAAATCTGATTTAATAGTTTAAAATCTGTGAAACCAAATGCATCATCAGCATAGGGTGGTCCTAGATATGATGTTGTACTGTAAAGCAATTATACAAGCACAAATGCTTTAAACTAAAAGAGGGTAGATTTAGATTAGACACTAGGAAGAAATTGTTTCCTGTGAGTGTAGTGAAGCCCTGGTACAGGCTGCCCAGAGAAGCTGTGGATGCCCCATCCCTGGCAGTGCTCAAGGCCAGGCTGGATGGGGCTTTGGGCAACCTGGTCTGGTGGGAGGTGTCCCTGCCCTGTAACATATTTTCTTTCTTTCCCATCAGTATTTTTCTCTAAGAGTTTTTAATGTCTGTCTGAATTACTTTGCAGGCTTACATAGAAAATGTCATTTTTAAAAAATCACTAAAAACATGAAATGCTCTTTTTTTTTCTTTTGTCAGGAAAAAGAGGCTGTTTTTCTTCTAGATGATAAACATATAAATGAAATTAACTTGCCATCAGGGAAGACAAAGAAAAAAAATCCCTCGGCTGCAGTCACTGTTAAAAAATGTAGCTGTCTTAACAACATCAGGAAATGGTTAAGTATAGTATCTTATGTATTATAAACTCATGCTATTTTATTTATAGTTGTAACAGTTTGAAAAGATACAATACCTAAAATATTTTTCAGTTCACTTTCAACTTTAGAACTGTGGCTAAAAAGCAAGGGAAGTAATTTTAAGTACTTCACATTAAACGCTTCCAAACATTTCTCCCCTAATGAACACAGGTGCTTGGTTGGCAGGAATACTTACAACAGGAGAGCTATTTCTTTGGAATAAAGATCAGGACTGCTTGAAAATCATTCCAGCAATTGAAGAGTCTAGGAAGGTTGTTGCAGCAGCACAAGGTAAATGTTTCCAGTTTGTCTTTTGAAAATGATATAGAGGCAAAATCTTTTTCCTTTTTTTATTGGGTGTTATCGCACAAATAAAAAGCTATATTCTTATGTTGGTTTGCATTTGTATAATTTGTTAGCGAAGCTTTGAAAAATGTCCTTTTTGTTACGTAAATGAAACATTTTTTTCGTTTAGAAATCTGAAAACTGTAATCCATTTTAAAATGCAATACGTATTTTATTTATAATGGTTAGTTATCAACTGTAGAAAATCATTCCTTAGGTTATAAGTATTTTAGAGAAGACATACATTTGAGTTAAACAGTATATGCATCATTTTAAGTTTATTTTCTAGGTGGGGTTTTATGACATGCTAACTGGAGAAAATACTGCGAAGTCATAATTTACAAATCTAGTACTATTTAAGTTGTATATCATTGTAAGTGTCATTTATTGGATATTTTAACTGATACCATGTTACAAAGTAAAGTATTGTACAAGCAATCCATCATTTTGGGGAACATCAATAGTGCATTTAGGAGTTGAAGGTAGTAGATAAGTAGAGTACTTGTGCATGTATTCATAGTTCTCATGAAAAGATGGATTTCAGGAAAGACCATCTCAGGAAGCACCTCTAATGGATGAGTCCTGTGGGAAGGATGATTCATAAAATCCATACAAATGGTCATCCCATTTGACATTACTGCTGTCAAAGGTCTACTATTAGTGATGAAGCTGGAAATGAAAGACACTTTAGGTGGCAGCTCGGATTTGTTGTGAAAGAGATTAAAATAATTTTCCCGTTC
Organism: Cygnus atratus; assembly: GCF_013377495.2. Lineage (NCBI taxonomy): Eukaryota > Metazoa > Chordata > Aves > Anseriformes > Anatidae > Cygnus > Cygnus atratus. Next base: position 13,074,400 of record NC_066396.1, on the reverse strand, counting down.
TTTTTATTTTTTTAATCTAAATCCAGCAGAAGAGCAAAAATTATTCTGGCACATTGTTGTTTTTTCTAGAGTGTTTGATGAGATTGTATTTGTATGTGTCCGGAGATGGCAGAAAGGCGCTGTTAACTACACCTACAGCATGTGTCTTTCTGTGGGAGAGCACAGAACATGAAAATGAACCCTTGTATAAAAGTTCTGGACGTTGGACACAAATTTTGCCTGATGAATCAGTGATGTTACCTTCTACTGAAGAAAAAGAAATTGGAGTGCATGCTGCTTTCATACAAAATGAGGTAAAAAATGGGACCTGAACTAATCATGTAATTTCCTAAATATATTTGAGCCACAGAAGCTACAGTAAGCAATGTCTGCCTCTTTGTTGTTTGTAAGCTTAATCATTCAGTTTGTAAGAGATTTAATGGCAACTTAAGAACAGCCATACTGAATCAGATCAAAGTTCATCTAGCCCTATATATTCTTGCCTGCCTGAAATTCCTCAAATTTCTAAATGACAACATTATGTTATAATTTGGATAACTACTGAGCTAAATATATGAGTAATCATGTACAACCAGGATTATGACTTTGTTTTGTCTTTTTTTTTTCCCCACAGATACTGGGTGATTGCTGTTTGTGCTCGTTTGTGTTTTACTCTGAAGAGTGTTTGGTACTCACATTTTTGATTCTGCGATGGCATGAATATAGCTTTAAATATGTTAGGTATGTTCAAAGTTATTTAAAGTTGCATTAGCTTAAGAGGAAGGTTTTACTATAAAATACTTTACAAAGGGGTTTCAAAGCTGCATGTGAACGTGTATTTATATTGAGGTAAAATTAGCTTATGTAATCTCTTGTGTTTTCTGTCATGTTTTGAATATTCTTACTCTTTTATTTACAACAGTTGATTTACATTTTCAAACTCTGAATAGTCCTGTGTTGGATGACATTATACTGTCTGAGGAGGCTGTTCCTGGCTAGAATGCGAGTGTCTTAATTCTGTGGCATGCATCTCTCTATTTATTTTCATGTTCTGTACATATAGTCAAAACTTTTGTCCCATAAAAATCATTCTCGTCACTGGGACATAAATTTTAAATTCATATAAATACTTCTAATTTGTAAGGTTTCTGAAGAAAACTAGCGGGCTTTTTTATTGTATGTTTCATGTGTCTTTGTCTTGCATGGTTTCTTGTATGATATATAAGTCATTCCATTCAGCATAACTGAATTATCTCTCTTTTTTGTGGTCTTTTTTGGTATTCAGTTCTTTGCCATACCAGATCCACTGGGTACAGCAGACTTGTTCTCTTGTTAATTTGATTCCTCAGTGTGTATCTGTAAAGTCAAGAGGAGCTTTGCTATCTGCGTTTGCAAGAGATGGACTGTTACTTGCAGTAGCTGTTAACCAAAATGATCCAAAGGTATGAATGACAGACAGTATGTCACTGCAATTAGTAGTTCAGTTTGCATGAAGTCTGTTAACAAGGATTTAATAACACATTTTAGAACTCATTTTCAGCGTATGTAGGAGCAAGTCCATATTGCTACACGTGATTACATTCATATTGATATACATAGCTAAGAAACTCTGCCACAAGTTTTTGAATGCTGTTGTTCAGTTGAGAAACCCATGTCATCTCTTCTCTTATCTCTAATCTCCAAGAAACACAATAATAAAGAAATTAAAGTAAGTTACTGCATCGTGTCTGTAAAGATTATGGATGATTCTCACTCAGGCTTCAGCCTAAAATGTACAGGAGGTTATGACCTCACTTTATAATGTTACTCCTAACAAATCAGAGGCCAAATCCTAATGTAGTTTTTAGTGTTAGTGGTAACAGGGAAATTGACCAGTTTACTTAGTGTACGAGGATGTTTTGATGCTGTCCTTCAAAGCTCCAGTTATTCACCAACATTACTGGAGAAGAATAATTTTACTTTAAGGGTTTTAGATAAAATATTAAAAGGAATATCTAAATATATGTTTGGTATGTAATAATCCTTAACTATTTTTTGAATATAGAAATGGGCATAGAAACTAATAAATACTCCTAACTAGTAAAAAAATATCGAAGTGCAAGTCACTTTCATATGGAGTAATGTTTCCAGGACATCAAATATAATGCATAACATGCTAGTAGAAATTACTTTTACAATATTGATGTTTTGATACAAACATTAACAGTTTATTTACATGTGCTTTTTTTCATTCTAGGCAACTCAGATTTTGTTTTTAAACACCCTGAATTTTGTAACTGTTTCGGGTAGCCTTAAAGGTTGTAGTAGCAGGAGTAGCACCGTCCCATCCAAGTTTATTAGGTCAGTAATTGATGTTTCTGCTGTTGTGTTTTTTGTTTTTGTTGTTTGTTGTTATTGTTATTTTGTGGGGGGTGGTTTTGTTTGTGTTTTTTGTTTAAATAAAGTTAACCTAATGTTTGATACAGAGCTTTGACGGAAAATATCTTTCCTTCCCAATATAGATCCTACTGGGTCAGTGATATGAGTTGGACTGCTGATAGCCTTTTCTTGGCTTGCATGTTAAAACGTGGGTCTTTGATTTTATTGACTTGTACGGGTGAATTGCTGACCTTGATTACTTCTGGCTGCTCTGTAGAATTTGGACCAGCAGAATTTATTCCGTTTCATCCACTAATAACATACAGGTAAAAGGGTTTGAAAATGTTTATACATCCTTGTCTTATGATTATATCTTATTTTCAAACATACTTTTTTTTTTTTTTTTTTTTTACAAATTTAAGCTTCATCTTTCAAGTTCAGTCTTTTGATTTTCATGTGTCTTTTCAATGTTTCTCATTCATAGTTGTATTTCTTGTAATGGGTTTGTTATAATGAAAATTGGTATTGTGATAGCATAAGTATACATTGTTTGACTTGTTTTTTTAGTGTTTGGATTTAGTAATTAAAAATAGCATGTTTTTATGATGTAGGAAGAAACTAAATTTACACAAATATTAAAATTATACACTTGTTTTAATCCAGTCATATTTCTTTATTCACTGTTTAATTTTACTTACAGAACTTTATCATGTTTCTATTTCAGATCTTGTCAATAACATATCTGTGTGGACAAAAACTAGTCAGATGTTCAATTTTTGGAATACCCCTGCTGTAAATTTTGAAATTTTACTGCTGGGTGTATCAGGGAATAAAAGGATCTCTGTTAATGCTTTTGTAGTGTAAATTGAAAGTTACAAAAAGTAATACACTCTGAATACTTAGAAGAAACAAACCAGAATCTAAACATTACTATATTGAATATGTGTGTTACATGTATATATACATATGCATGTATATGTATATATACATGTAACACACACATTCGATATGTGTATATTCAATATATATATGTAACTACTACACATATACTACTACATATACTACTACTACACATATATATATATATATATCCTACTATTACTACTGAGTGACTAAAGCTGGATAGCGTGTAAATGTAGTGCGTTATACCTTCTTACACTGTCTGGTTGAGAAATCATAGTAAAATGTGTTAAAACGTATCAGTTAGGGTTATTTATTGAATATCTGCAGCTACTTTGTTTTCAAATAATCTACTCAAGTTTGGACTACTAAGATACAGAAGAAGAACAGTAATTTTACCCAGTATTTCAAAGTATTTTGGGTTTAGCGTTACAGGACATACAGAACAGTTTTCCAGAACTCCGTAAGGATTCATTTTTTGTAAGAGAAGACTTTTGTAAGACCTCTTTTATTAAAGAAGACTTATTTATTGATTTAAAATATTTGTGTTGAATGTCTGAACTGATTCAGAAATATTAAAATTCAGATCTTGAGGGATTTTTCGGTTTCGTATGTGACTATTAGAAGTTGAATAGGATTTCATGTTCAAATGCTTGTCATAGACTGCAAGACCTAAGTAAGAGAGTGTGATATAGAGATTTAAATTCAGAGTGGGGAAAATGTATAATATTTATTAACAACATAATATGGAAATATTGAAAGCTGTTTTATTTTTCTAAAATTCACAAAATCACAACTGCAGAAAAACAGTGGCATTTTGCAAGCACAAACAGTGTTACGCAAAGTTTACTTATCTTGAGAAAATTTAGACACTTCCTTAAAACTCTGAATGGGGCCATTGGGATGGTAGTGGAAGTGGTATAAAATGTTCGTAAGTTATTTCTTCTCTATTCTATTCATGATTACCATATGTGATATTTGCATCTTATTTTTTGGTATGTCTTTCAGACAGCACCACTCATTGTGTCAAGACTATAGTCAGACTCTTGGTTCTTCAGCCTCTGAAAGTGACCTTATGAGACAGAGATTCTCTGTTGCTTCACACTCAAGATTACCCTACCTCATTGTCTCTGATGGATACATGATAACAGTGCTAAGACTTCCTAACAATCTTTCACCAGTAGGATTTTTAAGATCCCTTTTGCTTGACTCAACCCAACGGCTGGAAAATGTCCGAAAGAATTTAGTGAACTCTAAGGTAGGGTTATGGATATTTGTGTGCTTTAAGTAAAATAAAACTTCATACATATAAAAATGCACCTTTTCAAACAGAGCACCTCAATTTATTGTGAAATTAATGTAAATCCTTTTGAAGTAGGAAGCAGTTTTGAGAATGGCGTTGAACTGAAAAATGCTGAATATATAGTTTTATTTGAAACTTTATTCCTATGAAGTCTGGGTAGCGTTTCAGTAAAATGTAGTAAAGGGCATGGACATAGCCTTAACTGTTACTGTCTATTCGTTCTGAATCTGTGATAGAATAGGGTGGATTTCTCTCTAGAGTTGCTTCAGAGCATTGACTGGTATTGTGCCGCTCTGACCAACTCACCTTTTCAGAATGATGCAGAAATTATTCTGTAAAACCACTGTCTCTCTAGGTAGGTGTTGTTCTAGAGCAGTCAGCAGCAGTCCCAATGGTGCTGTCTGTATTTGTATTAGGCCCTTAACTGATGTTGTTGGCTAAGGCTTGTTAAAAGTTTATGGGTTTATTTTTCTATCACTTCTCAATAGAGCTACGTCTGGGAAAATGGAAACCTTTGAAGGAAAAGGTTTTGCAAGTGTTACCAACCACCTAGCTCCTTAAGAAAATAGGTATTGAGAATTTTTGTGTTTGCCATTGGAATACCACTTGTCTTCAAATGGCTCTCAGTTTGTCTTTTTTTTTTTTTTTTTGAGAAATGGGATATTCTGGTATTTACGTATAAACCAGGAGAGTGGGCAGGAATTTGAGGTAACATTGAAAGATATGTTGCTGTTAAGAATGCAAGAAGGGCCTAAATACTAGCAAACTTGTGGGATCATTTGAGGGATCAAGAAAGCAGGTTCGTTCAGCATGAAGAAATAGAGTTGTTAAATACTGAGCAAATTCAGAGTTCCAAAGCATGGCCAAATGATAGTTTGTTTCTGTGTGTATGTATACTTGCTAACCTGTTCTTCCTTTCTGTCTGGGACTTTAAAGCTGAAGCTTTTTATATAAGAGACCAATTTCCTTGTTTTATTTACCAAGTATCTGGTTTGATTTTGCTAGACACTAATAATGATTTGTGTTGTTATTGTTTCTTTTAGTCTAAAGGGAGACATCTGCATATGCGATCACTGTTGTCGTTAAAAGCTAGCCTTTTAAAACACACTCAAAATCATAACTCCATCAATCCCAACATTCCAAAATTTCTGGAAGAGGACACAATGGAAATGAGTGAGAAAACCATGGACTTACTGGTACTTAATAGCATTTTTCCACTTATAATTATACAATTTATTTACTTTTAAGATATTCTAAATTAAAAGGTGTTGCTTCACTATATTAAAAGGTGTATAGCTTCACTATATTAAAAAAAAAAGTATCACACTATAAGGTATATTAATAGAAAATATTGTTATCCTAATAATGTAAGTTATTTATCCTCAATTTTAGAGGATTCAAAAGATCTGTATATCTTTTATGGAAGAACAGCACAGGAACTTTGATCACAGAACAGTCTCCCAATTCCATTTCACGCCTTTGTTTTTTTTGTTTGTTCTTTGTAGTTTTGGAGCTTTTGTTGAGTGGCTTTTGTATTTTACAAATATCTGGCAAATACTCCTCCTCAAACTCTTCACTTAATAAAGGACGGGTGTTTATTTTTTGATTTAGACACTCTTGCAGTCCCTATAGCGTAAGTGATTTTTTTTTGTTAGGTAATACAATCTCTATCTGCACAAGTATTCCAAATAACTGTATTTAATTTGAGCTCTAGGTGAAACTGCTAATGAAGTAAACATATTACCAATTAAGTGAGTTACTTAAGAATAAAAGTTCCATTTGTGAAACTCATTAAATGGTGGGTTGCAGACCGAGCTCTGGCAATAGGCTTGAATTAAACTGTTGTCTTTTTTTTTTTCTTTCCTGGTTTAGGATTATGAAGAAGAATCAGATGATGAAAAACATTTTCATAATAGCTCTTCCAGCTACGTTAGTCAAAGAATCCCCTCATTTATTGGTAAAGCTGATCAAGGCCACTTAGAATTTGCATCAATGTTTGATACTATTCATGCAAAAGACAATGCTGAAGAGAAAGATAACCTATCAGTGGAACTGCATTCCATACAGAAAAATCTCCTTGCTGCTTGGCAGATAGGTGTTTCAAAAAATATGCAAGAGAAGGATACTTTCCTGAGTTATACAGTAAGCTGCATTACCCATTTTTTCAACATTCTTCAGTTTGTGAAGTGTTCTCTGCTAAATCAGGATGCACTTTTATGCAAGTCCGTGAAGAATACTCACTGGATTCAGTGTGTTTTAAAATATTTTCAACAATACTTAACTGTCTTGCACTGGCATTCAAGAGCCAGTCTTACTGGGCACGTGGCAAAGCTGACATTGCAAACTTTAAAGCTGATGCTCGTTCAGCAACAAGATCTGTTGTTCTCCAAAAACCTTTTTGCATGCTTCTGTCTTTTGAAGATGGTTTCTAACACTCTAAGTAGCATATGCATACCACAGTATGAGAATTTTTTTGCATCTCCTGGTGTTCGTAGTGTTGTGGAGCTTGACTCACTTGTTGTACCTATTTTCCTACTTCTTGATGACAGTGCGACTCAGAAATTCAGCTCACTGAAATCTCTGCTTAGAGAGCTTCCTCAAGCAGTAAACTATGATGAAAAAACAGAAAAAAGGTATGAATTAGCTTTGCCTGGAAAAAGTGTTGTAACAGCTATTTTATTTTTCAAATATACAGTAATTGCAACATCCTTTTGTTTCTTTTATAGCTCACTCCATGGAGAAGCATGGTAATCTATTAAAGCATGCAGATGGAGGCTCAAACCTGTAGTTTAATATAGTTCAGTTACACTAACTTAACTAGTAACTTTCAGTTGGTTCAGAGATAAATGGTGGGTTAACAGCTTGCACCAGATTTTACAATTTATGTTGTTTTTACTGCATTATGTCCATTCCCTCCCCTTCCAAGCAGAAGTTCTGAATTCCATGGAGCCAAAAGGTGGCTCATATTCAGTATATCTATAACATGGGTTTAGTCAGCAAACTTTGCGTGTGATTAAATATATATGGTGGCCTGGAGCAAGAAGCAAAACTGCAGTATGTGGAAACATTGAACTATCAGCATTTCTTCTTTGAAGTTGTACACATAGGCTTGAAAGAAACTTTCCTCTTACTACAGTGGAATATATTTCTTCAATAAGCTGAAAATACAATGTTAGGTTCATTGTAAATTTGATAGGCAATTGTCTCTTACATGATGATCCACATTCTGGGTTAGTGGTGCTCCAGGTATTGAGTGGTGCATTTACTAACATGACTGGCTATGCACATATTAGTATTGGAAGCAGAAGTGCTAGAGAACAAGATGCAGGTGTATTACGGTTTTGTGTAAGCTTTCTCAGGACTGTGGCAGTGCGTATTTGGTTGTTATTGGCAAGTTTATTACCTATCTGAGCTGGTACACTTAATAGTACTGTGCTAGGCTGCAGGGACTTGTTAGCCCTAGGTTCATTCTCTGCAGTCAGCTTTCCCCTGACTTCATTCTTCTGTTATGCTTACTTACATCGTATGTATTTCATCAATCTGCTTTACAGAGTCACTGATAATCTGTTTTGAAATTTATCTGGGTTATTTCATTTCCCTATTGTTTGGATAGCCAGGGATTCACTTTGAAGGTGGTGTTTGGGTACTTGAAGGATCCTAATTCTTCTGAATTTTCATAAACATAGCAATGTTTATTGATCAAAAACCAAAACCCAGGGCAAAATGTGTTTATTTTTCCCATTGTTGCAGTGAGGAAAATAGTTGTTAACATAAAACATAATTATGTTTTTAAATTCATAATGCAAAACAAAAAAAAATTGAACTGCTTTGTCTCCTTTTCATATTTTACTTATTGAACTACAGGTTGGTTGTACTATGGCGACTATTGTATAAGAAAGTGGTTTGGTATCAGATGCAGCTGAACAGCAAAGCATACAAGAATGCAGAAGAGTCTGTTACCTCATTACTCTTAAGTCATATACAAGCAACTCTCCAGTCTTCAGGAGTGGCCTTAGAACAACATTTGAAGATTAATTCTGTAGCTGGTTAGTACTTTGTAAAGAACTACAACTGTTAGGTAGTTGCACAGTTAACTGAACACTAGAAAATTAGGTCCAGCTTAATGAGAGTCAGTAACTGTCCACCAAATTAAAAAATAAGTTAGCGTTGGGCTTCTCTTAAAATTTGGTTAGAACTCTTCTAAATACTTCATGTCTACCCTTGTACATACTATACTTGTATTATCCTATACAGCTTGATGAGCTAAATAAAAAAAACTATTAATTTTGCTTCGAATCATGAGCTAGAGAATACGAAAGAAAGATCTGAATCCTGCTCTGTTTTATTTCTTCTGAGGTAGATTGGCATCACAATGCTTATCTTGACTGGATTTCTATTTAGAAATCGTGCTCAGTCTGTGTGAACACTGTGGGCATGAACACATCATGTACATAAATGCAGTCAGCCTCAACTAAGTATCATTAATGTAGCATAATGGACTTAATCTAACATATTTATTTTGCAAAAAGTATATGGCTGTAGCTTAATTTCCTACGCACTTGTGTCTGGTGCTCTGTCTTCCACAGTGTGTGTGTGTGTGTGTATATATATTTTTTTGTAAATCATACTGCAGTAAGTGTGTGTTTGCACATGTAGAACTGTAACTATGTAGAGCTTTTAGTGTATTGATATGTGATTTTTTTTTTTTTTAAAGGTGAGGAGAAGTTCCTTTTAGGCTCATACAGAGAATCTCTGGATGTGTGGAAAAGATCTCTTTGTGAAATCAAGGCAAAGGGTAAGGAATAAAATATTTTCTTGACGGGGGAAGGGGAGAGTGTGTGTGATTACTTCGTATAGTTATTTGTGATTCTCTGTTGCCTTGTCAAAAAAGAAGGCAAAAAAGATGAAGGATGCATGTTTGAAATTAAGCTGGAGATTGAATAGACACCAGCCAAAACTTATGTTTGATGGTTCCTTGAGAAAAGCCTATACATTTCTACGTTGATATCAGAGTTCTCTTGTGACTGTAAAGTACTTGGTACAGGAAGGATACGTTGTGCAGAAAGAACTCAGGATACTGGAAGACTAATGGATCTCAAAGCAATTTCTTTGTACTTTAGGCATCTCTTCTGTAAAGGCTAGACTACCTTGAGCTGTCCTGTTTGTCTGTCTTAAGTTACACAGTATAGTATTTTGAAAACTGCCATATCTCTTTAAGTGAAACCATTATGGATTACAGTTAACCCACTGGTAACTTAGAGGTTGACAGAGGATTATATCTCCTAAAACAGCTGCTCCTGATTTCTTCTACTCAGCTTCTCAGAGTAGGTATTTGTGTAGATATCTTTCTGGAGTAGGAGGAACTTGTACTTTCAGATTTGCTCTCTGTTTTCTGTGTTTATTTTTTTCCTTGTCTAATGACTTTCCTTCTCTTTTAATGCAGGAGGAAAAAGAGCATGTTTTCTTCAGACTAGATACTACCTTGCTATACTGTTCTGCCATCTGTATCACTATAACTTGTGTGAGGCTCAGGGACTCTGTGATCATCTAGTACAAGAGATTCTGAGGCGATCACAGGTCTCAGCGAAGGAGATGGAAAAATTTTCTGGTATGTTTGTATTGCATAAAACTGAATGTGTATGTTGATACTGTTTGAGTAACCTAGTATCTGATTTATATGCAATCACACACACACTTGACATCATGCTTTTCTCTTTACACTGGACTGAAGCTGATGTCAGACTGATTTCTGTTTTAAGTGACCTTAGAGATCTTTTTCTGATTCTCAGATGCCCTTTCATCTGTATGTATTGGAGTAAGCACTCAGGCAGCTTTCACTGTATAATTGATAGTAAGAACTTGTCCTGTTTAAATATCTCTAGATTCAAATCTGCTTAAGGAAAGTCTTTGGATAAGAAAGGTAACAGGGAAATGATGTGATATTGATTCTGTACTTTTATGATACAGTATGGTGAAGTAGTTGATTTAAGATTGGTGAACAGTTGACAGGGGATTTGTTTTGAAAAGTTGTGTGTTCTTTTTCTCCAAAGTCATAACGGCATCTAAATTTCCAAATGTAAACAGTTTTTTGACTCAGTTCTGGTCTAAATTTAGATATTAGAGGTCCATTTCTCATCATTAGAACCCTAATATAAAAGTCTTTGAATATAATGTGTAATTAGTGAAGAAGATTTAGCTATGTCCTAAAAAATTGTCAATAAATTTAATATCATATTTTTAGTAGTAAAAAATATATATCTTATAAGTTGATTAAGCAATTTTAGTGTTCAAATTTAAACTAATTTTCCTCAAATGTTCTAATTTGACATCTGTTTTTTTTAGACACCAGGTATTCTCAGCATGAACTGTGGATGATAACCAGTGTTCATACTGAAACTGCTATGGCTGTGATTCGATCCATGGCACGATTCATGGCTGCTTATTTCACAAATCAGCTGCTCTATATCTTTCCACCCCACAACGTTGACATCCTACATCCACTCCACATCGAAACAGGTATTTTTCTTAAAAGCAGTTTAATTTTCTGTGTTTAACTCTTATCATTTTTTCATGTTTATGTCAGTGTTGTCTATTGTGCTTCAACTTGGTGATTGATGGTTTCAACATTATTAATTGTAAAGATAAAATTATTTTTCCAGATATTTTTTTGTCAAGGAAAGTGTGTGTCTCTGTGTGAGATTAATTTTTCATTTCTTGATTATTGATAATTTGCTATTTAAAGTTAATAGTTTGTGGGCAACTGATTTATGTAAACCATAGGTTTTTGGTTGTTTGGCTTTTTATATCTTTTTTTTTCTATGCTTTGAAGCTAATTATCAAAGTGTGATACTAGATTAGGCAAAAGGATGATGGGATGAGTTGTTTTTTTCTCACCCAAATTAAGCAACATTAGAATTTCATGGTTCTTAATACTACTTTTGCCTAGACCTGTGGCTCTGACTGACTTTGATACTCACAAAAACGGGAGAAGAGCAGCACTTAAAATACTCAAATTGGATCTGTGGTATGGTGTGGCTCGAACTAAAAAGCCACCAAAAAAAAAAAAACACGTTTTTTGCTTATTCAGCAATCTCTTGGAAGTCAGAATGCTTCAGACAGCAGGACAAGTTGTAATGCCAAGCTAGTACGTCACTGAACCCTAGTAGCAGTTGTTAGTTTAAGTCCTGCTTTCAGTATTTTTCTGAGAATGACTATTCATCAAAGTCAGTGGCTTATTTTTTTACTGCAAAAGATTCTGTTTAAAGACTTGGGTTATTAGGAAATTTTTCATAGGATCACAGAATGTTTGAGGTTGGAAGATATCTGAAGGTCAGCCTGTCCAACCCCCCTCCTCAAGCTGGTCCACCTAGAGCTGTTTGCTCAGGACCATGTCCAGATGGCTTTTGAAGATCTCCAAGGAGGGAGAGTTCACAGAATCACAGAATCGTCTAGGTTGGAAGAGACCTCCAAGATCACCAAGTTCAACCTCTGACCTAACACTAACAAGTCTTCCACTAAATCATATCACTAAGCTCTACATCTACACGTCTTTTAAAGACCTCCAGGGATGGTGACTCAACCACTTCCCTGGGCAGCCCATTCCAATGCCTAACAACCCTTTCAGTAAAGAAGTTCTTCCTAATATCCAACCTAAACCTCCCCTGGTGCAACTTTAGCCCATTCCCCCTCGTCCTGTCACCAGGCATGTGGGAGAATAGACCAACCCCTACCTCGCTACAGCCTCCTTTAAGGCACCTGTAGAGAGCGATAAGGTCGCCCCTGAGCCTCCTCTTCTCCAGGCTGAACAATCCCAGCTCCCTCAGCCGATCCTCGTAAGACTTGTTCTCCAGACCCCTCACCAGCTTTGTTGCCCTTCTCTGGACTCGCTCGAGCACCTCCATGTCCTTCTAGTAGTGAGGGGCCCAACACTGAACACAGTACTCGAGGTGCGGCCTCACCAGAGCCAAGTACTGCCCTGGGCAACCTGTGCCAGTGCTCTGTCACACTTGCAGTTAAAAGGTGTTTCCTGATATTCACATGGAACCTTTTGTGTTCCAGTTTTTACCATTTGTCTCTTGTCCTATCACTGGGCACCAGGGACTGTTCTTTGCCCGCTTCTTTCACGTATTTATAGAAGTAGATAAGTTCTGAGTCTGCTCTTACTCTTCACAGAGTCACAGAATGGCTGAGGTTGGAAGGGCCTCTGAAGACCATCCAGTCCAACCCGCCTGCCGAGCAGGATCACCCAGAGCACATTGCACAGGATGGCATCCAGGCGGGTTTTGAATATCTCCAGAGAAGGAGACTTCACAACCTCTCTGGGCAACCTGTTCCAGTGCTCTGTCACCCTCACAGTAAAGAAGTGCCCTCTCATATTCAGCCAAAACTTCCTTTGCTTCATTTCGTGCCTGTTGCTGCTTGTCCTGTTGCTGGGCACAACTGAAAAGAGACTGGTTCCATCCTCTCAACACCCTCCCCTCAGATATTTATACACATTGATGAGGTCTCCCCTCAGTCTTCTCTTCTCCAGGCTAAACAGGCCCAGCTCTCTCAGCCTGTCCTCATACAACAGGTGCTCCAGTCCTCTCATCATCTTCATAACCCCCTTCTGGACTCAATCCAGGAGCTCCATGTCCCTCTTGTGCTGGGGAGCCCAGAACTGGACACAATACTCCAGATATGGCCTCACCAGGGCTGAGCAGAGTGGGAGGATCACCTCCCTTGAGCTGCTGGCAACACTCTTCTGAATGCAGCCCCAGATACCGTTGGCCTTCTTGGCCACATGGGCACATTGCTGGCTCATGGTCAGCCTGCTGTCTACCAGGACTCCCAGCTCTCTCTCTGCAGAGCTGCTCTCCAGCAGGTCAGCCCCCAGCCTGTACTGGTGCCCTGTACCCCACACTTGCCTGTGTTGAACTTCATGCGTTCCTCTCAGCCCATCTCTCCAGGCTGTCGAGGTCCCTCTGAATGGCAGCGCAGTCCTCTGGAGTGTCAGCCACTCTTCCCATTATTATTTACCTAGATAATGTTACTGCCTCAACAGTAAACCGGTGGTAGAAGCAACTTAGTCCTTAGAGTTAATGTTGATTGGCATCTTACCGAGCAAACCAGTAAATAAAGCCTTGGAAAACAAGTTTAATCCTCAGGAAACAAAATGGTTCTAAACTTGTTTTCATTTTTTTTTCTCAGTAAACTCTCTTAAAATAATTTGCTGTTTTTTCCTAAAAATGAATTGTATTTTTTTAACCTCTGCAGTAAAAACCGTGGTGAGTAGGACATTGAGGCCCTGGAGCGTGTCCAGAGAAGGGCTACAAAGCTGGTGAAGGGCCTGGAACACAAGTCCTATGAGGAGCGGCTGAGGGAACTGGGGTTGTTTAGTCAGAAGAAGGGGAGGCTCAGGGGAGACCTTATTGCTCTCTACAACTACCTGAAAGGAAGTTGTGGGGAGCTGGGGGTCAGCTTCTTCTCACAGGTAACTGACATGACAGTGATAGGACATGAAGAAATGGCCTCAAGTAGCGCTAGAGGAGGTTCAGGTTGGAAATTAGGAGACATTTCTTCTCAGAAGGAACATTCAGGCATTGGAACGGGTTGCCCAGGGAAGTGGTGGAATCACCATCCCTGGGGGTGTTTAGGGAAAGGTCAGATGTGGTGTTTAGGGACATGGTTTATTGGGTGATATTGGTAGTAAGGTGATAGTTGGACCAGATGATCTTGAAGGTCTTTTCCAACCTTTATAATTCTATGCACAATATGGGTACGGTAGGAAAACTCTCAGAATTTGCATCTAGCTCAGGTGTGCCCTCTGGAAGATTAGACACACATGTAGCATGCTCACAAATGTACCATCAATGTGATTAAATCTTTAAGTTAGAATAACACACTAATTTTGCATATGGTTTCATACCCAACATTGCTAAGCAGGAAAATAGCTTGTTCTGACCTCTGTAGTACATCACAGCAGAAGCTGCATCCATCTGCTGCAAATGAACCCTGAAATATGTCTCTAATAGAGTAAATAGTAATTGTACAATGAAATATGAATCCAAAACCAATGTGAACATATGAATTCGATATTATTGATTTTACAGCATGCAGATCTATTTAAACTTTACATCTATTTTTGTGTCTCAGATATATCCCCCCGTATTATTCCACTGCAACACTGTCTGGTTGCCAGAGCTGTCAGGGACCAGAACCTTTCATCTGTATGGACAGCTGAATATGCTCTTGACTTGTTCTTTGTTGGTGGACTCATTCCAGAGGCTGTGTGGTTGACACACAGACTGGGCAACTGGAAACTGTCTGTTTCAATTGGTGTTGCCTACCATCTGTATTGTCAGAATTCTAATGAATTCTCAAGGTAAATCTGAGCTTGAAATTAATACAGTATGTTTTGTTACTGAACAGTATTTGCATGGACTTAATTTTTGAGACAAAGGATATGTTGTTAAAATATGTATTCTCAGATTCCTTGCAGTTGTAAGATCTAACATGTTACAATTAGCTACTTTGTGTTAGATATTCATTTAACAGAGTTTCATTAGATTATATACAATTTTTATTGTTAATGAACAGTTGCTTGGTATACTTTCAGACTGAAAAACACCGAGCATCATCTGCCATTAAGCATATCACCAGTGCAGACTTTTAAGGAAAAGTTACAGTCTTTGTTAGGACAACCAGTAACTTCTGAAACATCAACTGAAGGAGATGTTAAATACAAGCAGTTTACAGGTACATAAAATTATGTTTTTTTTTGTGTTACTTCACTACATATTCTGTTATATGCTGTCTTAAAAAGAAAAAATTACCTCATCTTCACTGTGTACATTACTTTTAAGGCATACAAATATTTTAATTCTATAGGAGTTTCATTTTTTATCATTCTAAAAATGGACCCTATCATCTCTTGACTCTAGTTTGAGGAAGACATGACAGTTTCATTCATGGCTTGCACACAAAACTTTTTTTTATACGCCACCCTTTGCTATCTTTGTAAGGCCATATATAAGATCCTTCTTCATATATGCTAGCCAATACCTTATTTGACTATATCTTAGCTTAATTTAAGGTTCAAAGAAAACTAACACCTTATTAAAACTAACTACCATGAAGCAAGTGCAAATATATTAATAGTGTGGAAAGTATCATCATACTTAGATCAAAATGATGTTTTATGTTTACCATTCCTTTATGTCAAGGGAGGAGGGGGAATAAAGCATATCATGTGACATTGGTGAGGCTCCCATCGGTCCATCAGGTCCAGCAGCTAGCAAGGATGAGGGTTTGTGTCTATGAGACACATACACAAACACACATTTACAACACTTGTCTGGTTTGCCACACTCATAACCACCTACAGCCATGCTTAGCACTCGTGAACAGCGCCACCAACCTCATCCTGCTTCCCTCTCTTGCTGGCGTCTGCATAGATGAGTCCCCAAAACCCCATCTTCATTCTGGTTTCTGGTACAGACCCACTCATTCACAGATATTGCTGTCCACCCGCACGTGGTCTATGTGTACCCTTGTAGCCAGCCTTGGACTTGGAGTCCATCCAGAGCTAGCTGGTGTGAGGTGTGAGCTGGTGTGAGGTGTTCCTGCCTATGGAGGGGGTTGGGAATTAGATGACCTTTAAGGTCCTTTCCAACCCAAACCATTGTTTGTATGATCTCTACAGTAGGCATCTTCTCCTTTGGTATTACCAGTAGGGACACACACATGTGCGCTGGCACACATACAGCCTCTGTAGCAGTTGGTCAGGACTTCCTTGGTTCCTCCAGTATCCAAATACCCTTTTCTTGCCCTTACTGACACAGTCAACCAACTCTCCCAGTTGACACACAGACCCAATGCTCTCTCCAGCAGTTGGCCAGGACTTCACTGGTCCCTCTAGTAACTGCCAGCTGTGCCGTGGTCCTGTGGCTGCTAGCACTTGTTTTGACATACTTCCATCTCTGGAGGTACTGGCATCACAGATACAGGCTGTTTGACCTGCAGTCCTACCCCATTTGCTGGCACTTGAACTCCTGTACACTGACACGCAGAATAGTACCCTTCACACAGGAAAATATTTATGCGTTGACAGGGTCCAACAGGGGTGGGGCTGGCATAACTCCATGCCATGCCTTCATTTCCTTTTATAAAGGTCCTATAATGAGCCCTGTGAAGTCCCAAGACGTTCTTCCCCTACATCCTGCAGTGTGGCATATCCCTCTTGACAGTGACCCCTCTCTGTCCAAAGAGTACTTAAGAGAGCTACTCCCATTTACTCATCTTGACGGGTTTCACACCTGAACACCAGTGCTGATGGTTCTCCTGGGACAATCACAGGAAGAGCACAGATAATTTTTCCATTTCCCAGAGTGTGTAGCTTTTTATTAATTTTTAGTATTTTTTTTATTCCTGTGATGGTCCTTTGAGTAGACTGATCTCAGTATTATTCAGGTTCCCTCACCTACTGTTGTCTCTCTGCTCCTTTGTACAAATGCACATGAGCTTTTTATCACATGACCTAACTTAATGCTTTACTGCTAAAATTCTTCCATTTAGCTAGATCAACCTGTTTGTGTTAAGTTTTATAGAAAGTTTACTGGAGCAGTCTCTATTCTTTACTCTTTTTATATTTGTATTTTTGGAAACCACATTTCAGATTCCTGTCAGCAGATGGATGTTAATTAATCTTTACGTGAGCACTATCCTAAACACTGTGCAGATTCTTCTTTTATACTTATTTCCAAGAATTTTGTCTTAAAGACACATACACATGTATATAGTGATCCATAAGCATGATAGGTGGCAGAGAGATTTGGCAGCATATATTTCAGGACAAGCAGGAGGAATAGAAATGGAAGTAGAGCAGTATAGTATTATGCAAATTTCAGGGACCAGTTAATGATGTATGTTGAAGTTCCTGCTACTTTTACAAGATGTGAAGAAAATGGAGTAATATGTAAAATACAGCAAACAAATATATTTCCTTGTCCTTGAATGTTATGCTCGCAGATAAGAGAATTGTTATGGTCATTGTTAATAAGATGGGCAATTTATGCCTGCTTGATGAGAATGATTTGCCAGAAGTTTATCCCAAGCAAATGCATGGCTGAAAATTTCTGATCTCTAGAAAGGCAGTAGCTTCCCCCTTAATGTGGAAAAACTAGAATTAGCAATGGAGTCCTATTTTCAAATGCAGAAAATCTTATCTTATGCAAGTAGTTGAGATGTATGCATTGTAACAGGTGAATGAGAATCCTGAGAACAGAGCTACTTGATTTCAGAATGAAGGCCATGTGTTGAGTCAATTAATTTACTGATTTCTGTGTTTAATATTTTATAGATCCCATTGAAGAGGAAGATGTGAATGTTCTTTGTAGTTCAGTACAGGACCTACTGAAAGCTGCTGTTATGGCAGATGCTGATATTCTCTCAGAGATGTTTAAGCTTTTGATGGATTCTGCCAAGGATCTTAGCAGAAAATTATATGGTTTAGTTCCAGATGGGCTTTATCTTCCAGCACCACCATTATACTGTCCTCAGCCAGCTTCTCTCAGTGAAGTAAGTGTGCCCAATAGAAGTTTTTTTGGTCCTTGTTTGGATGTATTTATAAAATAATAATAGTATTAATGTATTTATAAAATAATCATGATCTGTATTTTGATTCCCTTCAGCTTGTCATTCTGATGTTTTTCCATGTCCATTCATTCCTTTGAGTATCTACATGGTGATAAGAAAGCCTCTCTGTTTTTTTCCATAAAGAAGTTGTGCTTTAAAGAGAAAGAGGGGATATTCTCTTAGGAACAGAACGGATGTTTCCTTATTTTCCTTTCTGATATATGTTCTTTCTAATTTGTTTGTTCTTGGCTTGGATTTTTTTTATTTTTCAGGAAGACTGCAATGACATTATTTTAAAAACTGAGAGAGAAAGTCGTGAGAATGTATCAGGAGTTCTTCAGCGAATTATCTTGCTCTTCCAAGCTGCTCGTTGTTCCTGCCCTGCAGCACAGTGGTATATTTCACAACTGAAATGGGCAAGAAAAATTATGCAAAAAGTAAGCATTTAACTTGTAGGGTTTTCCTCTGTAACTTAATTATCAGTAGTAAATATTACTGACAGGCTTGAAATTGCATTGTGGGAGCATTCAGTCTCATCTGGACTTTGCTGAGTCACGTTTTTAACATATCTTCTCATAATTTTACACTCTTGTGTTTAATTGTTTCAGAAAACTAGAATGTAAACTTCTAAGGTATCAATGTCATAGAGTTGGCTCCTTTCTGTACCTACTTGATAAAGAACAAGCACCTTTTTTTCTCTATTGGAAAGAAACAAGCCAATTTTAATTGGAAATTGCAGCTGCTAAATGAAAGCAAATTCCAGATCACGCTAGGGTTAAATACGTACCAGAGAACACAATGCTCCCTTCAGATAAAGTGTTGGTCTTAGTACACAGGGCTTATAAGTTCTTGTTCAATATTTTGTTTACACAGAACCAAACTCATAATATATTGACAAAGATGTCCCAGTATTGACCCCTGAGGAACACCACTCATCATTAGTCTCCACTTGGATATTGAGCCGTTGACTGCAGCCCTTTGAGTGCAGTCATCCAGGCACAGTTGTGAAATGCTTTGCACAAGTCCAGGTAGATGGCGTCAGTTGCTCTTCCCCTATCCACCAGTGCTGTAACCCCTTTGTAGAAGGCCACTAAATTTTTCAGTCACAGTCTGTCCTCACTGAAGCCCTGTTGGCTGTCACCAGCCACCTCCCTATTTTCCATGTGCCTTAGCAGAGTTTCCAGGAGGATCCATGGAGGATCCATTTTAACGAGGACCTCGCGTGGATCAGTTGCAGTGAGGGCTCCTGGCAGGGAGACGGATGGAGTCAACCCCTAAATCCACCCCCCAATAACGCGGGTCAGAGCCGCAGCCCCGGCCCCCCCACCCCGAGCAGGCAGGAGCTGTTGACGTGCTGAGGGCGGAGCCAGGGGTGACAGCAGCCAATCCCCTGGCACTGTAAAAGCAGTCCTGGTGCTATGAAAGCAAACAGGACCGGCTTGGCAGTTAGCGCAGGCAGTTCACATGGGGCAGTTCAGGCAGGGCAGGGAGGAGCGTGAGGAGGATCCTCTCCTCTCCTCTCCTCTCCTCTCCTCTCCTCTCCTCTCCTCTCCTCTCCTCTCCTCTCCTCTCCTCTCCTCTCCTCTCCTCTCCTCTCCTCTCCTCTCCTCTCCTCTCCTCGAGTCTCCTCTCCTCTCCTCGAGTCTCCTCTCCTCTCCTCGAGTCTCGTCTCCTCTCCTCTCCTCTCCTCGAGTCTCGTCTCCTCTCCTCTCCTCGAGTCTCCTCTCCTCGAGTCTCGTCTCCTCTCCTCTCGTCGAGTCTCCTCGAGTCTCCTCTCCTCGAGTCTCCTCTCCTCGAGTCTCCTCGAGTCTCCTCTCCTCGAGTCTCCTCTCCTCGAGTCTCGTCTCCTCGAGTCTCGTCTCCTCTCCTCGAGTCTCCTCTCCTCGAGTCTCCTCGAGTCTCGTCTCCTCGAGTCTCGTCTCCTCGAGTCTCGTCTCCTCTCCTCGAGTCTCGTCTCCTCGAGTCTCCTCGAGTCTCGTCTCCTCGAGTCTCCTCTCCTCGAGTCTCCTCTCCTCGAGTCTCCTCTCCTCGAGTCTCCTCTCCTCGAGTCTCCTCTCCTCTCCTCGAGTCTCCTCTCCTCGAGTCTCCTCTCCTCTCCTCGAGTCTCCTCTCCTCGAGTCTCCTCTCCTCTCCTCTCCTCTCCTCTCCTCTCCTCTCCTCTCCTCTCCTCTCCTCTCCTCTCCTCTCCTCTCCTCTCCTCTTCTCTCCTCTCCTCTCCTCTCCTCGAGTCTCGTCTCCTCTCCTCTCCTCGAGTCTCCTCTCCTCGAGTCTCGTCTCCTCTCCTCTCGTCGAGTCTCCTCGAGTCTCCTCTCCTCGAGTCTCCTCTCCTCGAGTCTCCTCTCCTCGAGTCTCCTCGAGTCTCCTCTCCTCGAGTCTCCTCTCCTCGAGTCTCCTCTCCTCGAGTCTCGTCTCCTCTCCTCGAGTCTCGTCTCCTCGAGTCTCCTCGAGTCTCCTCTCCTCGAGTCTCCTCTCCTCGAGTCTCCTCGAGTCTCCTCTCCTCGAGTCTCCTCGAGTCTCCTCTCCTCGAGTCTCCTCGAGTCTCCTCTCCTCGAGTCTCCTCTCCTCGAGTCTCGTCTCCTCGAGTCTCGTCTCCTCTCCTCGAGTCTCGTCTCCTCGAGTCTCCTCGAGTCTCGTCTCCTCGAGTCTCCTCGAGTCTCCTCGAGTCTCCTCTCCTCAAGTCTCCTCTCCTCTCGTCGAGTCTCCTCGAGTCTCCTCTCCTCGAGTCTCCTCTCCTCGAGTCTCCTCGAGTCTCCTCTCCTCGAGTCTCGTCTCGTCTCCTCTCCTCGAGTCTCGTCTCGTCTCCTCTCCTCGAGTCTCGTCTCGTCTCCTCTCCTCGAGTCTCGTCTCGTCTCCTCTCCTCGAGTCTCGTCTCGTCTCCTCTCCTCGAGTCTCGTCTCGTCTCCTCTCCTCGAGTCTCGTCTCGTCTCCTCTCCTCGAGTCTCGTCTCGTCTCCTCTCCTCGAGTCTCGTCTCGTCTCCTCTCCTCGAGTCTCGTCTCGTCTCCTCTCCTCGAGTCTCGTCTCCTCTCCTCTCCTCGAGTCTCGTCTCCTCTCCTCTCCTCGAGTCTCGTCTCCTCTCCTCTCCTCGAGTCTCGTCTCCTCTCCTCTCCTCGAGTCTCCTCGAGTCTCCTCTCCTCGAGTCTCCTCGAGTCTCCTCTCCTCGAGTCTCGTCTCCTCGAGTCTCCTCGAGTCTCCTCTCCTCGAGTCTCCTCTCCTCGAGTCTCCTCGAGTCTCGTCTCCTCGAGTCTCGTCTCCTCGAGTCTCGTCTCCTCGAGTCTCGTCTCCTCTCCTCGAGTCTCCTCGAGTCTCCTCTCCTCGAGTCTCCTCGAGTCTCGTCTCCTCGAGTCTCCTCGAGTCTCGTCTCCTCGAGTCTCGTCTCCTCGAGTCTCGTCTCCTCAGGGAATTCTGCCTCTTAGAACCTAGAATTCACCATGATGGGCACCTGTCGCAGCGGCCGGTCCGAGGCGGCAACCCAGACTGAGGGGATACAGCCTCTCTGGGCTCATGTGGGCACTCAGGTGGATCCCCTGAGGGGTGAAGTGGCAGTCCAGACTGGAGACTGCGGGGAGCTCTGGAATCTGGAGGCCCCCCTGGGTCCTGAGGGAAGAGAGGGCTGTCATAGGTGTAGGTGTGCCCTGCTCAAGGAACTCCTAGAGCAGGTGGCTGGGCTGCAGCAAGAAATCGGCAGCCTGAGGGGCTCCTGGGAGTCTCTGAGGGAGACGGATAGGAGGTGTCAACCTGCCCCTGCTGATGCCCAGCAGCCCCCTCCTAAGTCCCTACATGGGGTAGTAGCTGACCCAGCTGCTCACCTGCAGGACAGAGGGCTTGACCACCTGCAAGAGGAAAGGGGCTGGACCCTCGTCTCAGCTTGAAGCAGAAAGAGGCGTCTGCCCCCGAAACCCACGGTGCCACCAACTCCCACGGTGTCCCTGGGTAATAGATTCGAGGCTCCCGGGCAGGAAAAGGAAAAGGTTGAGGGTCTGGACAGTAGTTGGAACCCAGGAAGCAACCCCGATTGGTACATCCCTAAGAGTAGGAAATCAGGGAAGGGGGTCAGGAAACCTGCATGGATGAGCAAGGAGCTTATTGACAGGATCAAAAGGAAGAGGAAAGTCTATGAAATGTGGAAAAAGGGCCTGTCCTTTTGGGAGGAGTATAGAAGTGTTGTCACGGCCTGCAGGGACGCAATGAGGAAGGCTAAAGCCCACCTAGAGATGAGGCTTGCAAAAGAGATAAAGGATAATAAGAAGGGTCCTTTTAAGTGTGTAAACAGTAAAAGGAAGACTAGGGATAATGTGGGTCCCTTGGGGTCCCAGGGGGTGTCCTGGTAACGGGAGACGCCAAGAAGGCAGAGATGCTGAATGCTTTCTTTGCTTCAGTCTTTGCTTCAAGGACTCCCCCCCAGGACTCCTGGACCCTGAAGGGAGGAGAAAGGGTCTGGGAAATGGAGAGTTCCCCCCTGTTTGACGAGGGAGTGGTTCGGGAGCATCTGCGTGGGATCAATGCACACAAATCCATGGGCCCCGATGGGATGCATCCACGTGTGCTAAGAGAGTTGGCAGAGGTGATCGCCGAACTGCTCTCTATCATCTTTGAAAGGTCCTGGAGAACAGGAGAGGTGCCTGAAGACTGGAGGATAGCCAATGTCACTCCAGATTTCAAGAAGGACAAGAAAGAGGATCTGGGAAACTACAGGCCAGTCAGTCTCACCACTGTCCCTGGAAAGGTGTTGGAACAGCTTGTTCTGGATGCTATCTCCAAGCAATTGGAAGAGAAGAAGGTTATGAGGAGTAGTCAGCATGGATTCACCAAGGGGACGTCGTGCTCGACCAACCTCGTTGCCTTCTATGATGGCATCACCAGCTGCGTAGATGAGGGGAGAGCAGTGGATGTCATCTATCTTGATTTTAGCAAGGCTTTTGATACTGTCTCACACGACATCCTGATAGCAAAGCTGCGAAAGTGTGGGATAGAGGAGTGGATGGTAAGGTGGGTTGAGAACTGGCTGACTGGCCGAGCTCAGAGGGTGGTGATCGGCAGCGCAGAGTCCAGCTGGAGACCTGTGACTAGCGGTGTTCCCCAGGGGTTGGTGCTGGGTCCGGTCCTGTTCAACATCTTCATCAACGACCTTGACGAGGGAACAGTGTCTGCTCTCAGCAAGTACGCTGATGACACAAAGCTGGGAGGAGTGGCCAACACGCCAGAAGGCTGTGCTGCCATTCAGCGAGACCTGGACAGGCTGGAGAGCTGGGCAGGAAGAAACCAAATGAGATTTAACAAGAGCAAGTGTAGAGTCCTGCACCTGGGAAGGAACAACCGCATGTATCAGTACAGGCTGGGGGATGACCTGCTGGAGAGGAGCTCTGAGGAGAAGGACCTGGGGGTCCTGGTGGACAACAGGTTGGCTGTGAGCCAGCAGTGTGCCCTGGTGGCCAAGAGGGCCAATGGGATCCTGGCGTGCATTAAAAGGAGCATGGCCAGCAGGTCAAGATCTTCCCCCTCTACTCTGCCCTGGTCAGGCCTCACCTGGAGTACTGTGTCCAGTTCTGGGCTCCCCGGTACAAGAAAGACAGGGATCTCCTGGAAAGAGTCCATTGGAGGGTCACAAAGATGATACAGGGCCTGGAGCATCTTCCCTGTGAGGAAAGGCTGAGAGACCTGGGTCTGTTCAGCCTTGAGAAAAGAAGACTGAGAGGGGATCTCATCAATGTGTATAAATACCTGAGGTGTGGGAGAAGGAGGGATTTGGCCAACCTCTTTTCAGTGGTTTGTGGGGACAGGACAAGGGGCAATGGCCACAAGATGGATCACAGGAAGTTCCGCACCAACATGCGAAAGAACTTCTTCACGGTGAGGGTGACGGAGCACTGGAACAGGCTGCCCAGGGAGGTTGTGGAGTCTCCTTCTCTGGAGATATTCAAGGCCCGTCTGGACACCTACCTGGGCAGCCTGCTCTAGGGAACCTGCTTTGGCAGGGGGGTTGGACCTGATGATCTCTCGAGGTCCCTTCCAACCCCTACAATTCTCTGATTCTGTGATTCTGTGATCTGCTCCATGATCTTGCCATGCACAGAGGTGAGACTGACTCGCCTGTAGTTCCCTGTGTCGTTAAAAATTTTTTTAAAAATCCCCATTTTAAAAAAGGGGACTATGTTTCCCCTCTTCCCGTCAGAGGGAACTTCACTGGATGGCCTCAAATGGAGTTCTCAGATATGATGGATAGTTACTCAGCAACTTCATCTGCCTGTTCCTTCTGGACCTGCACGTGCATCTCATCAGGTCCCATGGACAAGTGTACCTTCAGGTTCCTTAGGTGGTCTCAAACTCGATCTTCTTCTATAGTGGGTGGTTTTTCATTCTCCCAGTCCTCACCTTTGTCTTCTGTGACTTTGGCAGTGTGGCTAGAGCACTTGCTGGTGAAGAATGAGGCAAAGGATTCACTGAATACCTCAGCCTTCTCCATATCTTGGGTAACCAGGTCTCCCATTTCCTTCTGGAGAGGACCCACATTTTCCTAGTCTTCCTTTTATCACTGACATACCTATAGAAGCTTTCTTCCCTCAACCCCTCTGCACCTGCATCTGACAGAGAAACAGATCAGGAAATTGTCTTTTGAATAAATACTGCCACCTTATAGTTCGTTGCATGATTACACAGAGGTTTAATGCTTAATGCACAGGGAAGTGGCCAGAAGTAGCAGCTGAAACAGGAGTTATACATTGTTGCTCCTGTATTTATTTCACCATGCTCATGAATTACCATGCAAACAAAAACGTTTTATTTGCCATAGCTCATACGGAACATGTTCTTTTAAATGAATTTTCAGAATACTGATTTGAAGAAAACGGAAAGCAGGCTTAAGGAAATTTTACTGATCTTGACAGTATTCTGCTAATAACTGAGAGGCTAGCAATGGTGTATAAAAATTTTAACTGATTTTTATTTCCATTTTGATAAACAAGAAAAATTGTTGATACATATATACATTTCCTGATCATATCTAAATAATTAAGACCATTGTTTATTTACTTATTTTTGCTATCTATAGATTCGAATGAAAGGATCTCTTCCTTCAATGAATCCGTTCCCAGAGACTCTGCTTCATTACTGCAATTTCCGTACTGTTTTCTGTAGCTCTGCATCTTCTAGAGACCATCAACTTGATGATATTTCCTGTAAAATTTTAGGTCTGTATGCAATTATATAGAGTAATTTAGAGCTGAAAAAAGAGCACAAGAGATGATCCACAGGTGTAAAGAAACTCTAATCAGCATGATTTATACTGCAGTGTATGCAGGAACACTTTTTTTTCCTAGCTTTTAATTACGTTAGTTATCAAATCTCTTAATCCAAAAGTTCCTGTGCTAGAATGTGTTATAGATATGTGTTATAGGGGCACTATTGAAAACTGAAAAGAATAAATGACATTTTTATTGGATTACTGTTAAAATAAATAATTAATTTCTTCTAGCTGAAAATCTCAAGCTATTCATTTATTTAGCCAGTCTCATCACATCGCATGTTTATCTCATAGGTTGGTTCAGAGAGCTGTGTGCACTGTGTTGGATGTTACATGTTCGTGAAAAATTATCTGAAAGCTGTAGGCGGTACCAAACTGCAAGGGAAAATACAAACATGCATAAGGTAATTATATTACTAATATAGTAAAGAGACATTTTAATTGTATAAAGCTGTAAGAAGAATACTAAAGATCTGATGCATGTTTCTCTGAGGACTCTTATTTGCATAGTAGGACAAAATAATAAAATGTGCAGTAAGGACTTGATGCTACAGAGTAGTGCTGTTGTTTGTGAACGGCAGCTTCCTAAAAGTATTGCTGATGAGCTTTGATTCTGATCAATGTTTATTTAATGTACTATTTTTCTTTGCATGCAGCATGTTTTATGATGAAGGTTGGGCCTTGGTTTTCAAAAGCATAATGAAAAATATTTAAATTTTAATGTGTTTTCTCTGTTACACCCTCATTTATGTAAAAGGTTAAAGAAGAAAAAGAAACTGCTGGCATTATAACATTTGTCTTATATACCATAACAATACAGATGTAGATTTTTGTTGTATCTAGTAACTAAGCTGTAAGGCTTTTGACACCGTTTCCCACAACATTCTCCTCAAGAAACTGGCTACTCATGGCTTGGACTGGCGTACACTTCGTTGGGTTAAAAACTGGCTGGGTAGCCAGGCCCAAAGAGTCGTGGTGAATGGAGTCAAATCCAGTTGGAGGGCGGTCACTAGTGGAGTCCCCCAGGCTCGGTACTGGGGCCAGTTCTCTTTAATATCTTTATCGATGATCTGGATGAGGGGATCGAGTGCACCCTCAGTAAGTTTGCAGACAACACCAAGTTAGGTGCATGTGTCGATCTGCTCGAGGGTAGGAAGGCTCTGCAGGAGGATCTGGATAGGCTGGACGGATGGGCTGAGGCCAACTGTATGAAGTTCAACAAGGCCAAGTGCCAGGTCCTGCACCTGGGGCACAACAACCCCAAGCAGAGCTACAGGCTGGGAGAGGAGGGGTTAGAAAGCTGCCTGGCAGAGAAGGACCTGGGAGTACAGGTTGATAGTCGGCTGAATATGAGCCAGCAGTGTGCTCAGGTGGCCAAGAAGGCCAAGAGCATCCTGGCTTGCATAAGAAACAGTGTGGCCAGCAGGTCTAGGGAAGTGATTGTCCCCCTGTACTCGGCTCTGGTGAGGCCGCACCTCGAGTACTGTGTTCAGTTTTGGGCCCCTCGCTACAGGAAGGACATGGAGGTGCTCGAGCAAGTCCAGAGAAGGGCAACGAAGCTGGTGAGGGGTCTGGAGAACAAGTCTTACGAGGAGCGGCTGAGGGAGCTGGGATTGTTCGGTCTGGAGAAGAGGAGGCTCAGGGGCAACCTTATTGCACTTGACGGGTACCTTAAAGGAGGCTGTAGCGAGGTGGGGGTTGGTCTGTTCTCCCACATGCCTGGTGACAGGACAAGGGGGAATGGGCTAAAGTTGCACCAGGGGAGGTTTAGGTTGGATATTAGGAAGAACTTCTTTACTGAAAGGGTTGTTAGGCATTGGAATGGGCTGCCCAGGGAAGTGGTTGAGTCACCATCCCTGGAGGTCTTTAAGAGACGTTTAGATGTGGAGCTTAGTGATATGGTTTAGTGGAGGACTTGTTAGTGTTAGGTCAGAGGTTGGACTTGGTGATCTTGGAGGTCTCTTCCAACCTAGACGATTCTGTGATTCTGTCCTCAGCAAAGTTTGCTTTCTTTTTAAAATGAGTCCAAAATTCTCTTCACTAGAAAAATCAAGCTTCAGATAAACAGGATGGCTCTTTTGATTTTTCTATGTGTTTTGCAGCAGTGACAAATGAAATAGAAACCACTGACAGATTCAAAATACCCCTCCCCCTTCCTTTCCTTTCCCCATTACAACTGTGATCTGCCTCCTACCGTTGTATATTTCTCACTCTGAAAGCTGTTAGCTGTTTTTATTTTATGTTAGCTGGGAAAGAATCATTGTAGTTTGCAATGTTTGAATAGTCTAGCTGAAATATATTGTTTGTGTCAATTAATGTTGATATAGCAAGTGTTTTTTAGGATCTAAAGAAGAATGAATATGGTACCTCCACAGTTGATCATTGTCTGAATGCCGCAGAATGGGCTTGCCGAATGCTTCCCTTCTGCAGGTTCATGAATGTTGAAGAAATAGTTCAAGATGTCATTTTGAGCCTACTTGGAGAACTGCCACCAGTCAAAAAGGTAGAAGAAATTAAAAATAGAACAAAAGCAATAGAGAGTATAACAAATGTTTTTTTCTTGTAAATGCTACTAGTTAGACTTTTTGCTGATGTAACTTCTGTTTGAAATTACACCTCACTTGTCTGTTAGCTACTGAAGAAGAAACTATATTTTGCAGGTGGCAGAAATTTTTGTAAAAGCATTTCCTAATCCTGAAGATATAAGGGTTCCACTAAGAGATAAATATCATGGTCTCCAGCAGCGACTCAGACACTGTACTGTTAAAGGTAATGTCTGTCCTTCTTCAGGAAATATTAAATGAGCATTCTTTTTTACCCTGCTTAGTTAATAAGTTGTGACAATCCCTTCTTTCACACCTCCCGCAAAACAGTTACTATAGTTTTTAGTTAGACAACTTTAAGAGGGTTTTGTGGCAAAGCCTGTATTTTATTTTTGATGTGTTTATACCAATAACAGGATATCATGTCTTCCAAGTTGATGGTTTTCTTCTCTTTATAATACTTGCTGTCTGGATTTCTAAATGGCTATAATTAATGATGATTTAAGGGTTGTTCTTGTCACAATTTGAGACAATAAGTCAAAACTGAGTCGTTTGCATTTAAAATTTCTTGGTTTTCTTTCTTTGGGCAGGTCCTGAAAGTGAAGAAATGATGTCTCTTGTTATACAGGCTGCGGAAAAATCTAGAATGAAGGCTTTGAGACGTGTAATAAGGAATATAGGCCCCATAGAAGTTAATATTTGGGAGCCAACAGAAGAGGGAGCTAATGAGGAGGTGGAACACTGTTACGACCGATTCTCATTAGGCACTAGTCTAAGCAGAAGCACACTTACTGATCTTGGCAGTCCTCAGTTATACAGTGATGCTGAAACAGCAGATACACTTTCTGATGCTTTGGTTACTGAAGAAATGAGAACTCAAACACCTCCACCTCAAAGGTATGAAAAAAATGGCAGCAGAAACCTTTCCATTAAGAAAGAAAATTAGTTGTCTTATTGGGAAAATAGTATTTTCACCAAATATGATAATTGTCACCTTGAATAATATATCAAATGAGAAATTACAAATGTATCAAATCTTATAACTGTCAATGTTATGTCAGGTACTAAGTAACTAATACTGTTATTGAAATGTCAATTATTATTAGCCATGACCAGATTCAGATATGATACTTCTGAGTTACTGTCTCTGTAAGAACTATGGATTTAACCTCTGATGATTAATTTGCCACCTTAAAATTGTATTAATATAAGATTTTTTTTTGTTAGCTATGCATTTTTAACAACAGAGGAAGAAGAGGAAGTAATGTTGCATTCACTTATTTTTCCATTTAAATCTTCTTTGCATTGATTTTGACGTTAATTCTGTTTGTTTCTCGTCTAACAGGGATAATGAACATCAGGGACCAGGAGAAATAGGGAGCAAAAATACTACGTGCAAGACAAAAGCTCTTAACTGGAAAACAAAACATAAGGAAAAAGTACATGGAAAGGGCACACATAATCAGTGTAATTTACCTATAGTTGGTGCCTGGGAGTTTGAACGTGATGATGATGAATATGTTATTTTCTTAGAGCTTTTTTTGAGTTATATTCTTGAGAGAGACCTTATAAAGTATAGTGACCTTGGAATTCCATTTCTTACTAGCTTTTCTGGACTTCTTCGAGAGCATGAATTAAACTCGCTCTTTTTTGATGTTCATACAACATTAAAACGTCGACAAGTCAAAACTAGAAGCCAAAGTGTGTTTAGAGCAGGTTCTTGCTATACTGTCACCCTGGCATCTTGCAGTCCTGGAACAGCTTCTGTCCATAATATAAACAAAAATGTTTTGAAAAACCCAACCATTGTACAGTCCATTGCACAGACAAGAGAACCTTGTGTGCATAACCTAATCAAAGGACTTAAAGAAGGATTATTTGGTTTAAAACACAAATCAATTTACAGAGCTCAGGGTGACAATCAAGGAGTAACTGTTGCATCAGCAAGCCAGACCATCCCTAAGCATACTTTCTCTAGCTTACAAACTTCGGCAACTTCTAAATACATTTACAAAACTACTGATGTACTTGATACTGTACCAGGAGAAGAACTAGCTATAGAATTGTTGGGTAAATTTAACAATATTGCAAAACTGCTTGAGTGGTTGATCAGATGGTCTGATAAGAAGCTGCCCTGTGGTTCCAATAAACAAGATTCCACAGAGGAGAGTTTCCCAGTGATACATGTGAAAACATCAGCAGCTGCTGTCCTTTCTTCTTTATGGCTGGTCGAACAGTTGTATGGAGATGGATCACAAGCAAGGAGTACGACATATAAGGTAAGACAGGAAATGGAATAACTGTCAATGTAATGTGTAAATCATCACAAACAAAATCTTACACTTCTTTTATGTCATTGTTTGATTTTCAGTAAAACATAGAATGCTGATCAATAGCCTTTCCTTTAGGACTTGCTACAGAAAGGGAATTCCAGTAATTCTTTAGGAAGACTGTGGTTGGAAATGAAAGTCCTCTTTGGAAGACCTGTT
The DNA here is from genome assembly GCF_013377495.2 of Cygnus atratus. Taxonomy (NCBI): domain Eukaryota; kingdom Metazoa; phylum Chordata; class Aves; order Anseriformes; family Anatidae; genus Cygnus; species Cygnus atratus. The sequence goes on along the minus strand of NC_066396.1, from coordinate 13,043,976 downwards.
TAAAATCAGTTATCTAGTTATCACAGTATTTGAGCAAATGTTTAAAAGTTAAATCACTATGTCTAGTTTTCGACATTATCTTTAAAGAAAGCCAGAATTGGAGATAGAGTATTAGAAAAACAAGATAAATAATAGAGTTTCTAAGAGGAAATGTGAATGTGGATTTATTTGTCTTCAGAGGACAGTACAGATGCAGTTTGACTGAAGCTAGCTGTGGATTGGTGAATAGTGAATTTTGAATTTCCAGCTAGCACTGTTATATAGAGTTAGAGAAAGTGCATTAATACATAATTGATTTGCCAGAAGAACTAGATACAATGTTGCTTTATTTCATACTGGATCATTTATCTTCTTTAATTAAAGCTACATGAAAGTGGGGAGAGAGCTGTGAGGTTTCTTTGAGAAGGCTCTTCTCACACATTGAAAAACATTTTGCTTTGTGTTTGGTTTCTATTTTCTGTTTTCTTACAAGTATCACCTGTATTTTACTTACATCTTACTACCAAAATTTTGTGTGTGCTTCTATCTATGCATGATTATACTGCTTTACAGTGATAAGAATTTAAAGTAGGTTAGTATTACTGGTGCTAAAGGCCAAATATTGTATATCTTTATATAGTGTATATTTAATTGTCCCATAGCATCAGTAACAAAGGAATCATGAAACATATGTTATTTTATGATTCCTTTAGATAGTTCAGAGGACAATTGCTTTACTTAATGCAAAAAGGGGCAAAACTTGGGTTCTACAGGTAGCTGTAAATCAAGAATTTCTTAGCTATGTAATAGTGAAAACAACATGAAGTTAAGCAGAGATATACTATATAACATACATTTTTGTTTGTTTGTTTGTTTAAAGTATCAAGTATCTTTCTTTTCTAAAACTAGTGAATTTTTATTATTATCGATAGAGTCCAACTAATCAATGTCTGGAAGAACTTGCATCTCTATCAGAAGCCCAACCTAGTACAGAGAAGGAAAGTAGTGTGGATGAAGGCTCTTCTGTACTGGCCAATCCTCCACTTGATGTCCAGAATGTACAAGCCTATGATGACCTTTGTGAAACCAGTTTGGGGTAATTTTATTTTTAACCTAAGAAGTCTAGTTGGATGTAATTCCCCAGCTAATCAACATATCAATATGAAAAGTTGTACTGTTATTACATGTTATATGTTTTTTAAATATTGAGCGTAAACTCAAACTTACATGAATATCATTTAACAGCTGCAGGTAGTCTATTATATTGCTAAAAGTTATTCCTAGAGTATTATCATTAATTATTTTATATATTCCATGTGGGTATAAGTTACTAGTTCAACTGGAAACGTTAAGGAGTTGTCTTCTATACTGTGACATGTTATCAATTTTGTAAAAGAGAATCCAAATTTTTAGGCTTCATAATATCACGTGTTTGTGTCAGTTCTCAAAAAAATGACCAAATTTGTAATGCAAAATATTCATGAGATCTTAAAGATTTTGGTGATTCTATTCTATGTTCCTCTTACTTTTCATAATCATCAGAAAATCTTAAGTTTTCTCTTTAAACACTACTAGGATTACCAGTACTGTCTTTAATATTGTCACATAGCTGTTATGAGACTTCACTTTTTATAGGACTTCCGTAATGAAGATTACATTATGAATGCAACGTTACTCCTGAGATACAGAAAAATAACCTCTGTGACTAGACATACCTCTACATAGCAAATGAAGTGGCTCTTGAATATGGATTGAATTGTTTATACGCTTAGTGATGTAGAAATGGGATCTACACTTCTCATATAATTGATACCATGGCTTTCTCAAAAAATTCAAACCTCCATTCTTTCCTTATGCTGAGACTATAGTTCAAAATGTTAGTTGTTTGTTTTTCTTTGCGGGGGGAGGAGGTTGTTGTTTTTTTGTTGTTGTTTTCGTTTTTTTTACCCCTTGGATCTGGGATCTGTAACCTAGCTGTGTTCATATATACATTTGTCAGGAAAATAGATGGAAAAGGCAGTAAATATTTTATTTGTTAATATCTTGAATACTTCTGAAGATGGAGATGCCATAACCTGAAGGCCTTTCTGACATGTATCTTCATCTTCTGCTGCACTAAAGAAATTTAAAGATCTTTGTCACTAGCATTTATAGACATTGTTGTGTGTCTCCTATGACAATTTTTTAATGAAGGAAGTTCCTGTGAGCGAGATAAATGTATTCTTAGCCAGATGATTTTGAAGTCATGATGCAGTTTATAATTTCCATTTTCTTTTTGGTAGGTCATATGTGTTGTTTACATTTTTCTGAAGCCTATCTGAAAGATTGTGGCGTTAATGTCAGTAAAATATTTTAGGTATTCCAAAAAGTAATATTAATCTTGGTTTAAGTGAAATTCCCAGAGAAAGTTCATGTGAAAAGTCATAATATGACAACAGCGTTTATTTTACAGCCTAGGCTGCAATCTGAGATGGACGGTATACTTAAACTAAGACGAATACTGAATTTATTTTTGTTGTTAAATAACTTTTTTAATTCCAATTACCAGAATGTCTACAAAATCAAAACATTTTGATAAGAAGGAAATTAATTGTGGGAATTATTCTCTATATCATTTGACTGAAGATCTTAATGAAGTGGAACCATTTGTTCAGGAGGAGTTACATGTAACATCAGGAAGTGAAGGTTTGTTTTTATGCTATATCCTTTTACTATAGTCTGACATATAAAACAGTTAGAGTTTTTCCCGGGTATGATTATATATCCTTCAGTTTATTTAAACAGAAATGGAAATACATTTTCATTGTTCTATTGAAATTATTATTGTATCAGTTCTATATTATAACTAAATTTTATATGATTTTTTTCTCAATACTTTTTCTGATCAGTTTTGCACTATGTAACTTATTTTTACTGCAGAAATTGGATATATTATTTAATTCTCTCATTTACTTTTATTCCAAAATATCCATGACAACATACATAAAATATGATTTGAAAATCATAAAAGAAGCAGAGGTTAAATTTATCATATTCCTACCTTGGAACTAAGCTTTTTTTTTTCTTTTTTTTTTCCGACACATATGATCAGTAGTCATAGCACAACTTTTGAATTTGCTGAGAGGTCTCTCGAGTGGAGTAATGTAACCAGCTGACAGAAATGACAAAACAATGCTCTATGTCATGTAGTTTTCTAATTTAGAATAATTTTATTTATTTTATAGAGTTCTTTGAGGAGCCATATGAAACTCCAAAGAGCTCCAATAGCTCTGTCAGGATCAAACCTGGAAAGGCAAGTTACCATCTTGCATAGAGGAACCAAATTAATATGAATATTCTTCTCAAAATACCCTGAATTCCTTGATATACTTAAAAAATCATAGGCCTAAAGGATTTGGAATCAGTGAAAAATTTCCTTAACTAAATCAATAATGAAAGTCACAAGTAATTAAACAGTAGTAAAACAATATCTGCTGTAAGCACTTTTTAAAACTGATTCCATGCTTGTAATGCTAAATGCGTGTATGCCTACATAAACAGATATATAATTATATACGTGTAACACTATATATAAATATATACGATTTTTCATGTACACATACATACAAAACTAAAAAAAAAATTTCTTCTGGTTTATAGAATTTTACGTGTATTTTCTTTACAATAGCTAGATGTATTAACAACTTTTTTCTTTAAGAATGTGTACTGACTTTGAAGCTGTCACAGGGTGACTAACTGAAAACTCTGTGACTTGTTTGCTTGCCTGCCTGCTTTTAAATTAAATGTATAAAGGTGTGTGTTTTCTTTGTTGATGTCTGAAAACTTGGTTTAGATCTGTAAATAATCCTTGTTCTCATGCATCATCTTCAGTCATAATTCTCTAGCCTTTGAAATAGGCTAAAGACTACTATGTTGAAATGTGGATTGCAACAGCATAAGCGTAGTCTCTGGAAGTACGCTAGATTTCAATTTCCTAGTTTATGAATAGTTTGCATATATAAGGGTTGTTTACCCATTTTCATTCTTACCTAGGAGATGCAAGATTATCAGACTTCATTTCCACAGTGCTATATGTAGATGTGAATTTGAAAATAAAAACTCATAATACTGACTTGGAAAAAAAAATTTGCATGAATCATTAAGATATCTCCATATTTCTGAGCTGTAGTGGCTGAGTAATCAAAAGTGTATTTGCCTTAGGCTAATAAAATAAGAATTCATTGACTCAGAAGGGGAATATAAAAATTGACATGTTCAGATGCATCTTTTTATATTCCAGCACGTCTCCATTTCAGATGTAGATAGTCTACAGGACGATCAAAAGGTGGAAAAAGCAAAGGAAGGAAAGGCTGAACATAATGCGTGAGAGATCTTGTTTTGTTTTGTTTTTATTTCCCTTTTAACTTTGTTTAAAAAATTTAAAGTAGTTTTGTTAATTGTCGAATTCAGTCAAGTCTTAATGGGTTATTGTTCCTTATAGAAACAAAGTCATAACCTGAAAAAAACATTCAGTTATGTTCTATTCCACATACACAGGCATTTCACATAAACAAAGTGCTGGGTGGATGAGTGGTTAGTTTAGTAATGAACAAGTAATAGAGGCATGATTTGTGGGAAGGAGTAGTATTTTATTTCTGGACAAAGTACATAACTGGAGAATAGCTGGAAATAATAGCTGGAAAAGCCTTCAGTTTTTTTTCCATCTCCAAACTAGGGGCAGTGGCTTTGGATTAAACACTGCTGTTTATTCTAAGAAATTTAACAGCTAAATTGTTACACAATTTAGAAGAAAGAGAGATTGGTATCTAGGAGGGAGAAGGTGAGATAAAAATGGTTGTGGATGATAAGCACATTGGCTCTTGAGAGAGGGAGGGAGACATTTTGCACAACTTAAAAACTCAAGAAATTTGCATCGTTTTGGCATTTTTAAAATTTCATGTAAGCTACATGTAAATTTTAAAATATAGCTACATTTAAAATATAATATACATAAAATTATGGAAACAGTTCATAAATTTGACTGTCACGTCATCAGTTTGAGTTGTTTACTACCTAGTTTGATTTCTCTGAAGGGGAGAAGCCTTCTATAAGCACAACATTTTTTTGTTAATCATGAGAAATATTGGTGTTTTGGGATTTTTTCATTTAATGAGGGAAAATTATCTACCTGTTTTTATTATTTTGAGTATCTTTCTTTATAAATCCACCAAATTTGTTTATAATAATGAAACCTTTGTCTCTGATACACAGTGCCTAAATGTCTTAATATTTTTTAAATCTTAATTATATATAAATATAAATCATATAAATCAATACTACTCTGTTTGTAATGTTTGTTAAGAACTATAAAATGGCCTAACTTTAGAAAATCTGAGAATACAATTTCAAAAATAACTGCACATAAGATGCTTCTCAAAGGTTCCTTGTGATGCTGGCTTTTCTTTTTCAGGAATACAGGTTGTAATCATATTAACAATATTGCTTAAATAGGATTTTCTCTTCTTTTGTCAATTCAGATCAACCTATTTTTTGCCTGCTGTTTGTGTGAACAGCCAGAACTTTTTCAGTGCTTTTGTTTGAGTCAGTTTCTGATTGCTAGGGAGACAAAGCATGAATGTCAATATTTGCCAGCTCAAATTGCAGCATAATGCAGTATTTGAAGCAATGCAGTTCAGTATAGCTCTGATCATGGCTTACAGGTATAATTTTATATATATATATATATATAATTTTATATATATATATGCATATATACAAAAGTGTGTGTATATGAAATGCAAATAAGCAGCACATTATTGTAGTATTTACAATACTTTCTTTTAAAATTTCTTTTAGCACAACTGAGGTAGCTACTAGCACCATTTCTAAATCATTCTCTTTAGAACAAGATTCAGAAGTTCCTGGGTAAGAAAAACCTATAATTTTTTATACAGTAAACAATAGACTACGCCTATTAAATTTTCAGCCTCAAGTAACGTGTGTAGATTTGATTACAAAATATTTATTCCTGCAAACTGTAGTACTGAGTAGCCTTTCCTGAAATGTTTTATGCCATAATCCTTGAGGATCACATACTCTTACATTTTTTTCCAGAATATCACATAAATCAAACATACTAAAGTAGCAGTTCAGAGATACCAGATTTCACAAGAAGTGATACTCTTTTTCTTTTGGTTATGGACAGAATATTTTATTATTATTATTGTTATTATATTATAGTGATTCTATAAAACTACTATAGATATATTATTACATAAAACATGAACAATAGTATTATAAATATATATTTTTGTTAAGTGATGAAAACATGCACATCCTTTGTCAACTGCTAAATAGAAGTATTAGGTTTATGCTTATGCGTGTAAACATGGAGAATGTTGGAAGTGGGAAAAGGCATCAATAGTCAGCTTTTGTTTCTAGAATAGTCCTGTATGAATTATTTCAGCTTACAGGAAGATCAGATGTACACATCCCTTTGTATTCTGTTTTCTGTCTCTAGTCTCATTTCCATTTTACGTTTTTCATGACTTTTTTTTTTTTAATTAAAAAGCTTTCTCCAACTTCAGGATTTCATACTATGGTTATACATTCCAATTGTCTTCCAAAAGAAGACATTTCCTGTGCCTTTTCACACCTATTACATATCCAAAACCTTTTCAATATTACTTCTTAACACGAGCTTTACACTTCGGTTTTATTTCTTGATATTCTTGGATGCCATCCTGTTCAGTTGTGAGAAGTCCTCCAGAGTACCACTATCAAAGACAGCAGTTGAGATAGTTGAGAAAGAGAGAGTTATGTTGTGGGTTAAATTCTGATGATATAGATGAAGCCCCTCAGTTTCTGTTTAATGTCATGTAAATCCTAACCCTCTCTACTTCATTTAAGTACTTCATCTACTTAAGTCTTTACCTTCTATAAGATCTAATTATCTCTGTGAGTAATTGGAAAACTAACTATATTGTATCATTTGGTGCATGCTATTTTAATTGTTTTCTTATCTGCAATTTTGTTGTTGGCTTTAATTCCAGATAGATAAAAGCACATTTAATCATTTAAATGAAAGTAGATCTGCCATCTCTCACATTTTGGTTAATAATGTCCTTCTCCATTTTCTCTCACCTTTTTGGTTTTATGATTAACAAACCCATTTTCTGTCACAGTATTATTTTCTGCCTGTATCTCTAGCAAAGTTAATGTTTCAGATAACCCTGTGACTAAGAATCAGGTAAATCTTATGTCTTTACTACAGTTTTTCACTCATTATATTAGGAAGCATTAGGAAAAAAAAGTTTTATGTGCTCTCTAATGAAGATTGGGCAGTATTAATTGTTAAATTCTTTACTATAAATTAATTATGCTTTAGAAAAATAATGATTTCTTTAAAATGTTCTGGATTGATTTAAGAAAACCTAGCATAGGTTCTGAACTATGAATGTTCCTAACAGTTTTGTTCTTTTTGTTCTGTTCTTTAGTAATGTAGAGGTTTCTGTAAGTCATAGTCAGCCTTCTCTGACTGGTATGTCAAGTACATCAAGCGTTGTCTCCAATACTTCCATATGTGCAAAAAAGCAAGACATCAAGAAAGAACTCTCTACAGAAGAGAAACAAAACACATCAGAAACTGTCAGGCAGATGCTTCAAGATGAAATGTTTAAGTTAGTTCAGGTGAGCATCTGAATACTGGAAATGGTTTTCACAGTATAAAATTTTATCAAACAATAGGAATAGTTTCTGTTTTAAGGTATTTGTTCCCTTTAAAAAAAAAAAAAAAAAGGAAAGATTTCCAGTTCCAGGTGGCTACTGTGAAAACTTATTTGAGACTTATTTTTTTTGTTTGTTTTTGACTCAAGAAAATGAGTAATATAATAAAGCTCAGAGTGCGTTCTAGTTCACATAATTGCATAGGTTAGGAAAGATTCTGAAACTGCAATAACTTTGTGGCTGTGCTAGAAATTAATTTTTGTTAGCACATTCAAAGAATTCCATGTAAACTTATATTAACCTAAACTTCAGAAAAGAAGTGAAGGAATTTGTCTGGGTTTAGCATAACCTTTCTGTGGCAGGTATAGTCCTGTTCAAAAAACTATCATACGAATGAATCATCATTGAAACTTACGGATATTGTTTATTTTGACACCTATATTAACAAGATAGTGAACAGTTAGAACATAGCGTAAAGGTGTTATTTTTGCCAAGATCCCTGTTAAAGTTTTTTTTAGCATTAATTTTGTGTGTGTGTGTCTATCCAGCTACAGCAAATCAACTTCATGAGTTTAATGCAAATAGTCCAGTCATCCTGTGCCAACTTGCCAAATTTGCAACAAATTTTACAACAGCATCAATCTGTTCACCTGGAAGGAAGCCAGACTGTACACAGGCCAAAAGGAAATGGCTCTGGAAGATCTTCATGTTCTCCTAAAGCTTTTCTAAAAACTGAACTTCCCACTCAAGAAGATAAAGGAAAATCTGATCAAAAGAACTCAGATTTTCAACCAAGGAATAGTTTAAGAGATGAAAGCAACAATGGCAACATAAGAGTAAGTACATCAGTGCGTCATTTATGAAGACAGTTCTGTATATCTGATATGTTATCTGTCCTGTTAAATTACTAAATCTTTTTGTAGTGATTGCAGTAGACAAAAAAACATATATATATATATACCATTTCTGTCCATATTTAATGCATGGCCGCTATTTCGGGGTACTTTTAAATGCTTTGTTCTTTGCTTTTAGAATCATCTGGATATGTATGTTTCTTTAAGCCGACTAGAAAGCCACAGCAGAGAGACAGGATTTATGCCACCATCTCAAGATTTGCATTCTTCAGCCCCTGTTAAACAAGTTCATCTCCTAGCTCCTTCCTCAGATGTTCAGAAAACACCCAGGCTTATCCCTATTGCAAAAACCCTGAATTACTCAAATGAATTTCCTTTGCTTAAACTTGAATCAGGTTATCATTCCAAACCAGCATTTTTATATCCACTAGAGATGTCATCAGCTTTTGGTAGACCACCCCGAACACCACGAGAAGCCTGGAATTCATCAGATTCTTTATGGAACCATCAGTCATCATGCACATCAAGAAAGAACAAGTCAACAGCACATTTAAGTATGAGTAGATCTGATCCTGAGATCCCAAGGCAAATACATGAGGAAGAGAAAAGGTGGGCAGAAACTGTGCATGAGCCACCTCCCAAACACCTAAATACAAATCATTATGAAGAACAACAAGAAGTATCATGTCAGCAGCAGTTCTCTGGTAATGTAAAAGTGGGCAATAATACACTGATCACCCAGAACCTGGCTGGTATTCCACTATTGCACTTGCAGCTTGACCCAGTACCTAGACTTCTGCCAGTTATAGGACAGCCAGTCACAACTGCTTTAATACCTGTTAAACCTGTAACAAAGGAGACTGAGTGCAGAGAAACATTCCAGCACACAGGAATATCACTGCTTCACGCCAATTTACTTCAAAAAAAGAAGGTACTGGATTTAATAATAGATTTTTCTAAGTTGCGGGTCTTTTGCAGTTTCATGGTTTCTAATTAATCAAAAATAAATTAATGTTTCCAGATTACGGCAGTTCTTTTGTACGGGCAGAAACATTGTGCTAAAAGGCTTGGGAAGAAAACCTTGTCTTACAGATATTGAGAACCTGATATTTTAAAAAATCTTCTGACAGAATCTCATATGCTCACCACTCCATCTGAACGTAAATGCTTTTCCTTGAAATCTGCTTCTTCAGTCTTTGTCCTCATTGCACACTTCCTACCTTCATCCTCAACCAGAGACATTAGCAGTGAAAATATTAGTGAAATACATGCTGTGGAGAAAATTTGTGTCTTTTAGGTTACTTTCTGGAAATAGTTTACACATGTACATGTTACCTCTGGTTCTATTAACATCACATTTTCACTCCATAAATTGAGTTGTGTTTATATAACTGAAACCCCAAACAGGACCTGTTCAGTTCATTCAGGATAACTGGGTTTCTCCCTGATTCCTGTATCATTGTTTCATTTTTGCTTATCTCTGAACACTTCCAGGTGCCAAAACTCATTCCACTTCAAGATGTCATTGCATTTGAGCAACGCCACCACCATCATACTTTGACCAGTACATTCTATGGACAGGGCCAAACCGAACCTATCCAGTTACTAAAAACTGATATTGAACCATTTGAACCAAGAGATGTGCAGAACAGCAGAAAAAGGCAAGCCAAACTTTTAAAGTGGGTCTTAATTTTGAAAGACTGTCTGTATTGGGTATCATTATTGTTAGTTATAATCTTCAAGAAGGAAAGGGTTATAGTGTTTTAGTAAAAATTAAGATACAGGCTCTGATTATGACTCCAGACAGTGGCCAGGAAAATTCCAGCTGAAGGGATATTTTATTTTGTTTTACAAGCTGTGTTATTCATGAATTTTGAAATTTGATTTATACTTTGTTAATTGACTTCACAAGCAGTTAAAACAGTTAGTTTAAGTTGCATGTAACTTACCGTTCACTTCTTTTATAATGTCAATAGGTACCACACATTTCACAGATCTGTGCCTTCCCTGAAAGAGTTAATGGCATCGTTGCATCTAGAACAGAATGGTTGCTTCTGATTATGATGCTTTTAACTCTGGTAGTTGGAAACAGACTCTAAGGTGAATGTTTCACACTAAGGTGAAAAACAACCAATACGTAGGTAACTGCAGCTGCAGTTTAGAATTTTAGTAGTTTTGATATTATCAGTTGAAATTCTTAAGGCTACAGTTGTCTTATAATCTACTCATCAGATACCAAAGAGAATTGCAACTTTTTAAGTAAAATAGTTCATTAGATAGTTTGAGTGATAACAGAGGTTTGTTTCTTGCTGGAATATTTCTTAGTTTCCTTACAGACATTTTGTTTTGTAATGATTTTTTATTATTATTATACACAAAATGTGGGTACTTAATATCATCCAGTGTGTAATATTTGGTATGACTAGCTTATAACACCTTTTAACAGATTTTGGTCTAACTGTTGAATGTTTTTGAGTTCTTGCAATGATTTCAGGTACATTTCTGGTAGGGAAAGTCATACTTTGAACTCTGTGCACCAGTAGTATTTATCTTCTCCACCTTTATTTCAGTGTGTATTTCTAAATAGTAATATTTCTTAGAAAATTACAGATATTCCTATTATTACAGTGTGGTTCTTATTTTTATTTGAAATTAATATGTTGGCAGACAAAAGAGGCGTGATGAAAAACAAATGAAAGAGGAGGAAAAGAAGAAACCAACTGTGTCCTTCCATCCAGATGACTCCATTATCAGTATTAATGATACAGTGATGGTTGTTGAATCAGAGACTGGGGTATAGAAAAATGTTTTTTCTTTGCCTTTTTCCATTCAAATATTAACAGAAAATAAAGACGAAGCAAACTAAACTAAAACAATCATATATATTTCTTCCAGGCTCTCCCCTAGAAACAGTATACATTTTTCATTTGTATTTCCTGTAAATAACAAATTTATGATGGAAAAAGTATTCCAAGGTTGTTTTTGTTTTTCCTGGGACATGACCTTTCCTATTTAGAATAGGTTATTTTGACATTTAAAATTAAATATACACACAAACTCTAATTGCAAAACAAACAAACAAACAAAAAAAAACATAGCAGTACTTCCAGGAGAGCTATCCCAGGCACCACTGTTTTCACGTGAGGCTAAATGATGACAATAGAAGAGTCAAGATCGGGAGCAGAATTCTCATTTCTGTCTTAGCCAAGCCACTGAGAAGAGAAAACCCTTCCTCAAGCTGGGTTTTGATTTATACATTTCTGTTTGTTTACCTAGCTTTTTTTAATATGTTTTAATATCTTTGAGGGTTATCCTTGCCAGTACCAGATTTAAAGCCAGCCTTTTCTGTACCCAGAACAGTAAGCTTTATTTCTCATCTATAGCATTCCTTCTTTAAGACTTCTCTGTTTAGCACAGCAACTGGAGAGCATCCCCAGGGCTAGGAGATGTTAATTATGATACAGCAGAGATAGCATATGCTCAAAGAAGAATGAGGAATTTATATTACTGTCACCTCACAATTACTGCAGATCACCCCAAAGGTATATATGGTAATGAATTTTGCATACTCTTTAATTCCACTAAAAAGGAATGGATCAGAAGAAGAAAAAAAAAAAAGAGGGTAAGAAAAGTATGCTACAGTGATTTTGTTAAAATCATTACTCAGGGGAGGTATATTGGAAAATTAACAGCATCAAGAAAACCTTTAATTGGGACAGGAACTATCTTTTAAGTTAATTCTTTTTCTCCTTTTATTAGGATCAAGAAGCAAAATCTACCTCTCACCTTCAAGATAATGTTTTCATTTCAGTAGGCAAGTATAAATACTTGTAATGCTTTGAGTGCTTACAAAAATCAAGGAACAGAAGTTTGTTAGATTTCAAAGAAAATTTCTATATTAAGTCAATATTAAAATGTTAATAAGTCAAACATTGTAGTCTTTAGAAATACAAGCTACATTGTGTATTTATGGGTTCTTTCCCCAGAAAATTAGGAAATCCTTTCAAGGTACACAATAAATACTCAGTCGTCTTTTGGGTTAGTCGATTTTAGGGAATTGGTGTAGAGAGAAAAGAGGGCAAATTTAAGATTAATACCAAGTACAGAATCACAGAATGGCTTTGGTTGGAAGGGACATAAAAGATCATTTAGTTTAACACACACACCCCAAAATGGACACGGACACCTCCCACCAGACCAGGTTGCCCAAAGCCACAGCCAGCCTGGCCTCGAACACTTCCAGGGATGGGGCATCCACAGCTTCTCTGGGCAGCCTGTGCCAGTGCCTCAGCACCCTCTGAGTGAAGAATTTCTTCCTAATGTCTAATCTAAATCTACCCTCTTTATTTCAAAACCATTCTCCCTTGTCCTATCACTGTACTTCCTGACTACGTGTAATCTCAGAATAATTCTCCTGAAGATTCTAGAAGTATTTTAAGTTTTCTTGAAAATAAGTGGTAATGTTTTATTTATGCCTATAAACAATGGACTGCAGGAAAGAGTAAAAGTGTGCTGTATGAATATTAGTAACTATTACTCACAGTGATTTCTGTTCATGTGATTAATCAGCAGAATGTTGTAAACAGTGATTTTATGTTCTAAATCTGTTTCATTTGTTTTAGAAGGTTCTTCCAGTTTTATTTGGCAGCATATTCTAATTACATGAAACTTAAGACTCCTATATTTAAAGGAAACTCAATGTATACAGTATTTCTAGCTTGCAAAAAGAAGATTATGGCTATAGAAAGAAGATTTGCTTTGTAATACATTAATTCAGCACAATATTTAGTCCGACCAGGGGAAAAAATGCAATCCATTCTCTGAAATTTGGCCTTAGAGAAATGCTGCCCTGCAAAGCTCTAAAAATATCAGAAATAAAGGTATACATGTCATAAATATTTCCATCTTTTTGAAATACGAAACGAATGGTTGTAGCACAGCATATTAAAATATTTAAAGACTACACATCCAAACTGAGCCTTGATTTTAATTCAGTGTAGCATTGTAAGTTTTGGAACAGTTACATATTCGCAGAAGACAGATAGTACAAACTTTTCTGAACACTATTCATAAAGTAGAGATAAGTTAAGACTATCTATCAGAAGTGCAAAGAAAAATCTATTGGGTCCCCTAGTTCTGAGCTAAAATCATTGCTTTTATGGATTTCTAATTAATGCACTAATAGGCAGCTATTGTGTGTTATACTGCATTTTAGACAAACTGGAGGAAGCAATTACTACTCCAATAGATCTACATTACATGGCTTCCACAAAAAAAAAGCCAGCAGAAACTCAAGATGCAAGTACAAATACTCATCCAGGTAAGTGTTACCTGTGTGGGCTTTAACATTTTGTTACCAAAAAAATGTATTAAACTAGAAGATATTGGAATGTAAATAACAATATTAGCTAAAATAGTTAAAAATGTTATTAATGCGATTGTGTAAGAGACTCCACATGCTTTCTGTAAGTCACTTCTGCTGTGACTTTTTCTGAGAGCTCCTTTTTTAATTGCCTTTATCTAAATATAGTTAGACAGTGTTTCACATTTGACTGAAATAGCTTCCCTACCTCTTCCCCCCAGCTTTCCTTTCATCATAAGCTGGTAAATCAGAAACATAAGTTCAAATGATGCCATAAGTGTCCTTCCTTAGATTCATGCATTTTGTTTTCTTTCCCTATCAAGTGCTCAAAACATATAAGGATGTTGGAATCAGTGCTGGAATTGAGGTTTCTGAAGTTCGAAAAAATGAGTCAACCACATCTGTTCCCATGCCAGGTGTGGCTTCAGGCTTTGTCTATTTCATTTGTTGTTGTGGAAGTCTACAAAAATATTGCCATCTTAACATGTTTTTTATAGGAGTTAGCTTAATGCAGGGTATTGATAAGATTCTAATTTATCCTATTTCTTTCAACCAAACATTAAATAATCATAATCCTGTTTATGAAACATTTGGCTGTGTCTTCTTTAGTACAATGTACCTATGCTTTTGTATTTGTTTATTAGGAGGTATATTTATAGGTTTTAGATTGGTTTTAGTGCTGCTCAATCTTGCAAAATTTTACTCCAGTCAAATTTCGGTTCAGTTTGTAGAATACAAAGTAGAAGGTAATTTTTGTTTTGGGCTAAATAATGTATTTTGTTTTGTGTTTTGCCCACACAAAAATCATAAATCCATGATAAATTATGCTAAATAAGATTAATTACCTAAATATTTTCCTCATGCTAGCATATAAACGTATACATTTTTCATTTCTTTTAAAATTCAACAGCATTGTTCCATTTGGAAGATTATTTTACTACATAGCATACTTTGCAAATAGCTAATCAGATGTCTTTCTAGCTAAGTAGTGTCATTTATTTGGATCAAGTCAAGATACAGTGATTTTTTCTAACCATTTAAGGTAGAATTGGAAATGAATTGCAATTTATACTGCAGGATGTTACTCTGATTTTAATCTTTTGAATATTTTTCTGCTAATTTATCACCAAAATGAAAAATAACTAGTGATCAATTTTGTTAGAAGCAAACATTAAAGAAATCTATTGATTTATGTTTTTTATTTTCATTTAAGAAAAAAGCTAATCAAAGCTTATCTTGTCATTTAGAGAATTCAGACCTATTTCCAAATAGTTTTCCAGAGTTTCATGGCTTTTACTGCAAATATAATACTATTATTCTTTTCCCATAGAATCATCTAGTGTCCCTGAGTTACTACCACCAGACATCTATATAAACCTGAGGTTCCCTGGTGAAGTGAAGGAGAAACCTTTACCATCCTTTCTGCCTGATGCACCTGACTTGGTTAGTGGCCCAGTTTACACAAGGTTTAATTATAAGTATACCATTTGTCTTATCTCAGTTGTGTAATACTGTGGGGAAGATTGTCGTAATTTTGTCTCTGAAACAGGAAGTCTCAACTCAAAGTGGGAAGAGTAAACACAGGGAATGATTAAAATGTACTGCTCAAGACACATGCTGTATAATTCTTCATTATCTTGCTCTTATTTAGAGTGAACATGAATATATCAGTGTGATTGACATTAAAGACAGTGACATCCTTAATGATTTACCCATGATACCTGAGTCAGCAGAAGATATAGGTACTACAGAGCAAATTGAGAAGTTTGAAATTCCATCTACTGCAGAACTTCACCAGAGGGCAGCTTCTGTTACTAATGCAATTCCACCTGAGCCGCTACAGAAGGAAGGTAAACCATTGTATTTTTAAATCAGAAAAAAAGCTACGCATTTTTATTATAATATCTTGCCTCCCTACAGAAAATACTCAGCCTTTCCCAAATCACCTCCTGCTTGTTTTCTTATACATCAAAACATTTATAAATTTGACTTTTGTGCTGATTCCTGCCTGCTATAATGTACTATGTATAGCACAGCTATGCCTAATTATTTGCAGTACTTAAATGTTTGCATTTCACTTGATGATGTTCGTCCACTCTTTTCCTTCTAGACAATCATCCCAAAGATATGTCAAGCCAAGTGCAAAAGGAAGATAAACCGTTTTCTTCTAGAGACAGTGTAACTTGGAACATAGTACATGAGGATGCCAGAACTTTTCCTTCTTCAGGGCTGCTGTCTAAAGTAGTTAACAAAGAACACTTTTCCACAAAGCAGCAAGAAATGGATATGCAATTACAGATGCTGCAGAATATAACAGAAAATATGGAAGAGGATTTCAGAAATACCAAAATGGTGAGTTCAGACTGCTAACTGTTGTGTCTGAAATGGTTTACTTTTTATTTCGTTTAACTAAAGACAAAATCTAAATTTTCAAATAATGTATTTCAAAATTGCGTAGTATATATTGAGTGAGAATAAAGTACTGTTCTTTTCCATTTAGTGCTGTATTTGTTGGTAGACATGATTGCTTACAGTGATCCAAATGCTGGCCAGAATTGTGATATTATAGGCTGAATATATTTAATTTCCCTATAAGTGGGAAAGCGAAATAGCACAAGACTATGGGCTCAGTTGGAGATCACCTTGGCAAAGGTTTGGCAAAGTTTTGCCTCTGCAGAATATTATGTGACTAATTCTGGAAAATGTTTCCATTGATTTAATCAAATATTTGCATTTTTAACATCTTTATAAATCTAAATAGATATGTAAATTAAATGCATTTTGGACATAACGTGTTCAGATCATCTTACGTAATTCAAGTATTACAAGTTTGTTAGGTCATGACAAAAGTCTGATGTTAAAACTTCTCAACAGACTCTGGCATATTAATTCTACATCTAGTTTTTAATTTGACTAAAACTTCAGATGGGGCTGACTTTAAGTGTATACTGAGTGGCGAATATTGGCAATTATTTCTTCACATTACTTCAACTTCTTAATCAAATTTAAAGCAAAGTGGGAGTAACTGTTCTAAGCATGAGCCAGTAGGTTCTGATTTTATGTATTGTGTAAAAAAAAAAAAAATTATTTGCACATCAGATCTGGCTTAATACAGAATGAATTCAGTATCACTCTGTAATTCCACAGCATCTTTTTTTTTTTGTATAGTAATTCAAACAAATACTCTCCATTGCTTGCTCTTCCAAATAGTCACAGAAATATAGGACCTCATTGTGTCACCTACACACAGTTATTACATTAAGTTGGATTATTTAATCACTTCTATCCTTCCTCCACGGGATCATCTAAGCTGATTTTTAAGTGTGTGGTGAAAAACATCTTTGCTTGTCTTCTCTATTTCAGCATTTTATTGCATTTTGTTTTTTAAACTTTTTCTTAATGTTTAGCCAAATCCTGATCCCTGAAAATGCAGCGATTTTTCCTGTTTGCCTCATGTACATGGCAATTAGTGATTCCTTTTATAACAATTTCTCACATATTATAAATAAGTTTTGACACTTGTTCTTTGTAAAAATGATCAGTAGAATGTCTCAACATAGGTTAGTCAGTTTTATTTTTCACTTTCTATTTTTCAACTTCAGGAAACTTCTGACTTAGGAAGAATGTGGAAATATTTTTATTTCTATGTTTTTCAGATAAGATATGTTAGGAAACTTCACCTATTTATAAAACAGAATGTGATTAACAGGATTAAAAATTCACAAGTATAATACAGTTCATATCTTTTTCTCAAAGCAATGTTCCAGAAGATCAAACTCTTTAAACAAAATAAATCTACTTGAGATACTATAGTCCTGATGTTTATAAGATTCTGAGGAAAAAAAATATATTTAAAGCAAACTTTGCATGAATATCTGCTATGTAAGTCTCATAAATGCTTTGGAGTTGATATTGTTACTTAGTTTTTGTGTTGCATTTATAGCTAGTGAAAATAATAGAAGATTTTGAAATGGCCGCCAATTCAGACATTAATGCTTATCCTTCATTCTCTGAAGATGCTAGCATCATTGGTGATGGTATGTGTACAGTTAACAGAAGGAGAGTAAATTTTGGATTGTATATTAAACTTAATTTTTTCAACCGTGAAGTTTAATGCAATTCTGAAAAGTGTTACCTAAATATGAAAAAAAAAAAAAAAAGAAAAATACAAGAGAGAGGAAAAAAAACAACAAAGGTAGAGAATTTGAGTAACATTATAGATACTGCTTCAATGTAAATACATTTGAAAGCATTTGTGTACTTTGGTCTTTTCCAAAACCATAATGCAGGACCTAAGCATAGGATTTTAAAGATAATATATATTTCTGATGTATCATAAAATCAAATATCGTGCTTTTGAGGGCTTTGTTTGCTGATATAAAAGGATATGAAATTTGTTCAGTTTTCCCTATGTATATAAGGCAAATACTTTTTACATAACTCTCTGGTGGATATTTAGTTATAACATCTTCTGATTAAGTTTAAAGCCTATATCAGCTCAACTGGCTGCTAGGATTGATTCACTGAATATTTTTATATATATATATATAATAATTGACTATATGTTACATATTTACTTATAGCTACTATACTGTGCCAAGGAGGAATGCATTAGGGGTACATGCTTCAGGTCCATTTTACATTCATACCAAAACAGTCTAATCTATCTAAGAACTTAATGCAAAGCCAAGTGGTAGAACTAAATTGTGGCTATATCTGTATTTATACATAAGATTATATTTAAGATGTCCATTAGCCTCACACAAAGTAACTCATAGTTTAGCCTTTTTGTTCATATGTGCAGGTCTGGTACATATATTGCAGTTCTCATAGAGCACTTTCATAGGAAGGTATGACTGATCTCTCAGTAAGTGTATTAAGCTGTTGAAAATTATAACTTAAAATTGTTTTAGGCTGGACACATAAATAAATATGCCACTAACATATAAGAGTGATTGTATTGTGTTTTTTTTTTTCCATTGGCCTGTATTAATTACTTTTTTTTTTCATTGGATCAGAACATTATGTGAGGGCCATGATTTCTGAAGATGGGGGT
The DNA here is from genome assembly GCF_013377495.2 of Cygnus atratus. Classification (NCBI taxonomy): domain Eukaryota; kingdom Metazoa; phylum Chordata; class Aves; order Anseriformes; family Anatidae; genus Cygnus; species Cygnus atratus. Next base: position 13,025,021 of record NC_066396.1, on the reverse strand, counting down.
GATGAAAAGGAGAGCTTAAGACCTGAACATCCTATACCCAGTTATACTGCATTGGAATTGTGCTCTTCTGCTTCTACAGCCTCTGCTTCTAACTTTCCCAGTGGCATAAAGTCATCTTCTGGTATAATCTTTAAAGTTTACTTTTCCCTTTTCCTCCATTTAAAAATAAGCAATCCCTTTCTTCCTGTTGTAGTACTTCCTTGTTGCTGTTATGTAACGCCAGTGAGCTCATAAATGTCAGTTCATGGATGTTTATTCTTGTGGATATTTATTATTCTGGTCAGCATATTTTCCAGCCTTTCTAAATTGCAGTATTTAGAATAGGCTTCATGGATGTTCATTGATAATGAGTTTATATGTCACCTGGCAATGCATTATCCCCCACTTATGAAGGTAGTTTGCCAGTACACTACACTTGCACTTGATTTCACCCTGTTACTGAAAGAAAATGAATAACTTTGGGTCTGTTTCAGAAACCCTTCACTGTGCTGATTTGTAGTTATTTACTTAAGTGTTACCCTGAGTCTAAATAGGCACAGTGCCACAGAACACCCATACTTTCCTCCCAAAGCTGTCTTTATCACCTCTGGCATCTTCCTGTGTTTGAGAGAGATGAAATTTCAATTAAACCCAGCCCACATCAGAAAAATAAATGTTTTAGGGGCGACCTTATCGCACTGTACAGGTACCTTAAAGGAGGCTGTAGCGAGGTGGGGGTTGGCCTATTCTCCCACATGCCTGGTGACAGGACGAGGGGGAATGGGCTAAAGTTGCGCCAGGGGAGGTTTAGGTTGGATATTAGGAAGAACTTCTTTACTGAAAGGGTTGTTAGGCATTGGAATGGGCTGCCCAGGGAAGTGGTTGAGTCACCATCCCTGGAGGTCTTTAAAAGACGTTTAGATGTTGAACTTAGTGATATGGTTTAGTGGAGGACTTGTTAGTATTAGGTCAGAGGTTGGACTTGGTGATCTTGGAGGTCTCTTCCAACCTAGATGATCCTGTGATTCTGAGATTTTTTTTTATCACTATATGGTAACTACTGTTTATGTCCTAAAGCGTTATCTTATGAGGTCCCATTTCATTTTGCAAACTGACAGTATGTTGATTTTTGCAAGTCTGAAGACTACAGTAGCATTAGAGGAGGAGTAAAAATCAGTACTCCCTATTCTTGATGTTTAAAAGTATAAGATGTTATATTTATCTCTATGTTGCCTGTATTGTTTGTTTTCAAGCTTCTAAAATTTATATACATATTTTTACAGACAAACATGCATTTGACTGTCATATTTGCAGCAATCTTTCTTAATAAAGAGTTAAACGTGGTTCCTATATCTGCATATAGCAGAATTAAATATCAAATGATGTGCACAGGCACACACATTTTATAAAAAATAATACGTTTTTAGTTTTCCTCTTTAAGTATAAACTTGTTACTTGCAAGCTAAGAAAACTCTAGGTGATTCTGAGTTGCAATTGGAATTTTTTGAGAGATTACAGATTAATTTAGGAAGGCGATAGTGTTCTTGCTTCCAAGACATCCATGCTGTTATTTAGCCACATTTCTTGAATTCCAGCAGTTCTTACCCTGGCTTTTTAAAGTAAGTGGAAATCATTCATTTTCCATAAAAAGTTGTACAATTAGTTGGAACAGATCAGTTCCAATTAGTTGGAACTCGTTAGCCTCATTGGGGCAGGGCTGAAAACTTACTATAGTGACCTTGTCTTCCTAGCAAAACTACCTCTGTTAATCAGGTTAATAAATTAATAAATGTTCTCTGACAACTGTCTGTTAATCTGATAGTAGACGACATGCTCTCACACAGGTTATTAGGCCTAAGTATGTAATTAGTTTATTTTTAATGTCAGCACATTCAGGTTGATATATATTATCTCACAGGCTGTTTAACATATGTTATTAGCCTGTGTACGAGTGCAAGGTTTTTATTAACAAAGGATGTTTCTGTTTCAGGCTTTCTTTTAAGTGAAGAATTACGTGATGATAGGTATGTATTTTGACACCGGTTTTGTTGAAAATTTGTTTACTACCAGTAAGGGAATTGTCCAGGTGGAACTGTCTCATAAAAATCTAGGCATTTATTTGAAAATGGATGAAAACTTTTGTGTTAATTAGTTTGAGGCATTTGTTCTGACGTCAACAGTGCCTGTTACATTTGTTTAACACGAAATCTGCAGAAGCATTGAAAGTTGCTTTCTAGTTGCAAGTAACAGAGCTGTTAATGTAGATGCTGCTAATGTCTATGCACGTTTATTATTCCTCCTATCTGCAAAATACTGGTTTTGAATGAGTGCATGTAACTGCTGCTAATAGTCATCTACTGAGGCAAGCTCTCACTAGAAAGTTTTTGGAGAGTTACTGTATCAAAAATGTGAAGCATCATACTGAAGATTTCAAAACTGGGTTGATCTTATGCATTAGGTAAAATGGGCTGACATACATATTTTTTGTTGCTAACTGCTTTAATCTTCTAGATTCAGCTTTGCAGTAGGAATCTTCTAGATTCAGCTTTTGCAGCTTTTACAGTAGCTGGCTTCCCTTTCTTCCTGGTAATTTTGCTCAGTTACCTACCTACCTTTATCAAATTTTTCTTCAAGCATAGCAGTAGAATGAATGCCTTAGTTTATTATATAAATATTTAAAGTCAAAATGCTTGTTTTGTGTTGTGAATGCAGATTAGGGAGTGATTGCATAACCTGGAGGATGCGTATGAGGCAATAAATTTTAGTAGATGGTGATTTTACCCAAAGGAGTCTTTTGAATTTACTGTAGCATGTAATGGTAAACTACGTATGATATAGTTTTTATTGAAAGCAACTGATTAAAAGAGAGGATAGAAATGAGCAGAATTTAGGTAAAACCATTCTCCCACTCACACTGATTCTTGCTTAGAGAGTTGGGTTTGGAAGTTGAGAGTTGGGGTTCCTGAAACAGATAGCATCCCACAGCTTCATCTCTGCATGCTCCTGGATTTCTGAGTTGCCAGTTTTAGCCTCCTCTGGACTACATGTGGAGGTCAGGCAATCTGTCTCTTGATCCATCATGTTTTTTGATGGTTTATTCAGACCTGTCTTTGCTGATGTTAGTCAGGTCTCACTCATTCTGCCCCATTCACCTTAGGGAGAAAGTTGGCGAAGTGCACATGCTGGCAGTGAAGCTAAGGTGATAGCTGGTAACTTTTTAAAAATAGCACATCTATACACATTATCAATGTATTCCTTGTTTGCACTAACACAGTGAGATGTAGGAGAAAGAAAATTGTCTAAAGGATTCTGGTAAAACAACCTGAGTATTCTCATTTTAAGGGTAATAGGAAGGATTTTAGCTTTTCTTACATGCATATTCCATTTCAAATCAGTAACATATTTTCTGCTGCCTAAGTTTAAGTTCTTTAGAAGATCCCTTGCAAATTACTGATTTGAATGGTGTTACTGACATTGTTAGTGGTGTTGTAGTAGAAGGTGACATCTCTCCAGTGGAGCGGGGCTTTACAAAAATGGCAGCTAAGAAAATCTCTAGGTAATAACGTCTGTTTTTCATTATCTGTTGGTCAAATAATTTTAACCCCAGTTATTCTTCTCTTCTTACAATGGAAGCAAGCATGTGAGTTGAGTTGGTGTCAATGGGACTCGTAATAGAACTGTTTAATGACCACTGTTTTACTCTCCATTATTGTCAAAAGTGCCAGTTTTTATATATTTTTTAAAATTCTTGGTTTTAAAATTATTTCCTTCCTACTCACTTGTTCCTTCTGCAAGTGATAAACCGGAGCATAGGTCTCTACAGACATCAGAATCAGCTCAGCCAATGACAGGAGCCTCCTAAAGCAGTTCTGATAGACAAAATAAAAATTTCCTGACAGTGGCAGAGCAGTTTCAGAACTTGAGCTGGTCATTCTTGCCTCCATGCTGGAGATTTCTCTGCCGTTCTAGCTATTAGTTATAAAATCAGCTGTGTTCTTTCCTGATATAGATTGAAATTGCAGCTCTTTCCTACTCCTGTTTATAATATTAGTTGCTTACAAGGCAAAATTACAGCTGTTGAGGATGACAACATGTCCAAACATTTCTTGAACTCTGGCAGTTGGTGCTGGGACCACTGCCCTGGGGAGCCTGTCCCAGTGCCCGACCACGCTCTGGGAGCAGAACCTTTCCCCAACACCCAGCCTGACCCTCCCCTGTCCCAGCTCCATGCCGTTCCCTCGGGTCCTGTCGCTGTCCGCAGAGAGCAGAGCTCAGCGCCTGCCCCTCCGCTCCCCTCGTGAGGGAGCTGCAGGCCGCCGTGAGGCCTCCCCTCAGCTTGCTCTGCTCTGGGCTGAACAAACCCAGGGACCTCAGCTTTTCCTGTACATCTTGCTCTCTAGACCCTTCACAATTTCTGTAGCCCTCCTTTGGACACTCTCTAACAGTTTTATGTCCTTCCTATATTGTGGCACCCAAACTTGCACAGTACTGGAGGTGAGGCCGCACCAGCACAGAGCAGAGCAGGACAATCCCTTCCCTCAGCTGGCTAGCAGTGCTGTGCCTGATGCACCCCTGGATATGTTTGGTCCTTTTGGCTGCCAGGGCACACTGCTGGCTCATGTGCAACTTGATGTTGATGAGAACCCCCAAATCCCTTTCTGCGGGGCTGCTCTCCATCCTTTTGTCCCACAGTCTGTACGTGCATCCAGGGTTGTTGCCCTGTCCCAGGTACAGAATCTGGCACTTGCTCTTGTTGAACTTCCTTATTGTTGGGGATTGCTCAGCTCTCTAATTTGTCAAGATCTCTCTGCAAGGCCTCTCTACCCTTGATGTAGTCAACATCTCCTCAACAGTTTCAGCACTATTACCTGAATGCAACTAACAAAGAGAATAAAAGTTTTAGGAAACATCTTGGAAATTTCTTGCGTGCCAGTATTTATATGAAGTAGAATTTTACAGAAAAGTTTCCCATCTGGGAAATTTCAGAATTGAGTCAGAATTTTGAATGGATTGCAGTATTTTTTTGTAATGTGTGTCTGTCATTGTTTGCAATTTAAAGAAAATGCTAAGTCATTTCTCATTTACATGTGCTTTCAGGATTCATGATTCAGCTTCTGGACGTTCTAAAAAAACAGAAAAGGAGAAGAAAGAGATACAAGCATGGATGAGAAGAAAGCAAAAGGAAAGAATGAGAGAATATGTGAAGAAACTTGATGAACAAAGACAGAAAGAGCATAATCCATTCAATTTAAGAAAGAATATGGTAGGAACAACGGGTATCTTGAAGAGTAACTGTTATATATTGCACAGTTGTTCAGATTAGGTTAGATAAAGGCTGTCAGTATTTTTTCCCATTTTTATTTTGCTTTTTGTATATGTTTTATTTTATTGCAACTGGCTGTATGCATGTTAGAAGTGATCAGTGAGCAAATTCACCAGTGTTCCTCATAGTCGTCAGTAATGATGGTGGTAATTATGACCTGACCCCAAGGTCAAGATTCAGGATTTGTTGACCCCTGACTGTAATGGAGACAGCTGTAACATTCACTGATAAAAGATGTATTTTGTTAGGGACTGGGAGCTACAGGAGTTACAAAGACATGTTTAGGTCTTGTTTCATACACCACCACTCCACAAAAACAAACAAACAAAACACAATGAGTTTAAAAAGCAGAGTTCAGAAGGTAACATCTGTTATGACAGTGAGACAGTGATAAAATATTGAGGTCAGCCATCTTTGTCCTTAACACACACAGATGTTTGTGCAATTATGGAGGGTCAGCAGAAATGTCAGAATATCTTAAGTACTTAATGAATTTTCTTTGTCAAAGACTGTTTTCAATACAGGCTCAGAAAAGAACTCCTTCCCTTCCAGATTTTTTATTTTTTTAATTAATATAATCACATTTATGGCCTGATGCATCTCTTCTGAGCTGCACTGTGCTGGCAATAACTGAAGAAAACAAAGGTTAAAAGTAGTTCAGAAATAATTTCCCTATCTGTATTAAGTCATAAAATAAGCATTTGTCACCTAGATACGTTCAGGACCTGAAAAGACACAACTGAGTAGGGGGAATCTCCAGGTTTACAGAAGATGAGACCTAGCAATAGCAATTGTATCCCATACTTTTTACTGATAAACTTGATGTAAATTCTTTCCGGGTGAAGCTATACTAGGTTTAACTCCTGAGGAGCAAATAGGTAAGATGCAAAGGTTTCCCCTTAGTACATGGTTTTCTACTGACTGTTAGAAACAATAGCAGATCTCATCAGAGTTGTCCCAGACTTCTCTTTTGTACCTGTATAAAAAGAAGTGATACAAAGAAAATGTGCATTGGCTTACCTGTACTTCTCTCCCTCTCCTGTGTAGTCAACCCATAAATATATACTTGATGCATCCATTACAGACTTTTCCCTTGAATTCATTAGATGGACAAAGTCTCAGCTTTGTTTATTTTTTCTTAAATTGTACTCCAGCAAACAGAACAAAGTGCAACCCTGTCCTGATTTTTTAAATTAAGTACTTTCAAGAAAATAACTGATTTTTAGGAAGCTGAGTGCAAGGACAAATTTTGCGCCTGACAGTGATGACATCTTAGGATTCATGTATGAGCTATGGAATGTGGGACTGCAGGCTTTCAATGTATTTTTAGAGCTTGGAAGTTTATAGGGGCAATCTTAACTGAATCCTGTGGTTAGGGCCATATGCTTTCACGTTGTTTTTCATTTTGGAGAGTGTTTTAAACAGTAACTTTCAGGTCAGGTAGATCTAAATTTTGAGGTTGATGGAATGGAATGAGACAATACAAAATAAGTTAATGATTGTTGTACTTTCTTCCACAGCATTGTAGTCTTACTTCCAAGGATATTAAATTATTCAAGAAGATGAAGGAAGAAAAAGACAAGTAAGTTTCTATGGGTAACTTTAGGAATTCTTATTACCAATTTTACAGTCTTAAGAAGAGGTAGTTTTAACTACCTTGTCTGTGTGAAATTTCAGGTACAAATGGCATTTCAACAAAAAGTGTAAACAATTCATGTTTGCATTACCATTTAGGACAAGTCTGAACACTTTTCATCCTTGCCTGTATTTTTAACTTTCCAAATATATATATTTATTTATTCATATATATGTATATGCGCATATATATATGTACACACACATATGATTTTTGCAACACTGACTTTCTGTCAAAACTATTATTAATAAATGCTTTAGCTTATTGCAAATTATCTTGAAAGGGTTAGTGTATGTTCTCTGAAACTGTAAAAATATTACTTTTTTTTTTTGGTTACCAAGTAGGCTTACAAGCCTCACAAGCCAGCTGCAATTAAATCATAGAAACATAAAATGCTTTGGGTTGGAAAGGACTTTAAAGATCATCTAGTTCCAACCTCCCTGCCATGGGAGGGGACAATGAGTGGTAATGAGTTAATACATAATATCGTGGTTCCATTTTTCCATAGAGTGCTGTTATCTGAACATCACAGTATGAGAGTATCACAAGCGCTTTCTCTGATGAATGAAATGTTATCTGAAACAGTGGTGTTACCTGCAAGTGAACACAGACCATTGTCCAGGACAAGATCACCTCAAGAGTGTAAAAAAAGGCACATGATGTCTGCTAGAGGGTAATGAATTTTAAGCATTAACCATATACTTATGTTTTAGCTTCTCTACAACACTTCACATTTGTCCGCAACTTGTAGTGCTTGTTACAGGGATTAACATGAGAGAAACTTTATGTTCTGGCAGAATCAAAGATACGCTTTGGCTGGATCAGAGGAGTCTTGGCTTCCTGTACCAATCTTCTTTGAAGTGCCAGAGCAAATCCTGGAGGGAGCCTTAAAAATGCCTTTTGGAGCATAGTATGAGCCAGCTCTAGAGTCAGAGCTATAATCACTGTCCTAACCCGTTCCACTCAGCAGCAATCAGGTACCTGGAATATACCCAATAACATAGCTATTGATCTCAGTAGCATCCAGTAACAAGGAAGAAGGAAATAAAAATACTACTGTGCGCACACGTAGACTAAATAAATTAGTGTTTGGAAAACTCTAGATTTACTGGCTTCCTTTTTAATTTAGGAAATCAATTTGTCTAGAGTTTTAGCTATTCTTTCTTTTGAACACAGGTGCTTATTACCTTCTGAAGATATGGTGGTATTTGAGTATTACAAATTGGAAAATGTATTCTTCTTGATGGCTTTAACATCACATATACATAGAATCACAGAATGGTTTGGGTTGGAATGGACCTTAAAGACCATCTAGCTCCAACCCCCTGCCATGCGCAGCGACACCTCCCACCAGACCAGGTTGCCCAAAGCCCCATCCAGCCTGGCCTTGAGCACTTCCAGGGATGGGGCATGACAGCTTCTCTGGGCAACCTGTTCCAGTGCCTCACCACCCTCTGAGTAAAGATTCTTCCTTATATCTAATCTAAATCTACCCTTTAATTTAAAGCCATGCCCCCTTGTCCTATTAGTACACTCCCTGACAAAGAGTCCCTCCCCAGCTTTCCTGTAGATAGACCCCCTTTTAGGTACTGGAAGGCTGCTATAAGGTCTCCCTGAAGCCTTCTCTTCTCTGGGCTGAATAACCCCAACTCCCTCAGCCTGTCTACACAGGAGAGGTGCTCCAGTTCTCTAAGCATCTTTGTGTTTCTCCTCTGGACTTGTTACATCATACAGGTGTATATTGCAGTATCCTTTTTCTTCCTCTATTGCTCTGTTTTCCAGAGTAATAGGAGGAACTGGGTACAGTTCAGATAATCCTGTAAATTCCAGACTTAAATATTTCTGCATTCTTTTTAAATAGGTAAAGTTCCAGGATAGATCATTCAACTGAATGTAGTCAGTGTTGTACAGAGCCTCCTGGTGTGTAATGGTTTAATGGTACCAGCCCTACCAGAATCAGAAGCGCTATGGGAAGTCATACAGAAAGCCACCTTAGGAATGGCAGTAACTTCTAATAAATTAAAGTTTTTTGTTAGACCTAAACTGGTTCTTTGTAAAGCTAATTTGGTTGTCTTCACTGCACTTTGGACTCTGCACTATGTGATGTTGATGCTCAGCTAACTGGGCTGTGATTTGTGTGTCCTTTCTGCCTTCTCTGAATATGGTCTCTGAGTTGCGGTTTGTGTGGATGAATGATAAACGGTACATATTTGTGTGTGTTGTATTTTTTTTTCTTGCTGTAGAGGGCATCCAAAGAGTCATGTTCTTTCAGAAAGAAGCAGAGCTGCTGCCAAACCCAGCTTTGGCCAAAAAGATCATCATTTTACCCCAGCTCTTGGTTTAACACAGCTTAAGGGTAAGAACAGAGCTGCCTTAATGAAGGCACATACTGCAGATCTTTTTAGAAGTTACTAGTGGATTTTGGGATGGAGGAGTTTTAATACCTGTGTAGAAAATCATACTCAAAGTGCTGGCAGTTTCTTGTCCTTAGTATTTTGAAGCTGTGCTCTCATTGATGTGTCAAATGATAGGCGTTACCTTTCCTTGTCATCTCTTTCTAAATCCAAAATTAAGCTATTTTGCTATAGCAAGAGTACTGTGTAATCCAGGAAGGAATTTCGTAAATGAAAATTTTGAAGCATCTTTGGGTAGATTTGACCTATTGCATCTAATACCGGAAATGTTTCTTTGTATTTCCAGGACATGGCTCTCTACTTTTACAGAGAAGTACAGTCAGAAGAAGAATGGGAAATGCTGCAAACTGTCCTGTTAATTCCAGACGCTGTAAGTTACACAGAGCAATGACATAGTGCTGTTCAGCTACATAATGCAGTGGAGAAATAAGATACATGTGTATACTGGGATAGGATTTACACAACAGAGGCCTCAGATACAGCATTAGTTTTAGAAGAATAAAAATTCTTTTTTTGTTGTTTTTTTGCCACATACAAACAGTTTTTAGTTGGGGTTTATGAAATATTTGAATTGCCCCCGTTAATCTACTGAAAGGTTTTAGCCAGATGGCAGTTTCAAGATTCCTAAAGCATATGTGATGGATTTCAGTGATTCCCTGAAACAGTCATTAGGAAAACATGAGACTCGGCTCTTTTTTCCAAGTAAAATCCACAGAGCATTAGCAGTACAGTACACAGGTATTGTGCTACTTCTTTACCTTTCTATCCTGCTTATTTTCTGAGCTCTGTAAACTAAGAATTCTCTCTGCTGTCCCTCTGTAGCTTATCTATTTGAGGTTTGGTTTGGGGGTTTTGTTGACATAATGTTAATGGAAGAATTGGATTGAACTTGCTTTAAAAACTTAAAATTTTAAAATTTTAGTGATCCTTTTTCCTTTATGTCTATCTGCATAGGTCTGTATCCACAGAAGAGTTTCTTCACATAAATGTTTCCTCCTAATCACGTTCTTTAAATGACTCAAGACTTGATTACACAAGCAGAATTTCTGAAAAGACAGAAAAAGATTAAGGAAAGAGTTCATTAAGTCTGAAACTTAAGAAATACTGTGGGTAGATTTCATTCTTGCCTACACCGAAGTTAGGATAGTGGCATAACAGAAAGCCTATTAGGCTAGCCAAACGTCAGTTTATTTGTTGTCAGTGCAGGAAAGGGAGAGAAGCAGTGGCAAAGCAGCTAGGCATTTTTCCTAAATCATTCGCTCATCTGTGGAAAATCATTCTCTTTTCAGACATTCTCTTTTTAAGCTCATTCTAAAAAGTGCAAGTTGATCTGTCTCTGATTTCATGTCACCTTCTTGACTGTGTTTCTCTGATACATCTCAGCACCGCTAAGGGTTTCACTAAAACTCTATCTACTAAGATGCATTTTTTTTTTAATTTAAAATCTGAGTTCTATGTAGTTTTAGTCCTCTGCTAAATAAGGTAGCAATGTCCCTTTTGAGGGATTGCACTACAGAATCTGGATGCTACTGCTATAGCCTTATTCAGCTTCATGTTCTGCACTGGAAAGACACGGTGAGCCTCGGAGGGTTCAGCAGCCACCAGGAGGGGTTCTAGCCACCACATCAGTTCAAGATAAAACGGCATACTGTTGTTATGTGTGTTCACACACAATTTCACTTCTTAGAACTTGGAGCTTCAGTTCTTGGGGAAGTTTAAAGACATGCAGAAGAAAATAGGAAGAAATGTTACAGTATTATTGTTGGCTTGTTTTCTCCTCAGCTGCTGAGTACAGAGTCAGCAGAACACCAAAACAAAAGCCTCCACATGTTGCCACAGCAGTTCAGACAGAAGGTCTTGATCATGAGTCTGATCGAGATATAGAAAGCCCTTGGACTGTGCCTGATGACATCCAAAGAATACTTCAAGATACTCATGACACCTTGTTTCAGGTAAGAGGTCTACTTATTCTAGGAATGTTGTGATACCTGCTGTGTAGCACTTGTCCTTTGTTACTTCTGCTCTATTTAAAATGTGGTTCTCTGTTCAAAGTGTATGGGTGGGATAAAAGCAGAGGGGGCTGACAGTGATTCAACAGTTGTGTCTCTACAAGCAAGTAATTATCGTGGGCCTTCCAAATGAACGTTCTTTATAACAACTGTAAGGCCGGTTGTCTGTCCAGGCTGCAGACACTAGGGAGAGCATGTAAACAGGATCATAACTGGTGTAACTGGTGTTTGTTGCAGAATGATTGGGTACATAACTTGATTAGGTCATGTTTGAAAAGAGCAGAAACATTTCTACTGGCTGCACAGGGGACTTGTCCAGGAATGATACACAGTGTTTCAGCTCATCTTCTTTTCCTCCAACAGGACTCTGCACTTCATACTGTTAGTTTCTCTCCTGTTGGTGTTAACGACACCGATGATGTTTCTGAAAGTACAGAGAGTATCCTCAGCAAACTGGACTGGAATGCAATTGAGGCTATGGTAGCAGATGTGGAAGACACATGAACAAAATTTCTCAGCCATTGCACAATTTCAAAACAGTTGCTGGTGTTTTGTTTTTTTTAATAGTCACTGTTCTACTTAAAATGGATTAAGGCTTTTATTGATTATCTTCTAAGCAGCACCGAAACTCACTGCTTGCAGTCTTGCCTGGATGAAATTCAATTCCTTAATTTGTAGTTTGCTTTCTAATGTCTTCAACTCAACAACAACTAGATACAGTTGGTAAACGCAGACCTGTGGTCTTAATAAAAAAAAAAATCTGGGTCAGATATTTTGTCCCTCTCAAACACATAAAAAGTTTTATTCTATTCTAGAACACTGCACAACTGTTTTACATTTGTATTTTAATATTTAACATTACTATTGATGAAGTGAATTTTGTAACTCAACAATTGTGATTAGCTGATTTAATAAAAGTGAGTTTATTAGTTTCTGCTGTAAAGTAATTTACACACAGAGCACTGTTACTACTGTGTACCACTGACTCCATATGCACTACTCTAATATTTTAAACCCAGCTTACTCATATAATAGATTGGAGAAATCTTAAAACAATTTGAATGATAGACATATAAATAGGCAGCAATAAAGTAATATAGACATCTTTATAAGACACTACAAAGGACAAGTTAAAAGAAAGAAAAGTAAAGAAAGGTAAAGAAAAAAATAGCCTTGTATAGTATGGATGTACTGTTAGAGCTCCTTTAGCAGTTACCAGGTATTTGTAGAAAAAATTGCCCTATGTTCAGTGCCCATAAACTATTTGTAGTAGCCCAAAGAGATGTAGTTGTGTTGGCTCTTTCACAACAGCAGCAGTTTTTATTTCTGTAGTGAAAATTTTTGATTTTTTCATGGAAGTTAACAGTGTGCTAACTTCCAGTTGTTAATTAACCGTCACCCAATGCTATAATTGTTTAAAAAATGCATAATTATTGCCTGTTTCAGAGTACAGCTGCATCTTGGCAAACATCAAGAAATGTGCTTCAATGAAAGCCTGTTACAGGATTACAGACATAACAGGATAGAATGCCGGTTTCTGTATTCTCAGAGATCAAAATTGGCTGTGTACTCTAGGAGTCCCCAGAATCTGCATCAGCTTGTTCCAAGGGGCACCCAGAGTGCAAGACACAGTGCAGGTAGTGACCATCTCCAAATTAAAAGGGCAAGTACTTTCAAGGAGCCAGTCCAAAGTATGAAACTGTGGCTTTATACAAAGTCTCAAGTTGTCTTTCCCCAAGGTGGCATTAAGTACATTATCAGTGGAAAAAAATTTTTCAAAAACCTATTTTAGCCAAGTATGAAAGTCTCAGTATGGTCACAGCCACCTGTGAGAAGGAAGAGAATGCAGTCAGGGACAAGACAGTCCCTTATAAATTGTGTCCTAGAAGGCTTTTGAAAACTGTAGCAGACGTGGCCATTTTTCAGATGCTAGTTACAGCACCACATCTGTTAAATGCTAGTGCATAGGCTGCAATGCACAAATGTATTAAAAGCAACGATAAAAAAAAATCACTCTCCTCACAGAAATGGATAATCAACAAATGGAATAGTTTGCTAGCAGCTGAGTTATACAGGTTACCAAGACAGTGCACCTGCTAACCCCTAAGAGGGCTTTACTTGTTTGACAGTAGATCAGTGAAGATCAAAACATTAAGATGGGGGAATGGAGTGGGGAGAGAATGCAGAAACAAGCCATAAGAATTCATTTTATAAGCAGGCTATTGAAAATGTTCAAAGGAACTTTACAGTCTCTTTGCATTTACCTTAATACTGTATTGGGTTGATGTAGCAAGCGGGGGAGATGAAGCGTCAGGGACTGACCGCAGCCCCCATTCCCTGTTCCCCTGCACTGCTCGGGGGGAGGAGGTGGAAGAGTGTGGATGGGAGGAAGGTGGTTTAAGTAAGTCTGCTTCTAGTTTCTTACTGTTCTAGTCTGCTAGTGATAGGTAATAAATTACATTAATCTCCCTATGTGGAGTCCATTTTGCCTGTGACAATAATTGGTGAGTTCTCTTCCTGTCCTTATCTCAACCCTTGAGCCCTTTCCATTGTATTTTCTCCCCCTTTCCCTTTGAGGAGGGGGAGTGAGAGAGCGGCTGTGGTAGAGCTCAGCTGTGTATCAGGGTAAAACCACCACAAACACATACTTCACTGTTTGGGGTGGTGCAGCACTCTCAGATAGAAGTGAAAGCAAGTATCATTCCTTACTGAGGCTTTGCAGGAGTAAGATGGTTCATCTACCTTCTTCAAGGGATACATCTTCAGGTGCTAAAGAAAGAAAAATGCAAACATTTTAACATTGGGAAGGAAATCCTTTAACTCCTGATACATGGCATCCCAAATCACTAAAACAAGTGCAGGGTGACAGTTCAAAGACCTCTTAGCAACAGCAGCTTTACCTCTAAACTTCTCCTTTCTCTGAGACACAATGGAAAACAGTGCCTGGGCAAAGCTGAACCTGCAAAGTCATGGCAGTATGAAAAAGCACACCTACGCACAGGACTAGGATCATGGAGACTCATCTATCTCTTAACCCTGCTGCTCTTACAGACTCAAGAGAAGTTTTCTTGTACATTCTCTTTTTGTATGATGACTTTCTTTTTCTTACAGCCCAAGAGGAAAATTTTAGTAGGTCTTTTTCAGAGCAGAGCAGATAGATACTCTTTTTTTCCCCCTGCAATGACACTCTAAATGAAATTTTAAAATACACTTTAAGAAATAACTCCAGTAGGTGTCTGTTCATAAAAGCTATATGGATCAAATAAATCAAAACTCTTTACAGCATCTCCTAAAATCATTGCATTGTTTTAGAAACAAATTTTAAAATATTTTTTCTCTGATGTCTCTGTAAAGGTTTCTAGATGAAATGCAACTGTAAGTATACATACAAATCCCACCTGTTCTTTGTTTTAGTTGCCTTACTATTATCTGAAATTTTTAGGATCAAAGCTTTGTAAGTCTCTCTTGCACGGTTGAAATAGAAGTTAATACTTACAGTCAAATGCAAAGGGTTAAGATTCTCAACAAACCCCAAACTCCAGAAGCTGAAACTTTGGAATATAACAAGGCAGTTGGCAAATATCTTTTTCCTTCATTATTCAGCTTGCTCCTTTTCTGCTAGTTTTGTTTTGAATGCCTCATATTTACCATGCATTTTTTTTTTCTTTTTCTGTCAGACTCTTACCTGTTTAGATATGTCCTCCTCTTCATTTGCAGTCTGATATTCCTTTGTGAGAGTTCCTCTAGGCTCAGTTTTCCTATATAATTCTCTGCTACTGACTTTCCATGAGTTCTATAATTGCACATTCTGACTCACAAAAGGCCTCTCTCTCCTCCTGCCAGCCAAGAAAACAGCGATTTTCTTTCTTATTGATCATCAGATTCTCCTGCAGATGTGACTTCCACAGGGCAGTTTTCCAAGAAATTTAATGATTCTCTGGGGAGTCTCTCTGGGCCCATAACAATACCAGCACAACTATGTCCTGAGGACAGGAAGTAGGAAAGAACAAAAGTAGATCAAAACCAAGTCAAATACATTAGAGGAAAACAGAGCAATTGACAAGCATTTCCAATAAATAATATCACAGAATCACAGAATATCCCGAGTTTGAAGGGACCCACAAGAATCATTGTGTCCCACTCCTGACTCCACACAGGACCACCCAAAAATCCAACCATGTGTCTGAGAGCATTGTCCAAACACTTGAACTCCAGCAGCTTGGTGCCGTGACCACTGCCCTGGGGAGCCTTTCCCAGTGCCCGACCACCCTCTGGGAGCAGAACCTTTCCCTAACACCCAGCCTGACCCTCCCCTGTCCCAGCTCCATGCCGTTCCCTCGGGTCCTGTCACTGTCCCCAGAGAGCAGAGCTCAGCGCCTGCCCCTACATTCTTCCCCACCTCCCTCCAGATTATTCCCTAAAACTTGGCAACAGCACTACAGGCAACTCTACTAAAATTTAGAAATTGTTTCACACTTTTGTTTACAGATGTGTCTCTGTTGCACGGAACATGGAAATGTTCTTTCAACAGAGGAAGGACAGGCAGAGAATCAAAATAAAAGTAAGTTTCCTTGTAACAGCAATTTCCTCATTTGCTAGTGTTTCTGGGAAGCAGAAAGCACACATTTCTCATTTTCCCCAGGTTAAATATTAAATGTAATGATCCTGAACAGCAGTAACTGGGCCTGTATCTGGAAATGCTTGCACAGAAATAGTACATTTAGTATCCCATGCCTAACAAGCTTTGCACAAACATCAATGATTCCATTTAGGCATGGGAGAAGTACAGCCTGACACATGCTCTCTTTCATGTAATTTCCAAGGTAAGGGAATTTCATACAGCTTGGGTTTGGGATTGTTGTTTCTGTTATTTTTGCTTTCTTGGAAGTGTTTTTACCATGGGAAACTTTCAATGGATTCTGATATTGGTTGCTTGTTTCTTTAAGGAATACAAAGATATAATTCCCCTTCCCTCTCTGAAGATAAAAAGAAAAGCTTTCAATGCCCATGAAATAGCTCTCTCACACGCAGCAGTTCTCCAGATAGCAATGTGTTGGTTGATAGCCCAGACCTGAGAAAAGTGTAGGTGAAAGACTTCAAAGATTTGTTAGCCTCCCAAACTTATATCCTTAATGGTAAATGGCCAGGACACTAGGAGTGAAGACCAGCGGAGGGAGAAAACTGCCAAGTGTTTTGCTTTCTTCAGCAAGGACACCAAAAGAAGTATTTTGTGACTGAGACTTGAGGAAAAAATATACACAAATTTCTCTCTTGTGCACAAGAGAGGCACATTTCTTAAGAAAGATCTTAGGACTTAAGCCTTGTTTTTGTTGTTTTGTTTTCATAGTAGTAACTTGTCATTTCTATTTTATTGGATGCAAACCAATTCAGAGTTGTGATGCTGTGAACAGAAGCTCTTTTTGCAAAATGCAGCTGACAAACTCTTCCCCAACCATGAGTTTTCAAAAGTCATCGAGAGAAGAATATGACCCAGTGGTAAGTGGACAGAGAGGGATGCAAGTCACCATCTGTTATTCTCTAATCAGAGTAGAGCAGGTCCCTACAGTCAGAATCTTGAATGGTGCAGGAAGCTTCCTTCCATTGTCCAGGCTGTTGACAGAAAAGGTTCGTTGTTTTAAAACACGTTATTTGTTTTAACACATGTAAATGTGGCTCCTGGTGTAAGGAAACAGGTATTCACTCAAACAAGTCTGGCATTCCCAATTTCCAGACATTTGGTGAAGACCATTCTGTGCCTCAAGAGCTCTATCAGCAACACTTAGATGTTTGCAGATGCTTTTGTGGTGGAGATGGGCTACTCTTACTTAGAAATACAAGATGCAGCCACATCTGCAATGTTCTGCTGACAGGAAGTTTAGGATTATCTTAAAATCCTTAATGTGGGGAAGGTGTTTACATTGGTCTTCCTGATGAGTGAGGGGCAAGAAAAATTCTCTTCAAGAGGAAGATTGTAGTGTCTCTGCGGCAAAGAGTGGTCCTCGCCATTAAAAATCCTTATCTGTAAATGAATTCTCTTGAGAGCCAATTGAAGCAATTCTTCTTTTTTTTTTTTTTTCCCTGAGAAATGCTGATGTAATTGGATTTCTCTCTGGTATCCCGTGAACAAAGGGAGGTACAGACTTAGCAGGAGCATAACACAATGCTTAGATGAACAGGAACACTTCTTTCTCTTCTGACACGTAGCAGGAAAACTAGAAACTAAGTTTTGAAAGACACCTAAAAGGCTTTGCAGAGGTATTATACTGCCTCTGGCTACAAAAAGAGAGCAAAACTGGAACACTTCTGACAAAGCCACCAGCAGCAACAGCATTGCTGTGAGAACAAGCATCCTGTTGGTCCTACTAGAAAAATTAACAGAGATGTTGTACATCTGTGAATAGAAGAGCAGATGGATACCCACGTGGCACCTTGCATTCAGCTGGTGCTTGGACTGGAAGGGGTAGCTCTGAATTCTACTATGTTCTTTGAAAGTGGCATCTACGGTAAGAGATCAGCTCCGAGTGTCTGCTGGAGAGAGATGCAGAGAAAGAAGGGAAGAGCAAAGATTATTGGTAGCACACAGTCTTGTGTTCATGAGAGAATTTCTCATTTATCAGTTTGTTAACCAGAAGACTTCGCACATAAGCCACATAGAGTATGTTTTGAAACAGATCAGATGCAGCAAGATGAAAGTATCAATTAATTAAGAAAATACATAGCAAAATAAATACAGAGGAGCAAAAATTAAGAAGTAGAATGCATGTAATTTCTGGCATACTAAGAAGAATCTGATAGAAAAATGAGAAATGGAAGAAAAGTATCATAAAAAGAACAGTTGAGGTTCAAGTGGGTTGATTCTAGAGATGCTTAAGTGACATAAGCTACAGCAGTTTTCATTTTTCTAAAGCATAGTAACATTTTTCTTGAGTTCCACTCAAAGAAACCTAAATGTATTTTACTGATCTAGTATTGAATCATTTGCATTTGACTCCCAGGTATGGAAGATTTACAG
This sequence comes from Cygnus atratus, assembly GCF_013377495.2. Classification (NCBI taxonomy): domain Eukaryota; kingdom Metazoa; phylum Chordata; class Aves; order Anseriformes; family Anatidae; genus Cygnus; species Cygnus atratus. The sequence continues at coordinate 13,006,648 of NC_066396.1, read as the reverse complement.
CTTTAAGCATAAGATGATTTTATTGAGTTAAATCATTTAAATGGGCTTAGAAAATTTAATGTCAATCTTTTATAAGAACGACTGCTTGAAACTATTTTATCAATATATTGTACTTTATTACTGTGCATGCAACATCTTATATGTTATGGTCTTTGGTTTCTTTGGGTGTTGCAGCTGGAAAGTTTGAAAAGTAAAGGGGGGAGGCCACTGAAACCAACACCGACAACCAACCAAAAGCCTTCAGGGATATAATAGAATTAAAATAGGAAGAGAAAAAGGACAAAGCTAAACAAATGAGAAAATTATAATTTAATGATCATTAGTCTTTAATGTGGAATCTTTCTTACCTATTAAATGTCAGTAATAAAGTTGTACTTACCTGTCATTGACTGTTTTTATATATACATCGTCATATTTTATTTTGCAGAAGTCTGCCTCTTTGTCAAAGTTTTGGCTGGGATACTAAAACTGAGGGACTACTGAAGAGATGTCAAGTTATGTGAAAAGACAGTCTTATATCTTGTATTTCTTATATCCAGGGCTAGCATGTATGCTCTATTTCCAAAAACACTGTCACAGCAGAGAAAGAGAAGTAGGTATCTTTCCATGAGGAACGTACAAGGAAAGTTAAATGGATATTGTACTTCTTTGCTCCTTGAAGTCAAGCTCATACCTTCTGAAGATGGAATAGGAAGTGTTTAGCTGTGCAGCAAGATCCTATACGGGCTTCAAAACAATCAAAAAAATTGTACTTGGCACTGCACCATGTACAGAAGATGAAATCTGCCTACAATTTGTAAAAATAAATAAATAAATAAATCAACAAAACAACAGCAAAAAAACCCCACAAATCCTTACTAATAGCCACTACCCACACAATAAATACAACCTGAAGCTTGCTTTTGAAATAAAGCACAGCTTTATGTAAGGCATCAGCAAACTACTCTGATCCTCTGTTGGAATATCGTCAAATAAGATAAAATCACAGAATGGTTTTTCTTTTTCTGATGCTTAGGGACGCAAGAAATAGAAGGAAGGTAGGCTCACAAAATAGAGTTAAAAAGGACCTTTTGAAAGAAATACATGACTTGTGATGGTCAGCTATCTGCACCCATAAAGATATTCAATATGACATTTAAGGAAGTGGCCTGCCAGGAAAAACGACTACTACCCATGGAGCGACCAGAAGTAGTCATAACTGGCCAAACAGAATGAGGTTACGCAGAAGACTCTACATGCCATAACCATGGCTAGTCTAGAAACAAAGTGAGTTTTGGTCTGGATGACTGAAGGAAAGTTGCACACAGTCAGTGACAGCTTCTGCCCCAGTTGGTTCAAATGAAATTCAATGTGATGGGATGGAAAGGAATCCTCTCTCAAGTACAGCAATACCATCAAAAGAAAGTTGATTTCTGGATCAGGAACATAGCATGCACACCTTCTAGAGGAATAAATTATATAAGGAATAAATTTATGGCTTTCCAGAAATCTGTAACAAATGGACGCCAACATTAATCAAAACACCACAGATGTAGATTTTGACAAACTAATTTCTAAAATAATTTGGGGTTAAAATTCTGAGTTTTACAACCTGCAACTGTGCTGGTGAGAATTGTATACAAAAATAAACATGTAACAGCTGTTACATTGCTAGAAAATGTGCATTTTTTCCTAACCAGCACATTTGGGCAGCAACTAAAAAGAACTGATGAAGGGTGATCAAAATCACAGAGAACTTGGTATTACATGAATCTGAACTGCAAATTTGTATTTGGAAATGAAGCATCCCTGTTCAGAACTGCAGGGATACATCATACAGGTTATGTTCGAGGCTGACCTTGAACCTGAAAATCCATCTCCACACAGAAGTATTCAGAATGAAAAAGGTTTTCTCATGAATCTGAAACAAATAGCTTTTCTGAAGGAATCATTATACGTTGTTTGCCTGTGTTCACAGCACAGGTAGTTGAACATGGAAGCACAAATCCATTGCATTTCTCATCCATGCATGTACTGCTGGCTTGTAGGAATTTAAGTGCAATTCAGGTTCTGTATTATGCTGTATAATCATAAACTGTAGCAAGAGAACTAAACAAGTAAAACGTTTCTTTCTGTAGAAAATAAACATTTCCTTCTGTAGAAAGAAGGCTGCAGTCCAAAAGAAGTGTAAGTCTTCAGGCTGTGGTAGAGAAAAAAAATGAGAAAGAAACAGATGATCCCCTGTATGGTCTCTCAAAACTAAATCAACTGCAGTGACACTTGGGTTGTTTCCAATGAATTCTGTAGCTTTCTATGTTGGACAGAGCATTGCCAGAAAGGAGTAGATAAAACAAATTCAGAAGCTGTTTTGGGTGAAGGGAAATGAGGGGAGTGCATTGCAAATGAGCTGATTCACATTAAATAATAATAATAATGAAAGGATGATTGGAGGAAAGGGGGACAAAGTTTATATCCAGAAACAGCAGCTGAAGAATTGCACCATTTGATTTGGTTTAGTGCTCAGAAGTACAATTTCCAAAAGACGTTACGCTGCAAAAGCAGAGGTGTTATCCTCTTCAGTAGTCAGTTTGCTGATGGGGTGGTGGGTGGAGATCGGCTGCGTCACCATCACTGCACGTAGGAGCCAGGATCTTTGTTTTCAAAACAACAACAAAAATGAGCCTTTCAACACAGCTTTGCTAAGTATGGTTATGCAGAAAAGCTCAAGTTAAAACAAAAAGTCTCTTTAAATAGTCACTGAAGTACTGAGAAATACTTGCCCCTCTGTGTCACAGAGAGTAACTGGGGCAACTCTGGTGTTGTAGATTCCCTGGCCTGGAGAGATGATTGCTAAAATGGATGCTGCTGACTTGTACACCCACTAAGCCAGTGTGTGTTTGCCCAAGCTTGTGCTGTTCCCCACAGGATCCAGTTGCCCCCTTCAATCCCCCCAGAACTAACCCACAGGCTAAGGGTTTTTGTGGATGTTTGAGAGAAACATTTTACAACTCAGTATGTAATTACTTGAATGCCAATGACAACTATCCCATCCTAATACAACTCCAAAACTAAGTGGGAAAGAGCACGTCTGAATCATGTAGGAATTAGAAACGATGTAGATGTGTCTGATGGACTGAAAAAAGAATGGCAAGAATTCTCTCAGAATACAAAAATAGATTCCTAATGTGCCCTAGGCATAATTTGAGCATTATGAGCACAGTGAGAAAGGAATCAATGAAGTGTATGTGCATTTTATGATAAAGACTTGCAAATGTCATCGTGCAAGGGTCCAAACTGAACTTTAAAAACATTTATTTGAATAAATGAAATATGAAAATGCTATGAATTTATTTGAATTTAACAGTAACACTTTAATATTAAGCCAAGGAACCATGAAATCTAAAAACTCACCACTTACATTAGGAACTCACTTACCCATTACAACACGGTACTTTAATGACAAATTCTTGAGGGATTTGGAGATGCTTGCACGGTTATGGCGCAGCTCCTCAGTGAGCAGGAGCCAGCTAAGCTACAGGACTTGTGCCTGGAGCCCTATTCCTAGCGCACAAGACTCAGGAGCGTTCAGCGAACTCCCTCGATACCTGTGTGGGGCTTGGAGTTAAAAATCTATTAGCGTTACAGCAAGGATCAATGTGACTGATCCATTAATTAACCTGAACATTAATGCCTGCTGATTAGCCTGCTGTTTAACTAGCACCAGACGAGTCAGACTTAATTACAGACTTTTTGTCATGAGCCACAAATACATTTAGGAACTATTGCAGTGCTACAGGGTATTTAACGTTATAACTGATGTTCAGCACAACCAAATTATTCTACATTAACAATGTTCTCACTAGCGACATCACAACGGCAAGACAAATGCTAAGGTTTGACTCAGATTTTGAAATTGTAAATAACTTTTTAATGGCCACACCTCACTACAATACTTATGCTGAGTACTGCCCTTTATACATCAGTCGTTGATAGAAGCAACCTCAAAAAAATACAAAAGGGCATTACCGAATCATTTAAAAAAATACTTATTTGTAATTAAAGTTTTGTCAAAAACTATTGTGATCTTTTATAGCTGCAGATAATGAAAATACTCAAGAATTTTTCTGGAATTTTACAGTACTGAGGTGGAAGATTAAAAATAACCATCTCATTCTTATTTAGATTGTGGAAGTATCCATGCTTTCTTAAAAAGTACAATATGGCTAGTGTTAATTCTAAAAGCTTGAAAATATCCCTTTGTTATGCAAGCTACCACAACAAGGTTCCTTGTACAGAATTTGTATGCAAAGGGAGAAATCGGGAAGAATAAAAAATTCAGTAATTGTTATAGTTATGTATGTAAAAATCTATAGCCATACAGTGAAAAAATACTACAAAGCTATGTTAAAACAAAGGAGTAAAATCCTGGTATTGTATCAACTACTGCACTGCAGCACTTTCCTCCCCCGACATTTTTTTTGTTGTTGTTTAAAAATTAAAGTAAAAACCCCTTATCTCGGTACACGATTTTGCCAGTAACATGGTTCATGTTGGTAAGCCCATGGCTGCAGCTCAGAGGCTGAGCACGGCACTGATTCCAGCTGCAGCCTGGGGCTGTTCTGTGTTGCTGAAAATCATCAGTCCGCATTACACACAGCGATTTGCTTCCCCAAAACTAACCCTGCTGCCTTTTTCTTTCATGGCAAGAAATCTGAATGTTTGTGATAGGCAAAGCAACACTATGTCTTATTATGGATAGTACAGAAGGGGAAAATTCAACTCTTAACTAGTGAGAATCTTATTTATTTAATTATCTATAATTAGTTTTATAAGTCTGTATTATATTATAGTCAACGGATCCCATCAAGGAGCATATATGCCCTTTGGCATACCACACAATATCGTAATAGTCCAAATCCTCTCAACTAAGACAATTTTAGACAATTAATTATAATTTTTCTTATAATTTTAGTCTAATAAATACCAAACAAAGTGATAAAAATAATAAAAAACACGCACACAACTCTTTGCTATTGGGAAAGCAACATTACTAGGAAAAAAATGTTTATGAACACAGACATGTTTGTAATACCTATTAAAAATATGATGCACACAAATAGCATCAGAAATGTCTAACAGGCTAGCGATATAGCTTCATTTGAGACTGCATCTCTATGTGAAATTCTTGTTTTTTTAATTTGGGAGTTTTCCCTTGCAAAGTATTTTCACCTTTCTACTAATAACTTGTGACAAGTCATACAACCCCACTATTTTCAAAGTGAATATATGAAATTCCCACTATAAAAGCTGCTCCTGGTCCTGAGAAATACAGTATTTCATAATTTGCTACAAAAATGTTCTACACCCAGAGCTGCAGGGGTGATTTCTACTTTTTCTACTTCTCCCTATTTTATCAATTCCTATCTTAGCCTGAGATGTGGCTTTTGTACAGTGAAGACAAAAAGGTGGTAAAATATTTCTGTTCAGAAAAATTCCAGTGGTGAAACAGCAAAAAGGCATTTCCCATAGGAACAATTACTATCTAGATTCTGAGGAGTTATTAATCATTTCAGTTTAATGTTATTTCTGTACAAAAGAGTATTTTGGGATACTGTTACTATTCCTCACAAATTGAATAACGTATTAGAGTTCTGCATGCCAGTTTCTTAAAAGCAATGTCCTACCATAAATTAAGTTTGTAATAGAAAATAAACAGAAAGATTTACTTATTGAGGAACATCTGTTTTAGATAAATACATTTGAAAACAGAGCAGGGTTTAATACTCCCTTAGAAAGTTAGCTGTTTTAGTTTTGTTTGCAAATCTGCTGCTTTTGTTGCTATCTAGAAAGTCAAACTGCTTATGAAAGGCTTGTGGCAATACAATCGAAGCAAATGCTTCTGAAAGCTTTCAATAACATTTTTTCATTTTATAAAATGTGAAAACATCTTTCAATTAGTAAAAAAAATAATCTAATATACAAACATTTTTTTTAAAAAAATCATTTGTGAAGGAATGTAGCATAATGACTCAGATTCATACCCATTCACTCCTCAGATACTGGTAGATATCTCCTTTTGACACGAACCTCTACGTATTAACCCAGAGAAATGCATACATGGCCAGTTAGCCCAAGCAGAATAGTCATTCAGCTTTCCCAAAATTTAAACTATCATGAATTACCATTTGGACAGCATTAGAAAGAAATTGAAGCATACAAGGAATAAACTATAGTTTCTTTTTATATCAAAATGTACTCTTGAAAATGTGTTTGGCACAGTGCTAAATCATATAGTTAATACTAAATATTGCAGGATACAATAAAACCCTGGAGTTAATTTGTGTTTACACCCTTTAAGGGATAAAAATAAAAAGATACCCATTCAGAAGTCAGCCTATACAAATTGTATAAACAATATCTTATGTCTTGTTTTGAAAACCACTGATAAATTTTACATAAAAGACTGCAAATAATATAAATGGATTTAAACAGATCTTTACAATAAGAAATTCAAATGGAAACAGACAAGTAACAAAGAGAAGTAAAAAAATTTATTGCAGTATTTGTTCCACCAGATTTGCTGGGGATCCCTTTTCTTGTATTATTTCAGGGTGACCTAATACATCAAAATCTACATTTACAAAAACTCCTCCTGCAGATAGGTCATAGATACTGCATGCTTTTTTTTTTTTTTTTTCCTCTTTTTTCTTCAACAGAATAAATTATATATCCAGGAGATTCTGCCATTTTACAGCCTGGAAAAACAATGCTTCCCTGGAAACTGGGCTAAGCTAAAGAAAGCCATCCGCTGCTAGGTTAAACTCCAAGAACACTTTATTAAGAACATTAACAGACTAATTTCCAACATTCACTTGTTTATTTTTTTTAAACAGAAAGTTTTTTTTCAAGATATAAACAATTTTTTGTTAAACTATTATACAGTGGGAGTAAAAATGAACTGAGAAGTTTCTGCTGCACAACAGCGAAGGAAGCTCCCACAAAAATGTTTACCAAACATTTCCTTCTTTTTTTCCTGTGTCCCAGGTTCCATTCTTACTCTTCATTTAACTGATTTTTTTTTTTTTTTTTTTTTTTTTGCCAGAAAGTTGATATTTCAAGTTTTTCTGTTATTTCAATTCCTGTAAATTTGGCTGCATGTACAAATTCATTAGCTGGAAGTTCCATCCTTGGCGGCATACAGCGATCGTAAAGTCTGAACAACTTTATTAGTCAGCTTATTAGCACTCGTTAGAGCAATTTTTTTGTAAATAATGTCTGACTCTTTAATAGTGTCTACCCAAGGCACCAGTTTGCGGCCATCACGGCGCTTAGCCTCAGTCCAGGAGCCACTGTAGGAGCCTGCCATCCACTGAACACTGAAGCCATTGCTGGTTTTCTGTACTACTCTTGCAATTTGTGGTCGGTCTTTGTACTTTGGACAGCAAATAGCGATGACATCCATGACATCAACACTTTCATTCATCTGTGAAGCCAACTCCGTAGAGTCTGAATTTCGTTTTGACCTTCTCAATGACTAAAACATTGGGGGGAAAAAAGACCAAGTGTTACACAAAAGAACTTTAGTGAAATTATTGCTTTTATTGCTTTTAATCCCTTGACGCCGGGAGTTGGGATTTCCCGGCACACATTCCATTGCCGGCAATGAGACGCACCGCGACCGCCAGCGCCAAGGGGTTAACATATCCTTGTAAAACCACATACTCTTAATTTGTACCCGTGTCTTTATCTCTTATTGATATATAAAATTATATATACACATGAATCATAAAGCTACATAAAAACTTGGCAACAATAAAAAGGATAACACACAGTACATTCCAAAGGAAAATTAATAACTTTTTATACGGGATAAATCTCATTTTCTAGTTTGTTTTTTTTTTTTTTTTATTGTCTTTTCTGTTAAACTTTCTACAAAAGTTGTATAAACGGTTAAGTAGAGAATCTCTATCTACAAAATGCTTTCTTTCATGTGGATTACATTACTTGGTGTACATTTAATATAATAGACTGACATTTATAAGCACATAAAAATCATTTTACGTAATACGCTGCGAAATACGTTGACTCCTCCTCCGCCTCACCCCTGAAGTGCCTCCTCCTCTATCCTCCCCATCACTTTCATCGTCCTCTGTCTCAGCTGCATTGTTTTTAGGGCTGCCTCCTCCAAGCAGCGAGGTAATTGCTTTGTTCCGAGCGTTTGTGCTAGCTGACACCTCTCCATCTTCTTCTTCTTCATCAGGATCCAAATGTTCCATAAGGAGCTTGAACTAAAAAACCAAACCAAACCAAAATAAAATAAAAAAAACAAGAACAAATCACAAACCAGATCAGTCCATATTGTAACTTTCAAAATAAACATTTATACGACACTACAATAATAAAAAAGGAAAGATAAAGAAACACAGTAAAATGAATGGCACACAACTTGAACAATTCACATATCTTGTTCTACACTTTCCTCTCATTTTCTACTATGTTTCTAAAGCTTCCTCTATTCCATAGTTTGAAAGTTTTCTCCAGTAAATGTTTTAAAGAATTGTCAAAAAAAAAAAAAAAAAGAAAAACTAAATCCAGTAGATCTAGTCTATGGCCCTCTGATGGAAGCAGGCAGGATTAAAGGGAACAAATTACAAAGGAAAGGTATACAGAATGGATGCCAAAAATTAGAAAATATTTTGTAAAGATGAATATCCTTTAGTTGAAATTATTTTTGTTGTGTTTACATTTATTACAAGACTTTGAAAGATAATCCTGCTAGATATCCCAAAAGGAATTTGTGAGTTATCAAAATTTTGATTACCAGGAACACAGCATTTTGAAATCCTCATTCGATTTGTTGAGCATCTGCTTTCAAGTTTGTCTTGTGTTAGTTAGTTTTTAGAAGAGTTTTAGATATTCTGCAGAGCAATTTTACTTACATCTAAGTACTGTTTTACTATACTCCTCTTCACTTCTTCAGTGATCTTGGAATTAGCCATATCGCTCCGCAGAAAATCCAGAGTTTGTTTTGGATGGAAGTGCACTCCTGTCTTCCTGTTTATAGTTTTATCATAAACTTTTGCAGATTCAGATGGAGAATATTTCTGAATTTTACTGTTTAAACAAAACAAGAGAGAAGAGCTTGTTCAAGGATTTCACGGAAATAATCACAATTTCAAGGAAAAGCTTTTAAAATCTTCAATACAAGCAGTCATATTTTCATCATTTCATATACAATAGACATCCTGATAAGAAATGAAATCACTGCTTTTTCTAACTCAAAGTTTGTTTCATTGCATTTAACTTGTTACATTTATGTTTTTTCTCTTATACAAATCTATTGTTTAAAACAGCTAGTTACAATCATTAAAAAAGAAAAAACCAAAAACATCCAAACTTAATCCTTACAAAGAACTCATGAGATGACAAGATCAGACTATAAGTATCTTTACCTGTCAGAGAATCCACAGAGGTTCTTTAAATGCTGTTTCAGCATCAAAAGTAGTAATATGCCTTGGGAGACATTTGCAAATTCAATTAAAGGAGCTGAATTTTCTGGTAAACATTTCATCACAGCATTTATATCATTTTCTTCATCAGAATCTGAATCAGAGTCTACTCGTTTCCGTAACCTCCGAGGCTTAGAAGCTTCCTCTTCACTTTCGCTCTCACTACCACTGTTACTGTCACTCTCAGTCTCCTCATCTGATGAAGGCTTTCTTTCCTTTTTTTTGTCTTTCACCATAGACTGTGAGAGAAATTAACACACATTCCAAAATTAGAGTAAAATAGCATCATGCATATTTCTAAAACATCTTTCCAAAATCATCATTGGCTGAAATCAGCAAGAATTCCCTGAGCAATATTATTAATTCATAACTAAATATTCTAAGATTGGAATTATTTATGGCAAAAAGATGCTCAATTCCCCCCTGACCTCCTCCAAAAAAAGCTCATCCAAAGACCACATTTTTTGCAAAGTGGGTAAAACAGAAGTAAGTGAAGCAACAAGTACTCCACAGCAGTCTTAAAAGACTACTCAAGTTTGTTAGCAGTGCCAGAAAAAGGCCTTAGAAGGCTCCCTACTTTGCCATTACAATAAATTGATAAGAAAATTCCATTTTCTGTCACCTGGATATCATTTGTGTGCATTACATATGTATTTTGGTACAGACTATTCCAAGATGGTTTCAATGCTTGCCTCTGTTAAAATTCTGTGATATTAATTACTACTGACCAGGGGAAAACCCAAACAAATACACAGAGTTACTAATAATCAGTTCCACTACTTATAGAGCTACAGAATTTCACACTTGTATTATCACTGCACCTACTACGATCTTCCATAACACAGAACTTTAAGATGTCCCAGTCAGGATCTCATCCTCACTGTGTAGGGTGCTACACACTGGTGCCCAATCTGAAGAATGTACTGTCCTTTTCTAGCAGATTAAAAATCAGCTTTGGTGGGGATGAGAACTCAAAGCAGCGTACTTTGCAGGCATCAACACCAACTTGTACTTAGTAATCAGACTGGAAATTCTTGAAATGGACTTGCTTCCTAACAGCTTTAAACTTTTAACAGTAAAAGTTGTCCAGGAAATAGAGATGCTGAAGTCTCTGAGAAATAGAGGCCGCCTTCTTACAGGGTTGTGTATTGCCATAACAACAGATACTATAGGATGACTGGGGTTCTTATATGCCACCTTATGAAATTAAATATATACGCTTGTCTTGAAGTAAACAATGTAAAGGTGACACACATGAAAATGCCAGCAGCTACTTGACAACAAAAGAAGTTAAACAGCAAACTGGATTATTATTAAAACAACCACAGTAAATCAATATTTAATGATGATTCCAGGTTCATGTATTTTGAGGTTCATGAATTTTTTTTATTATTCAGAAATACTAGGGAATTATAGGTTTTTAGTGTTAGTATCTTAAAATTCTGCATTCTTTGTTAATAATGTAAGCAGCAATGTAAGGAAAGTTTTTAATTAGCATCTTCCAGGTCCAGGCCAGAACAGAAAAGGGCTGTTTTTTAACTACTAGTTACAAAGTAATGCTGCTTGTCCATATCATAATAATGGCACTGCTGTCATTGAAAAATTGACCAGAGCGTAGAAAAGCTTATGTTGCCACTGCAACAAATATATTAAAATGTAAAGGCACATACCTCTTTAAATGACTGTAGTAGGTTGCTACCAGAAACTGATAGTGTAATATCTATATGATGCATTATAAACAGTGGCTCTTCTTGTGTTTGATAAGGAAAACAGGCTAGATTGTCTGCTATGTACAAGAGCATATTCACCTCTGTTTTCTGGAATGTAAGAAAAAATTATGTAAGTGTACATAATTCTATATAAATATACATACATTAGATTATAAATATAAATACATTAGATTTATACACTTGTCCTGTGTTCTTAACAGTCTAAAGCAAAAAAAAACCATGATCACTGATTTTATTCTAGATATACCCCACAGCACTCTAAAGACCACTTGCAAGATTTAGCCATACCTGAAGATACATAATTTCTGATCAATCCAAACTTGGTATAGAAAGATATAGAATGATGCAACAGTAACAAAAGCATTCTACTATATAGGTAAATAGCACATATTACAAAGCAAAACAAAACACAGTAGGGAAATACTGATATAAAAAATTATAGAATAAAAATACACTGTGAAAGGAGAATTAAGGCTTGTAATGCTGTATTTGATTTTTTTTTTTTTTAGGTGAAGGAAAGTTGATGCTTACTGCAGTATCATCAAAGAGGTTGAGTAAAGAAATTAGAAATGCTCGTCTGTGTTGACGGTTCCCCCGAATCATTGAGTAGAGGTGTGAGCACAACGCACTGGATGATTCATCATGTCTAAAACCTCTTACAGGATCCTTTGGACAGGTATTGATTGCCTGTTGTACCTGGTAAGACATCTTCATACCAGCCACTGCTTTCATCTGAAATGGAAAAGTATTTATTTTATTTAAACAATTGCTTTCAAGCAGTAAAACTGAAATGAACAAACATTTTTTTTTGCAGTGGGAAATTAAACAAATGCCTGTTAACAGAAACCACTAACAGATCTCCTAGCTTATTTCCTTGTAAGTGGTGCTCGTCTGAAGTTTAACATTCCAACATGCACTACAACGGTACTCCCTCTTGAGCTGGCAAACATTAAAACAGTATTTGTAGCAGAGATCAAAATGTCTTGCAATCTTTCACCATTCATTCTATGTCAGAACCATACCGCTAGTCTGTTCACCAACTGCAGCCAGTTATTCCAATTTAAATTAGTTTCAAAAATACTGAAATGTTCATACATGAACAGAATATTTTACCAACTACATATGCTTGTATCAGCTGTAGTGAAACCAATACTGAGTTCATATTAGTGCAAATAAACTGAAAGAACATAAAGTGTTTTTCTGTATATATGATAGAACTTTCAGCTGATTTTACTTGCTTCAAGGCTGCTGTTCTAGTTTCAGAACAGACTGAGTTTTTAGGTAGACTGCATATCCAACTCCCCACATACATCTCTGCTTCTTTTCAGCATAGTTACCTCCTCATGTATACATTGCCTTAAATCTGAGCTGCCTGCAGAACACATCTCATCTGCTAGTCTTCACCTACTGAATTAGGTATGTGTTTGTATACCATGAACAGTACAATGTACCAATCTCAGTGGAATACAAGCAGGTTTGGGAACTCCCATAATTAGTACATACACCGAACCAAGAATGGGATCTTCTGAAGTAAGGTAAGCATTCCGCAGCTCAGTTTCACATCTTAAGCAGAACTAATGGCACTAGGCCATAACTCCCCAAGTCCTCACTTAACCCTCATATTTTCCTTTAGCAAGATCCCCCAGTTCTAAACACCTTCCTATGCTCCTTCTGTTCAGATTACAATTCATAAAGCCTCAATATCCTAAAATTCTAATGCATATACACTAAGGATCTCTACTGTGAACAAGGAGTTCTCTTCCTTAATCTGCTGATATAGGTAAGCAGCTGCTGAACATGAAACAGCTGTCCTTATCTTTTATCAAATAAATACTCGTATATACTACTCAGTGTGAAAAACATTGTGAATTATAAATTAAAGAAAATCTTAGACTGGAAGAGATGCTTCAAATGATTATATCCTATTACATCCTTTATGTTTCTAATAAGAGAAATCTGTGAGTAGGGGAAAGAGTCAGGATCTTCTTTACAACTGCTTATCGCTATTGCTTACTTGTTACATTATATCCTTTTTCTGCACCTGAGGTATATTCAAGCATTAAACCATCAACAAACGGTATTCTGTAGAATTTTAAAGTCTGTAGAATTTTAAATTAGAATAACTTACGTGAATGAACCCGGCATATTTTTTGTCTATTTCCACCAACTGCTGGTCGGCTTTGTTTCGCATAGAGGGCTCTGGATCTGTGCCCATAGCAATTAAGTATGGCACACACTTGAAAAACAAATGAAATGATTATTCAGTCATTGTACTACTACCTCTTTCTTAGTGTTTATTCTTCCATCACACTGTTCTTGTATTCTGACTACTGCAGAAACTAAAATAGGAAGCTATGCAATTTGATCACCTCACTATTTTTTGCAAGCAAATAATATAATATACAAGAGAGACAGCACTATAAATAATAATAGAAGTTGTGCAAGGTTTCAGGCAGTATTCCAATTTCTCTCAAACTCTAAAAAATAACATTAAAAAAACATAAACACCACTTATGACTGAACATGCATGATGGCTGCAGCATTAAAAATAATAATAGAAATTATTATGTAAGAGTTATGGAGATGATGTCTGGAGACAGTTCTGATGCTGGAGGATATGGGTATTGAGGTGGAGGCAAGATGACAATTTCCAGTATGCAGAATCAAAGGAAGAAAAAGGCCTGGCATACACCTGAAATTTATTCTTTTAACAGAAAAGTAGTATGTCTACTTGTAAGTACTCTGTAGGCACTGTCTGGACTTCTGCAGCTTGATCCAAAGACAAGAAAATATGATGCTTGGAATCTCACTGGCTAATCAACATAGATCATATTTCAAAGTACGTTTTCTGTAAAGGCCCCTTGCTATGATAAGAAATTACTTTAACACAACAGGAAGAGAAAAACTGGAAATTTATCTAGCAAGCATAAAAACCTCTGAAAATTAACAACCCTCCCTTCCCATCGGAGAGGCCTGCCGTACCTGAACAGGATGGATGAGACCCTGGTTTAATGTCAGTGCAATGACATTTAGAGCAAAGTGGCGTACATTGGACTGGGTATGAAAGAAAGCCTCAAGGACCTGTTTGAGATACAGCTGCATGATGGAACTACTCATCCCCGAAGAAATATCACCCATTTCTTTCAGGTCTTCCTGTTTTGCTACTTTTTTCCCTGTAAAACAGACAAAAGCAATAGCACACTCACCATAGTATAATCATTTACTTTGCCATTAATTGATACATACTGATCTTTAAGCTTTACTATCTGTACACATTTCAGCTGTCTTAGAATGGGTTTTATGATCTCATGAAAAGTGTAACAATCTGATGGTAAATATTCTTCACGAAAACTAAAGAGATACAAGCTAAATTAAACTCTTGTTCCTGAAAAGGTTTTTCATTTTAAAAAATACTTATTATTTGTTATTTTGTATCTGAATATTAACCCTAGAGAAGATTTTCATGGACAGTATTACTATCATCATTACAGCAATGACATATTCTGGATTGCTTCCAGGATTTATACATCTTGAAAGTTAATAATAAACTACATGTCAATTTCATTTTACTTCAATTTATTTATGCACACGAGTTTTGAAAATTCTTCCAGGATACTTTGTATACAATATTATACATAGATAACTATCTTGAGTGACTCAGTTCACATATATAGTAATTGTATGCAAGGAAGTTAGATTTTGCATGCCTCATAAGCACGAAGAACTCAACACTTACAGTCTCTGTCTGCCTGCTGCATACGTGTATCCTCCTCCTGCAAGTAGGTCTGGAGGTTTTTTAACACCTGGATTTTTAAGTTTACTGAACAGTTCTTATCTGAAAGAATGCTGTTGTACAGAGTCTTTACTTCCTGTTCAAACATTAAGCTCGGGTGTTGTATAAATGCAAATCCTAAGGGGGAAAAAAAGAGGAAATGTTTCACATTATCATCATCTAGAAATTTTATTTCTGTTTTTTAAGTTTGCTTCAAAATACAGGTATGAAATTTATTGCCTTGCGATTCCTAGAGCAGCATAGCTTTTTCTAGTCCAAACAGAATTCTTTTCTCATATGGACACCATCCAAAACTTGTAAGGAGTTCTGTCAGCTGTGACAGCAATACTCTTGATAAAGACAAGGTGCTGACCCAGGGCAGCTCCCGTATGAGGAGTTATACATGTCTGGAAGCACAACCAGTGTAGTAGCCTGCATCTGAATGATTAGGATTAGAAGATAAAGTGAGGGAAATTACTAAAAATAACCTCTTGTTCTTGTTACATTTACATAAAAACATTGTGCCAAAACTGCTAAGAGCTATTCATACAAAGGCAAATCAGATGTGGAAAATTTGATAAATATCACAAGAATTTAAAAAAAAATCTTAAAAATAACATAGTGAACACAGTAAAATAAAATTTATACTTTCTGCTGTCATCACTCATACACCTATTAAGGTCTCTTGAAAACTATCTGAAGTGCTCCCAAAACTACATCTGGTGTAAGATACATACTATAAAACTGGTTTTAGCTGCAGCTTTACCCTTGACAAAGAACTGGTTATTCTTACTCAGAGAAGTCTTTATTTCAGTAAAACATTAAATTAGTGACAATGTATACCATTTTAGATCATGACTGTAGATGTACAGGGGGCTTACAGAAAGCCTGGGGAGGGACTCTTCATTGGGGAGCACAGTGACAGGACGAACAGTTATGGCTTTGAATTAAAAGAGGGTAGGTTTAGACCAGATATAAGAAAGAAATTCTTTACTTATGAGGGAGGTGAGGTACTGGAACAGGTTGCCCAGAGAAGCTGTGAAGCAGTGCTCCAGGCCAGGCTGGATGGGGCTTTGAGCAACCTGGTCTAGTGGGAGGTGTCCCTGCACATGGCAGGTGGTTGGAACTGGGTGGTGTTTAAGGTCCCTTCCAGCCCAAACCATTCTGTGATTCTATGAACTGCTGCTAACAAACTTTCTTGCTGTATCACAAAAAACAGTAACAGAAATATTTCCCAGTTTAAACTATGTTTTACTAGTTGGTTTATTTTTTTTTGACTGTTCCAAGTAAAGGAGACATTAAATGTCTTTTTTGTGTCCACAGGAAAATAATATTCTGAATGAACAAATGGAAAACATATAAAGACAAATGGCAGAAAAAAATGTGAGAAAAAAACAACACAATGTATAAAAATAGCTGTAACAAAGGGAATACTGAGTCAGATTTTTAAAAATGGCTCTGTGCACAGAGAGTACAGTGTAGGCAATGTCTGAATCCAAGGCAAGACCTGAGTGTGACTGACCTCATGTCAGTCTCAAAACAAGGCAAGGAGAGAAAGTAGGGGATGTGAAGGAGAAAGAGGAAAAAAAATGATGATGGTCTCTGAATTACACAGTATAATTGCATCCTCTGTACAAATGTATAATGATGTTTATAATTTGACCACCTCTGAGCAAGTTCAATCTATTTTTAAGGTTAATTTGAAAAAAAAACAAAACACAGAAGCATGTGCATGTATGTGGAATGACCCATAATCCATTCTTCATTCACTTGCTTATATGAGTTTGTAATTCATATACCAGGATTTGCAGGGAAATTCTTATATTCCATCCCCAGTAAGCAGGGAAGAAATCTTATTTGGCATAAGAATCTCACACAGGAGATTTAAGAAAAAAAAAAAAAAAAAGCATCTGCTGTGTTCTTTTAAGGACTGACTTCACATCTTGGGGCTGCAGTCACACTAATTTTCTTCATACTTTTATTTTCACTCTGTTAAGAGTGAGCACTGAAATTGGCATTAATAAGACACTACCTGTTAGAAACTTACAGATTTAGCTAAATTCACTACCTAAATTTTATATACTTGACCTGCCTTGCAAGTACACATTGGGAAAAGAACTATAAACAGGCCCCAAAAGACTTATGGTTAAACTTAATCCCTCAACAGGAGTGACATATCCCAAAGCAAAGACTAAACCTGTTAACTGTCATTACCAAAAGGACACACTAATAATTACTGATAGAAAAGTACGCATTCTTCATGTGGCACATTTACTGTGTATAAATGTTGAAACAGCTTGCTACTCTTTTTCCTCTTATTGCACAAATGTTGAATGATTTGACAGCTTGACTCAATTACCAGCCTGTAAGGTAGACCTTTGCCACTGTCTACATCTCCATGCATACAACAGCTAACCCCACAATGGAACCAGTATGTAGATGAGATCAGTAAGTCACTTAAAACAGTTGTCTGAGGTTTAATTAAAAAGACTGAGCTACTTAGAGGCAGAGAGGAAAAGATCTGAAAAAGCCTACTGATAGCCACCCCCACTTACACCCCTTTCTCTGAACTGATTACACTTCAGTCCATAATTTAGCAACATTTTTGGCTAATGCAATGTTGTCAGCATCCATGAGTAAAGCAATCGTGTATGGTTAGCATGGCAGCCCCTGTTCCACATAATATCCAGGAAAAGACAATTAAATTGACTCAACTACAGAACTGCATGCACCTTGATGCAGTGCCTAGAAAAACTCGAGGTAATCCAGAACACCATATCATTACTCCTGCAACTGAGGCAACTCTAAAGCCATTAATCCTGCTCAGCTGTCTGAAATGGTTTCTCACAGAATATCAAATCAAGTCTTGGTCCCTATCCTCAGAGTCCTTCCTAGCCATTGAAAAAGCCATCAACACAGCAGCATAAGGAGGCAAATTATTGACCATAGTGAAACTATAGCTCACAGTTAAGTGAGAGCAAGCTCACACGCATGAGAGAGAACTTTCTTTAGACTAAGCCTTAATCACGAACTGAACTCTTCCAGAAACCAAGGTCTATCAAGGTTCTCTCACACTTACAGTTTCTGTCCTGGAGCAGAGTACGAATGAGATAAAGACCACACTCAATGGCAGCCCATGCAGTATTTCAAGTCACTGAGATACCATACTAATGCCTTCAGATAAAGAATTTAAAATTGAAATACAGCCAAAATACTAAAAGAAAAAGTGATATTTAGGCTATGGCATCATCTCAGAGCCTAGTGAATTCATAGTTGGTACAAAATAAACCCTCATAGTTGGTACAAACTACCAGAGTTCTCTTGATTGTTGTGGAAGATCTGGCCCTACACTTAAAGTGCTCAAGATTTTTCCACCATTTTTTCTAGTTATTCTTTAACTATGCCTTGTGGACTGAAAAACAAGATTTAGAGATACAACATACCTGCATGTGGGGAAAAAAAGAACATCTCCATTATTTTGGAAATCAGCTGCTTTTTAAGACTTGGACACACATCATAAGAGCTTTCTCTGTCAAAAGCATCTGTTCTGCTGCAGATGTAAACAACTAGCATCCCTTTGACTACATTTCTCTAGCAATTTCTCAAATAAAACATGTAGTGTAGTTTTTCCACAAGTTCCCTTGCCACCATAGAAATACATGAATTCCTGCTAGAATGCATAGATGTTTTGTATAGCAAAATAATAAAAACTATTAATATTTCTTACCCAGGCCAATAATGGCTTTCGTCTGTACTTCTTCATCTGAATGCTTTGTAAAATACATCAGCAGTTCAAGTACTTTATCCTTAATGTTAACCTAAGCAAATTAAAGCAAGAATAATACTTAAGATAAAACAGATGTTTTTAATCTCTTTCAAAAAAGATAATTGTTAACAAGAAAAGGAGAAACAATCTTCCTGCACGGACTTTGCACATAATTATAAACCCCAAAACATTATTGTATGCATTTTGAAAAAATATAGCTTTGAACAGCTAGGAATACAGTGCTTTCAAATAAAACTGGAACATTCAGTACATGTAAGACTTGGAGAGTAAATACAAGTTTTCGTTTTTTTTTTACCTTACTGTTGCCCTTAAAATCTTCCTGATCAAAATCAAAATGCCGACACAGTGCACCAACAGTGAAAAGTGACCTAAGGAGTGCTGGTTTATTGGCAGTAAGTATTGTACTGTTGGGGTCTTCTTGATGTTGACTTTTTAATTTTGAAAGCGCACCTACAATAAGATAAAAGTTTTAACCACGGTGTTTAAATATGGTGCATTCCTAAGACTTGTTGCCAAAACTGAAAAGTGAAAATTACATGTTACGACTTTACTTACCGTAGTATCTATTAAAACAGGCCCACACAAACTTATAATTCTGGGTGACCTTGTTCACAACAGCCCCAAGACAGCTCACACAATGCTGTACAACCTAGGAGCAAGAAAGAACACATGAATTACATACTTAGAATTTAAAATTGAGGGTTCCATAGAACAATACAGAATTAAAACAAACTCTCTGACAGTCTGTCTCCTAAACTGCTCTGAAAAACTGCCCAAACTCATAATTGTTAAAATATAGCAACAACATATACAAACTCCAGTAAACCAAGAACGTAGCCTTTTTTGTGTCTCATGAGTCCCATGACCAGCATAAGCAACTTTGTAATGAAGACAGACTTTCTTTAAGTCAAAACCATGCATTTTGGAATGTGAAATTGAATCAACAACTGGGTATTAGTAATGAAAAGCTTACCGTCATGCCATATTTGATGATGAGTTTCATGAGGTCTTCCTCAATAGTGGCAAGGAAGGTCTCACTTGGGTGCTCCATTAGTGGCACTACAAGCTCTAAGATTTTTGCAACATTGCAGATCACCATGAAATCATTCTGAGTCTGAAAAAGAAGTGTTTACAGCATTTAATATTTCCGGCTATGTTACCTATTAAACAAGTATTATTAATATGAACTGATAGTGAAAAATCACAGCTCTTACTTAAGATATGACTGAGGTATTTAGTAAAGATTTAGAATGCTATTTATATTATTTAGATTTGATATTACATTACTAATTTTTATGAAACCTAGTTCCTGTTTTTATGGAACCTCTGGAAAAAAAAAAATCTGTTGAAGCAGAACTTCAGCTTTCATAAAGGCTATGAGCAGACCTGAAAACTTATCAACTCTTGGTCTTGACAATTTTATTTATTTTTTCTTTCTTTAGAAGTCCTACAACGAATTTACAGAACACTTTCTGACACATGCTAGAGAACACACAACATCTGGCAACAGGTATCAGCAACAAACAAAGTTGTGTTACGGCTGAAGGTGGCTTAAACAAAATAGATAATTATGTCCACTAATGTAGAAATTACAATTAAAATTATTATTAGTTTGCATAATCACGACTATATACGCGTTGTAAGTGAGGAACCTCTGGAAAATACTTTATATATGAAATATACACCCTGGTAAAAAAAATGACTTTTTTTTTTTTTGACAACTCAGGCTCATTTAGCATAATAGGATAATTTTCATATGCTATTATCAAACTATTTACATATTCAAGCTGACAGTGGTGAACTAATTCTACAATTTATTTCAGCCTATGTAAGTACAAAATGTATATAAACTGCTAAAGAGATGTTGTAGCAAGTATAATCAAGGGTATAATCAGATACCCGTTTCCTATACTGTTTGATCCGAAGCAGCTCTAAAAGTCTTTTGTAGATGTGCCTAAAGAATGATTCAGAGCTGAACCCAGAAAATGTTTGGATATACCTACAAACTTATTTGATAACAAGACTCTCAAAAACCTGTCTTTCTGTGGGCAACTGACCTATTATGATGGGGTACTGCCACCTACTCAGCCATGCTCCTCCTTTAGCCGTGGCTGCATGATCTGCCCTGCTCCTTCTGCCAGATCAGGGATTTGTTGCAACCTTCACTGAGCCCACTGTGCTAATCAAAATGGCGGAAAGCCCCACAGTATGTCAGAGGCAGAGGGACATTTTACTGGAGTGTTTGGTTTACCATTATAACTCCATAACATTTTTGTGAACTCAACTGTCTTATAGAGAGACACAAAAAAACAGAGCTGCGTAAGTGGAAACTAGGGAAGGAAGAGGTGAAGTGCTAAAGGACAGAGTAGGACATTTTCATTCTGATATATTTGCTATACGTTTCAAGGAATCATAGATTAAGCCTTTAGACTTAATATTCATGTATTAAATCTTAACTACTTTTTAAGACTGTGACTGAAAAACAAAACTAGTTTAAGAAATGATTTTGTAACAGGTGAAAAAGTGATTTTCAGTCCTCAACAGAAAAAGAGGCAGTAAACATTTCAGTTTCATTTGGCTGTAAAATGTGGAGGAGAAGGTGAGGAACAGCATCTTAGAAGTGACACAGACCATTAAAATGACCTAGCACCTTCAGAAGGTAGGATGTTCAGGAAACAGAAAGAATTTTATTTCTCTTTTCCTACCTTCAATTTTGTTAAGCACGCAAAATAGCCATTAATTTCTATGCTTAATTATCTGGGGAAAAAATAAGGCTGATATTCTAATTTTCTCTACTTACACTACATTTAGTGGTGAGGTATGGCTGCATGGTCATGGCATGTTTGACCATTAGCTGGGGCCTGATTTTGCTGAATAAGAACAAAGTGGTTATGCAAGCAACCAAGCGACCAGAATTCACGCCTTTGTTGTCAGAATCTGCAAAAATTAGAAAATATACAAATGATATGAGATCCAAGTATTACTTGATCAATTAAAAACATATGGCCTAACTATCATATGAATATCTTTTCCATGACAATCTCTTCCACGACATATCCCTCAATATAAAATATTCTTATATATTCTTATTAGGTAAGAGCATTAGAGATGATAACATAATGTGTTAGCATTTGTATATGATCACAAAATATGTGAAGTAAGAAACAGGGATGCTTCAAAGACGTTATTATTTCATAAATACTGTATACAGAACACTGGTCCAGCCAATGATTCCTATTACAACTGTAGAACACACTTAGGCAAATAAAGTTTTCTGTATCTATTTTGTTTTTAGTGACCTAAAACTTTTGACAAATTACTTTAAAAATAATTCTGTTATTGTGGTTAGTTAGGGAAAATTAGGAAAACTTTATGTACTTTTGAACACTGTATAATAATAATGAACTTGTATGCAAGAATTCACTACAACAGGTTTTGTAATAGGAATTCTCAGACAGTAATTTTTCATCACATTGATTTTAACAACCACTCTTACAATATTCATTTATTTGCATTTAAAATGCAAAGTGGATGAGCTACTGGATTCTAAATAATATTACCTGATAAAGATTCCTCATATTTAAGGATGTGCTCAACCAAATTGTCAACAAGCTGAGTACAGGCTTTCTTCACAGGTTTATATGAGGCATCCTCTTCTGACTTCAAAAGCTATAGCAGATGAAACAGAAATGGATTCAGTAGAAAGGCTACATTCATAAAATCATAGAATCTCCTTAGTTAGAAGGTACCCACAAGGATGAACAAGTCCACCTCCTGGCTTCACCACCCAAAAATCAAACCAAATGTCTGAGAGCACTGTCCAAAGGCTTCCTGAACTCCTCAGGCTTGGTGCTGTGACCACTGCCCTGGGGAGCCGGTCCCAGTGCCCGACCACCCTCTGGGTGCAGAACTTTTCCCTAACACCCAGCCTGACCCTCCCCTGTCCCAGCTCCATGCTGTTCCCTCGGGTCCTGTCGCTGTCCCCAGAGAGCAGAGCTCAGCGCCTGCCCCTCCGCTCCCCTCGTGAGGGAGCTGCAGGCCGCCATGAGGCCTCCCCTCAGCCTGCTCTCCTCTGGGCTGAACAAACCAAGGGACCTCAGATGCTTCACACATCTTGCCCTCTAGACCCTTCACCATCTTTGTAGCCCTCCTTTGGAGGCTCTCTAAAATTTTATGTCCTTTTTATACTGTGGCACCCAAAACGACACGCAGTACTCAAGGTGAGGCTGAAGCAGCACAGAGCAGAGCAGGACAATACCCTCCCTCGACTGGCTAGCAGTGCCGTGCCTGATGCACTCCAGGGTGCAGCTGGCCCTCCTGGCTGCCTGGGCACACTGGTGACTCATGTTTAACTTGATGTTGACAGGAACCCCGAGATACCTTTCTGCAGGGCTGCTCTCCAGCCTCTCATCCCACAGTCTGCACGTGTATTCAGGGTTGCCCCTTGTCAGGTGCTCTTGTTAAACTTCCGTATTGTTGGGGATTGCCCAACTCTCTAACTTGCCAAGATTTCTCCACTAGGCCTCTCTAGTCTCATTCATTCATATACATTGGATAAATACTGGTTTTATAATAATTACTACAAGTAAACAAGGATTTTGTATTACGAGATAGTTTCTTTAACATCTCCATAAAAGCTCCATGGTGAAGAAAAATTTAAAGGAAGTAAAAAAACATCAAAACAAAATGCAAGAGAATTAAAGAAAAACTAAGTGTGACAAAAGGATAGATGAGAGCAGTTCTACTGATGTTTTCACTGGGATGAAAGCTAACTCTGTGCTTCATGAACTACGAGGAAAATATTAATTTAGTCATACTTGCCAAGAGTAATTAATAGAAGACTTTTCAAAATGGTTAGGTAAAAAATAGGGAAAAGACAAAAGGATTTTTTTTTTTTGTCATTAAACAAAAAAATCAGTCTAAGATGAAACACTTTTAAGAACATAGTAATCAAACTTTGGGTACTGAAATTGTAATCCTTAAGATCCTTTAATATCTAACATGGATTGAACCCCCAAACTATAGTCTTTTTTTCAGTGTAAGCATTAAGCTGACTTGGCTTGGCTAACTTGGCTTGGCTAACTATTTTCTTGGCATTCCAGGCTAAAGTAAAATGTTTTGAGACCTCTAATTTCCTTATTGATTAGAGACCTCTAATTTCCTTATTGATGATTTTGTTAATTTTGCTTTAAAATTCATCAGTGCATACAAGAATTAGAGGAGAAAGATACTACAATCTAATAGATATAAACAAAGCAAGCTCATTTCTTAGAAAAATGAGGGTAAAACATAATGTAGAAGTAAGCAATACTTTATTCACTGCTTTTACAAACTGTGTAACAGATATATTACATGTGAAAATATATGTATCTATCACTGAAAAAAATAGTCTACATTGAACCAGATGCTCATTTCAGAACTAAGTACCTTAACTGTGGATTTCATGTTATGACACTCATTATTGAAGACACCAAGAAATTAAAAAACAAAACAAAAAACCGAAAACCTCCCAAAATGAAAACCAAAATGTGAAATATTTCTAGAACATTTTTTTACATGGAAATAGAGAAACTAGTGTCAGAGACAAAGAAAACTGCAGCAATAAAGATTAAAAAAAAAGGTGTTTAAAGGGCATTAATTGAATTTGTCTGTTGTAAAGGATTGCTTCTGAAGTACCCCTCCAATGCGTTTCAGTATCAAAAGAAATATTAATATTCTTACAATGATTATGTCATACCTTAAAATTTTGTTACTTACATTTTGAAGAAGCTGTTCAAACCAATCATACCCTGTATCTCTACAAGCTGCAACCTAAAAGCAGTATTGAGAATAAGCTGGTTAAAACAGGAACCTGAAGAAATATTACTTCAATGCAGATGTCATCTTTAAAGAACAGCAAATATGCAACAGTAAGATGATTTTGTATCTTTATAGATTAGAAACTGTTTTCTGCATTTGAAAAAAATTCTCACCATTTCAGTAGTTCCAGAATTTATATATATTCCATACAATGCAAGGCCTACATATTTTACTGGCCATTGCAAATTTTGGTTTTGTAGAACAACATTTTTTTACACGTTAAAGCATATCAAAAATGAACGTGTATACACATATGAAAATGTATATATGTACATATATATATATACACACACACATTTTAATAGAAACAAACCAATCCTTAACTCTCATCATGTATCAAGATCAGCTCACAGGTGCTCTCAGGCAGAATTAGCAGAAGAATGGAGTTAAGCTCAAGTCAAATTGACTGACTTTTCAGTCTGGAAAAACGCACTCTACATTTTTATCTGGTAAAATTATTGAAAAGCAGGATAAAGCTGCACACAATTTTAAGTAGACTTACTTGATCTTTACATCTTTGTTAAATTCATATTAATACACCTTCTCAGCACAGTGATTTTACACAACACATTATCACTACAAATGCATAAGCATTTTATTGGAAACAGATTTTTGAGACATGCTGTTTAATTTACTGTTTCCACAAAGTAGATACAATTATGCAGTTATTAGTTTACTCTAGGTGGGGACATGACCCTGTATTTGTAAAGAAAACTTACTAATCTTTCAAAATAAATGTCATCAATTGTTTGAGGAATTTTTACTTCTAAGAGACCATTTCTTGCCTACCTGGGCAACCTGCTCTAGGGAAGCTGCTCTACGGAACCTGCTTTGGCAGGGGGGTTGGATCCTATGATCTCTTGTGGTCCCTACCAACCCCTACAATTCTGTGATTCTTAGCTAGGCAACTATCTGCTGCTACTAGCATTTGCTGGGAGATATCATATATAGTAAAAATTTAATATGTTTTAACTGAACAAGTATTTTACACAACTGGAATATAAGGTGGTCCCAGTTATCATTGGCAGCGTTATTTGTGAGTTTATGTTTCATGAGTTAAAGTTTCTAAAGCTTGTTCCATCAGATGAATAATTCTCACACACATTCAATGCCAACAGATACATAAAGAAAACCATCTGATACGTTAGTTGTGTATTTTTCGCTTTCTAAAAGACTACAGATAATGTTTCAAAGACACTAAAAATATAACCAATTTCTGCATATAACCCAATTCAAATTTGTATAACATACCACATCAGTGATGTTTAGTATTTTCCTGGTCATTGCTTCTTTGTCATGGTGTGGAGTTGGAGTAAACCAGAGCTTCTGGAATGTCTCATTTACTAATTTCTGAAGGGGAAAAAAAAAAAGTATTAGCAGAAATAAATAAGCCAATCTTGGCACATAGATGTTCTCTCTCATATGTCCATACAATAGATTTGCTGATGATATATGCCATTTCATGAGGAATTGTTCAAACTAAGTGGAACTGTTGTAGAGAATGCTATCAGAGGCAGACCCAGATCAAATATTACAGGAGTTATATACTAGCCTCTAAACATTTCACTGGGAAACGATGCTACAGAAACCATTTTCTTTACAAATGGTTACAACTTTCCTGCTCTAATTTGCATTCCTCAGGAAAACATAGCACCCTGAGAAAATAAAAACTAAACACAAGATTATGATTTCTACAGCAGAATTAGCAGCAGTGGTAGATTATTTTGGAGTCTTCAGAACAGTTGTGACAAGGTAGGGGAAGAGAGAGAACCCAAGTCTCTCTAGCCAAACTTAGAAGTAGGTTCCCTTTCAATGTTTTTGATGGTGGAAAAGGTGGAACAGAGGGAAAGGGAACTAAATTATTTCCGCGTTGCTTACAAAGCATACTGTTTTAAGTATATCTCCTTGTCCATGGAGGCATAAAAAATACATTTTAGACACCACCTCATTTTTATGAGGTTGTTGTAAAGGAAAGGGAATGAAGGAGAGGGAACAAGGTCAACCTCCTTTTGTAGCAGCACCTTTGCTCTGGCTTCCAGTGACTTGGATACTACTTCTTGATAAACAGTCTTCTCTGAAAGCCACTTGGTATTAACATGTCTCAAGTGGTAAAAATATATAGTGCAACTTTAAAGTTGCAGGTTTCAAATGCCACTGAAAGAGTGATACAAAATTATTACAGGTGTATTCTTAACTACCCACCTATTTTAAAATTATTTTGCTTAGTCAAACAAAAACATCAGTGTCAGGTTTATGATTTATCACATAATCTTACTTTTGTGCCCTTCTGCATATACAGTCCAGAAAAAGCAGAATGTGAACACATAAGTAACATTTCAGGGTGAGTAAGTGATTAATAAAATGTTCAAAATTAATGCAAAAAAAACACACAAAAATACCTCAGACCAGAGAACTTACATGTCTGGTATATACTAAGTTCAAGCACTTGATTTTGCCCTAAAGCTTATTTTGTGTGCAGGAAGGATTTTCATACACCAATTTTACTTGTTAGAAAAGTACTATACACAATTCTTGCAATCAGAAAAAAAAACAAACCTCTAGAAAATAACTTTTTTTTGATCTTTTGACTGTAAGAACTTGAAGAAAACAAACAAGAGAAAGAAAAACAAGTCAGCAATGTAAGAAGATATTTACTCTCTCAAAAATTAAAAGTAAATAAAAATCACAAACTTTACAAATAAGCAATGTAATATTTTTTTAATTATTTTTGTCAAAAAAATAGAAACACCAAAACAATGATAATTAAAATCCTGAGGGATATGTTTTACTCTACCTTAATGCCTTCTTCATCATTGACTCTTCGAATCATTTTCACACACATCTCTGTAATTTTGGGAAATGTTGGTTGTTCAATGCAGATATCCCTAAGTATCTTTATGACTCTTTTTCTGACACTGATACCTGTATCCTGTGAGGATAATAAAAGCATTACACTCTTGAAAACAATTCTGACGTATGAATTAATTTGTGTTATATGAACTAATATTTGAAGATCAACCAACTTTGCTTACAAAATGTATTTAGAAAAGGCAGCTAAAATATTCTAGAGTGCATTTATATGAAAGGTCAGCATAACTTGCACCACTTTATTTGCAACAATTCTAAATGGCTGTTTGAGTGCCCTTTATGTTGAAATGCTTGCTTCACTTATACCCTCTTTTGTATAGGAGCTCATGATGTTGCATATGTGTAATTCCACTCCATGATTTTAAAAGCTAGATGTAATGATGCTTTAACTATGTTGTTTGAACGCACAAAACCCCTGTAGATCTGGACAGTAATACTTCAAGCTTTTGGACAAAGCTTATGGATAAGCCCTGTGCAGCTAACCTTTTCCATTTTCCTAGGCTTTGTCTGAGGTGGTAGATGAGGAGTTTCACTTCATATGATCATATTCAAAACCTGTTTATCTGAACATCAGCATGAATTATTTCATGCACGCTTGTAAGCATATGGTGCCAGCTATCTCTAGAGCCCCTCACAAGCATGTTTTATTATATAAGTACAGTAAATGAGTAGTACTTGACTAAAAACCTACATGACATGGATCCTAAAAGCTAATGTTACTTTATAGTTAAATTAACATTGTATTTTAGCTGAACATCCAGACAAAAAACACTTCCTGTACAAAACCGGAACTTCTAACACTACTAAAACTAACTTTCTAACAGAAAACCTTTTATAAAGCTAAAACACAGCATAGAAAAGCAAAGTAGTTTTATATTTTTTTCTTTTGGATTACAAATGGAAACTTTAGAATACTGTGCTGTCGATCTTTCTTCATTGTCTCACACTACCAATTTGCCTTCAGTAACCTATCTCTCAAAATCCAGAGATATGGAATTCCTCTTCTCACATAATCTGCGTCTTAACAGTGGAATTAAAAGGAACACAACCCTGGTTCTGCTGCAGTACAACTTTCTGCGTATGTTTACCTTCTGATGCCAAAAAGCCTAACTGGAAAGAAGTGATGTGTTTTACACGGTTGGTCTTACAAGGATGATGTACCTCATTTAAAACAATGAAATGTAATACACTGTTGGGTTTGTAATCCCATATTACTAAACATACAAGTTCTGCTGAAAGCAAGTTTCCCAATGCCATTTACTTTATCATAAATATCACGAGTCGCCATACCAATATTCTTTCAATCAGCATGTCATAATACTGCTCAGCAAGCTGAGGACGACAGAGCACAAATCGGCCAAGCAGCTCCACAGCTGCTTCTCGTACACTAGTAGAGTTATCCATTAACCGTCCATGAACACCTCGTTGCATATCCAGCTGAAAAGAACAAATACAACACAAATCCAAAATAAGAAATAAGGATTTCTTCTAAATATGCATGTGCATGATGGGATTTTTTTTTTATTATTTTTTTTACCCTGGCAAGAATACTGGGGTCTACAGCAACAACCTCAGACAAACACTTCATGGCTTTTGTTCGAACAGCAATTGCATTTTCACCAAGTACACGCAGAATCTAGTAAGAGAACAAAAAGAAAATTTCAATTGCTTCGGGAAGGTAGTAAACAGGGCTTAATAAAGGCAAAAATGCAGAAGAACAATACATACACTATTTAACTAAAATAAGAGTATCTGTCTACTAAAAATTGAATACATTTTCTCAGACAGTAAAGAGGTGCATGTAAATGATGCTCCATAGCACTGATGACTCCAGCATAGGTATTTGCCAGGATTTGCTGTATCTCTACGACTATTCCAAGCAAGATTCATACAAGGTCCATATGTTCACTCCACGTCCCTTTATTTTAAATTGTACTTTTGCCATTCAGATGAGGCTTTCACCCTGCTTCTTTTAACAGGAAGGTTGAATTTGGACACTAACTCTAGAACTGGCTACGTATGTGGATCAGTATAAGTAATGCGGGCTAAACTGTTCCTGGAGTTCAAACATGTCACCATGCCAACGTTTTAGTCCTCCCAGGAAAAGGAAAGAAACCCCACTGTCAAACAACTTCTTAAGCAAGTGGGAGTAACATGCACTTGTACAAGCAAATAACCATGTTGACATATATTTTCAAATCAAATTAAGATACATTTCATGGGTTAGCACTACCAAATGAGCAAGCATCTTACAAAAACTGTCGAAAAGATTTCAACATTCTGTAATTAACCCTTTACTGTGTGCATTTAATATAATCATTTTGCATATACATACACAAAGAAAATCACATAAGCACAATATGACGTATAAAATGCATGCAAGAAAAATAAGCACTTATTTTCCATCAGTACAGAATATGAAAGCACGTAGTGTCATCATCGCCTCACAAATACCTGTGCTCAGCAATGAGCAGGTATTGCACACTACCTCAAGAGTGTGTAGAATCAGAAACCAACTCTGTTTCACTGTACTAATACTTCTGGCACAGTTTACCTGTGTCAAATAAATATCGAAGCTCTGGGCAAACGGCCTCATAGAGGCCAAGTAGCGAACAATCAAACATGCATCTTCATAGTCCACGGTATCAGAATTCATCCTGCAACAAATTCAATGCAATAATTAGGACATGTATATCAAAAATAGCTAAAAGCATCAAATAAGATGCCTTAATAAAGGTTAATAAAGAAATCAGCAGTAGTGAAACATACTTTAATGTACTGAACTGAAACGGAGCAGTTTTAATGATGCTGCGAAGAAACTTTTTGCGACTTTCTGCTCTATGCATGATTTGTCCTGTGGTCTCAACATCTTTTGCATGATGAGTTCCTTCAGATGAATCCTCATCTTTCTGTGATTTAATTGCTTTCTCTGTCTCCATAGTTGTATCACGGAACCACTGAGCTATATAAAACTTCCGAGAAAACTGGAGACATACAACAGGATGCACAGAAAAGAAAAAGAGATAAAACAGTGAAATTAACAGATTTATAATGAGATTAAGTGAGTCTAATGCATCAACCATATTTTGGAAAAGACAACAGCGTATGTTAAGGTGTCAATTTAACTGATGCACGACTGAAAGTCATTTTATTCAGTCAACATGTTACTGAAATTATTTTTATATACATCAGAAAGCTGAAATTTACCACTAGTGATGCATCAGTTTCTGTGTTCTCATCCAGATAATCCAGCAAAGCCTTTTGTAGCTGTTGAATTTCATCTCCTCCTCCTGAAACCTGTCAGAAGGAGAAAGAGATACAAAACAGAATATTGCTCAGTGGTAATTATTATCTGACAATCTGCGTGTCCACATATAAAATAAAGTGTGTTTTGATAATTGGAGAACATTAACAATATTTTAAGCAGTAACCTGTAAACTGCATACAAACCAAAGCAAATTAGACTTTGTGACTCTGAAGTCTAAAAAAGATTAAAAGCAGTTTAAGACTCGTTTTAAAACATATTGACTGATACGATTAATTCTCCTTCTATGATCTTGTGTTAAGATACTATGTCACTGAGAAAAAAAGAAAGGCTGAAATCACACAGAGCAGACTGACACAAGGTTTAACATTTAAAAGTCATTGTTAGTTATCTTACAGACAATAAAAAAAATGAAACAGTGACTTCTCAGGCATAGAAGACAAAATGCAAATGAAAACAAATATGAAAACCACAGACAACAGTAAAAAGGTATGGGAAACATTAAAGAAATAAAAATAACTTAGTCCGTATGCCAAAAATATTTGGCATAACTGTTACCAGGGATAAAGCACCTCCACAGAGAAAGTGCAGCAACTGTGCTCAATGTATCTAGGGAAAGAATTTACGGAGGATATTACTAAAAACCTCTGGGATCTAGCATTAAAGAATCACGCTCTCTGCGATTAAACTAAGTTTCAGTGCACATAATGGTGACGTAGGTTCATTTGTAAACACTTAGCACCCTCCTATATGTACAAATTATAATTTAAATGTTTTAAACGTTAAATTTTGTGGATAACGTGCTTAATGAACTCTAAGTATTTTCAAACAAGTAAAAAAAATACAAAAGAACAAACAGGGAAAAAAAAAGCCCATAAATAAAATCATATTCAATACTATAAAAGTAGAAAAGAATAATTCCTGGTTTAATCTTCTTCAGCTACAAAAAATTTTCTTCTCAGCAATAAACCTCACAACTTAATGAACTTTAACCTCTGCAGGAACAGCATAGTTTGAGAATTTTGTCACAAGTGCAGTATATAATATAGCTTGCAAGCATGAGCAAGTGGAAAAAGGTATAGTCACAGTCCAGAGGATCAGAGTATAAAGAGAGAAACTAATGAATAGATTTTCTCCTAAATCTAATTATACGGTTCAAGAGTCCAAACCACAGTAGACACTTATAAGCATTCATCAGTCATTGGGGAATACCCTGGTAGCAATATCAGAGGGTAGAAGGAAACATCAAATAGTCTGAGTGTTCAGCTCAACAGGAAAGAACGTTCTGTAGAGGTGTAAGCCCCTTTCTGATTGGAAACAATTTCCTGATGACTAGAGCTATGTCCACCAATGGATCCTCTTACTGTCTTTCCATCTGAGTAATAAATTCAAACTTAGCTGTCACACAAACATTTCCATGTAGTCATTTTTTCTTATGTTATAAATCATTTATAAACAACACACTGTCTACCCATACTAATTGTACTGTATAATTTATACTTCCATAATGTATGGATGGTACTGTCCACCATCAATGATGTTAAGTTCTTGAATAACTGAAAACAAAATCCTTTTAGCATTCAATTGCCCAAAGCAATTTTATTTTCTGCAGACGCCGATACCTAGTTACTGCCTGATCTTGTTAAAAAAATAAAAATCAGGTTACCATTTGCATACATTATATTAAACCATGAACGTGAAGATTTGACACTCTATATAGTACGATATTCTAACCAACAAAAGTTATGGCAATTATCAGCCTCACAGAGGAGCAGATGAGCTTTGATTTTTTATTTGAATGCCTGTGAATTGTGGAATTGTTTCCTCCAGCATAGATCTGTAACAGTCATTATAGAATACACGAAATAGATCTGGATACTTTTTCAGGCAACCGAAAGGGAAATTCTGATATAGCGAATTTGATATGACTACTCAACTTCAGATCTGATCACACTGTAAGCAGGTAATAATTCAAAAAGAAGCGTATAGGCCCCATAAGAAATGTGCAAGTCTGTATTTTCAGAAGGACACATAAGACCTGATGATTTTCTCATACTATGTGCAGTAGAGAATTTGAAAGCACATATCACTTTGATATCTGTTGCCACCCTTGCAGATTTGGAAACATTTTGATAATCAGCATCAGCAGAAATGCACGTGTGCGTTCTCTGGTGAAAGATATATGCAAGTCCTGCATATAAAATAAAGATGACCAATACCAGACACATCATATAAAATCTAACCTTACAGGCTGAAGACTTGAACTTTCTAAAACCTGTATAAGTGCCATAAGCCCAATTACCACGTTGTGACAGCAAATACTTACATACACACATTTTTATTGCCTCTGAAGACAGAATTCAACTGTTGCTGTCACTCCATTATTTTCTCTATATTGTTACAGTAAAACTGGTTTTACCACTGTAATTAACCACTTAATATAAACACGATGAGATAAGAAATGTGATACTTATAAATCAATGGTTTAGATTTCTGGAAAACAACGAAAACTGATTCTTCACATGTTTTTTGTTGGAGATATTTTTTGTTTGCTTTTTGCTTTTTTAAATAAATCTTTATAATTTTCAAACATTTGAATGGACGCATCTCAATCCAACTGAATCCAGCTGGCATGGGATCTCTCACACACCTGTTTGAGGATTCTGGCTATAGATCCTTGATCCATTTTGCTAGTGACTGCATCTTTCCTCAATCTTGCAGCTACAGTTCCAAGATAGTCAAGCGATGCAACTCTTAAAGCCATTTCTGTTGATTTGTTACTGAACTGGTGAACCTAAGAAAAGCAGAATATATACTTTTTAAGTTTTTATTTTTATAGATGAGATTCCTATCACAAGATACTGGGTGACCTTATTAAAAATTCTACCAAACTTCCACATTCAGTAAAATTGTCATTTACTTTTGCACCAGATACAATCCTTATTTTGTATTACTGTTTTTTTCTTTTATTCTCTCTCTCTACATGTATGCCTGTTAGAATTTTTTTAAATATACGCTTTCATAAAATAAACCAGACATCTAGCATAGCATAGATCTTAACCATCAAAATACATCTTCCTCATTATTCCCACAAGTGTAATGAAAGCTACATCTTACTAGGAAGAGGACTATAACAT
The DNA here is from genome assembly GCF_013377495.2 of Cygnus atratus. Taxonomy (NCBI): domain Eukaryota; kingdom Metazoa; phylum Chordata; class Aves; order Anseriformes; family Anatidae; genus Cygnus; species Cygnus atratus. The sequence goes on along the minus strand of NC_066396.1, from coordinate 12,972,742 downwards.
ATTCAAAAAGAAAAAAACAAAAACAAAACAAAACAAACAAACAAAAACCACCAACAACAAAAACCCAGATCAAATCAGCTGTTAGCACAGCTAACAGAAACAACCAACAGATGCAGCCATTTGTGCAGCAGTCTTTGGCCCTGCTTTGGGAAACTTCAGAAAACTTCAGAACTTTCTGGGTTCAAGGTCCACGAGCACTGGGGAACTCCTGGCAACCCTCTGAGGAACTTGAGGTTGCCTGCTGCTGTTAGGCAAGGACAAAGGTAGGGGAGACCAGTAGGGTGTGGGCCTGCAGAAAGTCTAGATGCTCCTAATGAGCTCTAGGGGTTTCTAACAAGCATGATTAGACAACCCCTGACCTAAGACGTCAGGAGTTTCTGTTGCAGCTGTCTCCCCACTAAGGGAAGGGGTCAAGTATCCCTTTAGCTGGTGTCTAGCTACTCTCTGAGGAGAGGCCTTCATAAAGGCCTAATCTAGAGCACATGTCCCAGAGTATAGCTAACAGAAGCGTCCAACAGATACAGCAGTTTGCATAGCAGCTCACGCAGAAGGGTGCATTGTAGGCATCAAAGAAGGAGGCCCATGGCTGATCTCAGGTCCTTGCTACATTCTGATATGGAGATGGATCCCTGCCCAACTGTGCTGGGGGCACACCCAGCTGGAAAGCAGCTTAGCAGAAAAGGATCTAGGAGTCTGGGTAGACACCAAATTGAACATAAGTCAGCAATGTGCCCTTGCCTGGAAGAAGGCTAGTGGTATTCTTGGCTGCATTAGGCAAAGTATTGCCAGCAGATCAAGAGAGGTGATCCTTCCCCTCTCCTCAACGCTGGTGAAGCTGCAAGTTGAGTACTATGTCCACGTCTGCCCCATGCAGTACAAGAGAGACATAGACATACTGGAAAGAGTCTGACAAAGGGCTATTAAAATGATCAAGGGACTGCAGCGCCTGTCCTATGAGGGGAGGCTGAGAGAGCTGGGACTGTTAAGCCATGAGAAGAGGACGCTCACAGGGGAATCTCATCAATGTCTACAAATACCTGAAGGGAGGGTGCAAAGAAGATGGAGCCAGTGGTGCCCACTGACAGGACAAAAGGCAATGGGCATAATCTGGAATACAAGAGGTTCTAAATGAGTATCAGGAAGCACTTCTTCACTGTATGGGTAGAAAAGCACTCGGACAGGCTGCCCAGAGAGGCTGTAGAGTCTTTGGGCATCCTGCTCTAGAGGTGTCCTTGCTTGAGAAGGGGGATTGGACCAAATGACCTTCAGAGGTCCCTTCCAACCTTAACCATTCTGTGATTTTGTGAAATTACTGTGTTAATTACACTGTAATTAATACTGAAGAACAACTCTCTTAAAACACATCAGCAAAAATGTTCACATTCTGTAAAATTTCATGTTCCATAAACAAATGGTATTGGTACAGGAGCTACCTACCTATCTGTTTTCAGATTCTGTGCTGAATGAACAGTCCAGAGAGGATATTTAACATGAGTAGTTACAGCTATTAGTCTGAATTTACTCTAAATGAATATCTGTTATAGAATGGTATTTTTTAAATATGGAAAATGTCACTGAATAGTAGAAGTGTACTTCTATGAGAAACAATTTACATATGGCTTTTTCCAAGTTGCTTATCAATGATCATCTTACCTAAACTTTATTATTTACAGTAAGTGATACACCTTAGATGCTGCATGTCTGCTCCAACTATCTAAAAACATTCCTGTAATAGATGGAGATGAAATAAACAAGTCTTCATAGTTAAAAACAAGAATCCCTTACCAATAGCCTTCCTAACAAGCTAAGTAGCAACTCTGCAGCTGGCCATTCTGGTTTATTGACTGTGGAAAGAAGATCTTGAATGAAGTTCTCAAACAGAGGCCTATAATCTTCTTCCCCTTGTTTACTGCCACACCTGTTCAAAAGAATGCATTATATAAGTAAATCTTAGAGACATTTTAGTGTTTCTTCTGATGTAAACAAAAGTAATCCTATGGTTAATCAGAAAAAAAAAGTTTTAAGTGATTCTAAAAGAAAAAGAATTTTATCCAGTAAAGGACAAATAGTTCTAACATTTTTAACTCTAAGTTGCACTGCATGCTAATCCACATTTTTTTTCCCTAAGCTTTTTCATTTATTATTTTGAGTTAAAGCCTGCATGAAAAGGATGGATGAGGTAGGTAAAATTCTGAACCTCAGGCTGGAGTGGTGTATTTAGGAGGTATTGATTCTAGACTCTTTAAGCCTGGTCTGACTTATTTCAGAGTGATAAGACATCTCAGTAATTATGTACTTCAAGGTTAAAATCAGAATGTAAAATTCAGAAGATAACATACCTGATATGTTTCAGTTACATGTGACAGTCTTAACTTCTTTAATGATATCAGAAGTATGCAGAGAGATGGCTAGATCTTTAAACAGCCTCTCAGCTTAACAGTGGAAATTAACACAGTAAAAACCTCAGGACTTTTTTTTAAAAAATGCTTACTTAGGTTATTCAGGTGTGTATATACATATATATGTATATATATATTTTTTTTTCTTCTTGTTGAGCTATTGACATTCCTAACTTTGGCTATATGAAAGTGATTCTAGGTTTTCTCTATCTTAGTCATTCTGATGACTGAATGAATCTGGTTTCACCACTCAAATATTTGTTCATCCTTCTCTTTCATGCTTCAGATGAGTAACAGACACCTGATAAAAGTATCCTATATAACCTACCAGATAGTTCTCCACACAATTTCTATGCCATACATTTTTTTGTCCAGGAAAGTAACTCTGTTAGGGATCTATGAAGTACGTTGCTATCAGTAACTCACTACTGGGTATTTAGAACAGTTAAGAAATTAGGTTTGTCCTGAGGAGTCACAGACTTTATTCAGAGTTGGCTTCATCAATATACCAAAGAACATAACTATACTTACTTCTTAAGGAAAATAGAAAGGAAGTTTTGTGCTGTTCTCATGGCTGTTTCATATGAGTTAGTAATAAGCACATCTTGATCCACCTAAAAATAAGAAGATTTATTAGACTAACACTTGAGCATACATAGAAATATTATTTCCAGATCAGTATGTCTCATGCAACGAATAATTACAGCGAACAAAATTACACCATCCGATTACTAGACCACCATCATAAAACGTTATACCCACAAACACAGTCATTCTTGGAAAAAAAAATGAAAAAAAATTAAGAAAATAGGATTTCTTAAAACTATCTTCCTTACTTTTTTGTTCGATTCCTCCTCTGAATTAGAATCTTTTTCTGCAGATGGTAAGTGCACAACACATTGAATAAGCTGCAGAACTAGTGCCGTTACCATCTGAATATACATGGGCTCTCCATCAGTGTCACTGCTATTTAACCTGTTAATATGAAAAGGACAGCATTAACACTAAAATAAAACAAAACTATAATTTTGAGCCCTAAATAATTTTAAGATTTGTAATGCTTTTACCACAGCTAGAAATCTATATTCTAGACATTTAACTAGTCATTTGCTTCTCTCTCATGAAGTGAAAGATTGGATCTAACAAAAACAATAAGTATTACTCTAAGGTAGGAGAGATGAACTGAAACAGCCCACAGATGACTACCAGAATATCTGTGAAGCTCAGGCACCAAAAATCTACAGAAATATTTAATAAGTTAAACACAAGCTCAAGAAGTGGGCCCAAGTGAACCTAATGAGGCTCAACAAGTCCAAGTGCAAGGTGCTGCACCTGGGTCAGGGCAATCCCAGACATGAGCACAGACTGGCAGAAGAACCCACTGAGAGCAGCCCTGCAGAGAAGGACTTGAGGGCTCTGGTGGACAAAAAGCTCAACATGAGCCAGCAGTGTGTGCCTGCAGCCCAGAAGGCCAACTGCGTCCTGGGCTGCACCAACAGAGGGGTGGGCAGCAGGTGGAGGGAGGGAATTGTGCCCCTCTGCTCTGCCTGTGTGAGGCCCCACCTGGAGTGCTGCGCCCAGGGCTGGGGCCCCCAGCACCAGAGGGATGTGGGGCTGTTAGAGTGGGTCCAGAGGAGGGCCACAGATGATCGGAGGACTGGAGCACCTCTTCTACAAAGGAAAGTAATTTGATATTGGGTTCTTTCTTGAAGACAGGCTGAGAGAGCTCAGCTTGTTCAGCCTGAAGAAAAGGAGGCTCCAGGGAGACCTCACTGAAGATTTTCAGTACTTAAAGAAGGCTTATAAAAAAAGACGGAGAGTGGCTTTTTACTTGGGTGGATAATGATAGCACAAGGAAGAATGGCCCTAAACTAAAAGAGGGGAGATTTAGAACAGAAATTTGGAAGAAATTCTTCCCTCAGAAGGTGGTGAGGCACTGGCACAGGCTGCCCAGAGAAGCTGTGGATGCTCCATCCCTGGAGGTGTTCAAGGCCAAGTTGGATCAGGTGCTAGGCAACCCGATCTAGTGGACAGCATCTCTGCCCGTGGCAGAAGGGTTGAAACTGGATGATCTTTAAGGATCCTTCCAACCCAAGCCATTCTATAATTCTATGAAACACCTACGGGCTAAGCTACTTACAAATAGGCTTATTATTTATAATGCCATGCCAATTTCCAACATAGCATAGAAAAGCTAATGAACTGTTGCCCTAATAATTTACTACTTCTGTGTTATTTAATATATGTGGAATCCGGAGAACTTTTAAACAGGAGGAAATAGTTATCGTGACCTGGACTGGCTTCTACAAGAGTTACACCTATGGTAATATCAGGTAGTGTAACAGACTTTAAACTTCAGTATGCAAGAGTGTCTTTAAGTTTCTACGACCAGTGTGAATATACCACAACCCACATTTCTCCCATTCCAAGTGATTTAACCTGACAAATAGTATGGTGTTTATCTACCCATATATGCATTAATACCACCTAATATTACCCTTAGCAATATGAAAAAGGTCATAATCTCTGACATCATTCTCCCTATATTATCAAAATAATAACTGAACACAAAACATTGCAATTATTCTATTTAATTCAATTATAAGTTATTTTTGACTACATTTACAAAAAAAATATCTTTCCATACGAAATTTTGCAAAAGGTGTCCCCTTCATGACTGTAGCCACAGATAGGAAGTGCCCTTTAACAGACTAGAGCTAGGATTTTTACAGATAAGTAGTGTAGTCACTGTGAACTTGAGACGAAGACTTTGTTCCAGCAAAGATCCTAATTCAAAGAGGCTATTCACTAGTTATGGTCCTATATCTACCACGTTCCTATTTATTAGATGTCTTTGATGACTATAATGAAATCACACAGGTTAACATTTGGGTCACTGAATTCAACTTAACAGTTTCAGTGTCAGATTCTTTCTTTCTTAGATTGAACCTGGACTTATTATTCAGAAGATGCAGTGAAGTCCAGCTGAAGCACTTTAAACACATTTAACGTAAACCGAGCAGTTCCTAAATGAAACTCATTTAAAGGAGTATTAGTTTGATACCCTGGAAAGAGTACTCAAAGACATTCAGCCAGAAATCTCCTATTAGGTTTTAACAATGAAGAAATTACCTAACTGCATATAAACAGAATCAAAGATTTTTGAAAGAAAGATCCTTTTGAATGCACACTAGCATTACACTTCAGAACATCACTCCTTAGTGAGAAGACTAACCAGATATTTCAATTATTTTTGTAACCAAGCATAAATATGATGGCGTAAGAAAGAGTGACTCTTACAAGATATGTTTGTCAGGGAACTCTGCTCTCGCTGTAGAGAAAATTCACAGAATCACAGAATCGTCTAGGTTGGAAGAGACCTCCAAGATCACCAAGTCCAACCTCTGACCTAACACTAACAAGTCCTCCACTAAACCGTATCACTAAGCTCAACATCTAAACGTCTCTTAAAGACCTCCAGGGATGGTGACTCCACCACTTCCCTGAGCAGCCTATTCCAATGCCTAACAACCCTTTCAGTAAAGAAGTTCTTCCTAATATCCAACCTAAACCTCCCCTGGCGCAACTTTAGCCCATTCCCCCTTGTCCTGTCACCAGGCATGTGGGAGAATAGACCAAACCCCACCTCGCTACAGCCTCCTTTAAGGTACCCGTCAAGTGCAATAAGGTTGCCCCTGAGCCTCCTCTTCTCCAGACCGAACAATCCCAGCTCCCTCAGCCGCTCCTCGTAAGACTTGTTCTCCAGACCCCTCACCAGCTTTGTTGCCCTTCTCTGGACTTGCTCGAGCACCTCGACGTCCTTCTTGTAGTGAGGGGCCCAAAACTGAACACAGTACTCGAGGTGCGGCCTCACCAGAGCCGAGTACAGGGGCACAATCACTTCCCTAGACCTGCTGGCCACACTGCTTCTTATGCAAGCCAGGATGCTCTTGGCCTTCTTGGCCACCTGAGCACACTGCTGGCTCATATTCAGCCGACTATCAACCTGTACTCCCAGGTCCTTCTCTGCCAGGCAGCTTTCTAACCCCTCCTCTCCCAGCCTGTAGCTCTCCTTGGGGTTGTTGTGCCCCAGGTGCAGGACCTGGCACTTGGCCTTGTTGAACTTCATACAGTTGGCCTCAGCCCATCCGTCCAGCCTATCCAGATCCTCCTGCAGAGCCTTCCTACCCTCGAGCAGACCGACACACGCACCTAACTTGGTGTTGTCTGCAAACTTACTGAGGGTGCACTCGATCCCCTCATCCAGATCATCGATAAAGATATTAAAGAGAACTGGCCCTAGTACTGAGCCCTGGGGGACTCCACTAGTGACCGCCCTCCAACTGCATTTAACTCCATTCACCACGACTCTTTGGGCCTGGCTACCCAGCCAGTTTTTAACCCAACGAAGCGTACGCCAGTCCAAGCCAAGAGCAGCCAGTTTCTCGAGGCGAACGCTGTGGGAAACGATGTCAAAAGCCTTACTGAAGTCAAGGTAGACCACATCCACAGCCTTTCCCTCATCCAGCAAGCGTGTCACTTTGTCATAGAAGGAGATCTGGTTAGTCAAGCAGGACCTGCCTTGCATAAACCCATGCTGACTGGGCCTGATCGCCTGGTTGCCCTGCAAGTGCCACGTGATGACACTCAAGATAATCTGCTCCATGAGCTTCCCTGGCACTGAGTTCAAACTAACAGGTCTATAGTTTCCCGGGTCTACCTTCCGGCCCTTCTTGTAAATGGGCATCACATTTGCTAGCCACCAGTCGACTGGGACCTCCCCTGATAGCCAGGACTGCTGATAAATGATGGAAAGCGGCCTGGCCAGCTCTTCCACCAGTTCTCGCAGTGCCCTCGGGTGGATCCCATCCGGCCCCATCAACTTGCGTACATCTAAGTGCTGTAGCAGGTCGCCAACCATTTCCTCGTGGATTGTGAGGGCCACATCCTGCTCCCCATCCCCTTCCACCAGCTCAGGGTACTGGGTATCTAGAGAACAACTGGTACACATACAAAACTGTAAATGCTTCCATCTACAAGTTAGCGATCTATGCAAAAATTACCTGAAGTTTCTCAAACTCCTCTTGCTAGTTGGTAGTCTTGCAAGGGAAGTGAAAATTTCTTCTAGTATTAGCTGTCTGTGTTTTTCATACCTGGAGAACACCTATTTAACAGTTCCAGAATTGTTAAAATGTTATTAATTGTTACATACAATAGTGCTTGCTAAGTCTATAAAAAATTAGATGTAGTAACATATACTTCACTTGACTTTTAATGTATACCTTGTTTTTAATGCATTACTTTATTCCTTCAAAGCAAGTATTTCTTTATAAAATACACGAAAACTTTTTCAAATAAAGATTTTAAAAGTATTCTAACAATACAGATGTCTAATAGCTCTTAAAAATACTGTATATCTTAAAGATTTCTGTCAATGGTAGAAATAGCCTGTGTAAGTCAAATAGTATAATACTAAGCTTTCAGACCCCAGTATATAGCAAAGCTCTATGGTAGCATAAATTAATATGAAGACATACACAGTTACAAAATGTATTTGGCAATCCAGTTTTACTTCATATCTTTGTCTTTAATATTTGCCTGACATGAAATATTCTTTAAATTTATGGTTAAGATTGTAGAATTTGCTTCTCCTTTTGTTCAGGCCTTTTTGTAAGTTCAGAAGCATATGATCCTTACAAAGATGAACATTTTCCACTTAAACCACCACATATATGTTACACTACATTTTTCCTGAAATAGTATTTTATTTGCCCCATGAATTTTTCATATACCCACCACTTCCAAGGAAAAGAACTTATTCTATTATAAAAGTATCCTGCTAGCTCTCTAGCTTATTCCATTGCTGAAATTCATATCTTAACAAAAGAAATGAGGAAAATCATGTTGCTAAGATTTTTTAAACAAGAGAGAACAGGTAAGAGAGAGGGGTTTGTGTTTAGACTTTAGACCACATAACATTCATTAATTAAGTTCCTTCTCTGCAAATAGGAGCAGCTCAGGTAGATTTAATACTATTCCTAGCTTATAATACCGAACTGTAAAAACATGAAAAAATAAGATTAAATCTCTAATTCTCTACCAGCAAAAAATACAGCCTATGCATATGTCCTAGTAACTTGGACACACAGGAACATGAAATTGCATATTAAAAATTACTTACTGCGGTCACTAATTTGATGGCACATAACTGTAGCTCACTGACATTTTCTACAAAGAAAGGTGTTATTCCCATAGATGATACCTATCAACGGAAAGAAATTATTGTAAGTATACTTGATTGGCAAACTGATATTCGTGCTATGTTACAAGCAGGCTATTCATTCATCAGATAAGGTATTCAACAACACATTAATTCACATTATTTGCAAATTGAGTACAATCATGCTAAACTGTTCTTAGGTGTACAATAGAAGCCCTTAAAGACTGAAGAAGAGAACAGGAAGGTAACATACTATGCATAGACTTGTCAGCCTATGTGAATATGTACAAAAAATATGTACTGATTTCATATTTCATGTCACTGACACTTTACGGTCTCTCTGGGAAAGTAAAAGGAACAAAAATAAAACCAAAACAAACAAAAAATCCCACAACATTCTCAAACATTCTTCAGACAAAATTTACCTGAAGAATAGTTGTATCAGTAAGAAGCTGTATCTCCAGCAACTCTGACAAACTGCTGACAATGTCACAAACTTTGTTATACAACATCACTATGACTCTTTGCTTGTGGGTGGAACACTTGGCACGCTTTGCTTTTGAACTTAAAACACCACCTAGAAAATCAAAAATATTTTTGTTAATTTTTTTCAAGAAAAACTTGAGACAAACTTCTTTATACCCTGGTCCAAATGGTTATACTGACATGATAGCTATTACAGTAAAACTAAACATTAAAATGACCAAGTTATGCAGAGGTTGCAATTAATTCATTGTTACTTTACTCTACATTTAATTATCCTCAATATAACATAAAGCATTAATTCAGATGCCGTATGTGATATGAAAGAACTATCAGTATAAAAAAAATATAAAAATATTCTGGGAAGTCATATCACTTGCATCATCACGCAATATATATATATGTATATATAAAGCATATGTATATATAAAGCAAAACATAAATCTAATGTGAAAAGATATTTAAAAATTCTTTAGTATACTAACCACCATGAGGATCCACTCTATATACAGGGTCATACTGAGGATAGAGAGTGTTCTGCAAATGAAATTTTGTGTATTGAATAACTCTTTCTATTACATCCTCAATATATACAGCTTTAGGCATATTTGGTGACGTCATAATATTGATAGCAGTAAGACAAGCATCTGCAGATTTTGTCACTCTTTCCATAATAAGATCTCTCCATAATCTCTCCTCATCTTCAGTGTCATTGTTCTGCAAGAGGCAAGAAAAGCAGAACAGTGTAAACAAAAAGTCAAATATTTATCCTTACCAAGTACAATATACCAATGCCATTTTAATATACTTACAAACAAGCACATTCGTTTATGATAAAAGGATAGTTTGTTTTATAAATCAACTGGTTGTTTTACTAGCAACAAGTTTGCAGTACTTCTCCCTAAGTTATAAATCTTCAATATCCCTGTATTGTATCCCTGAACTGTATTGTTCTGGTAAAACACACAGAAGCTTTCTGTATATCATAGGGAAGAGCTATGAAAGAAGATTGCTACATTCTCTACTTAAGACTGACATACTTAAAGCAAAAACTGAACTCATTCATCTAGTATCGTCCCTAGTGGTCTACGCGTATTATTTGCTGCTTTTACCAGTCTAGTTTTTGCCACTAGAGGGAACTCTCACACAATCAGACTATTAAAAGTCACATGAAATTCATGAGAATAAAACTTTCCACAGACCAACTCAACTATTTAGTATCAGTGAGTTTAAAAATACGTCTTATCAAATATATCCATTTAGTTTTAGCACTGGGTAAAGAAGGTTCAATCATGTTGCAACAGGGCAGAAAAAAACAGTACTTCCTATTTACTTCTTTTTCATATTACTGAAGACATTCATTTTCAAGTTCATATTCTTCTTTTCCAATATACATAATCTCTCTCAATTTCTGCAGATTAAGTTTTTTTCTGTAAAACTCAAAAACACTATTCTTGTTAGCATATTGTTTTGTCTAGAAAGTGTAAAAATAAACATATATGAACTATTGTATTTCAGCCCCACAAAAACTCAAAATCCAGATGCAGATTTAAGCATAACAGAAAAAAAAAATTAAAATGGTAGACTTCCTGTTAGTTTTGTTTATGTTGATGACTTCAACTTTGCAGCCTAAGAATGGACCTAAATAAATGTAACATAGGAAGGATATAACAACATTATATAAAAAAAACATAAAAGGATATATAAAATATAGAAGGATTTAAGAAAGACATATAAAGTATGTCCAAAGAAGAGCAACAAAGATGATGCGGGGTCTATAAGGGGATATGTATGAGGAGCAGCTCCCCAAGGAAGTGGTCACGGCACTGAGCTGCCGTAGTTCAAAAAGAGTTTGGACAATGCTCTCAGATGCATGGTTTGATTTTTAGGTAGTCCTATGTAGAGCCAGGAGCTGGACTCAATGATACTTGTGGGTCCCTTCCAACTCTGGATACTATGATACTATGGTTTAAAATGCCTCCTCAGTTCTTAATACTTAGGGGAGGAATATGCTCTACATGAAAGCCATCCTTTCTACCACTGTGTAAGGGAAGTTTTATAGAGAAGTAGCAAAGAAATTTGCACTGGTGTAAGTAATACCAGTTGCCACAAATATTTCAGATTGAAACTATTATAAATTTAAAATTAAGTCAAAAGATAACTCAACTGCTCCCAACACTCTGGTTTGTTAGCAGTACTATAGTAAAGCATTGAGTACAAAAAGGATATAATCAATTGAATTTTACTTCAAATCTTAAAATTTGACAATATGTTAATCACATACATGTAAAACCAGAAATTCCTTTCAGGCACACACCAAGCATTTGAAATTATCACTGAATGGGACTCAAGTGAAGAAAATCCTATGCTGAACAGTGTTGTGAATTGATGTAATTTGAAACTCACATGGTTAAGTAATGTAGAAAGCTTTGATCCATCTTGAATATTCTTCTCCAAAATATTCAGGACCTTTACTGTTTTATCTGTTGAGAGCTACAACAAGAAAACAAACTCATTAAGCAGCTGTAGGAACATAAAGGCTTCCAAATTGCTGAAAAAATGTCCATGGATAAAGGAGAGAACATTTTATGTAATGGCAGCATTAAGCTTAAATTTTAAGTATTTTTGACATAAGGATCTGATCTTGACTTGTCAGTTTCTGACAGAGCATGATTGATAATGCTGATAATACAATTAAACTAGTGAAATATGTTCTAAGATTGCAAACAAACTGCTTTTTAAACCAACAAAATTCGTAGGAATAGATTGAAAACAGAGTATCTGCCAATAATGTTGTATAGTTACACATTCTTGACTCTGGCAACTGAATTTACCAAATCCACTTATGAATCATATTCTGCCTGACCATATAGAGACTTATTAGGAGAAAATCCAAATCTTATGGAAAAGCAAAAATAAAATTCTCTGAGTGCTAACACAGGGAAAACGTACTTTTAGTAATTTTCTTAACTTTGAAAAACTAGCATGATGAAAAAAGTAACTCAAAATCGCTTACTGATGGTTCTACACAATTACAATTGAATAATCTGCAGAATATGCTGAACTCCAGAAGAACTCATCCAGATAATACTGGTGCTCATCCTTAGAATCAACTAAATTCTGATTTTACATATACAGTTATGGACTTGTTTATAAAAAACACAGAACTAAGGTTAAGGGTGAGAACTATCGAGAGGGCAAAACACTCGGGTTGAAAACATCCTCCTACAGTTGAAGGTAGGCAGGACTGAGGAAAAAGAAGGAAAATATAAATCTTGGGTTAAAGATAATCCTTCAGAGTGACTTCTTTAACAAGTGGCTTCACAGGCACTTCATAAATATAAGTGGTCAAGAGCAGGCAGGGTAAGAAGGTAGCATAAGACTGCCCAAAGCCAAGATTTCTATGAAGATAAGTAAAGCAAGAAAATTGTTTCTAGAGGTGTAATACCAACAGTTTGCACCAACACACAAAGTTGCCTTGAACTGAAGTCAGGAAGAGTAGAGCAAAGACACCACAATATGCAGTTTACAGAAAATGAATCTTAGCACCTGTCTTTTAAGTTTGAAAGGGTTTTCTGGAGAGAAAAAGGAAATAAGCAATTCAGTTGTGTGTCAGATGGCCACCATATATTTACAATGATCTGATAGCTTATATTAGAAAGGGTAGATTTTTTGACTCTGAAGGTAGGTTCTGTTTTACTATAGTTGCTCAACACTATCTGTAAGGAGTAAAGACTGTGGGTTGATGTGCTTTTGTGAAAATAGATTATTTTAGATTTTACTGCTCAGGCACATGTGCTATATATTGGTACACAATGCTTGCAGTTACCACTGACACAGAAAGACCATTCAGCAAAAATACCTCAGTGTCAGAGGCAGTAACAGTTGTGATGTGGTAACTTTTTAAGTATTTGAGCTCAGTTCAAGCATAAGCATGCCTGTTCATGGTATGTCTCATGCACAACTGAAGAGGGTGAAACATTATTACATGGGGACATTTGTATTACGCAATTTTAATGAAATTAAATGTTCAAAAAGAGGTAAAGACTATGAAGATGTACCTTGTCCATAATGCCCATTGCCTTGATTTTTGCAGATTCACTACCCAACTCACTAAGCTGATGTTTTCCCAGTAGCAATTCCTGTGGAATCTCATCATCATCACCTAAAAAAAAAATTATCATCACTATTTCTAATAACATGTCAAAGAATACAGTATTTACAGCCAATATGAAAAAGCAAATGCAAGAAAACTTGCTAAACAACTGATTTTCCAAATAGCTAACATCTAATAGTTCCATCTAACAAAGACAGATGATGATGATTTTTGGTTGTGACAAAACAACTACTTGTTCGATATAACTGATCACGTTCTGAAATATCGTTTAACAGCCTAACATCGTGCATCCATTTCTGAAAGTCATCAACTAAAACTATTTTTAATATAGCAAAACCCATTTATTGCACCTCTTGCAGTACCACCCTCATTTCAGCAAAGCAAATCACAAATGATTGTAGTTCGAATCTGGGACAGAACAGTAGTAGAAAAATGCGTATGATACTAAACACATGCACACAAAAACATGACGTTACAAAACACAGAAAGAGCCAATGACTTCACTTTTAAAACCAAGCATACAGAAAGATTGCTTTAAAAACTGTACTGATTTGTTTGCTATGCTCCCCCCCTTGTTCTAATCCTGTGATAAAGATTGTAGGGAAAAGATTATTTGAGTTTTCTGTTATCCATTTCAACTGAAAGCCATTTTGGTTAGCCTGAACTACTTTGACACTGGAGCTAAGCTTGCTGATTTTCAAGTGAAAGGACTAAGGACTACACAGAGATTCAGTAACTGAGCCGTAAGTGTGTAAGACACCCTGATGCTTGTGTTGAATAATTAAGCTCTGTTAGGTCAAAGGCCACAGCAGATGAACTCCAGTAGACTATTATTCGTCTCATTATGATTTATGACCCTCTTGGATTCTGCAGGGTGGAGGAAGTGAGATCTTCTGCCTCAAGCAGCAAGTAAAATTGGAAAGGTTAAGGCTCCCACTCTAGTTGGACGCCATATAAACACAACATACCCTAACATATATCACAGACAATTAAATCAGTCAGAAGCAAATCTGAAAATACTGAGATGCACTTTTTTTGGCTTTTGTTGTTTTCCTATTTGGCGAAGCAGTTTGAAAATTTGAGACATATTACCAAAAGCTGTAAAATCCATGTCTTCCAGATTTTCCAAAATATTCTCTATTGAAGCAGTGAACCTTTTGAAAGTTGAAGAATCCATCATTTCTGGTGAAAAAAAAAAAAAGAAAAAGAAAAAGAATTGTATGTATAATTGTTTCATATACAATACAGAAAATACAAACTGAAGAAAATAAGTCTTCTAAAATCACCTTCAGGTGTTAGTTTAGGCTCATAAGCTTTCCTCTTCTTTTGTTTTTCTTTTTTCTTCATTTTTCTTGCCACTAGTTAAAAGAATAAAGAGTAAAACAAATACTTTCTCAAAATGAAATAAAGGGTTGTTTACATTTCTTATGCTTATATTAAATACTGCATGTAAAGACGTTTATTTCAAAAAGTTCAACTTATCCTTTAAAAATGCACAAGTATTATGTAAGAAAATTAGATATTTTTTTTTTCAGTTACCCTCACTAAGGCTAGGAGGAGGAGAATAATCATCCATATCAGAGTCATCGGGACTGCGATTACGGTATCGACCACTACCAGAAGTCCTCCTTCCTTCATGATAATGACCACTTCTCCTGTGGTCACCAGAACTTCTTCTGTCATGTTCTTCATACTCCCAAGCTTCATCTCTATCCTTTTTATGTCTTTTTCGAGAAGCTAGAAATGAAATGCATTTTCATTCTAAGTGTAAAAATCCAATTTTTTATAGTTCAAAATTATATATTTACAAGTAAAATGACTATATATAGCTGTACCACAAAACAAGTGAAACACTCTAAAACCATTATATAAAATTCTATTATGGCATTAATTTAACAGTTCATTTTGAATTACATGAAAATCGTGCCTGAAATCGCCAAAGACACTAGCA
The DNA here is from genome assembly GCF_013377495.2 of Cygnus atratus. Lineage (NCBI taxonomy): Eukaryota > Metazoa > Chordata > Aves > Anseriformes > Anatidae > Cygnus > Cygnus atratus. The sequence goes on along the minus strand of NC_066396.1, from coordinate 12,957,572 downwards.
AATACTTAAGAGATGAATTTAAAGCACGCTTGTCTTTTTAAACAAAGGAGAGTGAAACAAATCAAAGTAATTTTCATCCTTTCCTTTCATGAGAACACTGACATAATTTCTTCAGTTATATAATTGTGACTATTATTAGGTCCAATTCAGTGCTCACTTTGCCCATCTAACACAACAAATTTCAACAAGACTTAAAAATCTAGCTGCTTAAAAATATTCTGTTTTGCCAAGACACCCCAAAGATTGTCCTGAAATATTTATGGCAGTTAATTCAGTGAAAGGAGAAAGCTGGAGTCACAATTCTGCGCTAAGCAGTGAGTATATACCTCTGAAAGTTTTTACAACCAGTTTTCAGTCAAGACCAATAAACACAGCAGAACTGATTTTGAAGAAACTGGGATACAAGTTCTCTACAGAAACAGAGATTTGTTGGAGATAAGATATTGTGGGGAGAGGAACGGAGAGTACTGTTATTTTCAAAGACAGTCTTGTACATCTCTAAGGGAGAAGGTGCTAAAAACATAATACAAAAAGGATATGGAGGAGGATGTAGTTTCATCCATGAAACTCTCTATTATTTAATAAAACAGGATGACTGGGCTAACAAAAAGATGTCTAATAAGGGCTGTACTGTGAAGATCAAAATGGCTCCCAAATATTCTATACCGTTAGAGTTTATTATTGTTGTGAAACAGCATATAACTGCCCTTACATCTGTATCTCTCTACCAAACTCTCCTGAAGTTTAGAGAGGTATGGCTGTACATAGGGTTGCTTTTGAGCAAAACGGCTCCAAACATTTATAAAGAACTGGAAGCGAACTGATAAATCATTTCCACAATGCCAGCTTACTGAGCATCACAGTAAAGAGACTTTTATCTGTTTCAGGATATAGCCAATAAGCAGCCCAGGCTCAGTATGAATAAAAAATGATTGAAGCCAAGGTGATAATAACGCTCATCACTCCACCCACTTTTCCCACTTCTGAAAACATAGTATGAAATTTCTGCAAAGAGGTGGTCCAATACTTTAAGATAATAACTTAGCTTGGGTTTTGCGCTGTGTTGCTTCTGGATCAGACTTCCTTCTGGAGACAGAACAGTCATATTAACGAAGTCTGAACTAGTAATGGTTTCAGTCCTAAAATGGTTGAGTTAACTGCAACTGAGGAAATGAGTGGCTATCTGGGTTACCTGAACTGCATGCATTGGATAAAGAAATGAGTGTTTAATGGAAACAAACTTCATACATCTTAATTGCTGCTTCTTTCCCTCGTGAGACAGTATTCCCTCATGAAAGAGGTAGATGAATTCCGTCTCCAGAGCTTACACATCACCAATAGATATTTAAATCCCGTCAGACAAATTCTGACCCCAGCTACATCTCCATGAGAAAAATAACTTCCAATATCTTTTTCCAGCTGAAAATTAAATTGACCATTTTATCAATGCTGCATGGCAAAACAGAATGTGTTACAGCTGTGTTGGTTCTGAAAGGCAAATAAGATGATCATGCCAACAGATTCTCACAATCAGACATTGCTCTAAAAAGTTTACTTTGAAGTAAGTAAAACTGACTAAAAATGTAAGCTTCAGTAACATTAAAAAATATTATTGTGTACATAAATATCTGGATTGTAAGTATCTCATTTGCTTCTGAATTCTGCCATTTATATAATAACACATTGATTACTTGCTGTATGAGAAAGATTTCATCAATTTTTAATTTCTCATCATTTAATTAAATGGAATGAGATAATAATAAAAAATCATCTTCTATAACAATTACCGTGTCCATTTTTAAGTTTACATTTAGATAACCAAAATAACTCTGAGATAGATATTTGTAACATTACAAATCTATTCAGTGCATTTGTTACAAATTTTACAATCTCTTGATCATTTTGTCTCTTTTTTAAATTCAGTTCTACACTATTCTTTGAGAAATATTACAATTCATTTCTAAACCAGATGTCCTCGCTGAACTGTTTAGAATCTGTTGGCCAGATCTCTTGGCTGTACATAATAAACCTAGAGTAACCTACAGCATGTAAGTACTGTGAACGTATTTCTTAATTTGCATTATTTCATCTTTAAGAATTTCAACAGCCACTGTGACTAACAGCTATGCTAAAGTGTCTCTGAAATTTCTGACAATCTTCTCCATTCCCAACCAACTTAAATAATTTTGCTTTATTTCTTCTTAATTCCCTGTCCCAGATTATTAACACTATTAACTGGTGGCATTATATGATAAAGAGAGAATATAGAATCCTGAATGAAGCAAATCATCATTGATATTTTGCCATAATGAAGTCTGATTACAAGTTACCTCCAGATCTGTTACTCATGGTCAAGGCAGCATTATTCAATGTATTTTACAGAAAAAAACCCAACACAAACAAAGGGATATTCTATTCTGTTTCTTTGATAAAGATTAGAGATATTACTACCACAATTTCTGTGTACATGTGCATAAGCCCTGCATATCTGTTAGAGGAGAACATATTAAAAGATATTAAAAAAGCAGGATAAACCAATCTTTCTCCTTTGGACCATAAGACTAAGAATCAAAAGAAAATCAAAAAAACTTTGTGAGATGCCTTCTCTGGTTAGCAGTAATAGGCACTTCTGCTGTATCCCTATATAGGTAACGCAGCTAAGATGTTATTCAGACTCAGCTGATTCACTACGTTTCAATGGATTTTCTTTTCAGTGCTGGCTAACTGAACTTCCATATTTACAAACTAACTATACTCTTATTAAGAAGTAGAAAATCCCTTCCTAACTTAAGAGGTGTATAACAATTTTTTGACTCTCATGAACGTTATCTCATCACACAGCAAAATTCTAACTATAGATAGCTTCCTCTATCCCTTTGAGATCACTTAATTCAAGACTAGTATGACCAATAAATACTATTTTGAGAACCCATCAGAAGTAATTCAGTTTTTCCAGCAATATACCAGGGAAATAGTAAAAGAAGAAATATTTTAAGAAACTTCTGGGCAGTAATATTCTCAATATATCATGTCAGAAAAGTTCAAGAGGGAATTCTTCAATTTTCTTATCAGTGAAACTAAGAATAATTTAAAATTTAGGTACTGACTTTTTTGTTCCCCCCTGCATTGCTTTGTAGCTTTGTATGTAAGTTTTTTGAGCTGCTTTATAGGCTATCTTCTTTAATCTGATTGTCTAAAAATGTTTTGTAGCACAATTAAAAAAAAATCCAGGAAGTGGTTTCCCATTTTCATGACTTACAAATTTAAATCAAGTAGTTATTCTTCTAAAAGAAAAAAGAAAAAAAGATTTTTGGCCAGGTAGCTGTCTGGACAGCAAACAATTTCATATGCTTTATACTAGCCAACTTCAAAAAAGAATCTTTTGTAACAGCAAAATATTAGTCTTCTTTAGCAGTAGGAACAGAATGGTGGACTACTTACATTCAAAAGCGCCTTCACTGTCATTGTCTTCATCAGAACTGATTTCAGCGTATTTTGGTTTCTCATTAACTGTGCTACGTTTGCGCTTGTTCATTTTCACACGTTCACAAAGTGGCATGGTGGATTCAATTTCTGCCAGGAGCTCAGGAGGCAACTCCTTTAACACTGACTGATCTATGCTACCTATTAATGGAGAGTAAGAAGAGTCATGTGAACCTGAAGATTAAAATAAGGGACCAACACTACAGTCCTTTTTCAGGAATTGCTTACAGTATACCTACTAACAATACCATGGTTTGATATACCTGGATGTATTTTGACAGGTCTTTGTAAAACTTTGTATACTGTTCACACTGCAACTGGGAATTAACATAATAAATTGCATAAACATCACTTTCAACAAAATATTTTGTCAGGCATATAGATAAAAACAAATCCAAATTGGTGAATTACATTAGTAAAATGACATCCCTGCTCTACTACCACAACATTTAATCTTATTTTTTTCATCCTCTGCATTTAACAGGTTTTCCTGAAAGTGTAGGTAAATTAAGGATTCATTGTGTCTCATTAAGTTCTGCTTATTCTCAATCATATCACTTAGTGTATATATGACAGTAAGCAATCTTTCCTTTTCCAGTAGGTACAATTTGTGGCAGAATCTTCAGGTTCTTATCCCTAAATATACGCCAAATGATTGACATCTCAAACTGTTTCAGACTTACATCCTACTAATAACTGTACAACTCAGCCCACATTTTTTCTTGATTTTGCTACAAAACAAAGTTGAAAGAATTTTTTTTTTTTTTTTTAGCATAGACAAACATCAAGCTGGATCACATCAGGTTTCTTTACCACTGGTACAATGTTGTCATTCTCATTCTCATCACATTTTGAAACTACTAGACACACATGCAGTCAGTATGAAGGAGATTTGCAGTCAAATTTTTTTTTTTTTTACAAGTGACAAGGAAATCAAAGTAATTCAAAATCATTTATTGGGGTTTTGTTTATTTGATGTCATCATTATTTACCAAAGAGCTTTATGCACAGACTGTTAACTTTTTCCAGCAAAGAATAACTGCTACTGTCACAAGTGTTCCTCCCTCTTTCCCCAAAGCATACACGATTGTTTAGATACAAAGGAAATCACCTGCCAATTTTGCTAGATATATATGCATATTATATATACATATATATATAGAAACAAAATCTTTCAAGATATCATATTCTGGATGTTTTTTCATTTTTAATTGCATTCACTATACCAGTAACATAACTTTCAAAAATTTATTTCAATTTTTACACTAATATCCCATCCCTTAATCCAAGTTTAAAGTATTTTTGCTTCCCTTTTTAAAAACCTTCAGCAGGAATTAGAAGAGCCTTAATGTAAGAAAATAGTTTTCAACAGTATTTTTAAATTAAATTTAGAAGTTTTTTTATACTTCCAGTTTCAACATCTGTCTATACTCAAAAAATTGTCTGTAAGCAATGAAACTTACAATCAGAAAATTATTTTTCTGTATTTCTCAAGTACATTCAAGCAAGTCCTCTCAGTTAAGTGCATTTCAAAAAAAAAGATTTAACTTAAAAATATTAATTACTTCAAACATTTTTGAACTGAGGTAGGTAAATATCTATAAAATAAAGCTGTTAGTGAGAGTTGTCCCTGATTCCCCCAGACTACGGTCACATTTATTTGCCTTAACTTGCGATCTCAGATACTCACCGCCTGCCAACAGTACCTAAATTCTCAATATTGTTTGCTACAAAACATTTCACAGCATGGTTTACCATTGTGCTATGAAATGATTATTCCTTGTGGGCTAGGCATTTGAGCAAAGATAGGAAGAGAGGTATGCCAGCACAGACAGATTAGTTCCTGTGTGTGTGCTATCAGCTGACTGGATGCCAGCCATCTCTAATCTGGAGGTTGCACAGCTGTCTATGAGCAGTGGTGTCCCCACCTAATACTCCATGTCCCTTTGTATACCTCTGCAGCATCTGGGGAGAGGTGCAAGAAGGACATTTACACGTAGTTGTTTTAGGACAATTTCCACAGGTGCAGACCTGTGGGCCTCAGATCCTGGCTCTCAGTTTTATGCACTGTGGTTAAATGCACTGAAGTCAGCAGGACTACTCACAGACAATAAAATTTACAGTAAATCTGACAAATGAAGGCATTGCTAAAAACAGCTACAAGTAAAGGAACAAAAGGTGCGTTAAGATTCATATAGATGTTTTAAAGCTATACACCAACAGGAGTACTTTCTAAAAATGCTTAAGTCTTTCTGAGTCTACCATGAACAGTATATATATAAAAGCAGAGCAATTACTAAGATCACTTGGGGAGGAAATGAGAAAAGGAAACAAATCAGTAACGAATTGTATATCCATTGGCAAGTCTTCTGTGACTTAAGACACCTACTTAATTTCAAAACTATGTCTGAATGTTTCACGATGCAATATTAAGGTTGTGATCATTGCTCTTAGGAACTGTTAGAACAGAATTTTTCTTTATTTTGCTTACACTGTGCACAAAGAAAGTCTCAGTATGATGAAAGGTGGTGTTTTTTGCATAAGAAAACCCTTAAAAACAAAACAATAAACAAAAAACACAGCCTACCATAACTCACAGGAACATCTGTTCTTGCTTTCCTTATTGATTTTGAGAATTCTGGGAACAATCTTTAAAAATAAGTCAACTGCCACCACGTTAACTAGACATCAATGAAAGAATAAAAATGCAAGTACTGTAAATATTTGGAAAAATAACGATTTCCTTCTCAAAAGTCCCAAGTTGTTTTGTATGTGTTGTGTTCTCCAATGCTAAACTCAAATAGTTGCTTGAACTGCACTCTTGCCAGTTACAGATATTTCAGATGACAGCATATAAAATATATAAAGCATTCTTTATTCAAGAAGGGAATAGCAGAAAAGAAAAAAACATTTTAAAGGTCTCTATAAGTCATCTTTAAAGATTTTGTATCTTTCACAATCTTCCCTGGAGCAAGTCTGCTGCATGTAGTTTCCTTAGCTGCTGAGGATTTTAAGTAACCGAATCTAAAAAGAGTTTTACTCATACAGTTAGGCATGACTGCACATGTATCAACAATTCTGATATACATGGAAAAGGACTGCTCATCGTTTTTTAAAGAAATTCAGGGATTTATATACAGTGGGACTCCAGTCAGTAATATTTTATTTTACAATGTATGCTATGTTGAATCAAGGCAACCCAATCTTCACTAGAAACACCTTACTAAATTCATTTTAGAGCTCCATATTAAAAATGTACTTCTTATTTGTTCACGGTAGTAAAGAAATACTTAAGAGAATCCAGTTCATCACAAGACTCCAGTTACATAGCAACAAACATTAGGCTGTAAGCCCCATGCTAATGCCTTTTCAGTTTACAAGATCCTTTTCGAAAATGATTAGAAGAATATATAATGCAAAACCATGTGAAAGCATATACAAAAACATGTATGATCACTTGCAGTTCTTCAATTAGTTTGGTAAGTTTGCTCAGACATTGCACGTCATTTTCCTGCTTCCACTTTTACCGGTTATATTTGCCTCTAGTTTGCATGGCTTTTAAAATAGCAAAGGAGAAAGTAACTATACTAAAAAGTTAGTCTGTAAGTTAGTAAGAATGCACCAGGAAACAGCAATGTCTGCAATTGCTAAACACAATATACTTAGAATGGACTACAGGCATCAGTGTTTTTCAGATATCACTTACACATACCCTCAGAGCTGTCACAAATATAAAACAAATAAACAAGTAAACAATTTAAAAAACAAACAAACAAACAAAAAAAAAAAACATGAAATTGCCACCGTAACCAGATCTTTAATTTGTAAGGAATCTCAATGCTGGTACACTCTACATTAGCAAATCTGAAGGACTAGTCACAGAATAGCTGTAAAAACACTTCATCTTTAAGAGCTGCAAACATAAACAACTATTTCTTCTTCAGTGCTTGTCCAGACCTATACAATGGTGTTCATGACTTGTATACTAGTTGCTTGCTGGTGGAAGAAGGCAATATTGTTTTAGGTCATGCATCATGACCAAAAGGTTTCTTCGAGAAGATACTCAAGAATCTTCAGTTGTTACTAAATATCCACTGACTCAAGACACTTGTCTTCTCACCAGCAATTCTTGACAAAATAAAACACAATTAAAAAACAGCTAGCGAACTTCAGCTAAAACGGAATTAGTCTGTAATCTTCTTCCCATATTTAGTAAGCTTTTCAAAGGGTCTTGACGTGTAGTAGAAAGTGTTCTACAAGCACTAATATCTTAGTGAATATATTTTTTTCCTTTCTTTACATATGGCTTAAAAAATAGAAAGGCACAGATCTGATTCAAATGTTCAGCATTACTTTTTGTTCACAGCTTGATACGTGGCTTCAAGTTTGTTAAACAACCTTTAACTTTAGCTAATACTTTCAGAAACCTAATCTTTAGAGGGATCTAAGCTCATTTTGCCTTGAATTTTTTCAGCCAGGTTGACCTGCCTGATTCAGGTAAATGTATCCATTACCAGCATTGCCTTCAAGAGAGGAAAGGCAATATCATTATGGACATTTATTGGATCCATTCAATATGGACAGCAGCGCTACATTTTGACACAACAGTCAGTGTATTCAGACTAGTTTCACCCAGCTTGATGCAAAAATTTCAGACAAGCAGGTATGGAAAGGAAGTGATCCTTGCTGATGCACTAGAAAGCCTTCCAGGATCAGAAAGGCTGTTCATACCATTAAATCAAAACCAATGCTAATAAACTCTTATCTTGTTTTGATAACAAAGACAATGACTTCTCTTTACTTTCCAAAATAGGGAAAACAGATATATAGTTTACATTTTGGTGCTATTTTCTATGAACTAACCAGCCACAAAGATTCAAAAACAAACAAACAAAAAAGCTACTTCCATAACTATAAGAAGCAATTAATAGAGTGGAAGCAATCAATACCAGGCTTGTTTATATAGATAAATGGCATGGAGCTGGGACAGGGCAGGTGCAGGCTGAGTGTCAGGGAAAGGTTCTGCACCCAGAGGGTGCTCGGGCACTGGGACAGGCTCCCCAGGGCAGTGGTCACAGAATGAGCTGCCAGAGTTCAGGGTGCGTTTGGACAACGCTCTCAGACAAAAGGTCTGATTTTTGGGTGGTCCTGCGTGGAGCCAGGAGTTGGACTCCATGATCCTTGTGGGTCCCCTTCCAACTCAGGATATTCTACCATTCTGTATTCATAATATCTAAATGACCTGTTGCAGATACATCTATTGTGGCAAATTAACAAGTGCTTGAAGAAAAATGGCCCCTGAAGTTAATTTCAAAACTTAGGTTTATGTTAATGAAGTCTTTTACATAAGTTAGTCTCCCATATATATTGTCTTTTCAATTTTTGTGTAATAATTGGTAATAAGCAAAACTTAGAGTTAATACAATTTCATATTTCCAATCTCTATATACAACTTGCATTTTAAAACGTAACTTTTCCAAATATCAAGACATTGTATGAAAGAACACAGAAGAGCCAAAGAGGGAACAATGCCACTTGTTTGGGGTGGGGATATGAATCTCAGCTTTCATTTCTCAGTGTTCAGAAATTTAAATTTAGCCACTCTCCGCATTCTGGGACTTCTACACTAATAAGTTGTCATACATTTGACATGAAAAATGAAAACAGACTACAAATAAATTTTTTTGGCCACATGAGACATTACCTGACTACTGGACTCTTCTTTGCTGATGACTAGTATATTCAGTCTTGCTGTTATTCTACAGAGGCCAAGCTTACTTCCCTTACATTCCCTCTCTGAGCATTTGATAGATGATGTTCCAGTGGTTTTAATATGAACTGAGGCTTTGGATTTACCTCTTTTATGTATCACCAGCTTACTTTCTTATCATTCTCAAGTCACCCTGGGTCACTGCAGTAACTACATGGATAAAACATCCTACATTAGACACATATGCAGGAAGGAAAGCTGTTTCTTTGTGGCCTAGCTCAAACAACCCTCAAACTCTTGTGCTAAATTGAATAAAACACACTGTTACTCCATAATAAAACTGCCTTCTTTCTTGTTCTTGGATAGCCGTATCATTGTAACTACAACCGTATAGACTCACAGCTTAATTCTATTTTGGATGAAGAGCTAAAAGAAAAAAGAGGGTATGAAAGTACCTCCCCACTGTACAAAGATGTTTGGAAAACAAACACCCTTTAAAAATAGTTAAGTACTACTAGAGTATAGCACTCAGGCACTACAGTGCAAAGGGACACGTCACCTGTGAGTGATGAACAGCTTACAGGTTGAAGCTGTAAACTTTCAAATATCAGTGTGCAAATTTAACAATATCCTTTCCACTGCTATTTTACTTAAAATGCTCCACTATGTTCTTTATATGGTGCACTGAGTCCTTGGTAATCCAAGTCCCTCACCCACTGGCTTCACACTCCTCCATATAATTCTGTGCCCAAGACAGCTTTAAGAATGGAAGAGGAAACACAGGCAATAGCAGCCCTTTTCTCAAGGAGGAATTTAAGGCATGGGGAAAATACATCTGCTCTTAAGACAGAAGTTCCACTTTTATCTTGATACTGTATCATCAGCTGAAAAACACATAGCCAAGATGAATGCTGACCAAAAATAATCTTAGTAGTCCATTTACTTCAGTGGCTTTCATCTTTGCTATCCCACTCTATATTAAAGTTTGTGCAAGTGTATACAGCTATATGTTTTAAGCAGGATATAGACCCTCTATCATTTATTTAACCTCACCTTTTGACTACATACACGAAGGGACAACACTTGAGATCAGCACACACACACAGATGGAGAGCAGGAGATTCAGATCCCTCACTGCCACTGCCCAAGGGACTTACAGGAGCCCACAGGATTCTCTGCTGCAGAGGATCTGGCAGGAGGGAGACCTAGTGCCAGGAAGAATTATAGAATCATAGAGTCTCCCGAGTTGGAAGGGACCCATAAGGATCATCGAGTCCAACTCCTGGCACCACACAGGTCTACCCAAAAATTCAGACCATGTGACTAAGTGCACAGTCCAAATGCTTCTTAAACTCTGACAGGCTTGGTGCAGTGACTACCTCCCGGGGTAGCCTGTTCCAGTGTATGACAATCCTCTCAGTGAAGAACCTCTTCCTGACGTTGAGCCTAAACCTCCCCTGCCTCCGCTTGGCACCATTCCCGCGGGTCCTATCACTGGTGACTACAGAGAATAGATGGGCGCCTTCCCCTCCATTCCCCCTTGTGAGGAATTATGTCCTGTACCATTCCATAGAACCTGCTTGAACACATCTTTCAAAATAATTTTTCTTTATCTACCCTAATAATGACACAAAGGGAAGGTTCCCAGACTCTGGAAGATTCTGAAAAGATTCTCTGGAAGATTCTGAAAAAGGAGAGGCTCAGTCTCCCTGTTAAAATTCCAGTCCTCAGCTCTGGCGTTCCCCTGTACTCTGCTCTGGTGAGGCCGCACCTCGAGTACCATGTTCACCTTTAGGTCCCTCATCACAGGAAGGACATCGAGGCCCTGGAACATGTCCAGAGAAGGACTATAAAGCTGGTGAAGGGCCTGGAACACAAGTCCTGTGAGGAGCGGCTGAGGGAAGTGGGGTTGTTTAGTCTAGAGAAGAAGAGGCTCAGGGGAGACCTTATTGCTCTCTACAACTCCCTGAAAGGAAGGAGAGGGGAGCTGGGGGTCGGCCTCTTCTCACAGGTAACTAGTGATAGGACTAGAGGGAATGGCCTCAAGTTGTGCTGGGGGGAGTTAGGTTGGAAATGAGGAGTCATTTCTTCTCAGAAAGAGCAGTCAGGCATTGGAACGGGTTGCCCAGGGAGGTGGTAGAGTCACCGTCCCTGGGGGTGTTTAAGGAGAGGTTGGATGTGGCGCTTAGGGACATGGTTTAGTGGGTGACATTGGTGGTTGGGGATGGTTGGACCAGATGATCTTGGAGGTCTTTTCCAACCTTAATGATTCTATGATTCTAAATGGGACCCATCAGGCTGGTTGGTCAGAGAAAAGCCTGGACAAAGCAACTGAGTAATTCCACCATATATTGGAGGTTATCGCTGCCCCCAGCTAAGCCCCACAGATTCAAAAAGGATTTTGTAATAGTACAAAATACTCTTAGAAGCAAGAAATATTTTTTGATGCAGGGAAGAGATTTCCAAAGAGCATGCTGAAGGACACAGGCAGAGGGCAGGGAATACAGCCAACACATCCCCTCCAAAAACTGCCAAGAAGCGTCAGAACTTGCATTACCTTAGTGTCAATGATTACCTCAAGCTATCCAATTGCTGCAGCAACTATATCACAAGTTATTTTGTTCCTTTTGCTATTAACTGACTTCTCATCTTTATAAATTCATAAAAGGAACCTAGAAAGGTCTAGTTTTGAAAGATGCTTTACGAATAATACAGCATTACTCAGAGTAACATGGAGCAAGATCAGCAATTGAAATAAATGCAGTTCTGCACAAAGAAACTCACTTTTATGAATGAAAGTTGTGAGGGAATTACTTTTCCAAAATAGAATTTCACTATCGTTGCTTCTGAACATAGGCATTGAAATTTAAGCTAACTCAATATATTGTATTAAAAAGTTAAGGTGTTTTGCACAGATGCAAAACACAGATTTTTTTTTTGTTTTGTTTTAATTACTACTGTTAATCTTTGGAATTAGAATCTATGGTTGATGCACTTTCCTAGCTGTGTATATTGATCAATTTAAAAACTGAGCCATGGGGCCTCACCTAGGAAAAAAGACCATTAAATAAAATAAAGTTACATCTCCGAATTTTTCTTCTCATAAAAGAAATACTCCCATTTAAGCAATATAATACAAACAAGATCTTTGCAGAGAACAAGCAAAACAAATGCCGTGATTTCTAGCTGCTTTTTGACTATAGGTACAACAAGATCTGCTTTTATCTTGCACTAATGTTTTTAGCCTTTACCGCTGAAAACATCCCAGGAAGCTACTCTTGTTTTGCTTCTTCAAAGCAACTTAATCACAATAAAAACAACAGGCTGCTGATGCTTTAGCTTTTAATATAAAATACTGTTGCTTAGAAGATAATAAATGTTGATTAGTAGATAAAAAAACAGTAAGTATATTTAAGAAACCTTTATTTGACGAAAACAAGAATTCAGTAAGTTGAAGAAAAAAAGGTCTCATCCTTTTCTTATGTTCATTCTTAATGTACCCACAGATCAAAAAGAAACTGCAAATTTCAAGTTAACAGTTCACATTTTCTTGCACAAAAGCACTCACCTAAAATGAGTGAAAATGTTGAGCAGCTGAGAAGTTCATTTACCAGAAACAAATGTGGGACTTTCCATTATTTGCTTTTTGTCAAATTTACCCTTTGCTTAGAAGAAAATTCAACCCAAAGATTTTGATAACATATCCCTGCACATAAACTGAGAAATAACATCCTTATTTAGATGTTTAGATAAATGAACAAGTCTGCATTGCATACTGCACTGCATACAATGTTAACATCAGATAAATTGCTGGCCCTCATTTTTCCATATTGCAACGTATTGTTGCAAAAATTATTTATGGAAAGTAACTTTAGCTTTTCCCAGAAATAAGAGGAACCTGATCAAGCATCCAAGCCCATGAACCAAAGGCAGTTTCAGACTTTCAATGAAGAAGGTTGATTGCTCTGACAAAATTAGGTAACTTTGACACATGTAGTAAGAAGAATTTATTATCTTTCAAAAGTGAACTAATTAAATCACGCACTCCTAAATTTCCAGACAAACCATGGTAATTTTGATGAACAAATGTATGACCAAATTAGTAGGTTTGGTGAAGTTTATTGTTATTGTTAAGAACTAGATGTGCAATATGTGATGTTCACTTTTGTTACCCAGAGAAGACTTGAGAACTATGAGCGCAAGAATCAGAACATTTACCTTGGTGGCAAATATAAAAGTAGGAAATAACCCAAGCAGCCTCTAGGCAAAATGATGTGCTGAAAATATCTCCTATCATACTGGTACCAGATCAACACAAGAAAGCACTCCAGTATGCAGCTGCTGAATTTATCCAACATTTATCCAATTTATCCAAGCTTCTGAAAAACTAACACCAAAACCAAAGACCCCAGAGAGTATGTACAATGCCAATATGCATCCCAGCATACTTTTCAGGAGAGGACAGATACAATGCCCCAAAAATGATCCATTCTGGTGCAAAGCATGCTAAAGAACTGAGATCTTTCTAGGCTATTGGATTTAGCTCATTATATATAATTTGTTTTTGGCTTTTGACTAAATGATGCCTGGAGTATTTTTCAAATTGTAATCCTGTTTACAAGAATGTAAAGAAACAGAAAAAAGACTTAGGGCTAACAGATTCTTGGTAAACCCAGCACATCTTTAAATACTTCTAATGCTATGAGGAACAGTCAGCTGCACTTCCAGTCTAGTCAAGCTGGAAAGCACTGGTCACTATTATATCAGGCAAGATGAAAACAGAAAGACTGTAGAATTCTTATGAAAGTGATACAGTTTTTCTAAAAATCCAGTTAACTTTAGAGTTTATGAGAAGCTTCAAAGTCTTCAGCTCAGAAGAATTATGAAAAACTCCTTGCTGTAAACCATGAAACATTGTCCTTTGCTTCTCTGAAATGCTGTATAACTTACAAGAGAACTTGAGAGAAAATTATAATTTGCTCAATGCACCTAGCATCACATGCAACTTGCAAGATGCTTAGTGGTTTATTATTCCCTTGTGCTAACGCAGCTTCTACCAGGAACTCCAAGACAGTGATCCCAAATTTCAGATCTGTGGAATTAGGGACTTTCACAATGGTAATCTTTACAAAAGTACAGTAAGTACTCTAGTAAGTAAACTAAGTTGCAGCATTTTCTTTTCCAAAGGAAATATTATTTTACTGCTTGCCTCACTGATTTCAGTATGTCTGTTTCAGCATTGAGACTGCTATTCTGTAAATAGATTTGAGTGAACTCTTAATTTCTTGATGTGTTAATATCCACAAGCTATTTTTCTCGAGGGTTTACCTATTTTGTCTTTATACAAGTCCTATACACGAAGGATTTCAGCAAATGTTTAAAATTAATACTCCCTTTTTGTCCAGTTTTCAGCTGTACTAGAAAATATTGGTGAGTAGCTCTGCTGCGCTGTCGAGAAAACTGTGAGAAGAGGTACAAGTTGGCGCAATGAGCCAACACAATGTAGATACAGTTTTTCATCATGGAATATTCGCCTTCTTGTCATTCCTATGTAGAAGATGAACACCTAATCGATCACTCAGCTTGACAAGTGACACAGTTTCCAGCAGTGCTAGAACTCAGAGATGAAGCAGCATATTACCCAAAGCCATAGAATGTTACATTGCTATAGCTTATCACTGACTACAAACTGTAGTTATTATAGGTTCTAAAAATGTCATTTGAATTAAAAAATAGCAACGAAGTGCATAGGCATAGAACACAGGAAAATCTAGAAGCATTGTTTTAGCTCTAGGACATGAAGATGATTGAGCTGCAGTGAAATTTTTAGTTGCTCCTGTAAAAAATGTATGAAGAACACCTCTGAAGAAATAGTAAATCTTCATTCAAATTTCAGAACACAGCAGCAGAGAATGCAATGTATTTAGGAAGACTTGCACTGAGCAATCAAAACCTGTCTTCACAGTTGTGTTGTAGAGATAACGAAATCCTACAATAACAATCTACACAATGAAGGAGCAGGATGTGGTATTCGATTTTTTTTTAAAAACCAAACTTTTTTAGATGATACTTGAAGACCCAAATGGCATTTCTGCACAAGTCTTAAAAACACACACTCTTTTGCCCTAAACTAAAACTGACATTACATATGTACTGTTGATTTCGGGAAGCCAAACATATAATAAACCACTTCAGCCATCTCCTTACGCAGAGTTACATTACTCATATCTATTTCATACTCTATTAATATTTTTTCTTGTCCAGAATACATTAACTGTGAAACTGGTAACAGCTCCCATATATCTGACCAGTATAGCTATAAGAAGCAGCAGAGAAGGTATTCATTGAAGCTCTGAAAAAGAAGGACAGCACACACAATCTCACAATCACAAACTTGAAGTGAAAAGTTCCATGGATCTCTTACAATATATATTTGCATTAAAACCAGGATAAATGGCATTCACAGACATTAAAACCAGAAGAAAGAAGTGTTACAATTCATTCTGACCTTTACAAAACAGACCAGCATAAGACCCCTTAAAAAAAAACAACCACTACGACAGTATTTCCACAACTTTCCTCTGAGACAGAGTGCACCTTTCAGAAAAGTGTTCAAAGATTGTAAGAGAGAAAAATGTTATTTCTCCCTTGTAAATGTCAAAAGGGACTGTCAGAATGATTCAATCATTAACAGTCACGCACAATGGCTACCCATCCTATTCATTTAATAGCTTATAAAATTCCAAACCTGTCTATAAAATATGTTAAAAATATTTTAAGTCTTTTTACAGAATAATGAAGGCACATGCACAATAAAGACATGACTTTCAAATTTAAAATTTATTAAAACTATATATAAAGTTATATAGATTTCTGGTTTACAAAACATTCACCTTAGCTTAAAACAAGTGATTTTCCTGAGTTTTATAATGAATTGGCACTAGTCCCTTAAGACAGAATGACTATATAAATGATGTTTTGAACTAGCTGAACTAATCCTCTTTTAAACCAGATTTAAGCTGAATCACAGCAATGATGTTGAATGTGATAATACCAGAAGAAGATATTTTCTTGTGGAAGGGATGGATGACAAAGGAAAAACAAAGGACAAGAAATAAAAGCAAGTAAGAGAAGGAAAGAAAAATCAAAATATACTAAGCTATATGAAGTAAGAGGGATGGGAGAAGAAGTGAAACAGTGATGCTAAAGGCAACACCAGAAAAGGTTTGCTACAATCTAATAAGAAATAAGGGATGAACTAAATAAAGAATGCTTATGAATATTACTTTTCCTAGTGAATTAAAATGTTTATAACTAAAAATGGCAGAGTAAAGCAGTGAACACTATTTCTCTGAACTGGAGTGAGGACATTGTGGAACTCACTTGAATACTTTCTGTATCAGTCTGCTGTTTTTTGATAAGTAGACTTCAGCTTATAATAAGATAGCTTTATGTATTAGGACCCATTTCAGACACTGGAGTTGACCTAATTATTTAGCATAAAATATCCTAGGAAGTAAGTTATCAGGAAGTTGGGCAAAAAGTATAAAATTAAAAATACATGTGAAAAATATGAAGTTCAAAGACACTTTCTCCAAAATACGTCTGAACATTCAAAATTTGACTTGTAAGAAAATGTAGTTACAACATTATTCTCTCCAGGAAACCTATTTCTAGTATCTTTGTAAGAATCTTATTCTGGATACAATAGCAGAGACTGACAACACATTATTATTTTTTTTTTCCTGGAAAATAAGTCCCAAGTTATTGCAGAATATGTAAGAAACATGTATGACTTCTCAAAACATGAAATACACAAACTTTCCAGAAAGGTTATAAACCTAAGTTTGAAATGAATGCATTGCTCATGTGTGCTACAGCTACTAGAGTCATGGCAATTGGACAAGTCCTTTAATCCTTTATGCATTACTGAAACATATTATAAAATAACCACATACTCTAGGCTACAAAGTCTACTTCAGAAACATTTTAGAAAGCATGTATGCACTGTATATAGCTCTGAGGGAGCCAGAACCTCTAAAAAGTACTAATTCTCTGCACATAGAATTGTATGAATTCATAGCTTTTCCTTTTGAGGACAGCACTGAATTCCATCTCTATCAAAAACATACAGGTTTCATGCAAAATCTTTAGATGTAGCTGACAGCAAAAAAGTATCATAATTTTATGTCCAACTTCAGATAGCTATTACTGTTAGCAATGGACATCTTGCCTGTTCTGAAACTCAGAAGGAAGAAGGGAAATGTTCATATTTTCAGGATTAAGAGAAAATATTGCTCAAGGAGGTTCATATTTTACCAAAAAATATGTAATACTCATATTGAATTAAGTCTTTAAAAGTCAATACAATCAAGTTAGTAGAAAACAGATTTAGCACAATAAATGCTTTATACAAAAATCAGTCTGTACCCATGCACATAATCCATTATACATCCACAAAGTTGATTTCCACATCACTTATCTACATTATTTCTTAACTTTGAAAAACATTTTAATCTCAAATTCATGAGCAATGTTATACCTGTAACTGCATTCATAAATAATCCTGCATACAGCTGCAATCCTCTCCCCTGCCACTTGTTCTATTTTTGAGACATGACAGCTCTGTAAACACAACTATGTAAGAAATGTAAATGCTTTAAATACTAAACATTAAAAAAGTAACCCTGACCAGTTAGTAACATTTATTTCACTATGTGAGATGATCTACTTCAGTTTGAAATCAAAGAAACCAAAATTATAGCACAAAGAAGAAAAGCGATCATGTAAGAAGTGATGAATCTGTAGAAGCAACAACCAAATATTAAACCTACAAACTATACTAAAAAATATCCTGTCCATATTACTAACTTAAAAATGTCAGCTAGTCGTTTACCAATTCCATTCCTCTTTCCACCTACAGTGGACCTCAGAGACAATGTCTAAATTCTCCTAAAGACAAAACCTTTTTGTAAGTTTGTTACACAGCGTAAAGTGTGGAGGCTCTCCAAAAGTGTGTTGTATTTGTACTGTAAAAGGCAGGTCATATTTTTTAACTCTTGTTATTGCTTATTGTAAAACATTTCTTGGAAAACCACAGTTCAGTCCTCATTAGAAATGTAGAAGAATAATCTTAGGGCTTGCCTAAGTAGTATTTTCCACCACTCCAGCTATGGATTTATTTATAATAGTATCAGTCCCTTATACAGACGCACTTAAAACCAGTTTAAGTAATACATTTATCAGTTAATGTTTAACTAGGTAAGTTCCCAGACTAACTAATGTAGCTGAAGTACAGTTTAAAGCCATTTAAATGTCCCCACATTAGGTACTTGCACCAGAGTAAATAAATCATTTCACTTACATTGGAGGAGGATTTTCAGTAATAAGCTCTTAAATGAGTTTCAAAATCAAGCATATAAAACTTTTCTGTTTAATTTCTAACCATAGGACTAGCGAATCTAAAAGAAAAGGAGTGTACAAGATATAATGCAATTAACAAAAATAATCTTACCTTTATTAGATTTGGATGACTTGTTCTTGTTAGGTTTAAAACAAGAGCCCCTTGATTTATCTTCTCTATCCTTAATAAATTTCTGCACATCATCCAAAGAAAGCTTCTGAAGGACAACTACAGGCTTAGCTCCTTTATTTAGATCTTCAACTAGCCCAATCTTCTCTACTTTGTCCTTATGTTCACCTTTAAATTCAGTTTTCCTTGACTCCTGAGTGACATTGCCATCTTTATCACGCTTGATTTTTGGAATGACAAAATGTTTTAATGCGCCAGATCTTGCCCCCAACAAATAACTGGGAAACTCTGCTTTATTGTCAGCAGGTGCTTTATTACTATCTACTTTACTCTTATTACCATCTGTCCTTCGTTCATCCTTGCTGTTAGGTGATTTAAAACCAGGTTTATCAGGTCTTGATTTACTAGAATCTCCTTTACCTTCCTGTTTAATACGAGGGCTGTCAGGCCTTGATTTCTGATCCCCAGAAGAAAGCCTTTCCCTTGATTCACCAGACTCATGTCTAAGTTTCCTTTCAAATTTCTCAGTTTTTGAACCATCAGATTTAATACCATGCTTAGAATCATGCTCATTTTTGTTTGAGGATCTCAAATACTCAGGCCTTCTAACCTTGGATGGATCTCCTCTGAATTTCTCTGACTCACCCCTGTCCTCAGACTTTTGTTTTAGGCTATCATAGTCACGCCTTGGTGTATCAGAAACCGAACGCCCATCAGGCCTTTGTTTTGCTGGATCTGGTCTACTTTCAGATTTTATCCTTGAAGGATCAGATTTCACATCAGGCTTATGCCTGGATATTTCAATTTTCTTATCTGACAATGGTTTACTGGAGTCCCTCCTATTATCATGTCTATGTTTTGGCGTTTCGGGCCTGCCTTCACTCTTCTGTTGTTTTGGCGTTTCAGGCCTGCCTTCACTCTTCTGTTGTTTTGGCGTTTCAGGCCTGCCTTCACTCTTCTGTTGTTTTGGCGTTTCAGGCCTCTGTCGTATTTCCTGTTTGCCGTTATTTTGTTTTCCCTCATTTTGTTTCACCTCCATTTGCCTGCTCTCATTTTGTTTTGCCTCTGTCTGTCTGTTATCATTTTGTTTCAGCTCCAATTGTCTTTCATGTTTGCTTTCATTTTTAACTTCTACTTGTTTGTTCTCATTGTGTTTACTTTCCAACCTTCTGCTCTCATTTTGCTGAAATTCCATTTGTCTGTTTTCATTTTGCTGGATATCTGCCTTTTGACCCTCAAAGTCTGTCTTTTTCCTAAAGATCTCCGGATGGTTTTCAGGTTTAAGTTTAAGAACTCCAGCAGCATCTTCTTGGGTAACACACACAAACCCATCATTATACTGCTTAATTTCTTCAGGCTTTTTGATGGCCTCCAAATCCTGAGTTACTGTTGCCTGAGAGTCCGCTCTTCCTGCTTGCTGAAGATCAATACTAACCATCAACGCTGGCCTGGCCCCATTTCCTGCAGAACCTGTCTCCTGAGAAGCTGGTCTACTTCCTCCAGTAGCACCCCCAGCCTCCTGTGGTTTATTTTCTTGTTTTCGCTTTTTCAGAGGTTTATCTGCAAATTAAAAGAGAAAAATCATAAATGATATATGTAGAAAGAGAATAGATGTTCTAGCAAAAATATCCACTCCCACAAATCAATCCCGCTCAGCATGTATGTGCACGCACAACAAAACTCATTGGATTTAAAAGCAAGAATAGAACTTGTCTGGCCAATATTTTTAACACATTCATTGATTACTGTTCATTGTCAGTCTACCACAGGTGCCAATTAATCATCTTTAAAAAACACCCTCAAAACACATGAAATCCAAGTTCCAGAAAAATTTCCAAAAGAACCATCTAATAAAGAAGCTGCAATGTATAATGGCAAAAAGAAGCAAACAAAAAATTTAAGGTTGAAGCAAAAGTCTGCAAAGACAAACTTCAAGTGCACCTCTGTAACTGCTTTTTGATGAATACTACTGCAAAATTTTCTCCTCTGCAGATTCAGCCTGCTTCATTGTACATGAAATGAGCAAGGATCTGCAATGATTAAGCCAAAGGTTCTTCTTGCATGGTTCAGTGCCTCAGTTGGACTTCATGCATAGTATTGCCAGGGAACACAGGACCAATGTACAAAAAAGGATTAAAGTAACTCCAACACTCCATGCTTCTCTGTGAAGCAAAACAGTACACTAAGAGTTGGAGCTTATACCATAAGACATATATATTAGGTGGGGGTCCAATACACACTTAAAAGTTTGAGTAATTTCCCTTTGCAACCGTAACACTTCATGGATAAAATAAAAAGTTCAGTGATAATTTTTCGTAGTGTCAAGAGCTTTCTTCTGCAATAATCCTTTCAGTTTGTGCTAAAAAAATCATCAAGATTAGAATACAGAAAAATAAAAAGTGAGCCAACCACACATGTTGTAATTTGGTAGAATTCATAGAAATTAAAAGCACATGAAAATATCAAAAAGAATATGTTCTGTTCATTTCAACTATGGGCTATTTATTTTCCCAACATGGTACTATAACCTAAAATTAATTACTGCTGTTAAAACTAAAAGTCCTGCCTGCACTAAGGCCTATATTCTCATTTGTCAACTATCACTATGTAATTTGTTTAAAAACAAAACCAAACAATTACTTTCTCTGTAATCAGGGAATACGATTTTAAGTCTAAGGAATGACTACACATAGGTTAGAAATTCTGTTGTAACTCTATTGTCAAAATGTCCAGACCACAAATACAATATAAGAAAAATAACTTATTTGGTGCCTATATTTGTGGTGCTCTATCACTAGAGGCAACTGGTTAGCTCTCTTTTTGGGAGCAGGTAAAGTGGTAAGGATACAATCAAGGAAGAAATAAACAAACTCTAAGAGTAAAAAAACCTCTCAAATTGTAAACCAGAATTATAACACGATTTCTAATTTAATCTATTTGCAGAAGATTCTTTTTTCAGAACAATGAAAACTTTGAAGGATCATCTCTGAAATTAACATTAGAACACAGAAACCAGTAGTGACATGGTCAATTCCAGTCATGTGAACAGGCTTTTTTTCTCATCATTCTCATTGTCAAATCTATTTGCACATCGCTAACTTTCTAAAACTCCAAAATTATATACAGTATTTAATGGCTAGACAACAGTAAAGATAGATACAAAAACTCTATGCAGAAAATGGTCAACTGCAAATAATAAACTTTTCAAAATTCAACAAAAACGTGTAGGAAAGTCTGCCAATTTTATGACAGACATGAGAAGCAAAATAAATTTGCCACATGGAAGGTGAAGCTTTTTAGCACAGAGATTTTTACTTTTTCTGTAGAACAACAATTTTGGTATTCATATGAGAACTTATATAGATAAATTTCTCTATACCACTGATTAATTTTATTTTTTTTAAGCCTTCATGCATTGACAAAAACCCTTTTTCTCCCTATGACTGAGGCCTTTGACCTCACTAAACTTCATGGCAGATGTCAGGAATGTGAGGAAGCAGAAGCCTCCGAACTGATAGGTTTCAAATTTGAATTTCCCTTTCCCTTTATTTTTTTTTAAATACACATGCATACACACACATCACTACCTTATTTCTCAATTGAAAGCTCCACAAATTTTGAAACACAAATTAAGAAACTTGTGTTTCTTAAGTCAGTCTGTTTCTTCATTTTAACTCAAAAATATCAGCCACACCGAAAAAGTACCATATAGCTCAGATGGTGGATCTAACAGTAGCCTTTAAGACATTACTGTTACCAGTTATCTGCCCCATTCCTTTAAGAGAGGTTATCACCTGTAGCAGAAGGGAACACACATTCACATTTCCACAAGTGTGTTTCATCGTCCAGAGCATCAGCTTTAGGCAATACTGAAGATGTTTTGCATTAACCTACCAAACTGAACAAGTCAGCTAAGAGCCAAGCAAATGTTTCCTTCTGCTACCCTTACTGTGGGAGCAAGGCAGATGGCCAGGAGCTGTGATGCCTTAAACTGCTGTAGCTGGATCAACCAAAACTCACCTTTCAGAGCCCTCATGCTGAGGGCTCCAAGATTAAACAACCAAAACAATTCAGGTAGGACCACTTTTCATTCTTGAACTTCCATAACTGACCAGGCTCAAAATGCTGCTCATCTTCCTCATCCAAAATGTCAACTTGTAAGTTGAGAACATATAGACAGATGATCACATCACAACTTGGCATATTCCCTCTAAACACAGAGCTCCTTTGATGGACCTTCTTCATTTCTCTTGACAACTGAATACTGACATTATAGTATGTTGTTATATCCACAACCTGTTGTGTTCTTATCTGAGAAGAAAAAGATGCCTTCAAAGTTTTCTTTTCCTAAAGGGCAAGGTGATTGCAGACAGAGTTACAGATTACTCACAGATTTCTTCATATTTCCAGTGCATCTTGATAGTGAACTTCAGAACAAGACTTGGTCGTTACTGTTTTGCCTCTAAGAGATTTCTGGATCTAGGACAAAAAAGCTGGCCCAAGTATAGGAAAATATCATACTGAATTAGGGCATAGAAGGTAGGATGAATACATAGTACCACCATCTTCATTGAGTATAATGAAAAAAATCCATTGAATGAGCACAAAACCATTTTAAGTTGCCACAACAGCTGCAGAAATATGAAAGATGAAAAACACCATTGTTGGGCTTCAAGGGCTTCATCAAATCTTGGACTTGCTTTGAGCTATATAAGAATAATCAATAGAGTATTGAGGAGAGAATAATTAACCTCTGCAAACAGATTTCTTCATGTCTTCTCTTTTACAGTCAAATAGATGCAAGTTTGTATAAATCTACCTTGTTAAGGCAAGAGTCCCAGGACCCAACAGGGTCTTGACGAACATACGAACTTAAGAGGCTTAAAAATATCCATTCAAATACACTTTGTATCCTCCACGGCATAGTTATCCAATCTTCGTCCACTTCATTCCACAGACAGTAGACTTTCTTTTTATTATCAGGAACTAGGACTTTATGAAAATATCAGACCTAGGTTCAAAGCTTGCCACAATTCTGAACAGGTATGCTGACAAGCTCTTGAGACCAATCAAGTGTGATCAGGATCTTTTTCTCCAACTCTTTGTAACAGTTTTTCTAACAAAAGGAATATGTAGTTAGCCACAGAAGAGCTTTCTGACTGTATTTGAGACTGGGCATTCAAGTTTGTTTTCAGATTCTTTTCTTTCTAGAACTATTTTTTTCTTTCCCCACCCATACCCCAAGAATGTAGATACTTCCAAAATGTTTCCTTGAGCAAATTTATGATGGTTCAGAGTACTGTCTGATCCCAGTTATTTTCCTATGTATGCATCTTTTTGGTTTGGCAAATCCATACAGATGTTCTCTTTACATGGCAGCATGCTCACCAAAATGCAATAAAACTTGGCATTCAAAGCAAGATTGTAAGTCACCTCATTCTAAAACATAGTAGAGATGATGTGTCAAATTAAATGAGTCATAGTGGTGCAAGGAACTAAACATTACAGGAACCACAAGTTTGAAATTAAAAAAAAAGTTAGCTGGATTTCCAAGTGGTTATGTCTCACCTGTCCTGTTATGAACAAGATTCCTGCAGATAGGTGTGACCTTCATCTTTGGAAATGTCTATGTGTCATCATTTGGTGAGTACTTTCACGTTTAGAAATTGTTTAATTACTAAGGAACATTTGCATAAAAGCAAATTGCACTGGAGTAACCACAGATATCTCCAAATACATTTCTACTGAAACTACAAGTCGACCACATGAAGAACCTCCATCCTGAAAACAGATAAAGTTGGAAGCTGAGCAAATGTTAGGGACAGAGGCTGGATGAGGGGAGCTGGAATAAAGAAATTTCTCCATTCTTCCATTTAACCTGAAATCTTTCCAAAGCAGCAGTCAGAACATCACTAATGATGAAGACTCCAATGTTTCTGCTTCCTTCGAATCCAACAATTTTCTTAAGTACTAAATCAAACTCTCTCAGCAAATGAACAAAATAGGACAATAGCCTAAAGTCTTCTAGAACTTCATGTTCTAGCAAATTGAAATGGGTCTTCTAAAAAATACCTGTGAAAAGGTAATAAGTCCAAAAAAAGAACCACTTGGATGCAGAGCTTTGTTTTAGCAGAATGGTAACATCCCACTCTTAATACTGTTTTGTAGACACTGAAATCCAGAAACTTCTGACTGATCTTGAAGAAACAACAGTTAAATTATCACTTCCCTATTTACACCGTGTAAGGGATTCACTTGGAGACTTCAGATCACAGATGGTTAAATGAGTATGTACTCCTCTTCAGAACTACAAAGAAGATTAATCCTCAACACTGAATTCTGGATGAACCATTTTGATGACTCCAGTACAGACTACTATTTTTTTTTTTTCAAGCATAAAAATTTAGTCTTACATTCTTACATTTTAAATTCTCGCATTCTTTAGAGATCACAGGGATATGCCTCCATTCATTTGAAATGCCACTGATTTGCATTATTTAAATCAACAATGAATGCATTTATTCCAAACATATCAGTCCTAAATGGTTATTACTTATTATCAAGCCTTCAATTTTTGAACAACTTCACAGACAAGTGAGCCAGAGGTCAATTACAACTTTATCTTATTTAGGCTACCAATCAAGACAGTTTTCAGCAAACAGCACACAACCATACTCTTAAAAAACAAATCTTTTTTTTTTTTTTTCACTGACAACTGTTTCACTTTTCCTAGTTATTTTTCACAGATCTCTTCAAAGGTGCCCAAACACCTCGTCCCACCAACCAAAAGTGTTTTGCAGACCACAAGAACCTAAACCACTCAATGCAATCTGGCTATAAGGAAGTTTTAAATATGAAATTACTTTAATGGTACTGATGAATGACCTGACAATGGTGTGAGGGCACTCATTTTCTGTTTCTACTTCTTCATAAACATTCAGTGCTACTGACCATGAGTTTGCTTTCACCTCACCTCCCCCCTAAAAATTTGTTCCAAGAACCAGAAAATGAACAATTAAAGAGAACCCTTCCAATCAGTAGAAGAAATTCCCACAGAACTACTTCCTCCCCTTGAAGGAGAGACTGAGCAAACACAGGTCTGCAATTTTTGTCTCACTACTTGCTCCTTTACAGAAGAAACTAAAAGGACTCAGGGACGATCTTGATATAGGAAGCCTTTCAGAACTGAACATAATTCCAAAGGCTCCAAAATTAACAGAGACCGAGGAACTTTCAGCTGCTATCATTCAGAGGAAGGGATTTCTGAGAAACTGTATGGAAACAGATGTTAATTTTTAGCAGCTCGTCAAAAGACTTTATCAAATCTCCGGTCACTGTGCAAAAGAGAAAGCCCATCAGGAGGGACATGCAAACTCTTTCAGGACAAAACACAAAAAGATTAAAGTGGGCTCTGACATGCCTTACGGTGTAGCAAACTTCAGAATCTCCATTTTTGTAAAGTTTGGCTCATTTTCTTACGTATGAACATAATGTAATTAACACAGCTGGAGAATGAAATATGATCTTAGGAATCTTTCTGCTTAAGGATGTCTTGACTCATTATGCTCTGTCTACTAGAATAATACTGAAAAAACTAATACAGAAAATAAGAAGAATTGAACTGCAAAAGAATATAATGAAGCATCCACTCTTCTTTAGAGACTGAAAACCATAACTTAAATTCCCTGAATTTAATTTTGCTTTTACAAATAATATTAATTTATGTATAAGGTAGGTTTTTCTCATACAGATGCTGGGTATCATGCATGTGATTACTTTGTAACGAATTATAGTTTTCTAAATTCAGTTGTTAGAAAAAGAAAAACTGAGCAAAACCTGAAGTGCAATTACTTTTGAAATACACAGCAGAGCACTTAATTTCACAAGAAAGAAAAAACTGGTTTAATGAAAAACTACTTATTTTATGTATCAAAGATTATGATGTTGAATTAGTTTTTATTAATTTGTATGAACAACAAACTTTAAAAGTGACCAAATGACTTTAAAATTTATTAGTGAACATTTTAAATCTCCCTTTCAGATGTTGACTTCATTCTGACATCATAACTTACATTCAAAAATATGTTCAGCTGACTAGACCCAGTAATACTTATGTAGTATGATCATGGAAAAAAACCTGCAGCATCATAGGTTGATGTCAGAGTGAATTAAGTGACTACGATCTATAAAAGTGCTGGGCTTGAACTCTTTACAAGCTTTATTAATTATACATGCCATTTCTTTATCAAGAGTTAAATCCAACATAGAGAAACAACTATCTCAGAAGGAAATAAAGTCATTACTGTGTAAGTAATGTTACAAATCCTCCCATCCACTTAACAGGTGCAATCAAGAGCACATGCTATATGCAAATTATGTTTAATTTTGTAATCTTAGTTTATGCTATAGATAAAATCAAAATAGACTTCCTACTCTGTGTATTCGCTTTCATGTTACATAAGAGCACCAAATAAAAATAAACACTTTTAAAAAAATATATAAATGCATGTTTCACTCAATCTGTTTTTCATTCTTTAAAAATATATATAAATACAAAGTACTTTTTCCTAGATCGATGGAAATTTTCCAACACTTTTTTGCAATTTCTCAAGATAGAAGAAGAATTTCTTCCTCTTCCATTTCTTAAACATGTCTGAACACAAAACAAAAGAAATCTCTTAACTATAGAAACTGAACTTGATAAACTGCTTTTTCTTGGGAGAGCCAGTTTCATCTATTGCTTAACACTGCAAAATGCAGACCTACCAAAAGTTTATATACACAAATCATATAATATATAATTCTCACATTATCCTACTACATCAAGACACAATGATTTAAATTTTACACTGTTTCCTCTCACCTTCTTGTATTAGTCACTCTAAATTTCTGCAAGATTACTATACAAATACCTACACTTGTATCTCCAGTTTTAAGAAAATAAAAGCCCTATAATGCATTTTTGGAAATTAATGGTAATATACTGGTTATAATTACACATTGTCATTTCATTCATTGGCTACATAAAATTAGACATAAACAAACTATTAATTCTTAATAGTGTTCTAATATTTTTCTCTTCAGGAGACTTTGGGGGAGATGGGGAAAAGGGAGAAAGGGAGAGGACCTGGTTACGAACTTAAAAGGTAAGAGAAAAATGTTACTTACCTATAACTGTAGTTTTGATAGTTTTGCTCCGGCAGATTCACACTCCTGGGATGTGTGTCTCTGCTGCTAT
The DNA here is from genome assembly GCF_013377495.2 of Cygnus atratus. Taxonomy (NCBI): domain Eukaryota; kingdom Metazoa; phylum Chordata; class Aves; order Anseriformes; family Anatidae; genus Cygnus; species Cygnus atratus. Next base: position 12,929,609 of record NC_066396.1, on the reverse strand, counting down.
GGGCTTGGAACGAACTAAAAAAAGAAGGGCCCACAGCAGGCATCCAAATGCCCCCTGACTGATCCAATTATTGGAAATAAAGTTATTACAACTTCACTTCCTAATTCAAAGAATCCAGAGTAAGATTCCAAATAACTGGGTGAAGTGGATCCTCAGAGATAAAATATGTAGGGGAAAAAAACACAGATACGAATAGGTTTGTCTCATTTAAAAAATGCTTCTAATGCTTTTAATGCTTTTCGGTTAAAAAAAAAAAGAAAGCATTAGCCTCCCCGATAAAATGGTTAGTGAATAATGATTTCTTGACTATTCTCACAAACTCCAGAGAACAGTGCCTTTTACAAGTAAAACTCCTTAGTCTCTTATGACTGGTGAATTATACAAAAACATATTTGAAGTGGCCTAAAATCTAACAGAGAACACAAAATAATACTATATATGGAATATCTCAAATAAATCTGAATTTTAAAAAATCTAAAGCAATTTGAAAAAGAGTCAATGAAAAAAGATGGTTTCCTTTCTATTTTTCAAGTAATTTTCAAGGTTATCTTCCCTTTTCCCCTTTTAAAAGGCTCAGGCTGTCTTTTAACATTAGTATCTTAAATATCTTGTATTTTTGATTTGCAGTACACTTTTTTTTAGAAACATGAAAGACCTTGTGGTAGAAACTTTGAACACAAAAATTAATTCAGTAGCAAGTCTAAATCTTGAAGAACAAGAAGATCTTATTGTAATGTTCTGGGAAAGGTTAGATGACTAGCTTTGAACTACCTAACTATGCACAAAAATACCCCATTTGTATCTGAAAAGCTGCAAAGCACAAGTTAATACAGAAAACTGAGGTTACCAGAAAGCAATTTCTCCCTCAACACCACCCACCTTGCCCACAAAGAGAAAAGGGTTTCTGAGAAGCACAGAAATTCATGGGACATAAGTTTTTAAAACTCAACAGGATTTCCTGTACTTTCTTGGAGTAGTCAACTTCTGAATGTGAACTAATTACAACTCCAGTTAGGTGAACAAATGGATTCAGAACACCGATCTCTGCTCGTTTCGGAAGCATTCAAGAGCACCAAGTAGTACAGGAAATGGGACTAGAAATGGTGATTAGAAGAGAAGGAAGTGTACATTTCATTGCCTGTCTAAAGAAACTAGATCATAAAAATACCTTGATGTACCTAAACTGAGGATGCTTAACTTCTGTTGATTGCTGTGGGAAAAGATCATCCCATTCTGTATTAACCCTTCAGAATCATCCACACCATGGCTGTTCTTTTCTTCTACTCAGATAATATGAATCTTGATACTTGGATCTACCTGTGATGTTATACATCTTTTCAAAACAGATGATACAACCTAGCACTGATTGAGAACTTGAATCGGATGAGAATATAGCGGCTATTATGGGGGAGTGGGGCAACAGGAACTGAAGACCTGAGACATGACATGTTCCAGGGACTTATTAGTATGGTCTGAAACTATTAAACATAATAGGCATATTAGAATGAAACCTCTGGTGTTAAGAGCCTTGCTCTTCAAAATCTCCAATTATTCCTTTCGTTAACAGATACAGAGAAGTTACTTGCAAAATTAATCAATACAGAGAGACTTCCTCGATAGAAAAAGTAGGAAGAGGAGGTAGAATATTGTCCTTCCACACAGAGGTCAAGGACAACACTAACTTCTACAAAAGTTTGTTCCCCTCTATCATGATGGAAAGACCACATAATCCACTTAATCCAAGAAATCAAATAGACCAAAAGAACAGAATGACAAAAACAGAGCTCTGAGAGGCACTCAATTATGGAGGCAAAAGGTCTACATTATAAAATCTCTCCTTACACATTTTTGATAGATGTTAGGTAAAATCTGCCAGATTTTGCACAAGTGACCTTTTCACTTTTTCAGAAAGCAAAAGCATGACAGTCAGGTTTCAGAAAGATATACTACTTTTTGAAGACGACAACACTTCAGCAAAACCTGGTGTTTCACCGCTGGGCTGGAGATTGCCTCCCACTTTTAGAGACCTTGTTTGGTGGAACATAAAAATATTCTAACAGTTTTATAAGAAATGGGGGGTTATATTATAGAAGGCACTGTAATTTTCAAAGGGCTCTGAATCCCCATTTCCCACCTGTACCGAACATTACAGAAGATTAGCATTAAAAAAAAAAAGACCTTAGTATTGCCTTAGGCAAGTGTAGCTGCTGTATAATTTTTGGCAAGAACTCCCAGAAAAAAATATTTCCACCTCTTCCCTGGACTAAAACGTTCCACCATACTTCTGGTTCCAAACATCAGAAAACACATCATATCTATCTAAAGCCTTACTATTTAAAAAGAAGCATCTGAATGCCTTTGATGAAGCATTGTAATGCAGAGATTTCATATCTGAAAAAAATGGTCTGAAGAGACCACTAACCTGCTATTAAAACTTGACCAAGTACAATTCCACTCGAAGTACTTTATAGAAGACAACAAAGAATGCATACACAGAAAGTGTAATGTGGCTGCAGTTACATTCCCTTTCCTCAATCACAAAATCAGCAAAGATGCTTTCATGCAGATTTTAGCATGTGTTAGCATCTAAAGATCTGTAGAGGGATGCTTGCTATGTATCAGCTAGGGCTACGCCTTCCTACTTTAATTAGGCTGAGTACACGCTATAGTTAATGTTATTTTCTGGACATAATATGATCTGAAGATACCTTGTATGTACTAACATGCACAAATGCCTTTTTTTTTTTTTAATGCAGTAAGCAGCTTCTCAAAAATTCACGACATATTTAGGGGCTATTGGGTGTATTCCTAACAGACATGTTTCCATAGAAACCATAGAGGAACCTTCCTCCTGCAGTCACACCAAACCAAATGGCTATAATTAGAACAATCTCTGAGCATACCAACTTCTACAAACTTAGAAGCAATGACAAAAGTGTTACCAAAAATAAGAATCGTATTTCTCTAAGGTATCAAGTTTTTAGTTAATCTGACATGACACTGGTAAAAATTCTTCTGTTCTTATTCATGATTGGAACTTTGGCTGCCAAAGAGAAAAGAGCTGCTGTCTAGGATAGAGGCAATTTAACACCAGTGAATAAATGGTGATCATTTGTCCCAGAATCAGGCAGCAACTCCTGCACCTGATCCATAGCAACTGCAGGAACTCGGAAAGAACTGAGACCTGGCAGAGGATGCAGGCAGAAGTGAAGCATAAGACTGAAATCCTTATTTGGCAAGATGCTTATCAAGCAGTAATCAACAGGGGAGAGACTGCAATACATAAAAATCACTCCTTTCCCCCAAAACAAACAAATCAGTCTACCCATGGTTATGTAATTATGGTAAGCAAGCTTCACAACTAAAGCGCGTAATTTCCTGAAAGCCAGAACAAAAAAGGAAGAGTGTTTCAGGCTTGATCTAAGTGTTTGAAGGCTACAGTACACCAATAAAAAAATACACCACATTTTTCCAGATGTTTCTCAGCTAAAACATGTTGCAGAATCTACCCCAGCAGTGCAGAAACACAAGTAGCTTTTGTAGAAACAAAAGTATTAGGAGACAAATCACAAGCTCTCCATGACTAAATTTAAAGTTAGTCCAAGAGATGTAAGCACAGCAGCAAAATCCTCCATTTCATTAAATCAACATTAATGAAGTAGAGATCTCTTTTAAGGTGAACAACCAACTTTCTCCATGGATTGACAAACAACTTTTTTCTAACATGACTTGTTTTAGTTACCAGTTAAGGAATATCTATAGTTAAACTTTTTAGTAATCTCAGTAATTATATTTACACGCACTCACAAACACACATACTCTTTTTTTGCAGACATCTTTTAAAACAGAAATAAGATCTTTGAATAGGGAGAAAATGTGCTCTCTCTGGTGGTTAAAAACCCAGAGTGTACGTAAATACAGTTGCATCCTTGCGAGTATGTCCAAAATTGACCATTTTCAGCTGTGAAATTCCAAAATTAGAACATGCTCCATTTACACTTCTGCAAGATTTTTCTTGTAAGTATCTAGTAAATTAGCATTATACTATAAAAGATTTTTTCTCAGAAGTTAAACATAGTGCAGAGGAAGCTTTTGAGAAATACTTATGTTAACATATCACTACCTACTTTATAAAAACACATCTTATTTTCAAGATATACATTTGGATTTTGAATCCATTTTGAGATTTTTGAAGCCTAAAGACCATCAAACCAGTTAACAAGAGCAAAAAAATTAAAGAGGATAGATTCAGCGAGGTCAGTTAAGTCAACTAGTTTAGCTACTGAAGGGAAGAGAAAAGTTTCCAGATGCTCATCTGGTTCTGAGTTAGAGACCATACAGATATGTGGTAGCTCTCTAAAACTTCTAACACCTACATAATAATAAAAATTCAGCTGAACAAACATTGGATACAATATAGTAGTATATATTAACCAACCATTACAGTGCCTTTAAAAGAATAGATGTGATTTTAATCTAACACTTCCTTCAAATGGGTTCAAATAGGATATGAATAGATGGGGATAAAATTTTCACCAATTTTCTGAAATTAGGCAGCATACATAGTTAATGAATAATTCAACTACCACAGCTTATTACAAATTTTGACTTGTGGTACTACTGGAATTTTAGAAACTTTATAAACACCGTTAATTGTAGTTCATTCAGTCTCATGGTTCAAATAAGAATAAGCTAAAAAGAATTTTGAAACATAAGAACTTCACTTTCCATACAGTAAGAACCCAGCTAAAGAATATCAGCTATAAAAAATATGCATGTATGACAGATTACAGTTCATTGTTGGAAGGGAATGGAGATGAATGTCAGAGAAGAACCTACACTGAGTAAACAGAATTGAACTTTGTGACAATGAAAGGAAGTTTTTTTAATATATATATATATATGGGCTTTATAGGCATATATATATATATTTATATAATATAGAGAGCGTATACACACACACAATCCTTTTACCTTTATCTTGCACTTCTTTTGAAAATCGCTCCCTTTCAATAGCTGATTCCCGTTCTATCCGCTCAATTTCAGCCAATGCATCCAATTCTACTTCATCATATGACGTTATAGTTCCGTGTTGCGAAACCTGTTGCTGTGTCTGTACCACAGGAGTTTGAGGTTGTTTTGCAGCAACTGAAGTGTTCTGTTGTAAAACAGGCACTTGTTGTGCCTGAAGGAAAGCTGTCTGTTCATGCTGCGGCAAACACTGAGCAGCGTTTAGTGGGCGGTTAACATCCTGTGGAGTAACGGGTGTTTTGGAAGTCTGTCCTGGGTACTGCACATTAAAAGGAATATCACCCTCTGACACACTGCTGTTTTCCAAACCAGAAAGCATATCATCCTGCTGGTCCATATCCGAAGATCTTACACGAGAGAGTCTTAATGTAAGCTTAGTGGAGTCCTTGGAAGGAGAACTAATGATATCATACATTGCAGCTTTTTCAGTCTGGTCTTTTTCATCCTTGCCTAACTTCATTTTCTTTTGTTTCTTTTGCTTTCTTTCTGGAGAATCTAACAATATGTCTGGGGGAACATCTCTAGGTGATGAATAAGGTGGAGGTTGAGATTGTAGGATTAAAGGTGGTCTTGATCCTAGAATAATAATTCAGAAAAACTGAACAGTTATGTTGTTTCATCTTTATATAAAAACACACTAAATATAACCTACATAATTTTAATGTGTAGTTGTACATATATCTGTGTTCATAAAAAGTCTAAATAAGATTGGTAGGAAGCACATCATTCCTAGATCAAGATGCAATCTAGAAAGTTGCACTGTATTTCTAGGAGTTTTAGCAATCCACTGCAGGTGGAGAAGGGATCATTTCAGAGAAGATGGAACAAAAAAACCGCCACCAAAAAAAAAGTATCTGCAGGTTCAGAATATCAACTGTTAGAAAATAGTCAGTGAAAGCAAGTTGAATACAGAAAAAGATCAGAATGATCCTTCATAAGGTCCAGCGATGAAGATTTAATGATCAGCATACTGACATTAGCCATTTCAGCCGCAGATTTTTAAATAATTAAAAAAAGACGGGGGGGGGGGGGGGGGGGGGTGGAATCAAAACACATACAAATGTTGTTTAGGGAGGGTTCCCTAACTTACATGTCCATAGAAAGATGAAATTAGAAAACATATTAAAGATAAATCCATTTTTCCTTCTTCCTTAACTTTGATTCTGATGGTTCATTTTCAATTTCTTTTTCTTTAATTTCAGGTCAAGCCATTCCACCCCCTCCCCACACCCATTACTAGTAGAAAATGCCTCTTGTCTTAAGGTATTTTTCTGCTGTTCCCTGCCTTATCTCCTCTCTTTTGTTTCCTTTTTTAAAGGCATGAATTTTTACTTCTACATGCATTCATTCCAGACTTTATCTACAGAAATTTTAAAAAGAGGACGTTTCATTAAAAACATTCTCCCAATTCATCACATTTAATTTTTTTATTCCTCAAACTGAGCCAGCTCCCCATGACTGTTAGCCTAGAAAAACTTTATAACACAAGGTAACTTTTCAACGTGTCCCAACTATGATTTTAAGCTACAATTTTTGGTTTAAAAGGGAATACTGGTTTAAAGGCTAAAAAAAGGGGAGGGGGGAGGGTGAAAGAGAGAGAAAAAGGGTGGGGGAAAAAGAAAAAGTTGGGGAAGGAAAAGTTAGGGGGGGGAGGAAAAGTTAGGGGAAAATCTGATAGGCGGAAAAGGAGAAGGAGAAGAAAAAACAAACAGGAAACAGAAAAGAAAAAGAAAAAAATGAAAGGACCAATAGGCTTCAGCCTGCTCTTGTTTAGACAAACAAGCATTTCTCTGATCCCATTCATCTACTAAGGAATACTGCTCTTCAGAAAGCAGTGACTGAGATTATTATTATTATTAGTCATTCTGTTTTAGGTCACCGTAAGTCAATACTTCTAACAACACTCAAAAATTTATTGGAAGACAGGTCCCCATGTGCTTCAATCAAGAAACACCACTAAGCAAGCAAGTACCTTTATTCTTCATCTTACATGTCCACTACATATTTTAAGAAATAATAATTACTAAACAATGTAACAATGTACTGACATGGAAAAGAAAAAAAAAAAACAAAACAGATACATCTAGCAAAGCTTCAGTTCAAATGAAAGGTGTTCATTTACTGATGACTTTGCATAGGCTGCTATACTTTATTTTCTCTCTCTAGTACATTCTGTGAGATGTCCTGCCTCTGTATTTAGAGCTGGGTATAAAATGGGTTTATCTTACCCATTTCTCCTTGGCCATGAGAAACAACTCCATATTCTGCCAACAATATCTACAATGTTGTTCCCAATTCCTGTTTTGACTCACCCTGATTTTCAAGATCTTTCCACTACTTTATTTCCCCTACTTCATTTTCCTTCATTTCAAATGGAACACTACAATCGATCACCAGTACCAAAGTCCTGGCTATACCCTACAAAGCTCTCTCACTTGTCTTCCCATCACAGATTCCTTTTCTTGTGGTGCACATGTGCATGCACACACTTCTCCCAATTACTGTCTCTTTAGACAACAATTTACAAGATTTTCTCAGCATATTGTATGAATACCACTCATTGGAAATACAGGCTGTATTTTTCTTTCTACAAATATTAGAAGCAGCTCAAAACTTTTCAAAGAGAACTTACTGACATCTTACTCTTGAATTATCACTTCAGTAAATACTTCTGAAGTTGCAATATTTGAACACTTACTGTTCTACACAGTTACACTTCAAAGAGAGGACAAAGATTTCATTCTTCCTTGCCCTAATCTTTTAAGTAAATATGACAAGATTATTCTGATTTGGTATTAATTTGGACTTTTCATGCCGAAAAATAACACTGCACCAACAGATAATGTGGTTCTTTTTTATCTTTGAGTGGACTTGAGGAGGTCAGAAGGATTTCACTGCATTCCATTGAATGTACTTTGATTCCAGTAAATGAAGAAACAAAGTACAGTTTTCACTCTCCTAGGCAGCACTACGAATAGATATCTTCCTCCTGCTGGAAATTCCTGAAAGGCATTGATAGTAAGGCCTAGCTCTTAAAGCTGCACTTTAAGAGCACATGTTCTGTCACTAATTTCACATATTTCTGAGATGTCTAATGATGGTTAAGCCTCTGGCAACGATTGGACTTAGAAGCTACAATAACTAGGTATCGAGGTAAAAAGAAATTGAAAAAAATGAAGTACCCTGGAGCAGTTTTCATTCTACCAGAGACATTAACAGTGCTGAACTTCTATCACATATTGAATATGTACCACACTCTTGGATGCTTAAACTTCAGACAAAACATAACTCATTAGACAAAGAGAGTTTTGCCTAATACTGTTAAAGTCAGTCTGTAACACTTCCTATGTGAGAAGGTTGAGACATTATGTATCTGAGAACAAAGTTGTCACAAGACTTGCTGATAACAGAAGAAATGTTTTTGTGGAAAGAATACACAGACAGACAGGTAGGTAGGATCTGTTGGCTGAAGCAGTCAAGATTCCAAGGTTGAGAAGGTAAATGCTCTCAATGTACTACATTGTATGACGATCTTTAGAAATGATCTTTGTGAATGACCCCAATTTTAGAATATTCTTTTAGAAAAGAGAAATATGTAGGCAGCTTTCTAGTTTAAATCTAGAGATGTGCAGTAATTTAGGAGAATAAAAAAAGTCTGATTTGCTATAGTTGATCTTCCATAGTAGCAGTAAAAGAATTTTGTCCAAACTTTTTTGTATGACAAGACTATACAAAACTTGTGAGATAAAAAGAGACTCTTTACTGATTTAGGAAGGTCACTGTATCATTGCTGAACAGCAAATACTGATGTGATGTCGTCCAGATAATGCCCAATATAACTGACAAGCAGGTAACATCATAGGAAATAAGGACTCTACATTGAACAAACACACCCATAAATAATACCTCTATAGCTGTTCAGTAAAAGTCATCCTGAACACCCAGGATAACCATGGAATTAGTTCTCCATATCAGTTTTCTTAGTGATTCATGGCATCGAGTATAGAAAAAGTTTTATGAACTGCTTTGGCAATTTGCAAACACCTTTTTTTTCCCCCCATGACTTTTGACTGATTTCTTATCACATCCTTTATAATGCAAGCAACTATAAAATGCATTGCATTAACAGTGACTTAGCCATCATAGAATTAAAAGTTTTAAAAATGCATTTTGTTTACCATGAAATGGCTTCACTTGCCCATTGTGCATCAGCAACTTGGGTAGCAAACAAGCTTCTGTCCAGGAGGTTACACACATCACTGACATCTAAACCTTTTATTTTTTCGCTGCACACTTTCTAATCATGCCATAGTACTCACACCTTATTTAACCATTCAAGATACCTTCTCTGATCATCTCTGAGCCTTTTTAGAGTACAGACCACTTGCCTTTCAAAGGTGATGCACCGAAGTCCCACCAGTAGTCACATCCTTTTTTAATCACATGGATCACAACAAACAGTTATTAAGGTTACCAGGAACTTAGGACTCACATATTTAAAAGAATTACTAGCTTTTCACTTGCACAACAACTTCAAAAGAATCATTCCAATTAGTATCTTCATTTTCTTTTCAATCCCTTGCAGGTAAAGGGTTCCCAGATGTTGGAAGTCTTTCACCAAACCTACATGCTCTTTTGCAAGAGGTATTGTTCCCTATGCATGAAAGCCAGAAAAAAACTACTAGTGAACAAATGAAGACTGATGGATAATACTTTTTCCTCAGCATATTGGAGAGATACACCACAAACAATCAAGCATTATGCCTTTTTAAATTCCTAACAAAGTGATCCTCAAGACTCCATGAACATTCTTTAAGAGGCTACCAAATTGTTATAGGTCAAACCTGAACACAGTGTTCCAGACTTTTTTCTTCTGAAAAAGTCTTTGGGAAGAGAGCCTTTAGCAAATGCATACAGCCTGCACACAAACTGTTAGACTTCACATCTGAGTAGTTACATGGCAAATTATTTCTCCAAGGCAGAAATTGGAGAAGCTGGAAGAACAACCAGAGCATCCATGTTGCACTGGTACTGATGTTTGTTGGGAAAGCTGAGAACCTGGTGATGACAGAACATGAGGAACATTCACACATTACTGCCAAAAGACTTTAAGAGACAGCAGTTACACTGTGTAAATGAAAAAAAAAATATATGTATATATTTTATCATGATCCTAATCACCTTCATGTACATTGTATTTTATGAAAATGTGATCAGACAAATTCACCCTGAAAACCTCATTAAACCAATCTCGGTTGGTAATGATCATCTTGAGAATTTGTGCCTCCATCACACACAAAAAGCGAAAACACTGTCTTTTCAAAAGGAAGGCAAAGGACTGTCCAGAGTATTATACATAGTCTGTATGATTTCAGTACGTGCTAGGAGAACAATATCCCTGAGAATACTGAAGAGGTAATACTCTGAAGTGAGTTTGTTAAGAATAAGTATAATCAAATCAATATAATTTCATTCTATAAAGCAGTAGGTCTTGTGGATTGAAGAGAACTGAGTCTCTGGACTTAAGAATGGCTTTCTACACAGTGTCTCATAACAATTTCATCAACAAGCTGAAGAGGTATGGTTTAGGCAAAAGTAAGTACTGTAAGATTGCAGTATACTACTCATTGTAAAAAACGTTTTCAAAGAGTATCAATTGCTCTTGGTAAAAATGGGTGAACAGAGTATAGGTAAAGTGCAGCTTTCCAGAGCACAGTCTTAAGAATAGCAGTACTAAAATATTAATCAATAGCAAGTACTCATGTAATAGAATTAGAGAACCTTCATTAATCTAATTATGATAAACTTTTGATGTTGAGTGTTTTGGAGAGGCCTGCAACCTTTTTTTTTTTTTTTAAACAGAACCAAAATTTACTATTATCTTTTCTAATTGGAATAACCTTTTGAATCAAAAGAAATTCACTAAGAATAAGCACAAACTTCTTACCCATCTGAGAAAGAGCAATTGTAATAACATAACAGGAAGATAGACAAACTCTACAGAAAGACAGCAGCATGTTTACAGCAGCTTGCAACAAGAATCTAGTCTATTATCAAGGAGCAGCTATTCTCTCGTATACAACAGGAGTATAATACAAAAAGTCACCTACAGTACTTTTCTGACTACTCTTCCTTCTGAGTCTTCAAATTGTGTTGTATGTATGACTGAGGGCAGTACATCAAGACATGCAGACAAATTAGAATTCAGGTAAGAGCAAAGACAATTAGAAGCTTAGAAATGCTGAGTTTTGTAAAGATGATAGCAAGATGCAGCACTGTTCAGTCTGTAGAAAATGATTGGTGGAAGACATGATAACAGCCTTTGATATGTAAATGAAAGCTATACAAAAAAAAGTACGTGAATATTTTTTCCTTGCCTACCAGAAAGAAGTCAAGAAGTGTTATACCTAACTCCAACAAAAATGATTCATGCAAAACATTCAGATTAAAGCTTTCTAGCAATAGGAATCAAACAGGTTGCATGGCAAGAGAAAGGAAACTATTACTGAAATTTTAACAAAAGAATGCATATAAGTTACAGGAAGTAATACTGGCACAGCTCATCCTACATGAGGGTAAGAAGATGAGAAGCCCCCAAGTCCTTTCCTGCTTTATTCTCCGAAATCTTAGAATATTCCTCTGGAAATCTTTCCAAGTTTTGTACTGGATATAAAGAAATTATTATTTATTTTTATTAACAGACTGCATTGTCATTTGTTTTTGAACAGCATAACTTCATTTAGAGTTCAATCTTCAACAGATAGCATATGAAACAGGTAAAGAAGAACATATATTTGGAACAGACTGTATTCACTTTCCACGTACTCTTTCAACAGACTTCAGGGAAGAGTCCCACCACTTTCTCTGTAGTTTCAAATGCCATATGAAAAAATCAGCTTTGTCTGTTCTATCTTAGAACTACTGTATTCAGAAGCATCTTTGTGTAAAAAGGTAAAACCTGAAGAAGCAAGAATGAATGCCTATTTTGGCCTTGTCAGAAAACACATTGGATTAAATTTCTTCCAACTTTCTTTCAAAGGAGAGAGGGAGATGGTGTTTTTTACTTAACAAATACCTTTGGCAGCACTGAGGTCTGCAACAGAGCTTTGAAAATATTCTTAGTTCTCCTTGAAACCCACTATATGCAGAGACCAAGTATAAAAGAATACTAGGGAAGTCTTAAAAATCCCTAAGAAAACAAAAGTAATCTTTCCAAGTTATTCAGAAAATAATTAAGCACCCACACTAATTTGGAAGATAATATCCTCTAAATAAAATATAGTTATGGCTGTAGTTTTCACTGTCTTATAAAATGTTGGAAGGCTATTGTGAAATATTTCCTGTAAGAGAAAGATTAACAATTTCTGGAGGGAATATAACTTAGTTCTTGAGGTGAGAGGGATGGGACACAGAATACTATAGTTTAATAAGGGCTGTTGTTATTCCTTACAGATGTTTCCCAAGGAGTTCAGGAAACTGTATGGAAACAGAACTACAAATATTCTCTTTGGAAATCAGTGGACTAAGAACCTCATGGAAGACTTTTCTTTCTACACATCTTTAGAAGTTGTCTTTAAAAAAAAGTGTTTTCTGAAGTTCCAGAGTGGTAGGAAAGTAGAACAAATAAATAAAGGGTTTTAATAAGTAATCCATCTTGGGTAATGGATTCCATAAAATATTTTATGAGATCAACAGAAGGAAATTACTCCTTGCTAATTCTTCACAGATGAATTCATAGAAATGAATTTTCCATGAAAGCAGATGAGATAATAGATGACAGCATGAAAGCAGAGCCGCTATTCTGTGTATATAGCTAAAAATCTAAAATTTACATTAAAAAGAAAGGAATAGAGTCCAGCCTAGAACTTTCTGCATAAAACTCCTGCTGCTCTATTACCATTACAAGAACAAAAGAGTTGAAGCAATTTCTGTAACAGAGAAACTTTACTCCATTCAGTACGTGAATAACCAACCAAAAGAGCAAACATGATTTCTGTCACCTCTCAAATATTTTCCTGAGTTACAAATAAAACTTCTTCCCCAGATTCTGTCAGACAGCTATTGTTCAGTCTTGTTTCAAGACTGCGCAACCACATTCTCCAAATTTCCAGAAGTCCTTGCAATTTCCATGTCAAAAGTACAGAAATGCAGTCTGTACCTGTATGTTCAGTAATTGCCTCATGTTTCTATATATAAAAAAGCTTAGATATTGTAATACCCTTCCCTGAGATATTACTCTTGATTCATGATACCTAGTGCCATTCTTTTCATCCTCCCAAACAAACAATTACATGTTTTGCTGATGTTCTTTATCACCGTTTGCAACTTGTCAACCAAACTTTCAAAGGCTCATGACAGCAGCCACAAAAAACTCAGTATAGGTACTTGTTTGTTCATCACTGGAAAATTTACCAGCATAACCAACCACTTTCACTTCAAAGCATAGCCAAAACCTCACTGCCAGGGATCACGTATTCTAAGCAATATTGTAATTATCTACACCTCTTCAATACATTTATAAAGTGCTTGATTAGAGGAAGTAATGCAAGGTTCTTGCAACATTAAGAACTGGCTCTCTCAATCAAGGTTCATTAATCTCAAAGGCGGCACAATGGTATCACCATTAATAACAGTATTTCAGTCATGTGCTTTATCAATGTAAATCTAATATACAGGTAAATAAATCAAAAAATTCCTCTTGCACTTTTTCAGCCCCTCTAGTGCTGAAACTTCACAATCTGAATTGCACAATCAGATTGTTTTCAGAAACAATCTATAGAGATATCCCTTCAAAAAGGGTTCTGAGACAACCAACTGAAACAGCTGCAATTTAAAAAAAAAAATTCAAATGTTCTTCTGGCTGAGTGGTAATCATATATCTGAATGGAAGTAGCTCGGATTCACAATGATCTGAATGTTCTATGAACAGATTTTGTGTAATGAGTTAAAGAAAACACATTTAGTCTCTGCCATTTTTACAAGTCTTAAAACAAGTCCTTTAGCACAAGACTGACTAATATAATGATGCTGCTGGCATGCTATACCAATACTTCTCACTTGCATTTGAGCCACATTTTTTCCATCACTGTCTAACACAGTATACGTCTAGAGAAGATGAACCATAGAGATCACTTAGCAGTCACAGGATAATAGAATAATACAGTTAAGAAGGGACCTTAGGAAGTCTTTAAGTCCATCCTCCTGCTCCAAGCAGGGTGAACAAGGTCAGACCATTACACAGGGCTTATCCAGACTGGTCTTGAAAACCTCCAGGAAAGGAGAATGCATAGATTCTCTGGGTAACTTTTTCCAAGGGTTAACTATCCTGATAATGAAAAGAAGTTCTTATATCCACTCAAAACCTCCCATTTCAGTTTATGTCCATTGTATCTCATCCTTTTCTCCACACCACTGCAAAGAGCCTAACTCCATCTTCCTGATAATCTCCTTATAGGTCTGGGAAGGCTGCTCTAAGCTCCCCACACTCCAAAGACTTGATTTATCCAGGCTGACAAAGCCAAACTCCCTCACCTGCTCTGTAATCTCCCCCATTTTCTGTTCTCCCTATCAACCTAACCTGACCATCCAGAAAGACTCAGTTTTGTTCCAGGGTTAAAAGAAAAGCAAGTACCATTGCATCTTTTTACGATTGCCATGAAAATACACAAGCACTGAAGACCTGTACTAGAAAAATGTGCCCAAACCCCTACATTGCTAAGTATCATGCATCTCAGTCATTGCTTTGTAAGGATAATATTATAAACAGAAGTATGTGTTCTAGATTTTAGCATAAATAATTATTTTGAGCAGATTTTTTCTGTTCCATTTCAACTGATATTTTGCCCTATTCCTTCTCCACAGCTAACGTTTTCAGGCTTTGTTTATACTATATGTGTATAGTGTTCATTGAACTATTTTAATTTCATGTTCTTTCAATTTTATGATTGCAATTAAGACAACAGTTGTATGTTAAAATACTTTTGAGCTAGTTAACAGTTCAATACTCGTAATGCTGCCTTGAAACCATTTGTTATGCAGAGTAACTGAAACCATTCTTATAAACAATTTAGTCTTCCTATTGGAAAGGATTTAAAATCCTTCTGTCCTCCATTAATTTGAGCTACTTTTTGAAGTATCTATAGTCAACTTTCAGACCTTCAGAAATTTCTGCTGGATCAGGGCTCAAAATAATTTTGTTACTGAAATCTACTGACATACTCTCTAGTACTATTTGAAAACAGAAGTCAGAAGGACTAACTAAATACCTCTTTAAATTCTCTGTTCCTTCAAAGTGGGAAAAATACATTGATATATATGACTGCTAGACTACCTTTAGGGGTTCCATCACTTCCAGCTGGAGAGCAGACTGACTGTGGTGACCTCAAGGAAAAAGATGCAGCATTCCTTATTGAAGGATCGCCATCCTAAAGTGACAATGATAAAAATTAACATTATGAACATGAACATTTCATAAAATAAAGTCTGAAATTAGTACATACACTGATAAAATGGGTTGGATGAAAAATCATACAACAAATATTAGAAAAATATTTATTTTTATAAAAATCTTTATCATTTTGACTGCTGTGCAGGCAATGTTCCAGAGCACAAGTGTCCTAAGAATGTATCACCTGAATATGCACACAAAAATAAATTTATGTACATATCTTTTAGCTGAAGTAATCACTTTTGGCTGACATTAAGATTCCATTTACAAATTTTTTGTTACAAGCACTTGAAGTAAAAGGCTAATAAGCAGAAGTATGAACTCTATATAATAAAAACAACTGATACTGAGCATAAAAAGTCTATTTTTAAAACAAACTGAACATTTTTTCTACTTAGCCTACCCTTAAAGCTTATCTTGAATACCATTGTACTTTCACATTTAAGCGAACTTTGTATTTATCCTCTCCAGGATACATACATCAGGACTGAACAAAATCTGTAGCATGCCCATTGCAGCAGGTGAGGCAGTCATGTGTATGTCACAACTTAAGTGACTTTATCAAGTGATTTGCCTCCCTTAAGAGTTAGATAGGAAACAACTTGATGGCAATTCAGAGAAATTTCCCAACAGAACAAAAATAAGTTCTAGTGTATTTTCAGTTTTGCACAAAACAACTTGCTTTAATGGAATTCCTAATTTCTAACAAACTTCACAATATATACCAATTACAATGTAAGGACGTTCATCCTCTAACTTTAAGAATGTAAATGTGACTTTTTTCCTCACACTACCTTAAAATAAAATATGAAAGCCCCTATTCAGATTCCCATTTTAATAATTTTTTTTTTCAGTCAATTTCATGGTGCCCTCTGCTGGTCAAGAACATACTAATTCAGTCAAGGACCTTACTACATTTAAAATTTTATAGAACAGTATTTCACAGTGTTAGGATTGTTTTTTAAACAATGTCTATAGAAATTTTTGGGGAAGAACAAGTTAACAACCCTTATATCTATGAAGAGACCATTTCTGCAATTATTAACAAATTGCAAAAAGTATATTTTTTAGAGTAAAGTCATGCAAGGGAAGCTTCCAAAGTGGTTTGTTAATATTTTTCCTAATAAAATTCTGATTCTTGGTTATTTCAGTAGCTAATATGTAATGTGGCTCATATTGAGGTATCTATGCAGACACACACAGTTCTTTCATATAACTTTTTTTTCTTCACTCTTTTTTTTCTACCCTGAATTCTCTGCCCTAAATACTTTTTATTTTTACGACCATTTTCAACTTAATTAATTGAATGTTAGAAGGCTCAACTGTAATTAACTTTCTACAAGTTTCTATGAAAAAGTTAGCAGCAGGCAGTAAGCCAGAAAGCTAAACTGTCATTTGAAGGAGATAGAAGCCTGCATAGACAGTCAACCATACACTCCCTTTGGCAATAGCCAAACAGCAAATTCTCCCATGCCTAGCAGCAGACTAGACACCATACATGTTACATCTTGTGAAGGCATAATTCTCACTGCTTAGAGCAAAGGAATGAGTTTGAAATTTATGGATTGAAGGTGCTTATACAGCATATAATATGAATCAGCAAGAAACCAAATTTCATTAGTTTCACCATCCACGGGCAACTTAGAAAACACTTCCATTAGATTTTTTTTTGCCCCCACAGCAAACTGAATCTAAAACTCATGCTGTACTATTAAACTTATTTTTGCAACACTGCTTGCAAAAAGAGTTGTTTCCTCACATGAAGAAAGCCTCATGTGCAAAGAAATCTAATATTCAGATTCAACACAATAAAAAGAATTACACCTTAAACTTATATGTGTGTGATTGCTAGTAAAAATGATTTCATATCCTGGCATATGAATTACTGATTTACTTACAACTTTAAAAAATAGTTTATTAACTCTTTAGTGTATATATTTTTATTAAGACAGGAAAGGCCCTCTACCCATAATCGCCAAGGACACAGGCAAAGACATCTTTCATTAGGTTAACTAAATGTATTAAGTAGGTAGATAACCTTCCAGGTACAAATGGCATTACTTTTCTAGCTGATAACTTTCCAGAAGCGCTCATTTGCTTTTTCATAGTTCAGAGTTTCATCAAATGGTAAAACGTAAATGCAAACTTACATTTGAGGGATGCTCTGAAGTTTTGCAAAGAATGGTTCTTAAATTGAGTTTATGTGCAATGAACTTCAGGGGTGTATTACCTGATTCTGTATACATCATGTATTGCAAATACAAAACATCCTGTAACTATTCACAATTTTTAATGTAATAAATTCCTTAAAGTAAAGGATTATTAAAGCTATTAATTTGTAGGATTTAATAATCCTCATTCGTAACTGTATCTATACCAAAGATCACAATGCTTCTGAAAAGGCTGCAACATCATGATTAAACTTATTATTCATACATAGATGCAAAACTTTAATTACTCCAAATTCTTCAAACTGTTTTCTATATTATAGCTACTAAAATCATCTTTTAAAAGTACAATTACAAATAAAAGTGCAAGTTTATACTTTTTACTAGTCACAGATCATTTTGAGTCGCAAGGGACCCATGAGGATCATCAAGTCCAACTCCTGATTCCACACAAGGCAACCTAAGAGTTAAGTCATATATCTAAAAGCACTGCCCAAATGTTTCTTGAACACCAACAGGCTTGAAGCCATGACCCTGGGGGGCCTGTTTCAGTGCCTGACCACCCTCACAGTGAAAAACTTCTTAATATCCAATCTGAACTTCCCCTGGCACAGCTCTAAGCTATCCCCTCACATTCTACCACTGGTCATCAGAAAGAAGAGATCAGCACCTCTGTCTCCCCTCCTGCTCATGAGGATGTTGTAGACAGCAGTGAGGTCACCCCTCAATCTTCTCTAAGCTGAAGCAAATATCCTCAGCTGTTCCTGGTAAGTTGTGACCTCTAGTCCTTTCCCTACCTTTATTCCCCTCCTTTAGCACATTCTAATAGCTGTACATCATCATTATATTGTGGAGCCCAAAACTGCACACATTACTCAGGGTGAAGCCACACCAGTGCTGAGTTCAACAGGGCAACCATTTCTTCTGACTGTCTAGGAATAGTGTGCTTAATGTACCTCAGGACATAGTTGGCCCTTTTGGCCACCAGGGCACATTGCTGACTTATATGGAGCTTACTATCAACCAAATCTCCTAGATTCCTTTTTGCAGGACTGCACTACAGTCACTTGTCCTGCAGTCTATATGTACATCCAGGATTACATTGTTCCAAGTGCAGAATCTGGCATTTGCTCTTGTTAAGTTTCATATGGTTGGTGATTGACCTGTGCTCTAATCTATAAAGATCTCTCTGCAAAGCCTATCTACCCCTAAGGGAATTAATGGCTCCTCCCAATTTAGTATCATCTGCACACTTAGTTGGTGTGCACTCAACTCCTTTGTCTAGGTTATTGAAGAGAACTGGCCCTAAAATTGAACCCTGGGGAGCGCCGCTTACTGACTTGCCACCAGCCTGATGATGTTCCAACGTTTACTACTTCTCTTGGAGCTTGACCCTTCTGCCAGTTCCTCACCCATTCTATTGTTTATACAATGTCTAGCTGTATACTGGATGCTTTGTCCAGAAGGATGTTGTGAGAGACAGTATCAAAGGCTTTGCTAAAATTCCACCCCCCCACCCCCCAAAACCATATCCACTACTTTCCCTTTGTCGACTAAGTGGGTAACCTTGTCATAAAAGGATGATTTTCCCTTCATAAACCCATGCTGCTTTTGACCGATCGTCTTTCAGGTGTTTTTCAATAACTCCCAGAATAATCTTCTCCATAATTTTACTACACACCAAAATGAGATTGACAGGTCCATAACTATCAGGGTCTTCTTTCTTGCCCTTCTGGAAAATTGAAGTAGCATAAGCAAGCTTCCAGCCAACTGGAACCTCTCCAGATTCCAAAGACCATTGATAAAAAACTGAGAGGCCTTAAAGTAACACTGTCCAACTCTTTCAGTACCCTGAGATGAGTTCCATCCAGCCCCATAAGACCTATGTGCATTCCGTCACAGCAGCAAATCCCATTCTAGTTCAACATCATCTGGGAGCTTATCACTCTCACAGCCACAGTCCTCCAACCCAGGACTCCAGATATCTTAAGACCAATTGTTGGTGTTAAAGACAGAGGAAAAGAAGACATTAAATGTCAATGTCTTCATCCCTATTTGCAGGGGTGACCAACCATCAAGTAGTGGACCAATGCTTTCTTTCAGTCTTCCTTTTGCGGTTAACATATCTTAAAAAGCCTTTGTTGTTGTTGTCATCCACTAAAACACTAGGCTCTTCAACTGAGCTTTGGCTGTATGAGCTTTCTCCCTACAACGGCACACAACATCTCTGTACTCCTCTGGCTTAGGCTGACCTTGCTTCCCAAGTCTATACAAATTCTTTCAATTTCTTTTACACCTTGGTTCTTAAAGGAGATCCCTCAACAGCCAAGCTGTCCTTCTACCCCACTTGTCTTTCAATACATTGGAATTACCTGCTTCTGCACTCTTAAAAAATGGCTCTTAAAAAGTGACCACCATTTATGGACCTCCAAAGAAGATTGCCAGGAGACCTTATTAACCAGTTCCTTGAGATTAAAGTCTGCTTTCCCAGATTCCAGTGTGCCAAAAGTTTTTCTTGTACCACCAGAGATTTTAAACTCAACCATTCCATGATTTCTGTGGCAAAAACGGACGCCGATCATCACTTCATCCACAAGACTGTACCTATTTATGAACAACAGATCTAGGAAGGCACCTTTCCTTCCTAGTCACCTCCCTTAGTACCTGTATCTAAAAGTCATCTTCTATGTGCTTCAGAAATTCACAAGACCTGTTTGTGTCTGCTTTATGATAGTCTCAGTTAACATCTAGGAAATTGAAGTCACCCATAATGACAGGGGCAACTGATGTAAATATTTCCCTTAATTCTTTATAGAATACTAGATCAGTGTTATCATCCTGGTTGAGTGATCTATAGACTCACACGACATCTGCTTCATTAGCTTTTCTCCTAAATCCTAAAGCCCAGAGGCTCTCAACTGTGTCATCCAAACAGCAAGCACTGTACAGTCCAACCCCACCTTTATATACAGAACTACCCTTCCATCTTGTCTACACTGCTTCTCTCTCCTAAGAGCCTACAACCACCCATCACAGTGTTCCAGTCATAGGACATTTCCAACCAAGTCACAGAATCATGAATGGTTTGGGTTGGAAGGGACACTTTAGGATCATCTTGTTCCAACCCCCCTGCCATGAGCAGGGACACTTCCCATCAGATCAGGTTGCTCAAAGCCCCATATCCAACATGGCCTTGAGGATTTGCAGGGATGAGCAGCCTGTTCCAGTGCCTCACTACCCTTCCTCACAGGAATGAATTTCTTCCTTTTATCTAATCTATCCTCTTTTAGTTTAAAGCCATGGCCCCTTGTCCTCTCACTAAAAGCCCTTGTAAAAAGTCCCTCCCCAGCTTTCCTGTAGGCCCCTTTACGTACTGGAAGGCTGCTATAAGATCTCGCCGGAGCCTTCTCTTCTCCAGGCTGAACAACCCCAACTCCCCCAGCCTGTCTTTGTAGGAGAGGTGCTCCAGCCCTCTGATCATCCTCATGGCCTGCCTCTGGTCTTGCTCCATCAGGTCCATGTTCTTCTTATGTTGGGGGCCTCAGAGCTGAACACAGGACTCCAGATAGGAGTTCTTATGAGAACAGAGCAGAGAGGGAAAATCCCCTCCCTCACCCTCCTGCCTACACTGCTTTTGATGTAGTCCAGGATATTGCTGGCTTTCTGGGCTGCAAGCACACATTGCTGGCTCATGTTGAGCTGCTCACCAATCAACATCCCCGGGTCCTCCTCAGGGCTACTCTCAATAAAGAGCACAGATAGCCGGGGAGTCTCACTTGTGCCAGTAATGTCATAGCTCTGAGACAGAGTCAAAGCTTCTAGTTCCTCTTTATGCCTCATACTGTGTGCATTGGCATACAAGTGTTTCAAACATGCTCCAGCGTACTTGGTACATTGTGGTGCAGACTGAAGGTTCTCATCAGAACACTGCCCCACATTGTCATGCCATCCTATAGTTTATCACTAGTAAGCTTGACTTCATCCCTTTTCCCCCTTCAAACCTACTTTAAAGCTCTTTCAAACCAGCCCCACTAACTGATCAGCAGAAATACTTTTTCCTCTTTGAGGATGGAGAATCCTGTCAAGCCTCAGGAAGAATGGTGTTGCATAGACCATCCCAATATCAAAACCCCCAAAATTCTACCGGTGACATGAGCGTTGGAGTCAGATATTCATAAGCTGTATCCACCTTTCCCTTTTAATATCGTTCCCTACATCTAGAAGGACAGAGAAGAATAATACCTGTGTTTCTCATTCCTTCACCAATCCACCCAGTGCCCTGAAGTCCCTTTTGATTGCCCTTGGACTCCTCATTACAACTTTGTCACTACCAACATGGAAAAAGCAAGAGCAGATAACAATCTGAGGGCTGTACCAGGCTAGAAAGTTTCCAGGGAATGACCTTAACCTAAGCCCCAGAGAGTCAGCAAACTTCCCGAAAAGGCAGATCTAGATGGCAGACTGGACCCTCTGCTCCCCTCAGGAAGTCACCTACGGCAATAACCCACTCCTTTTTTCTTTATGGTGATGGTCATGATGCAGGGGATTGGCTGACCTGACCTTGGTGACTCCTCTAGCACAGATGGGTCATCAACCACCTCATCATGTCCCTGAACTTCCAATTCCAGAGCCTCACAGATGTGTATATGGGCACCTGGGAAGCCAAGGTAGACAAGGAGGAATTTCTCACACTGCCCTAAGCACAGACTTGTTTCCATTCACCTCTATCCCTCATCACTGCCTTCTGCCTGGTGGAGAGGCCACAGGCTCTCCCTTGTCGTCTGCTATGCCTGGTTGACATTTCTGTTCCAGTGATGACAGACTGAAGTTCCACCAGTCAATTTCTTTCTCAGACTCCTGGATACTCCTCAACCTGTTCACTTCCTCCCAAAACTCAGCCACCAAGCCGAGCAGTTCTTCTGCCAGGGCACACCTCCCCCAGGTATTCTTGCTACTGCCCTCAGACACTAGTAGAAACCTTGGGCACACACTGCAACACACACTGTGGCCTGGATGGCTGTGCGTTCCCTTGGGAGTTCTGTCTGGACAGCTGCATCAGTCCCAGTGGGTGCTAATATTGGAGGGTACAAAGAAGACATAGCTTGGAGTGGTCAACCTTGTTTGAGCTCCCTCGGAAGGGATTATGACTGTGGACCAAGGGTGTCAGGAGTGAAGAAACACTCTTGGACAGCCACCAGGTATCTTGCAAGCATCACACTCCTCCCAGCACGTAGCAGCTACTGGTATGTGCCTCACCTGGTTTGAACGAGCAGGGGAAGCAACTGGCAGTGCCCAGCTCTCACCTGCCTCTCTCTTGAGATCTGCTGCCTGCCAGACAGTCACTCCTCACACACAGCATGAGGGTGCTGAGGCCCAGAAACCCCCTCAGAACCACCACCATCCCCCCAAATACCTTGCAAACCTCACCTTCTTCTCAGCAGGTGGCAGGTGCTGAGAGACTTACTGCTTTTTACCTTTAGCATTTCACCAATTAAACTGAACAATGATGGTATGTTTCACGTTTTCACAGCCTGTAAATTCTGAATGAGTTTCATTTCTAAGTTCTCTTGAACTTGGATGAGGCTGCATTGTTTGAATGACAAAATTAGTGAACGTTTTTAAATATCTTGAAATGTAAACACTAAAATAAATTATCCTAATAATAAAGTTTTCCAAAAATCTTGTCTTAAAAGCAAGATTCTGTTGATAGGGTACCTTTAACACAGTTAGGGAATATATGCATACTTAATGCCAAGAACAGCTTCCTATTTATAAGAATTTGCACTGCTGAAACAAGGACTGGGGAAAAAAACATCTGAAATTGTGTATTATGATAAATTCCTTCAATACAAAATTATTTTGTTTCAAATACTACTTCCTAGCTAATAATTTTATTCAGCATAATAATTCTCTTTAAAATAAAATAAAGTCTAATAAAACTAGTGATCCTCTCAGAGTTACCCACAGTTTTTTTAAGCTAAAGAAAACACTTTAAGGGGGGGCTATTTGCCACTAACTTTTGATGAAGCCTTTTAACTACTGCTATGCCTACTGCTGTAGGCATCATTGTGACCACACTGTTAAGACAGATGGTCAAAAACTTCAGTGCTTTCCCCTTAAGAGATGATAAGGGATTGTGTCAAGCTTGTAAAGAAGAACCCCCCATCAAGCTTCATCTGCAGGATGAGATTCTCATTAAGATGAAAATTAATCAATAGTTTAAACAACAACAACAAAAACTGTGGGAGAAGTTCGCATTCAAGATTTCTGAAAGAATTTCTGCTGCAAAAACTATAGTCACTAAGGGAAAATTTCTTTAAAAGAAACCAGACCACCATAAAACACGTGCAGACCAGTAAGAAAAAATGTCCATAGGAACTCTTGCCATTGGCAACACTACAATGCTACCCAACACGTTATTCAAATACGTCAAATCTAATTGAGAATTACAGGTGTTTTCAGAGAGACATATCAACTATGCACCTATCTAGAATCCAGTATTGTTTGCATCAATATATTGATGTAGAGTAAATGTAGCAACATTCTACCGTTTCTTTAAATTTTTTATGTGTTAAACTCGCATATATAAAAGATAACTTACTTTCATAATTTCAACAGAATTAATGTTAAAAACTGTTCTAAAGGAAACAGGTATCTTCCAAATAAAATAAAGCCTCACATGTTGAAGTTGCACAGTTGACCGGACATGTCTGAAACTTAAAAATGTTTTCAGCAGTTTTATACATCAACAACAGCACAGTAAAATATCTGACTCTTAAAGCAGATTAACACATTTGCTTTATCAAAATAAATCAATTTAGGGAACATACATCACTGCTTAGTCTGTGCACCATCTGTAGGTAGTCTTCATTTGAGCCATGTCTAGAATTATCAGCATGATGATTAGCTGAATTTCCAGACAACTGACTTGAAACTTTATTTTCATGGAGATTCCTCATCCCAGCTGTGACAATGGGACTGGACACTGAGGCTGAAATATAAAAAATGTAAATAATTATACTGATACAAACATACTCTCATTAACTCTTAAAGGTTTCACAAAAAAGCAACATAATTGTGGATATTAGTGAGTTGGATACAAGAGGTCTGGAATCTGAAGAAGAATAATTTTTACTTGATTTAATCCTTTTGCCATAAATACCTTGAATAAAATCAAATACCTAAGATCTGAATTTTCAAGAGGACTCAAAATCTAAATTCCATGTACAATTAGTCAGGCTCTCTCCACATCTATCCTAATTACCGTCAGTATCAGTTTCTTAAAGACTATAACAAACTTTATTTTCTTCTATATAATTTGTATTCAGTACCTTTAGTATACAAAACTTCCAAGGTTTTAATGAGACATGCAACACTGCATACAGAACAGTGATATTCGTATATACACAAGCATATATATATATATATATATATGTAAATATTCCAAGCGCACCACTAAACTTTAAAACAGATTATTTAGAAGAATCTAATGAGAATTCTACTTAACAACAAAAAAAATGACTAGATATTTAACAGTGTTCATGCTGTTCAAGATTGTATTTAGAAAAGGGGAGAACACAGAAATCCATTTATTCTGAAGGTCATCTTTGACAGTTACTGTATACTCTGAGCATAATTCTAGCCAACTGAGTATTAGTCTAGTCCATATTACAAAGGTTTGGTAAGGCTAGATAAGCTGGCAGCAAAACTTAATTACACTAGCACAAATGAGGTTTTTGCTAGTACAGATAAATGATGGCTATAGCTATCAAAATTTTTTTTGGTTTGTTCTGATTTTCTGTTGTCATACATACATGATAACTGCGCAAAATAGCTGTACATAGGGGAGCAACATCTCAAGATATGTTTTAGGTTTTTTTCTTCCCCCCTCTTTTTTTTTTTTTTTTTAATATACTGTAACTCTTAAAGGAGACTGATTGGTGACCTCATTGCAGCCTACAGCTTTCTCATGAGGGGGAGCAGAGGTGCAGGCACTGATCTCTTCTCTCTGCTGACCAGCAATAGGACCCGAGGGAATAGCATAAAGCTGTGACATGGGAGGTTCATGCTGGATATCAGGAAAAGGTTCTGCACCAGGAGTGTGGTCGGGCACTGGAACAGGCTGCCCTGGTAAGCTGTGACAGCACCGAGCCTGCTGGAGTCCAAGAACTGTTTGGACAATGCTCTCAGACATATGGTTTGATTTTTGGGTGGTCCTGTGTGGAGCCAGGAGCTGGACTTGGTGATCCTTGTGGTGCCCTTCCAAATCAGGATATTCTATGACTCTATGATACTCCACACAGTTAGGTTAACAAAGCTAAATTAAAAAACAAACAAACAAACAAAACCACAACAAACCTCTATCAACGCAAAGATTTGAATTAAGCATGTGACTCCTTCACAGAGATTAAAAGCCATGAAAGGTGCACATGAAGGTAAAACTGACGTGATATAGTAGAATATAACAAACATCACATACTTACCTTGCTGCAACTGAGGATGTGGTGTATAAGTTGGAGGATGTGAATATGGCATGTATCCTGCAGGACTTTGAGGAGCATATGGACTAGGCACTGGACTGTTCTGTTGTGCCAAAAATCTGTTACCAGAGCTTGTCTGTGGTGGCACAAACCGGCTAAAAATAAAAGTTGAAAAGTTTTCAGAAGTTGTAAAAGCAAATTTAGACAACCTTATTATTCCTTTTGAAATATTATACCTCTGGAACATTATAAATTCTGGAAAAGACATAAAATTCTGAAGCAATCAAGAACCCCCTTCAAAAGTAGCATTTAATTCTACCAATGCCTTCCCAACTTCAGTTGCTACTTATGAGCCACGGCTTAGGTATTGTATTAGTAAAAGGAAAGAAAAGAATAAAAAGCATTCAGAAGATCTCCACCTAGTGAAAGGAAACAACAACGCAAGTTATAAATATTTACTAAAATAAGGTATGCTATTTCCAAAAGTTAGTTCCACATTATTAGAAGCTTGAATGAAAATGACAGCTCAGGTTTAATTATCAAATAACAACAAGCTTGCTAGGACTAACAAGGAGCCATCTATGTGATTTTTCCAGTAAGATTTCAGAAGAACTGTATCTAACATGACAATAACACCAACATATAGGAATGCAATGGGCAGATACGTAGAACCTGACACAAAGTCCACTGAACCCAACTTATTCTTTCATCGCCTTTATCTTCAACTGATCTTAAAGATAGGATGCCATAAAAATCCAACAGGCTTGTGACAATAATGTATGTTACAACTTACATACTTTCTTGTATCAGTTTTTAAAATAAAAATAGAATAAATACATGTTCTGAATTCTAAGATAGCACTTATGAAGGTATGCTTCCACAGAAGGAAACAGCAAAATATTAAAAGCAAGGATTTTGCAAGGATTTTGAGAAGACATAGCACATTGTAATATCCACAATTCATAAAACCTTCTTCGATATCAATTTTAGATATAAAACTAAAAGTAAAAACAAAACACCACTTGACAGTGTTGTGAGTTTTGTACAAAGTGTTTTATTTGCCAAAACAATTATTACACTAACTTGAAGTGAAATGTGAAATAAAAGTTTATTTTAATAATGATGTCTAATAACTGCAGATTAAATCTATTAACACCCAGTAATGGGACTAAAACTCAGTTTTTAGTCCAGAGTACTTTATTATATTCATAGAGACCTAGGTTATAGGTACATCCTACTGGCTGAAAAGAAGTTGAAAGTTGAAGAGGAAAATGTTGGTCAAGCTACTGGGCCTGCCCTCCTATGTGTGGCCTTTTGTGTAACTGTTAAAGCAGCACTCCATGCTTTAACAAGTCTTCTTTCCTACCCTCCTGTCACACTAGTACATAAGAGACACATATTCATACATGCCAATCTGCCACAGAGAACTAGAGGGGTGGGAGGAGGCAGATGGACACCTTACACAGGTAAGAAAGTCTGCCAAAATTATGAGAAGACATGGACATATGGAATCACATGACATATGGAATCACAACCTCTCTTTATAATACAAACATTATTTAACTGGAAAAAAAAGCGAGTAAGTGCTATATTTGACTTCTACAGCAGTAGAAACTCAGCCTGCTGTCAGATAAATGCAAGATTTATCTTGATCCTGATCTTCTTACTTCCACTCACATACTTGCAACAAGAATTGACTGTCATCGTAGAAAGCATTTGAATTTTGCCGCCCCTCCCTCTCCCCATTTAAAACATTGAATTACCTGGAAGGACTATGTGAGATAGTGGTTTGTTGATAATTGGAAGATGCAGGACTACCACGCATGGAATTCTGAGAAATACTAAACTGCGACATCATAATCCCTATTAAAAAGAAGAAATCAGTGTTACTTTATATGCATTTCCTATTTAATCAAATAAGTCTCTCATATCAGAAATGATTATATACAAAGAGATTGGTAACTTTGTGAGTAGATGTTAATATCTTTAACTGTTAGAAAAAAATAAAAAGTCTAAAGTAAGACGTCTGTTTTACACCATGATACAGAAAAGCACTCCCTAAAGCAGTGTTAATTCAGTTATAAATTTCAACAAGGCTTTATTCCTCTTAAGTTTTTTAAGCTTCCTAAGGCAAACCTGCTAGTAATTAGAAACATCTTATAACAGGACATATACTCACATCCCAGACTAGTGTGTAGGTATCGATTGTGCCAATGAGTAAAAGATTTGGGAGCTTCACAAGTCAGGAGGACACAGAAAACTTATGTCACATTTTTTTGAGAAAAGAGAGCTAACTTTCAACTGCAGTGCACCACTTGCAGACTCGTACAAGATACCTTGTCTTCCGTAATGCCCAAGTGGTTTCTTTCTACCCAGGAAGAAAATCTTTCTATTCCACCTCCAGTACACTTAGAAAGAATATTATCAAAGAAGGTGCTGAAAAATTTTATCACAGAATCATAGAATCATTAAGGTTGGAAAAGACCTCCAAGATCATCTGGTCCAACCAGCACCCTACTACCAATGTCACCCACTAAACCACGTCCCTAAGCACCACGTCCAACCTCTCCTTAAACACCGCCAGGGACGGTGACTCCACCACTTCCCTGGGCAACCCATTCCAATGCCTGACTGCTCTTTCTGAGAAGAAATGTCTCCTCATTTCCAACCTGAACCTCCCCTGGCACAACTTGAGGCCATTCCCTCTGGTCCTATCACTAGTTACCTGTGAGAAGAGGCCGACCCCCAGCTCCCCACACCTTCCTTTCAGGTAGCTGTAGAGAGCAATAAGGTCTCCCCTGAGCCTCCCCTTTTTCAGACTGAACAACCCCAGTTCCCTCAGCCGCTCCTCACAGGACTTGTGTTCCAGGCCCTTCACCAGCTTCATAGCCCTTCTCTGGACATGTTCCAGGGCCCAGAACATGTACACATACTGAGGGGCCCAGAACTGACCACATTACATTACGAAGCAGGGGGCAGGTGCAGGCCTTCCTCAGGCACTGGCAGAGAAAGGGTACAAGGATAGGCAGCAGAGCAGAGCCAAAGTTTCACCTGTAGACTCCCAGAGACTATAGAGTTTTATGGTCACATTCTGGAAATTCAGGAGTTGTACTACCTGGCAGATCACAAGTATTGCAGTGCTTGAAACTAACCCGCATCTTTATTATGGAGATACTAAATCAAATTTTTTTTTTCCTTCCCATTTTTCAATGTAGGTATAAAGAATTTGCTAACAACCACATGACATATTGTGTCCAGTTCAGGGCACCTCAGTTCAAGAAGGACAGGGAACTGCTTGAGAGAGTCCAGTGGAGAGCCACAAGGATGATTAAGGCAGTGGAGCATCTCCTTTATGAGGAAAGGCTGAGGGAGCTGGGTCTCTTTAGCTTGGAGAAGAGGAGACTGAGGGGTGACCTTATTAATGTTTGTAAATATGTAAAAGGCAAGTGTCAGGAGAATGGAGCCAGGCTCTTCTCGGTGACATCCAATGATACAACAAGGGGCAATGGGTGCAAGCTGGAACACAGGAGGTTCCACTTAAATATGAGAAGGACCTTCTTCACGGTGAGGGTGACAGAGCACTGTAACAGGCTGCCCAGGGGGGTTGTGGAGTCTCCTTCTCTGGAGACATTGAAAACCCACCTGGACACGTTCCTGTGTGACCTGATCTAGGTGTTCCTGCTCCAGCAGGGGGACTGGACTAGATGATCTTTCAAGGTCCCTTCCAATCCCTATCATTCTGTGATTCTGTGACTCCGGAAGTTGTAATGGTGCAAGTACAAATAAATTTACACGACTTTCAACCAGGTGATTTTAATGACAAAATCAAATGTCTCATAGCTAAACAGCATCAAAATCCATGTGCAAATTGCAGCTTGGGAAGAGCAAATGACCAACGGAAGGCTGACAGTAGTCCACAATTCAGAGTGCCTTCATCAATCCTTGAATTACTATCACTGATTTCAATTATTGCAATATTTGCACACGAAAAACTTGTTTCAGAAATCCTCCCTGTCACCCTCTTTTCCCCGTTTTACCAGTAGAGATGTGATAATCCCCCAGGAATGCAGCTGTTACTACCTTCCCAGTAGGTGTAAAGTGATGCATTCCAACCAGATTAACACACACAAACTATCCCAGAATAGGAGTGAAAGTCCCTAGTTGTCCTGAAAAAATCAGAGACCTCCATATGTCACTGAAAAGGTCATTTCATTGTCCTGAGTAAAAGAAGGGGACACATCAACTCCTGCGAAGTTTGCTTCAATGGACAGTGGTTGCCTCGCACAGAGGCAGGTGGCAAGGAACCTCCCACCCACAGGTAAAAAACACAGAGATGCGCTTGCAAGTCATCCGTCCCCCAGCCACTTCTTGTACAGTGTTTTTCTTGCTACAGGAAGTTCCCTGAGTCCACGTGCTCCACAGGTTCACATGTTGGAGACGCTCTAACCAGAGGTTAGGATACTCATCAGCTAGTTACATTTTTTTTTTTTTTTTTTGGTGAAACTACTAACCCTTAACTATGAGTGTGGTGAGGCCCTGGCACAGGCTGCCCAGAAAAGCTGTGGATGCCCAAATCCCTGGAAGTGCTCAAGGCCAGGCTGGATGGGGCTTTGGGCAACCTGGTCTGGTGAGAGGTTTCCCTGCCCATGGCAAGGGGTTGGAGCTAGATGGTCTTTAAGGTCCCTTCCAACCCAAACCATTCTGTGATTCTGTGATTAAAATTCATACACAGAAAGCTGACAGAACGTGCCCATATTAAAACTAAACAGATACCATGCCATTTTATATAAACTATACAGATGAAGGTTCATTTTAGGTTTAAAGCAAAGGATGTGCTTTTAAAATACTTTAAAAACATATTTGGTTTCTCCTCCCTAAATTTAGAAAACATTTTGAACCACAGATGTGACATGCATTGGTTTGAAAGATTTTTTTTTTTTTAAACAAGTAATTTAAAAGAAAAAGCTACAGGTTATTCTGTGGCAGACAGTTCTCACTTCTCTATCAGGAGCTGGGGTGAAGGGCGACAAGGAAGGGTGGAGGAGAAATAAAAGGGTGGTGGCATGAGGGGGATGCAATCTAGACAACTTAAAAAAAAAAAAAAAAAAAAAGTCTTTCCAAAGTAATGAAGTAATGATGAAAATGAGGCCGGCATAAAAATAAGCCCCAAAAATTTAGACTAAAAAGGATCTGAAAGTAGTCTATGGCCATTAATTCTAAAATATCTTGTATGTATTTAAGTTCTTGTCATATCACTATGTAGCAGATTTATGGCTGCACTGTGTATGTGCATACCTAAAATATTTTAAAATTTCTTTTAACTGCAACTTCAATTTTGGAAGTTGGTAGTGTTTGATTCTAAGAAAACATTATCCCATTAAAAACACTCCTCTAATAAGTTTTCTTAATATATACTCCCGATTTTGACTATTTTTTAATTTATTTTTGGCTTGGAGAAGAGCAATACACAATTCCATTTCAGCATTCCTACTAAATGCCAAAGAATGCACTACATAAAAATGCAGCTCAAGGTCACAGAAAAAGTCTGTGATCTATGATTCAAGTGTATTACAGCATCACGTATGTTTAAGCTAGGACTGCTGAGCTACAGGTGATTTTTCAGTAAGACAGATGCTCATTTGAAAGTGTACATCTGCAATGTTCTTCCCTTTTATAGGCACACATGAACTTGCATTCTTGTATAAATGGAAAATAATCTAAGTAAACGACACTTTTGGATAGAAGCACAAAATTTTTATCCAAAAAAAGTGCACAAGTTGTGGTAAACAGTTTTAAGTGAATTTTAAGACCTTTCTGAACCCTAAGCTACGCTATGAATACTAAGCGTTAGCAAAACATTATTTCAGTTTACCTTCCAACACGTATCTCTGCCAAAAGACAGAGACAAAGTGTTGAGAGGGAAAATTGGACAGGAGACCAAAACAAAGAAGTGTCCACATAATACCTCGTTCTTGTGCTGTTCACAGAATCACAGAAGGGTTGAGGTTGGAAGGTGCCTCTGGAGGCCATCTGCCCCCTGCTCAAGCAGGGTCACCTACAGCAGGTTGCTGAGGTCTGTGTCCTCAGGCAGCTTTTGAAGATCTCCAAGGACAGAGAACACCACAAGCTCTCTGGGCAACCTATGTCAGTGTTCTGTTACCTGCACAGTACAGAAGCGCTTCCTGATGTTCAGGTGGAAACTCCTGTGTTCCAGTTTGTGCCCATTTGTCCTGGCACTGGGCACTGCTGAAAAGAGCCTGGCTTCATCCCCTTCGCACCCTCCCTTCACATATTTATAAACACTGATGAGATCCCCCTTGAGCCTCATCTTCTCAAGGCTGATAGTCTCTCAGCCTCACCTCACAGGAGAGGTGCTCCAGTCCCTTCATTATCTTGGTGGCCCTCCACCAGACTCTTTCCAGTATGTCCATGTCTCTCTTGTACTGCATAGGGCAGAAGTGGACACAGTACTTGAGCTGCAGCCTTACCCGGCACTGAGTAAAGGGAAGGATCACCTCTCGACCTGTTGGCAATAGCTTGCCTGCCTAATGCAGCCAAGAATACCACTAGCCTTCTTAGTGACAAAGGCACGTTACTGACTCATGTTCAACTCGGTATCCACCAGGATACCTAGGTCCTTTTCTGCTAAGCTGCTTTCCAGCTGGGTGGCCTCCAGTATGCACTGTTTGGGGTTGTTCCTCCTGAGGTTCAGGACTTTGTGATTCTCCTTGTTGAATTCCATGAGTTCGTCAGCTCCACCTCTTCCAGCCTATTGAGGTCCCTCTGCAAGGTGGTCTGCTCGGTTTTGTGTCATCTGCATATTTACGGAGGGTATACTCTACCCCATCATCCAGACCATTCATGAAGATGTTAAACAAGACTGGACTCAGTACTGACCCCTGAGATACTCCACTCATGACTGGCTTCCAACTAGACTTTGCACCATTGACCACTACCCCAGTTTTCAGTCCACCTCACTGTCTCCTCCTCCAGCAAATATTTCAAGAGCTTCTCTATGAGGACCTTATGAGGAACTTATGAATTCCTTATCAATTTACAAATACTGGGCCACAGTACTTACCACTGACTTTACTGTACACTAGACCCAATAGAGAGCAGAAAAATAATATTCAGAAGGAAGGCATTAAAGAAATCAGAAGAGATGAGCTTGAAATACTAGAAGAGAGTCTAAGATTCATTCTTCTAGCTGGTAAAAAGCATTATGTAAGATCTCTAAAAAAACCCCCAATTGTTCTATAACTTAGGACTATGCAGAGATTCGAAACTGCTCACAAAACAGCAGAAAAAACAGCCTTTCCTGACCCGATACAAGCACATAGCTTCCTTTCGCCTTGGAGATCTGAATGGGACATACTGATGCGAATAAGGCTACCAAAACTTGCCGGTATTCAGCTTAAAGACCTACCTATTTCAGGATAAGAGAGTGTGGCCTTTTTCCATTGAAAATGACATAACACTTTGCCTAGCTTTTCCAAACATTTATTCCAAGACCTTTTTCCTCTCAAAACCATTTATCTACGTCTATGAGCCTCCCTTCTTCCTCCTTTCTCTCCAGTTTTCTGATTTCAGACTTAAATTGCAATGCTTGCACTGGCACATGTATTCAGAATTAGGTAAAATACAACTAAACAATCAAGGAATTTTAAAATTCTGATCTGCCCTGATTCTCTGAAACGCTTTAACTTTATTAAAATAACATCAATTATTCTTTTACGCTTCATATTGAATTATTTTTAATTCCATATCAGTATCTTCCTTCAAGCATAGGCCAAGGCATATTTACTAAAGATAGAGGTGCTTTTATTTCCTTAAGGATTACTCATTCCTACCCTACTAAATCAAGCTACAAAAGCATTTCCCTCTCTGAACCACAGCATTAACAAAAGTTAGAAAAAATTAACTAGCTTTGTTTCCTCTCTTTCAAAATTTTCTAATGGAACAAATAATTGCCAAACCAATGTCTTACTTTCACATTGGCAAAAAATTATTTTACCCTACAAAACTGGTGCAAAACTGATTCAAGCATATGTTCTTTGTGGTACCACTCTGCATACTATCAGGATAGTCACAACTCTTCCCACCACTGGAAAAAACATGTTTTGCCATGGCTGCCAATGAACACAGAATCTGGAGGTTGTTATCAGAGCTCAAATTTCAGGATCAGTGAACTTCTAAATATATAGTCCTTAATATAATATATAAGTCCTTAACTTTTTCATTCAAGAAAATGCCTACATTCTTACAAAGAACATTACATGTTCTGTCCTAAGCAAGTTCTTTTCAAATATTATAAGGCTTTTTACTGAGTAGGCTAGGTGAATGAACTTAAATCATCTAATTATTTCTTTTTTCCTCCTTACAAAAACACTCCACACTTTCCATCTGCTGTAAACTCCTATATTTCTACAGTGCTAGCAAAACTTTATCCTCACACTGCAGAAACTGGAAATTCTCTCACTCATTTTATACTTTAGTATTTAAAGAATACATTTCAGGTGCAAGAGAAAATCTCTTCAGATTTAAAACTATCATCTGTCCAACTAATCCTTTGCTTTGTGTCTTCCTTTCTCCATCTTTGCTATCCAGCAGTAAACACCTTAGAAGAGAAATCAGCTGTCAAAACACTACAACCTGTATGGCATTACGAATTGCTGAGAAGAGGAATGCCAGCAAATAACTTATGTATGATTCATTCAACCTTAATCCTTACCCAAGAACTACCACTCACTGCAAAGATAAACTGTAGTTTTACAGATTTTCAGTAAGATCAAGGCATAGTTTTCCAACTTCACTTAGTTACTAAGACAAATATTTGAACTTAGCATGAAAGAAATTCAAATAAAATGTTTTCAAAATAAAATTCAATCAATCCTCCTATAATTACGTTTCTGTGGGTAAATTAAACATTATTTTTACAAAAATACCCCGTAGAGTTATTTCAATGCTTATCCTAATGCAAACACTTGTTGAAGATGACAAGACACATCCTTTGTATCAGTATCAGACACAAGGTAAGGCATAAACATCAAAGATGTAGTCCATATGTACTTGTTGTTAGTATCAGTCCCTTTAACTTACAGAACAACATAAAATACAATCAGTAAGTAATCAGAAATCCTTACCACTTTGTACCCCATATCTGTTTTGCATGCTTTTCTCCCTGAAAACATTAGGATTCCTTGCCAGAATGGCCTGCAGCAAGACTGGTATATCTCCTTCTGGATCATCGCTGCCAAGGTTATCTTTCAATTCTCTGCAATTGTGGAAGTAAGCAAACAAAGAAGCAAATGCATTTTCAAATTTTAAGAAACCATGGTCAAGTAAAACAAACAAACAAAAAAACCCACAAAACAATTAAAATAATTTACTGCTAAAATAAAGGAAAAAAACAAGTCTGCAAAGCACTGTTCCCTGCCTCTATTTTTTTCTCTTCTTTAAAGAATGGAAGGAAAACTATTCCTACCAGTCTTCAAAATTAGTTTCTGTTATTAAGCACATATATCCATGGCTGTCAGTTTCAAGATACTATAAAAGTTTCTTATGCCCCCTTTTGTATTTCTGTAACATCAAGAAAGTATTGTGGTAGTGAAAAAAAGATATACACGAATGTATAATATTGAGGTGGTATATTTTATTACAAAAATTGACATCACAGAATTCCCTCTGAACTATTAAATATCTAATAGATTTTCTACAAATACATCAGTGTTTTCATTTGTTGTTTGCTTGGGGTACTTTTAAAAACTATGTCCATTTGCTCAAGATAATTTATTGAAATATGTAGGAAAAAGACAGTGCTGTCAACATAAGAAAATTCAAAGGACAACACGCAAAACCGAACAAAACAAAGTATACATTAACAAAAAGTGGACACTTGCTGATTCAATTCTTACAATGCTAAAGGTCAACACCTGATCAGGATCTTACCAGTAAGTTTCTTTCTGTGTACTACTAGATATATAATTTGTCTATATGCATTATTCACCACACTGGAATATAAGTAACTGTTGCACAGCCAATACCACCGTTTGTGCTCATAACTAGCATTATGGAACAAGCAGCAGATCCATAAAAACACACTGTTACCCTTCAGGGCTACTTGACTGAAACAACTGACTCTTACACAGTGTTAATCTGCTAAGAAAGCCTAATAAAACAAACTGCATGTTCTGATCTTCAGATTCTCACAAACATCCCTCTCAATCCAATTCATTTTAATCTCAAGGAATAAGGACAGTAATGTGATATAGCTTAAGTTCAAAATACATACATGTGATCTGTTGACACCTGATTGAGACTGTGGACAAGCTGTGAAACCAGATTTTCATCCCTGCAAGCCAGAAGGCAGTTCACCTCTTCAGCTATCCGTCCATTGAAGAGTAGGCTTTTTGTTGTTGTAGCAGGTAAAGGTGATGGAAGAGGCAGCTGGTTCAAAACTGTTATTAGAAGACAGAAAGAAGTTCCAAATCATTTCACAGAACACAATCATACAAAGATGTACAACCTCCTGGTTCATTCTTCTCCTGTTGTATTCACTTCTATGCAAGTTGCCTTCTCAAGAAAAGGCTAGTGTTGTTGGTTGGTATGATCATTACGGTGTTAATTCACTCAAAATATCTATACACAAATCTTGGTAAAAGGATTTATACGTTTAATGAAAGACCCATCTCAGTATTTCAGTTAGATTACAAATGAGCATACGACACTTACAGAGTGGATTCTTAGCTCTACATGCATAAGAAGGACGTATATCAAATCATAAACCTTAATCAAATGATTGGTAGTATTATATACACAAGAGAAGAGTAAGCCGGAAGAGGACAAAAAGCAACCTATAAGATAAGTCACTTTCATGGATACAAGAAAACAAGCTGACCCAGACTTCCCAGGGTGATTAAGGCTCTGAGATAATGGTTTTAACTAAACAATTAGAAATAGTTTCAGAAAAACAAACAAACAAGCAAAAAACTAGATGTAATATACTCTTTCAACTTTTCTTTGTAGTTTATACTTTGAAATTCTGAAAGAAAAAAAAGAGGGGGAGGGATTCCAATTTTTTCCCCTATGCAATGTGTCTTTATTGTATTTAGAAACATATTTTAATTCAAACAAAATGCATATTAAAAATTGCGTTTATTAATTTCTCTATATTACATTGAATGTACCAGAAACCTGAAAAAATTAACAAGATCAGCAAAACATACTCATTTATTACTACAGAATAAATTCCAGCTAGTGAACTGAGCCTATTCTACCGCCTGTAGTCATCACACCCTCCATATTTTTAGGACAACATGTCTTGTCCATTCCACTTCCTTCTTTTCACATAGACAAAAATAAGGGGAAACAATGACAAGCCGTTCTTTTTCACCTACTCCAGAGTTTCTAAACATCAGATGAATACTACAGATAACAAAGCACATACACAACTAGTACAAGGGATGATCCACCCAAGATAGTTCAGTATTTCAAAAACTTCTGTGCAAGGAGTTTGGCCAGTGACTTCTACCAATGATGTATTTTGACTTTCTTTAGAACCTTTTAGGCAAGTATTTAATGCTGGAAAATTTCCCTTAGCCCAGAAACTTATGATTTGCATCTTTACGGCCCACTGTTAGATGCAGATACACATACATATATATGCATATGCATATATAACTAGTATCTTCTTCCAGTTTGACATTTCAGAATACCAGAAAGACACAAAGAAGAGTGTTTTTTTCTTGAATACATCTGCTCTTTTTTTTTTTTTTTAATTGTTTTTGTTTTGAACTGTAGGCAATTAAATTCAATTATTGGTTATATAACTTCAGTTTCTCTTAGAAAACTTTCCCATATTTCAACAGTATGGTAACAGTCATTTTCCTTTCCTTGCATTTTGTCTTCCTGATGTATTTGAAGACAGCACACAAACCTCACCTGCTCCATACATAGGCTGAACATGTGGCATCCCTGCCTATGGCTGGGGAGTTGGAACTAGAGTATCTTTAAGGTTCCTTCCAACCCAAACCATTCTATGATTCTGTGATTCTATGAAAGAAGAAGCCTCATAGTCTGAGCTGCTTAGTTCCATTCTAGCAGCCCCTATTTGCAACTATTAAGTAGATCAAACTTTATACCTTGACCAAAACTAAGGAAATATTTTTCAAGTATATTCAGCATATTTCACAGCTCTCTTTGTTGAATATATGTTCTACAAAGGTATTTTATCATTCTTTTGTTTTTCTTTTATTTGTGGGATACCCAGAAATGTTTCTGAATGATTAACTACATTTTGAATAACTTAAGCATCAGGTTTACTCAAAGTTGATTTCTTTTTGTTTGTTTTTAAATCTAGAATTCACTACATGTTAAAAATAGCATTATCTTATTTGAATATATTTTTAAAATTCACATGATGGGAAAATTAACCCTTTAAATGCCAAACCTAATTTCAAACATTTACTTTTTTAAAGCAATTTTTATAATAATATAATAAAATATTTTTACTATTTTGAAAATACAAGTATTTGCTGAAAAGGTAGAAAGAAATATATCAAAGATGAGGAAAAGAAGAATACTTACGGTCTGTAAGACTAGCAATCCCTGCAAGAGTAGTGATGGGAACATGAGGCATATCCCCATTCATCCTGAAGTTCTGGGATGGTAGTGCCTACACAGATATTTTAGTTCAGGTGCCAGCTATCATTACTTCCCATCTCCCAAGCACTAAAAGAAAAAAACAAAACCAAACAACAATGTTTAGTTTACTTAAAAGTCTTTAAAAATCAATAATATAAATGAAATGCAGACCATAACCTCAGCTGTATACTAAGTACATCTTGTTAAGAGTAGGTAGAACAATGTGGAATTTCAATATCAAATGGCATTAAGCAATCAAAAGGCAGGCAAAAATGATGCAAGATAAGGCAAAAGAAAAAAATTTTCTCAGGATATACAGCACTAAACCAATAGTCAATATATGGTTATTAAATGTACACGGACAATTAAAAGTTAATGAATTTTATACCTTATTTTGAAAACAAGTCAAAAAACAAAAAATCAGTAGCAAAACTTCTGTTGGTTCATAATACAGTGGAGAGTACTTAATCCATAACCAGTTTAACTAATTAGCTGCTATATTCCCTTCTCAATTTTGGAGAAGGAAGTATTTTTCACACAAGAGATGGCTACGAAAAATAAAAGCAGTAATATACATATGCAAGAATCAAGGAAACAATGTGACAAATAGAAAATCTTAGTGAATTTTAAAAGAAGTATCTATTTCAAAATTAATCTGATAATATGTCTTTAATATTAAACATCCTCTGGTAAAACTGCTGCTTGGAAGTGTATCCCCCATTCCACAAAAATAAAAGGCTTCATCCCACTAAACCAGATAGTTTGTTTCCTGTAAATGGTACAGTTTGTATTCAACTAAAGAGTAAGTATTTGTTTATTCAGTTTTCACTAACTGTAAAGATTCCAATTGCACTGAAGTCTACACTACTAAAAAAAAAAGACATAATTTCAATTTCAGTTGCAAAATTACAAAGTTTACAAAGATCACACATTACAGTCCACTATTATTACACTAATGACAAAAATTGAGCATGATACACCCTAAAGAGAAACAAAATAAATTAAAGGAAAGGAGCTTGATTATATATTTATATGTGTACCTACTATAGACAGGTATCTGTGTTAACAGTTAGTGAAATAGTAAGAATTCTTCCGTATGCATTTATGTTGCCTACTAAAGGTGCTGAAATCACGATTTGCTTTTATTACTTTACAAACCAACATTTTTGCTCATATACACTATACATACAAAACAAAAGGATACTGGCATTTCCTTAATAATTCTTCTTACTTTCTTATTCCAACACCAATATCAATATACAGGACACCCCTGCTAATAAATACATACAGATTCCAAGCAAGAGAAGGAAACTGCATATTTTAAGTCTTCTATTGAAAGTTTTGTAAATCACCAAAGTTAACTTTTCAGTTTCCCTATCTAGATGCAATTGAATTCTTTGAAAAACATACCAACACTGAGGTTAAACAGAACTGATAGTGAGCTGACTTCCTTTGCTACACCTGCTACAGTCTCATACTTTACCACTAAAATACATTTGTTTATTAAAAATATAGTACATTACAGGTGCAAAATCTAGCTAAGGAAACTGCTGCAGACAGATATACTCTGCGGTTTGGGTTTTCAGAGTTTTGTTTTGAACCAGGAGAAAACAGCTTTCATGCACCCAGAGCAGCTTCAAATACTAGTTGAGGTTCTTTACCTGAAACTAACACCAAGATACACAGAATTTCAGTGGTTTCCTACTTCCATAAATAAGCAATTCTTTAAAAAACAAACAAACAAAATCCCTACAAACCTACAACCTAACTTTTTCCATGATGAGTCGGCAACACCAAACTCACGAGAGCTGTTAACACTTCTAAATTAAATTTTATGTACAACAGAAAGGCCATGTCTGATAATCTGTTTCTCCTGACTGAAACCATATCAACACTGACTAAAGCCGTAACAGTAGGTAGTATTATTGGAAACCCTGTATGCAACACTGAAGCAAGGAAAAAAAAACCTTATCACTTTCACTTCCTGATAGCCTGGGGAAGTGTAAACATTGGAGGCAGTCACTATTAACGCAAGTTCTTTCCCAGTATTACTGCCACAATAGTTAAATTATATAGATATTCAATAGGGAAAATTCCTCCCAAACCAGACAGATTAGAAGCCTTCTCCGCAGCTACACAATAAGAAATCCAAGCTGGCAGGGTCCAGACCTGGGACCGCAGCAAGCTAGGATGGTC
Source organism: Cygnus atratus (assembly GCF_013377495.2). Taxonomy (NCBI): domain Eukaryota; kingdom Metazoa; phylum Chordata; class Aves; order Anseriformes; family Anatidae; genus Cygnus; species Cygnus atratus. The sequence continues at coordinate 12,888,645 of NC_066396.1, read as the reverse complement.
AGGAGAAGGGCAAACTTTCTTTGTAAGAGGAACGTAGAAGGGATTAGTTTGTTTAGCTAACAAAACAAAGGTCAAGAGGGAACGTGGTTGCTCTCTATATGGCAGTCAAATGAGGGTGAAAAGGAGGAATGCTAAAGGCCAATGCTAACACAACAATACGTGGAGGAATGAATGCAAGCAAGGGGGAAATCGGAACAGAGCTTCTCACCATGAGAGCAGCCACTTTCTGGAACAGCCTCCTCCCAGCAGTATAGACAAGTAATACCATTACTTTAAAGATGGATCGCGCAGATGTTACAGAAGGGACAGGATGTGGTTGCCTGCACCAGCAGGGAACTAAGCATGGTGATTCAAGAAGACTCTTACAGGACTACGCTATTTTAAGTGTGATGATGTGAGTAAACAGATGAGAATACACACACACAAAAAAAGAGAGATTGATGGGATTAAGCAATGAGATTAGTTTATACAACAAACACAATACAAAGAAACCACATGGGAATATTTGGGTCCAAATATTACATCTGTTGTGTTGAGAGCAAAATTGCATCTGTTATACAACTGGCAAAAAGGTGGAATTCAATTCCAGAGCTAGAGGCTGAGGTCCGGTGAAACTTAATATTAGAATTTGTTGTCACCAAGAACATTAGTAAAATCACTCATTTAAGAAATTCAGAATACCAAGCAGCTAGGGAAGAAAGAACTGACAGCTCAAGACGAAATAGGTTCTTTCATGCAAACCAGCAGAACTGCATGCAACAATTAATGCTTTGACTGATGAACAACTCTGTTTTATTTATTTTTTAATTCCTGAACTATAATGAGAGTAGTACATTAATAATACTAATAGTACTAAATAGTACTAAATAGTAATAAAAGTAGTACATTATAGCAGCTTACAATCAGTCAAGCAGAATCAAAATTTATCAATATTTAGATAATATTATACACTATCATCTTTGTACAGTAGCTTTTACAGGTGGTACAGACGTTCTACCTCTAGACGTGAAAAAACGGAACATAATTAGTATCGGTTGAATTAAGGAAATTAAAGAACTGCTGCATTAGAAAACTTTTAAACACTGAATAAGAGCGTAGCAGTTGAAACAGAGAAATACACGTCCGATTTACATGTATGCAAATCCAGTATTGCATATTCAGTATATACGTATCTAGATTCTTATTCTCCATAAAACAATGGATACTGTAAAAGACATTCTAGGGAGGAAGAAACTACAGAGCACAAAGAAAGTTATACAAAGAACTCCTTAGTGAAAGGAAAACAGTGAAAGGGCAGCCTATATTAAGAATAATATATGAAAATATATCATCATAATACACAATATAAACAAGAAGCCAAGGCATGACAGCAAGGAAAGTAAAACTGAAAGCTTATGCTATGGATAATATATTTTTTTAAACTACACAATTAAAGTGCTATTTCAGTATGTTTCTTCCCCCCCCCCCCCCCCCTTTTTTTAATTTTGTTTTTTACATATTGCAGCATCTGACTCTCAAACAAAACTGTAGGACTCTGACCGCTGGTTATCACACAAAATTCAAGTCCTGCATTTATGAATTGCTCCCCTTGGTTGAAACATGTTCTCATCTCCTTAACAACAATACCAGTTTTTCCATGGCTTAGCTATGTTCATGCACGAGAGTGGTAGAAAACAAAATAAAGGGGAAAGTCTGCTTATATACAGTAACACAGAGGCTCAGCAGAAAGCTCCATAACCAAACTCAGCATTCAGAAATTTAGTATGTTTGTTTAAATATTTCATTCTTCATACTCCAGAGTATTCCTTATTATATCCTTATATTAAAAAAAAAAAAAGTATATATGACTGACCTAATATATTTCTGAGAAGATTAGAGATAAAATTAGGTGAATTAAAATTAAATCTTAAGAACGGCTATATTAGAGTAGGGCTCTATTTTTCTTTTAAAAAAGCATTCTATTAAATAGAACACTTTAAATACAGTAACTGAAACTAAATGAAACATAGTAAGTCTTTTAAATATTTTCATTCTAACTAAAAATGCAGTTAGTGGTTTTCATTTCTTATATGTGGGGCAGTATCGTATTGATATAACCACAGCACCACGATTAAAGCTGATTTCTGCAGCTGCACACTCAAAAGTAAACCAGCACAGCTCATATACTAACTGTTTTATAATTTAAGTGGAGTAGTGGAGTTTTCTTTTCTTTTAAATCAGCAAATGTGCTACTATAGATCTAAGAATCCTTGCCTCATATTTTGTTTTAAACTTCAATACCTTGCAATAAACTACTTTTCTTGTTACTACATATAGCTGAATTTCTCCCAATTATCAGTCTACAAGCTAATCCCTATAGAAAAATAAATAAATAAATAAATAAATAAATAAATAAATGGAATTCAGCAATGAGGGGACAGAGAGAAAGAGAGCATGAATGAATGAATATCCTCTAGTTCTCATTCAAGATCCTGAGCAGAGTAAGTAATACAGACAAAACCCACAAGAGGGCAGACTTCTGGTTTCAAAACCAGAGCTACAGTTTAATACAACGATAGCAATTCTGTTAAAAGTTTCCAGATCTAAACGCTTTAATATATATTAAGGAAGGAGATACGGTTACTAAAACACTGTCTAACACTTAAGTTACATGAAAAAAACCTAACACATTCATTCACAATATCATTCACAAAAAAGTTCTTACCACTAACTCAGTCCTTGTAAAGTCAGCGTTAGAAGTGATTAGTTATTGATCACTGATAGAGCTGTCTTAAGGTTAAAATAGTAACTCAAGGAACTATAAAGCCACCTGATAGGAACCTAACATCAATTACCAGATTAGGGCTGGGAGCGTGTGGCAGCAAGGGGGGGGTGGGAGGGGTGGGGAAAAAGGGTGATCAGAAATCCAGAAAACTCATCATTAACAATAAAAGCCTGTGAAAACCCACCAGCCCAGGAAATTCACATTATATACAGAATAGTTTAAAAAAAAAAAAAAAAGTAGATACAGAAACCAAATCCAGATGAAGTTCAGTGTGTTAATGACATCTGTATGTTTGGTTCATCAGCAAGTGGCTCTGAGTGATGCTGACAAAGTAAGTGAAAGGTTAAGAAGTTTGAGATAAAAATTACCGAATATAATTCCTAAACCAGTTTAAATGTAATGGGTTTTCCTAAAGCAATTCCAATAGTAGCTGTTCAAATCACTACATATAACTACCGTAAAGAAAGAAGGCTTAGTGAAAAGTACTGCTCTGGGCCAGCTGTAAGTTGCTTCTGGATATAGAGCTGCCTTTAGAAAAAAAAAAAAAAAAAAAAAAAAAAAAGACCAGCAACCAGCTTCTTTCTGTGCAGCTCCTTCCACCATACCCTGCTCTCCCCTGCTGTAACGAATAACAAGGACACTGATGCCTGAGCTGCTGCCCACAAGCTGCTCGTGGCCAGGGCACGCAGTAAATGGCAGCAAACACCAGTGAAGGTGGTGGAAGCACCCGGAGCATGAGAGGTCTGTGGGTTCAAGGAAAGATGGCCCTTGGTGCAGGAGCACAAGCAGTGCTTCTACCAGGGTAAACTACCATCAAACGTAATTGTGCTTTACACCCCTAATAGCACTTCCTTGCAGGGGATGGGAGTTGACACAATCAGACCAAAACATAATAATAATAAATAAATCCAGTAAATTTAATAACAACAACAATAATAATAAATATAAAAAAAACAGTCCATCACCAAAACCCAGATGAAGCCACATGCAGAGAGCAAATACCTATAGGTAGTGCAGCTTCCCTGATCTACACTACATGAACGTCTAGCAGGAAATATTGACTTTTCTTGCTACATTGCAAATACAAAGGGTGAAGATTCATTCGAAGCATTTCCTGAAAAGGAGTAGTAGGTCCCTAACAGCACGAAGATTCTGATCTGTTAAAGCCATTTACTTCTTTTAAACACAAGAAACTTTTCCCATTTGTTCATTTTTATACATATAAAAATTAAAAAGTACTTATAAACAGTGTTCTCCACTTAAAAATAACATCTTAAACATTTAATTCAGATGCCTTAAGCTAAGAACTCTTTAAAAGGAGCTTCATACACAAATATTTAAGTACTATTTAAAAGCCTATTCACTCAGGCAACACATTTCTCAAAAAATCACAGAAAACCAAACTGTATTTATGAAGTGTTGTGATGACCAACAAGGGTAGCTTATTGCAGCCAAAGAGGAAGCACCCCTCTTCACAAGAGAAGTCATACAAGATCGAGTCACTGATAATCCACACCTAAACCAAGTAAGTGCTATACTTTGAAAAATTAAACTGTATTGTGCATGAAAAAATATTGTGTATTTTATAACTTTTAAGAGCTATTAGACATGAAATAGCTCAGTAGATTAGTTATGTTCACCAGCTCTGCAAAATAAAGCAGCTAGAACTTCTGTCTGGGAGAATACAGTTATTCAGGGAGCTTACTAGTGTTCCTTTTACATCTTTCTAAACGTAAACCATAAATATCCTCTTTATGAGCCTCTCCCTTCAGGTGAAAGATTCAGACCCTACTGAGCGCTACTGAATTATTTTTGTCCTTTAGAAGCAAACACAGAATTAACATGTAAAAAAATAACTTTGCTTGGAAGAAGCAGTCAGGAGAACTTAACAAACAAAGGGAAAACCTGCAAAACTTAAGTAGTTCATACACCTTATTTCCCATCTACGCTACATATTCTACTTAGAATTTTCATTGCAACTTACAAAGTACATCTGTAGCTGTGCTTGATTCACTGAGCACAGCACTTTTGCTTGCTCAGACACACAAGTAACCTCTCAGATACAGGTAAGAGGCAATTAAAAGGGTTCGTTTGGCAGGTCACCGCTGTCAAAGACAGAGAGCACTGTAGGATGCAGCACACATCTTTGTTACTGAAATAGTTGTGACAGAGGTATAAGAGAGCAATTACTAAATTGTTTTTTTCCAATCTTTTGTTGAATGTCTCGTTTCGTAGCTGGTAGCAATGCTGCCCTTTTCCAAAAACAGCTGTGCACTTACATTTATTTGTTTTACAGACTTTTCTTTAATTAAACTAGATCTTTAACCAGGGATGGCTGAAAGCCAAGTGACCAAAAATATTTAATTTTTTTTTTCCAACTTTTAATCTTGCATTTCTGTCTTTGAATTCCCTCAGTGATTCATAAACTTTTATTAAACAATACTGGGAAGAAATGGGCTGAGGCTTTCTAAAATTATTGGAGTGAGGGACAGAAAGGCTTGATCATTTGGCAGAAAATTATTAAATAATTCAGTGTTTTTACTAACTATGTGCAGAACCACATAAAAAGCTTCGTTTGTGCTGTCCTATTGTATGCATTTGCACAATTATTAGTAATACTGTTATTTTTGTAGTTATATAGTATTCACTACACAAAATTTGCTCTGGTTTGTTTTACTGCTCATGTAACAGACAGATAAAAGATAATCTAAGAAAAATACGGTTTCTAACACTAAAAAATATTACGAAATAATTCATGGAATTTAGCATTTCAATTAAAATTACTAACATTTTGCAAAACCACACTGCTTGGAAAGATTAAACATGAGAGCAAAAGTAACATTAAAAGAAATAAATGCAGTGTTAGTGTTTAATAAATAAACAATAAATAAAATAAATTTATTACTTAACAGTAAATAATTGTGGAAGACTTCAAACATGAAAATTTTCATCTCAATAACTGATTTTAGTTAGCGTTCATATTCTAAAACTGAGTATTTAATACACTTTTTTGTGCACACTAATTTAGCAATCCTAAAATGTAGAGCTCCGTGATTCTGTGACTAGAAAAGTCTAATTAATGTCAGGAGTCCCTGACTTTTATGTTTGTTTGTTTTTTTCTTTTTTTCTTTCTTTTTTGAAACAGAATCCACCAGGTAGTCATTCCTGACAATATTATAAATAAAGAGAATGTCAACAAGCACGTAAAACAGCATCCCTACTCAGCCAAGATATCCCCTTTTCCCAGCTGTGAAGACTTCATATGAACACTATAGTTATCTAAACTTTTGGAGCACAATAAACTCAAAGGCATATCATAAGAAACAGTCTACAGTTGTGAAAGCATGCATATTCAAAATTATTAATAAGCCCCAAGGCATGCTGCACACGACCTCTAGAGGTACTGTGTTGGAGTTACTGTTAAAATTAACTCAAATGATTACCAGCTCACCAGGCACAACTGGGGCTAGATGGTAACAATCCCATCTCTCTCAACAGCTAGGAATATTATTATATTGGGGTGTGGTAGGTCTGGGGAAGGATTCAGACGGTTGACCGTCCTGTGTCACCCTGAACTTTTGCTGCTATTGCTGGTTTTCCTATGCCTGCAGTACAAACATAAGAGAAATTTCTTAAGCTCACAAACCCTGCTGACAGGAAGGATGCAGTTATGAGAAAAGCATTTCTTTAAAGCAGTGACTCTTTCACCTTACTGGCCATCTTCCATATCCTAGTGCTGATAAGCTGCAAATATCACAAATGTAAAGCAAAGCTACCTGGCAACTGCAGCATCAGTTTGCTAAGCTGCTCACAGGCTATGATGACTTCAGTTAAACTTAAACTCCCCATCTTCCAATTTTTTCAAAAATATCAGTGTCATAACATAAACAAATATTCCATCGATAACAACCAGGTGGAATATGAAAACTATGATGTCCGTGCACAAAAAGGCTTGGGAGCTTTCAGTGTTTGACCTCACCATGTTAAGTGTTCTCAGCTCATCTCCACTGGGTACTGCAGGAATAGTTCCACAAGTTATCAAGCCCAGCAGCAATACAAAGGAACACAGAATAGCTGCCAACAGTGAAAGCATATTTGCAGAACTAATAATTTGTAGCAAAACAACAGCTAAATATTTGTCTGGATAGGACTAATACAATCCAGTTATTGTAAAAACAACTACAATAAGGAATACTACTTTGAAGAAAATCTCTTTATCCACAGAAATTCCTGAAAACACTAACCTGATTTATTAATTTGTTTTAAAATCAGATTTAACTATCTCAAATCAGTCCGGAATTTTTATTCAAACTTAAATATAGTTCATTCAATGAAATTTAACAGTAAAATAAGAACACCTGAATTCAAGCTACTAATTCTGAATGAGAAATATCAACTCAATGTTTAATGTAGCTCAACTAATCCACTTTAAACGAATTCCTCCTGTTTACATTAGAAACCTTAAGTGTCTTGTAGACAAGGTTTGAGCAATCCCTTTATTTCTAATTATTTGGACAAAGTTAGGCACATCTTCAAATAGTGTATCTGTAATCTAGTTTCAGCTTCGTTTTTCCATGGAATAAGGAAAAAAATTAAGTTTCACATTGTAAATTTCTATCATAACTTCTGGTATAAACTTGAACAGAATAAAAGTGGGTAGAACAAACAGAAGAAAACAGAAGCACTGTGACATTTAAAGACTGAACCATTGCTTATCTTGAGGGAAAACGATGTCAAAACCAAGGCAAATCACTGGAGACGAAGCGAAACACTCCAAGTCATATAAAGAGATTAGACTGTAGGTAATCAATAGCAGATATATATATATATATATACACACACACACACGGACACATATATTTCACTTAAAAGAGCAAAGCACAACCATAATCCATGACACACAAAATAATTCAGAAACTTTCCCTCTGAGGAGCTGCACTAAAATTATATATTGATATAAAAATAGTATGCTTCGCATCACTATTTAAGAAAACTTCCGAAATTAGTACGTTACCTGCTTTCATGTGCCTCATTAGTAGCACTTGCATCAGCTGAAGCTTCTGTCTGTTTTCAGTAACAAAGGCATTTGCTTTATCACTTCATTTGCAAACTATTTTGAAAATACACAGAACACAACAATTGTGTACTAGTCACTAGGACACTACCTCCACAGCAATTCCAGAATGCACAAGGCATTGCTTACAGAACAGCCTATGAAACTTACTGTGACCACTAACCAAAGAAGTTTTCTTTCTCTGCCCTTTTTCCTCCACATCCAAGATTTAAGTTTATGTCTTTTTATTCTAGTCTGGTTTTGTTCTGCTCCTTTAGGTCTATGCTTCTCCAGCTGTCCTTCACAATTCCCAAGGACGTCACAGAGATGCAAAGGAACAACTTAGCCTCTCAGACAGGTGCGCGTGTGTACATGCAATCTGCACATACACAGACCGGGGAAGAAGACAGAAGGAAGAATAAGTTTAAATATGTAAAATCAATAACTACAGCTGGTATGCCTGTGCTCATACAGAATGGGGCTTCTACTGACTCAGGACAGCACAGAGACAAGCCGGAATGCAAACTGTTACACTTCACCAAACTTTTCCAAACATAGCTTTTAGGTGAGTGAAGGAAAACAACAGGCAATCTTTCTGTTTCCTGACCTGCCTCCCTCCTGCCTCTATGTTTTATTGTTTTCCTTGTGTACAAGATTTATGTATTAATTCTGTTCTTCCATAAAATGTGGTCTGCAGCCAAGCAGGTATTTCTGCAGAGCTCTCCTTTTCAGTATGCAACACAATGAACAGCAGAAAACGAGTCACTTAAATTTGACAGGGCTAAAAATTACCATCAAGCTACTACTGTAACTACTCTCCACTACATGAAACAATCCCTTTTAGTGCCAATTAGGTACACAGACAATGGCAACAAATACAGCAAAGCATGCACCAATGACACTGCATATACTTGTTCTTCTCTCTTCCCTCTGCCCACACAAGCCCTTGGAAGAGGGGGAAGGAAGAAAGGGCTCTTCATGCATCCGCAACTTTGCATATATTACTATTTTTCTCCGTAAATCATAGAATCAGAATTTTTGAGATTGGAAGGGACCTTGGGAGGTCATCTTGTCCAAACCCTTGCTCAAGCAGGGAAACCATAAGTAGACTGACAAGAGACTGGGGAAAAAAAAAAAAGTCATTATCAGGTAAAAGAGCATCAGTAATCCACAAATTGCACTATATTTTGCTAAGAGTTAACCCTATGCTTAAGTTTACAAATCTTCCAAAGCTATTCCATGTTGCAGCTTTTACTTTGGCTTTTAATCCTGTTAATATGTTACTTAGGTTGAAGGAAAAACCAAAGTTAGTTTCATGAAGAGAATTGACCTGTACAACAAATACTCACTTTTTTTTTTTAATCTTTTACTGTTAGCAAGAACCATAACAAAAGCAAACAAACAAGAAAGCCCCACAGAAATAGGGGGAAAAAAACAATCAAAAAAACCAACACAAAATACATCAGTGCCTTTATAAATGCATCTTGCAACAAGAAATGGGTAACAACATCTCCAACTCAATGATCTTTTAAAACAAAGTTAGAGGTATCCACAATGACGCATGTATTTCTTCCTATACAATCAGTAGAAGCAACAAAGCCATCACTATTCTATTCACAGATTCATGGAACTGGAAAAGATTCCGCTTCCAGATTTTAACTATAACTACCACTCAATCTGAGCCATAGGCTTCTTATTCCTGCTTTGTCAAATATGAAGACCTTTCGATAAAAAAGCTCTCTACAATCAGATGAAGCAGATGAACTGGAAACACTGGACTCACAGATGGAACTTTTATACTTCCCCAACCATACTGTACCTATAGCTTAGTACAACCACTACAGTTATTTAACCAGGGCAAAAAAGATGCATGGTCATCCCCAAAGAATACTTTATCAACCAGCAAAGCTGTACCCTTTCTAATTGCAGGGGAAAATAAAGTTGTAAAGCAGTTGCGCACTATACTAAATTATCAGTCTGCATTTAAACTATCCCAAAAGTTTAAATATAAAACTTGTACTTTGTTGAACTCTCATTTAATACACTTGCATAGTTTTACTGATGATAAACTACCCTAACTAGAACACAATGCGCTACAAACTGAGGCTTTAACTTCAGCATAACATGACATTCCCATTACATGACGTTGGCTTTGATTAGCTTCATCTGCTTTATCTGTTCTAATTTCACCCTCTTCCTCTTCTTATGAAGAATACATGATACAGTTTGCAATTGTGAAATTGTAATAAATAGGGCAAAAACTTAACTAAAATGCCCCAAACTTTGTAATGAATAGTAAGAGAAATGAAGAGTTCCAGTAAGATCAAACCATTTCCAGTAGGGTACACTGCTGGATACAGACACAAATCTAACTGTACCTAACATCTCCCCTTTTCCCAGTAACCCTTCTCTCAGATAAAGAAGTACTATGCCTTTGACCTGCTGAAGTAACCATTACTAACAGACACCATATGGATTCCAGAGCAATAGGTTTGCTTCCCAAGCTTAAAGGAAGCACAACAACTCGGTCATTTGGTCAATTCTTCCAAACTAACTTTTACTGCAGGTGACACATTTGAAACTTCTCTATTTGATTCAAAGCACTGGTTACAACCCTTGCAACAGTTGTAGAAATGTATATGGCTGCTTGTAATGACCACCTGACTCCCCTCAGTTCAGTCCCGTCTTCCAGGAAAACTGTGCAAGCAAACTCCTTCTCCTCAAGGGAAACTATTCTTGTCACTCAAAATCTGACCGTACACAATTCAAAGCTTGAGTGATGCTGAAAAGTGCATCCTAGTATTTGAACAAACAAACAAAACCAACACACACATAAAAACACGACAACAACTTCTCAAGATACTGGTTCCTAGAAATGCCTCTATCAGACCTCAGTACTTCTTTGAAGAATGAAAGTCCTTCAGAATCACTCTTTATTATAGATTCTGAAACTACACGGAAAAAGGACTGGGACTTGCTGTATTCCCTGAGATGATTCCAAGTTCTCTCACTTCAGAAGGCAATTTTGGTATCTAGCCTTCACAAAGCACGTAAAACCTCTACGAGTGCTACTTCACAAAAGATATTATGTGAGACAGGCACTCTTGGAAAGCTGTAAGAAATCACTGCCATAAAATTTCCATTATGTTTTTCTACCTCCTTAGAAGTAAATTTCCTAAAAAAGACCTCGCTGCTTATTAATACATAATGGACAAAAGAGTTTCTAATATTAAATTCCATTACATATCATACAAGAAAAAACTCTTGCTGGAAATCAATTTGAAATGATAATTTGAGGAAACTGGAAAGGTTCACACTACCAGTCTCCAAAGTGACAATTTGCTCTGTAGTCACTTAGAGCACGGTTCAACTCTGAAGATCTAGCTTAACATCTTTTTTTCCAAATCAAGATTGAAAACTGAAGCAGTAAGTCACAGGTATATTTACAGATTGTTTTACATGCATATATATTAACTATATCAGTAAGTAAAAAAATTAGAGAGTATAGCCACTTACGAAGCAAAATTTTTATGAAATGTTAAACTCCAATGAAATAGAACAAAACCGAAGATAAATTTCAACAGTTCAATAGCAATTTATGTACCTATTTTATAGCATTGTTTTTGAGAATCACTTTGCAACTTCCTCAGGTTCCATGGGATATCAGTATCATCTTTTATAGTTGTCATTTCCTTTTAGAACTGATACGTCTACTGTGACAGTGAAATCCAGCATAATGGATTTTTAGCAGAAGTCTAAAACCAGTTTCTTGTTACCATGTTTATTCCTTAGAATGAAGTATCAATGCCAACTGCATGCAGAAGGATGGTGGAATATGGCCTTTAAGCTCAAAGCACTGTTCTTCCTTTATGGGTGAAAGCTGTCATCACAATTTCCAATAACGCACCCAAGAACTTTAAAGCTGATACTTTAAATCAAAATTCCGTTAAAGAAACTTGTTCTATATCCTATTGACTCTGAAGAATCCAATGAAAACAGATGGTCAGCAGCAGTTTAGTTACGAAAAAAGTATTCTTTATTGCAAAGTGGTTTTTATATGCTCACACTGCACTGACAACTTTAAAGCAGAAATACAGACAAAACAGAGCCCCCAGTAGCTTATCAAACACTTAATTTTTCCAAGGAAAAATAAGAGGGGTGAAAAATATATTTTAATTAATAAAATTAGCAGATGTGAAATGGAGTATTTTTTAAAATCGCCACATACCACAGAGCTTCCTATTTATGTTAATGCAAAAGCATTAAAAGTAAAAAGGTTGATAAAGTATCTAGGCAATAAATCACCATTTCTGAAATATATGTAGGACAAGAAGCAGATTTTGCATTTCTTGGCAATAAAATATACGTGAAAGTTACTGAAGTCAGGAAGTGATGCTATAAAAGAATTCCGTAATAGATAGCTGGCACTTAACAGCCGTGATGATTTGCACAACATGAGTAAGTTTTTCTGTCTTAAGGGAATTATGTATGAAAAAAAAAAATCACAGCATCAGTGAATGGGTAAGATTGGAAGGCATCTCTGGAGGCCACCTATTCCAATCCCGCTGCTCAGAGATGGGTCAGCTACGTAGCACAGCTACTTGCTCAGGGCTGGGTACTGTCAAGTTTTGAGTAACTCCAAGGACAGAGACTCCATAACCCCTCTAGGCAATATGTTGAAGTGTCTAACCACCCTTAGAGAGAAAAGGTTTCTTTCTATGTCTAAAGGGAATTTCTTGTATTTCAGTTTGTGCACATTGTCTCTTGTCTCATCGTTGGACATCACTGAGAAGAGTCTGGCTCCTTCTTCTTTTCTGAATTCCCATCAGAAATCTTATGAATACATTGATAACGTTCCCCTGAGCATTCTCCACCTCAGGCTGAACAGTCCCCACTCTTTCGGCCTCTCCTCAAACACTACAAGTTGCAGTCCCTTACCAATATTCATGGCTGTTTACTAGATTCACTTGGGTATGTCCATGTCTGCCTTGTGCTGGGGAGCGCAGAACTGAAGCCAGCACTCCAGGTGTGTCTCACCACCAATGAGAAGAATCACCTCCACTATCTCCCAAGCAGCACTCTTCTAATGAAGCCCGGGATGCTAATGGTCTTCTTGGCCACAAGGGAATACTGCTATCTCATGTTCAACTTGGTATCTATCAGCATCCCCATGTCCTTTTCTGGCCAACCTGCTTTCCATCTGGTTAGCCTGTAGCCTGTTCAGGGTTAACCACCATGCATGGGGTTATCCATCCCCACGTGCAGAATTTGGCATCTCCCTTTGTTGAAATGACTGATGTTCCTGTCTACTCAGTTATCCAGCAAATCAGGGTCCCTCTGGATGGCTGCACACCGAACTGTTGTATCAACCACTCCTCCCCGTTTTCTATTGGCTGCAAACCTGCTGAAAGTATACCCTGTCCCACCACCCAGGCCATTAACAAAGATGCTAAACAGTACCGGCCTCGGTATCAACCCCTGGGGTACACCATCGGTGACTGGCTTGCAGCTGCAGTTCATTCCCCCTGTTAACAAAGCCCAGTTCAGCCCACTTTTGATCCACCTCACTGTCCTTACCTGGCCTGTACTTCATTGGTTTGCTTATTAGGATGTTATGGGACACAGCATCAAAAGTCTTACTAGAGTTAAAAATGAACATACCCTCATCCACAGTGCCAATCACCTCATCACAGAAGGCTATCAAGCTTATTAAGTGTGATCTCCCCTCCATAAATCTATGCTGGTTACTCCTCATCACCTTCTGTCCCTCACGTGTTTAGAAATAGCTTGCAGGATTAGTTGCTGCACCATCTTTCCAGGGATTGAGGTAAGATTCACTAGCCTTTAATTTTCCAGATCCTCCCCTCTTGCCCTTCCTGAAGTGACGTTTGCTTTCTTTCAGACCTTAGGTGCCCCACTCACCTTGATCTTTCACAGATTATTGACAGTGCTCTTACAATGACGTTGGCCAGCTCTGTCAGCATCGTGGATGCATTCCATAAGGTCCCACGGACTTGTGCATGTCCAGTTTGTTTCAGTGTTTTACCTTCCTCCCCCACACCCCGATTTTCTTCCCCATCCCACTGACAGAAAGGAGAGTGAGTGAATGGCTGTGTGGTGTTCAGCTGCCTGCTGGGTTAAACTACACCAGGCTAAACTACAAGGCAGCCTGATCTGTGCCCCCCGTAACAGCCAGTGCAACCAAGAAAAGGCAATGGGTGACAGCAGTAGGCCTTCTTCTGAGAAGCACAGAAGCACCCGTTTGCTGGAAGTGGGTCTGGTCAAGAGAGGTGTGTTGCCTACCAGGGGTTTGTATGACAGACATCTGCAAAAGACTACCAAACTTTGTACAGCCTGCACACTATTATCCACTGCTCTTGTTTCAGGTGGATACCACAAACACTGTCAAGAGCAGACTGTGATATATCATGAAGGACCACAGAGCCCTTGTTGTAAAAGACTGTGGAACACAGGTGGCCTCTCTTTGATCCTACTGGTCAAAGGAACAGACATGGAAAGAGTGAGTCAAATACAGTGGATCGATGCGATGTTTCAGGACTGGTCTTATAGCCAAGGATTTGGCTTTTTGGACCAAGGGGCTCTCTTTGAGAAACCTGGTCTGCTAGAGACTGATGCGGTCCACCTATTGGAGGAGAGGAAGAGCATCTTTAGCTACACGCTTGCCACGCTGGTGAAGAGAGCTTTAAACAAAAGTTGCCAGGGTAGAGGAACCTCAATCCACCTGACTCTTACCAATCCAATGTCAGTATCTGCAATAGATGCCCAGAGCCAGGAAAGGGATCAGAAGTCAGAGGGAGAGTACCTGAAGAGGAACACAAAGGAATTCCTTCCATCTACTTCAACCAATAAAACAATTTAATCGGGGGCTCAACAAATGCCTCTATGCGAATGTGCACAGCATGGAGAACAAACAACAGGAGAAGTGCACACAACTGCAGAGCTATGATCTTACTGGCATCATAGAGACACGATGGGATGGCTTCCACAACTGCAGTGTTACAACGGAAGGGCACAGACTCCTCAGGAAGGGGAGATGAAGACAAGGTGTTACCCTCCGTGTCGACAACCAGCTGCAATGCATGGAGCTCTGCCTGGGGACAGATGAGTTGCTTACTGTTAGCTTACGGGTTAGGATTAAAGGGGAGACAGGGCTAGGTGGCATTATAGTGGGGGTCTGCTCCAGGCCACCTGACCAGGAAGAGCAAGTGGATGAGGCCCTTTACAGTCTGACAGGAGCAGCCTCACATTCACAAGCCCTAGTCCTCATGGGGACTTCAACTACCCTGTTATCTGTTGGAGTGACAGTACAGCAGGGAGGTTCCTGGAATGCATTGATGATAACTTCCTTCCCCAAGTGATAAGTGGAGCTAACAAGGAGAGGTGCTGTGCTGGACCTCGTCCTCACCAACAAGGAGGGGCTGGTGGGAAATGTGAAGCTCAAAGGCAGCCTTGGCTGCAGTGACCACGGCACAATGGAGTTCAACATCCTGAGGGCAGAGAGGAGGGCACACAGCAAGCTCACAAACCTGTACTTTGGGAGAGCAGACTTCAGCCTTTTTTTCAAGGATCTGCTTGGTACAGTCCTATTGGATAAAGCCCTGGAGGGAAGGGGAGGCCCAAAAAAGCTGGTTAATTTTCAAGGATCAGCCTTCTCCAAGTTCAGGAGCAATGCATCCTAACAAAGAGGAAGTTGGGTTAAAATGCCAGGAGGCCTGCGTGGATGAACAAGGAGCCAAAATCAAACACAAAAAGGAAGCCTACAGAGGATGAAAGCCAGGATGGGTAACCTCAGAGCAGTAGAGAGACGTTGACAGAACTGAATATGGCCAGGGACAACAAGGGCTACAAGAAAAGCTTCTACAAGTACATCAGTGATAAAAAGGCAACCAGAGAAAATGTGGGCCCTCTCCAGAAGGAAACGGGAGATGCAGTTACAAGGGATATGGAGAAGACTGAGATACTCAATGACTTTTCTTGCCTCTGTCTTCACGGGCAAGTGCTATAGATGCTCTGCCCAAGTCACATAAGGCAAAGGCAAAGACTGTGCGATGAAGAATCGCTCGTAGGTCATCATCTAAAGAACCTGAAGATGCACAAATCCATAGGAGCTGATGAGATACAACTGAGAGTCCTGAGGGAGCCAGCGGATGAAGTTGCTAGATGACTGATAATCTCATCATATTCAAGAAGTCACAGCAGTCCAGTGAATTTCGCACTGACTAGAAGAGGGAACTTTACCCCTAATTTTAAAAAGGGAAAAAAGAAGATCCAGGAAACTACAGGCCAGTCAGTCTCACCTCTGTGTCTGGCAAGAGAATGGAGCAGATCTTCCTGGAAACTCCTCTAAGGCACATGGAAAATAAGGAGGTGACTGGTGACAGCCAACATGGCTTCACTAAGGACAAATAGTGCCTGACTATAAATTTTATATTCATTCCATGAATAGAAAACATCTGAATATATTTAGCCTTTAGGTTACAGCAGCACTGATGAGCCCTGTACAGAAATATCAGTCAGACAGATCTCCATGACTACCTGGATTTTACACCACCACTAGTCTTGACAAGAACCATTTCTCACGTCTTAGCACAGTCTATTGTCAAAAACAGGAGACCATCCAAAATACAGGAGCTGCTTCAAGCAGTGTGATTGAGCTAACCTAAAGTAGCTACAACATAAATTTGAGATCTGTGACAAGCCAAAATGATATTGCAGGCATGGAAAGAATTAATTGTCGTTAAATTAATTTTAAGAATTAATTAATTTTTAAATTTTAATGTGAAAGAGAAAATTATGTTTTTAATGCTGAGCTTACAAAAGACTGCTATGGAAAATTAACACCCGCTGATTCCTGCTACAGATTAATTACATAAAACCTTCATATAAACGAAAAATTGTAAAAAAAAAAAAAAATATATATATATATATATATGCATGTTTGTGTGTAAATATTGGGCTGTGTATAAACACTAGCCAATATATAGCCAATATTAGCCACGCAAATCATGTCATTTAAATTTCAAAGCGGCAATTAGAAGACCTGAGAAACAACTAGCCAAAGATACATTAAAAAGTTCATTAAGTAGAAAGCAGTAATTCTCTGAAGGTAGAAAGTGCTGAGTACATGTAGTACATGCAGACTACATATTAAAAAAGAAGAATCACATGATAGCATCTGTCTATACAAACACAGAAGTAAGCAAAATACTATCTGAGAAACTTTGAAATAAGAAACATGCTAAGGATAATTATATTTCAACTCTTTTATGTTTTATGTACAGTAAGTGACAAGAATTTGGTGGCATTCATCCAACAGTTTTGAAGGGACTGAAGATCATCAAGCTGCAAACTGAAGAAGTGCAAACGATCAAGAACAGGTCTCTCAAAGGATGCATAGCAGTCAAAAGTACACAGCTCTTTCAAAAAGGCACTAATGACCTTGTGGTTTGAGTATCATCAAGTCCTACTTTCAGTATCTGAAAAAGTAGTGTAAATGCCCGTTAAAACTTAAAACTAATAAACATGCAACTAGGAAACACAGATACCAAACTCAACTACTCATTAAGATTTAAAATTATGACATTTAAAATCCAGTAATTATGTAAACATGATAAGTATGGCTACAAATGATGCTTGTGAATATATAATTTACACACAACCAATTTCAAGTAGTTTCCAGAATAAAGGGTAAGAAATGTAGTAATAGAAATTGGTGATCAAGCAAAGGGAGGCAAATAATTTACAAGCTGATTAAGGCACAAAAAGTGAAGAAAGAGGAGTAAATGATCAGAGCTTAGCATAGACACTTATCAGGACCTCAACCACGTTTTCAAAGGCATTATCAAAATACGGCACACATTGCTTCCTTATCTTGCTTCAACTACACCATTCAATATTAACCGTTTTTCCCAAACTAAAAAAACTGGCAAAATGACAGCTGGAGATCGATACAGAAGAATAATAAAAAGTCAGGAGAAGTCTAAGTAATTTATATCAACTAATGATTAAGGGACTGAAGAGAGGAGGAGATGCCCTGTCCTTCACTGCTAAAATCTTACGAAGACTCCCTCTTTCACAGTCCAGTATTGAAGAGCATAGAACTTTCCAGTCTGTCTTTAACTAGAAAAAATAGCTACAAAGTAAGGAAAGAGACATCATTATGACTTGTTTTTTAAAGATCTGGCAGTCAAAAAGTAATTAGTTTTTTTTCTGATTACCACTTCAGTATGTATTTAGAATATAAAAAAGCACAATTCCATACTTCAGTATTTTCTGTTAAGATCACATTTTTGATATGTTTTATATCAACTCACTGACAGAAATTACACAGCAGCAAAAGCTGTACCTTTACTAGGACCACCAAAAAAAACAACACAAAAACCACATTACAAATATAAAAATACGTAACAAATGCATCTGCAATTTGCTAATGCACACTCCATCTTAGTAAACTATATGACGAATTAATATTGTCTCCTTATCTGAAATACTATCTCCACTTGACGATCTAATTTTACAGAGCAAAGAAAAAGGCCAAAATAAAGTTATAACCATGAGAGAAAACTTAGTATACATGGAGAGGGTATTTGTAGATGAGACCTTGCAGAGGCAAGCATTTACGTAGAGTGAAATGCAGCTTGGAACTGCAATAAGCTTATTCCATTAGAAGTAAGATGGTTAATTAAAACGGTTAACAACAAGTAGTGTTGATTTAATTCATTATTAAGCTAGAAAAGCAAATATTACACAAAACTGAAGGAGTTAAGAATGAAATGCTCATATAGTTGCTTTTAAATTTGTAATTTTCAGTGTTATTTTTTATACTGTAAATTTAAGAATCAAGGGATCATAAATTGATGAAATGACTGTTACTGTACAGCAATGTACTACAATAGGTTTTTAAAACTTGAAGGAAAAAACATACTGAAACATTCAGTTCCCAAAATAGAAACTTCCACCCCTCCCCCCCAAAAAAAACCCACCCGAATTATTGGCTTGAAGAATTAGCTGCAATAGAGGAGTTTTCATTTTTCAGCTGACCGATGACACATACATGAACTACAGAATACCAGTATAGGTTTACTGGCTCACAGAACAGTTTTGTTATAACAATTGTAACTACAAACCATGCAGCAGTCAGGACCTTTCATAGCCCTGTTACACAATTCCGCAGCAAAGAAATAGCAAGGGCAGTGCTCTTAGAGAGAAGAGCCAATAAGTAAGTTAAAAAATTGCAAAAACCTACAAGAATACACTGCTATCCAACACCTCTTTATCCACTGCTTTATACTTGCATGCTCAAATGCTTAGTACGTTGCTCCACTAATCAAACTCAGTTTCACGGCTGATTTGGCTAGGTTTGACAGAGAATTTGTCTTGTAAAAGTTAGTATAATGGGAGGCAGAAGCGGAGGCCAGTGTGGAATGCAAAGGGACTTCCCAAACACACACAGTTTAAATACGGAAGGAGGTATCTGCGACACAGAGGACAGAGATGCAGGAACATAAACAGCAGGATCACAGATCTGTCAGAAATGTTTGCTTTTGAAAATGGGCCATTGGTACATAATCAGAGAATCACAGAACAGTTTGGAATGGAAGGGACCTTAAAGACCATCTAGCTCCAACCCCCTGCCATGGGCAGGGACACCTCCCACCAGACCAGGTTGCCCAAAGCCCCATCCAGCCTGGCCTTGAGCACTTCCAGGGATGGGGCAGCCACAGCTTCTGTGGGCAGCCTGTGCCAGGGCCTCACCACCCTCACAGTAAAGATTTTCTTCCTAATATATAATCTAAATCTACCCTCTTTCAGTTAAAAACCATTACTCCTCGTCTCCCCCTTACTATCTGCCTGAGTAGATGTTGCTCTCCATCTTTTTTTATAAGCATCCTTTAAGTATTGAAAGACTTCAATATGATCTCCACAGAGAGCCTCCTTTAGTGCAGAGAACACCCCCAGCTCTCTCAGCCTTTCTTCACAGGAGTGGTGCTCCATCCCTCAGATCAGCTTCGTGGCCCTCCCCTGGACCCGCTCTAACAGCCCCACAACCTTCCTGTGCTGGGGGCCCCAGCCCTGGACGCAGCACTCCAGGTGGGGCCTCACAAGGGCAGAGCAGAGGGGCACAATCCCCTCCCTCCACCTGCTGCCCACCCCTCTGTAGGTGCAGCCCAGGACGCAGTTGGCCTTCTGGGCTGCAGGCACACACTGCTGGCTCATGTCGAGCTTTTGTCCACCAGAGCCCCCAAGTCCTTCTCTGCAGGGCTGCTCTCAGTGGGTTCTTCTCCCAGTCTGTGCTCATGTCTGGGATTGCCCTGACCCAGGTGCAGCACCTTGCACTTGGACTTGTTGAGCCTCTTTCAGTTCACATGGGCCCACTTCTCAAGCTTGTCCAGGCCCCTCTGGATGGCTTCCCTTCCTTCTGTTGTATCGACTGCACCACTCAGCTTGGTGTCATCTGCAAATTTGCTGAGGGTGCACTCGATCCCACTGTCTCTGTCACTGATAAAAATATTAAACAGCCCCGGTCCTGCGACAGACCCCTGAGGGACACTGTGCATCACTGGCGTCCACCTGGACGTAGAGCTGTTGACCAAAACTCTTTAGTGGTGGCCATCAAGCCAATACCTTATCCACCTGATGGTCAACCCCTCATATTCTTCTCTCTCCAATTCAGAGATCAGGATGGCATGTGTCAAAGGTCTTGCAGAAGTCCACGTAGATGACATCAGTCAGTCCTCCTTTGTCAACTGATGCGGTCACTCCATCAGAGAAGGCCACCAGACTGGTCAGGCACGATTTACCCTTGGTGAAGCCATGCTGGCTGTCTCAGATCACTTCCTTGTCCTGCATGTGCCTTGACACTGCCTCCAGGAGGATCTGCTCTATGATCTCCCCAAGCAGAGGTGGGGCTCACTGGTCTGTAGTTCCCCAGGTCCTCCCTTCCAACCTTTCTAAAAATTGCAGTGATGTTTCCCTTTTTCCAGTCACCAAGGACCTCACCTGACTGCCACAACTTTTCAAACATGATGGAGAGAGTCTTGGCAACTCCATCAGCCAGCTCCCTCAGGACTCTGAGTCTCAGCTTCTTCATCTTTGATGAAGAACTCATATAAATCTTTACTCTTAGCATTCTTGCTGCTTCATTCCAAACATGTATGTTAACATTGCCATCATCATTTGGCATGATATATATGACAATCTGATAGGTAAATAAGACAAATCACACCAATAACAGGTGAAGACTGAAAAAAAGAGTAATGGTCAGTCATTCTGTGATCCATAAGTCTACATCTCTCTTCTCTCTGACACTAATTCTTACAAGAGAAATGTTTCACTCTCAACTACATATCTAGATTTTCCACTTTTTTGAAACATCCTCAACAGATAGCAGGATATGTTTACAGCAGAGAAAATACAGCACCCCCAGCACATAGAGAATGGTCTTTAGTTCAATTAATAATGCCTCACAGTTAAGAGGCTAAAAAGAAAAGTAAAATAGAGGTCAAATTGTTTCCTCTTAGATCTTGGTTGAAATGATAGAAAAGCATTATGACGTCTCCTGCTTAACACTGCAACACACAAACAGTCCTGTTTGCATCAGTGTAATTTCTTTAAATACGCAATATTTTAAAAATCCAAGCTTTGAATGGCTGTGCTTTCTAGAAAGCATCAAGGTGCTTTAAAACCATGTTTAAAAATCATCAGTTATTGGTAATTTGCTGTTCACGTTTTACAAGTTGCATCTAAGAGGCATAACAGCACGAGCATATATTGCATAGCTCCAAACAATTAAAGTGATTTATCTTTCAAAGTACCTTGCTAAGTAGAAGCGTTAAGTAATAGAAGCCTTCCCTTTTCCCCACCAAAATAAGATTTACATGTTTTAATTTTATTTTTTTCCTTAAATAAGCTCCTCTTTCTGATGTCTTCCTTCCAAGTCAGTGGTCCATGTGCCAAGATTTTTTTCATTGAAAACTTCACATTAAAGTATCAGTTGTTTGAGAAATCTACTACTCACTTGGCAAGAAAAATTTCATCACCGGTTCCTGCAACGAGAAACCATGTACCTAGTTCTGCTGAAATTATCATATGGTACATGCATTGCACAAGGTGTTATTTCACACAGGAAAGCAAGAAATAGGAAGGAAAAGGACATATGAATTAGGAGACAGTAAAGAGGCATCAAATCCTACAGGTCTTGGGCTTTTTCAGCAGCAGAAAACTACTCTGTTCTCCCACCTAATCCTCTCTTACAAATGTCAGACAGCCCTTGCGTGTTTTTCAATGAATTCCCATCACAGATACCCCCTCAACCCTGCAAAAAATGGTACCGCTGTAAGTAAGTAAATGCTGCCAGAATGAAATAAATGATGAGACAAATTTAAAAGGTACACGGAGTGAATTTTACATGGCTTCTTCTGAGATGGACATCCACTAGATCACCCTAATTTCTTGGAGAAATTAAAGAAATTGAAATATATTTTTCCTTGACTGTCAAACCAAAACACACTTTTATTATACCACTTAAAGCTAACTTTAAGAATGTATTTCAGTCCTCCACCTTTGCTAAGGCACCATAAACTTCCAGCATGAAATTTACTTGTGCACTGTATAGTAAGGACTTTCCAAAAATCCATGGTAGTCAGGGAGAGGATTGTGGATGATGGCAGTGGTCTAGCAAGATTATGCAATGCAAAAGATTATGGGGAATACACTAGGGATCAGAAAGTGTTCAGAAAAGCACAGGGCGCTGTGGGGCTTTTTTTGGTGTGTGCTAAAGGGCAGCAGTTAATAAATTCAGCATTTCCATGTTGCATGCAGGAAAATTATATTCACACTTTCCCCCAAAATAAAAGTTCTTCAACCTGCACTTAAATGACCTGCATTACAAAAATAATAACAAAAAAATATATAGCTAGAATAAATACAATCAATACCATCTGTTTGTAGGTGTAGATGTTGAAAACTTTAGACATTACCTACCTACTAGCAAAGGATAATTTTTGATGGAGGGATGGAAGAAGGCTTTACCCTTTAACACTCTAGAGCTTTATTTAAGCTGAGATATGTTTCCCACAGTATCTGTGTACTCACTCTTGGAGGATACAAGCTTATCCCATCACCTTGAAGTTATATTTACATGTGTTTTCCACAGTTCAAAGGGTTTCATGTCACAGGATATGAAATTTAAAATAAAAAGGACTCAGTTCCTTTCTAGTGACCTGGAAGTGCTATGACTCCGCACACTGATTAATTCACCTGGTATCACCTGAATGAGGTTTACATATTTAACTTCCAAAGAAAGGGTTAGATACCTCATTTAAATCGCTAAAGCTTTGTTTCTTACATCAATTAAAAAAAACAAAAAAAAAAAAACTAAAAATCTAAACTGCTAGAGTAGGTATTATTTTAAACAGTCAAAATAAATCTGTAACAGAAAAAAAGCGTGAACAACGTCCAAAATAAGGAATCTCTGTGCAACCAAATTATTGTTTCTTAGAAAATACTAGAAAGATACAATTTTAAATACTGCTATGAGGTGAGAGGAAACTTTACAATCTAGCAGATAGTGAAGAGCCTCAAATTGCTTTGTCTTCACTGCTGAACAAGATGGGTTTCAGGGGCTACAGGAACTGATTTCAGGAACAGAAAGAGGTATAAGGAGATAGTGATGATGCTATACAGGAATATGCACATCCATCAAATTACTTGATTTTTTAAAAATTATTTTTATTTAGTTTATGTTAATAGGAAGGAAGCAACATGATTTTTATTGAGAGCAGCGCTGAGGAAAAGGACTTCAGGGTGTTGGTTGGTGAGAAGCTCAACGTGGGCTGGCAATGTGTGCCTGCAGCCCAGAAAGCCAACCGTGTCCTGGGCTGCACCAAAAGCAGTGTGGCCAGCAGCGTGATGAAGGGGATTGTCCCCCTCTGCTCTGCTCTCTTGAGACCCCACCAGGAATCCTGCACCCAGCTCTGAGGCCATCAGAACTAGGAAGACACGTAAATATTAGAACAAGTCCAGAGGAGGGCCATGAAGATGATCAAAGGGCTGAAGCACCCCTCCTATGAAGAAAGGCTGAGGGAGCTGGGGTTGTTCAGCCTGGAGGAGAGAAGACTCTGGGGAGACCTTATAGTGGCCTGCCAGTGCCTAAAGGGGGCCTGCAGGAAAGCTGGGGAGGGACTCTTTGTCAGGGGGTGGGATGATAGGACGAGGGGGAACGGCTTTAAACTAAAACTGGGGAGATTTAGATTATACATTTATAAGAAATTCTTCACTCAGAAGGTGGTGAGGCCCTGGCACAGGCTGTCCAGAGAAGCTGTCATGCCCCATCCCTGGCAGTGCTCAAGGCCAGGCTGGATGGGGCTTTGGGCAGCCTGGTCTGGTGGGAGGTGTCCCTGCCCATGGCAGGGGGTTGGAATTAGGTGGTCTTTAAGGTCCCTTCCAACCCAAACCATTCTGGGATTCTGTGATTTCAACATTCCTCTCCCAAAGATGTTCCAGCCCTGAGTTAGATAAAACTGCATGAAAATAAACTTTAAGTGTGGACCACATAAAATATGCCCAAACTATACTCAACTGAAGCTTCGGCTAGCGGAAAAACAAACAAACAAACAAACAAACAAAAAAAAACCAGCCAAGACATTCCTTTCCAGACACGGCTACCATTTCATGAAAATCACACATGCAAATGTCCAAGTAAGCCTATTAAAAAGTCTCTGCACATGTACAATGTAACATCCTCTACCCTATAAAAAGTACATCTCAGCTCTTCAAAACAACAGCATGAGACTGAACGAAATTAGTTCATACATATTTTTCAACAGTGCTGATTCAGAAAACTTGCTCTCTACAAGTGATTATTTTTTTCAAGGAAGACTTCATGCAAAGTGACATGCAAAGTGACAAGCAAAAAAACTGCAGGGGGTATTACGAAGGAAAGAAACTGGTCTCCCAAATGCAGTCTAAGGTGTCCTCAAATGCACATAACAAGTATTTCAAAAGAAGAGAATCCATCACAATGTATAGCCTTCAACTTCTCCTGTACGTCCACAAAGTTCTACTTGACTTCAAAGCTCTCACAATTTATTCTTTTGATTAGCTAAGTGAACGAGGGAAAGGATGTAGATGGCTACCTAGATTTCAGTGAGGCTTCTGACACGGCTTCCCTCAGCATCCTCCTGAAGAAACTGGCTGCTCAAGGACTGAATGCGTATATGCTTTGTTGAGTTATAAAACTGGCTGGGTGGCTGGACTCAAAGAGTCGTGGTGAATGGAGCTAAATCTACCTGGGGGCCAGTCATAAGCGGTGTCCTTGAAGGCTTAGTACTGGGGCCAATTCTCTTCAATACCTTTATCGATGATCTGGATGAGGGGACCAAGTGCACCCTCAGTAAATTTGCAGATGACAGCAAGTCGGGTGGGAGTGTTGATGTGCTTGAGGGCAGGAAGGGTCTACAGAGGGATCTTGATAGCCTGGATTGATGGGCCAACACCAACTGCATGAGGTTCAACAAGGTTAAGTGTTGAACAATAACAACCCCACTACAGGCTGGGAGAAGAGTGTCTGTAAAGCTGTCTAGCAGAAAAGGACCTGAGGGTATTGGTCAGTAGCCAAGAGCATCCTGGCTTGTATCAGAAATAGTGCAGTCAGCAGGACCAGGGAAGTGATTGTCTCCCTGTACTTGGCCCTGATGAGGCCGCACCTCGAGTACTGTGTTCAGTTTTGGGACTCTCACTACAAGAAGGACATCGAGGCCCTGGAGCATGTCCAGAGAAGGGCTACGAAGCTGGTGAAGGGCCTGGAACACAAGCCCTACAAAGATTGACTGAGGGAACTGGGGTTGTTTAGTCCGGAGAAGAGGAGACTCAGGGGAGACCTTCACAATTATCTTAAAGGAGGTTGTAGCGAGGTGGGGATCATGCTCTTCTCCCTAGCACCAAGTGATAAGACAAGGGGAAATGGCCTCAAGTAGTGCCAGGGGAGGTTTAGGTTGGATATTAGGAACAGTTTCTTCACTGAAAAGGTTGCGTGGCATTGGAATAGGCTGCCCAGGGAAGTGCTTAAGTCACTGTCCCCAGAGGTCTTCAAGAAATGTGTAGATGTAGCATGGTTTAGCGGTGGACTTGTCAGTACTAGGTTAAAGGCTGGACTAGATGATCTTAGAGGTCTTTTCGAACCTGAACGATTCTATGATTCAATGATCACAGTTATTGTACATTTTAATTACTGGCCATGATCCTGAGGCACCCAGATTCAATGTTCTATGCAGGAAAGCAACAATGCAAGCTTCAAAACAATTAAACCATATATAAAAGTGAACATACCGTGAGCAGATAGACTATCTACAAAGCCTTGAGATAAGGAGGAGAAGGAGAGCAAAAAAAGGAATCAAAGCCACTACTTTCAATTTTAACATCCCTACTTACTCTAAAATAGGGATTTTGGCATAAACAGAACAGAATTGATATTTAGGTGGTAAACTACTTAAGTTTCTTAATTGTTTAACAAAATGTAATGGGTAATCAGAAAGGAAGAGGTAATAGAGCATTAGTTGCATTGGCAAATAATGAAATCAAAGACCATAAAGACTGAAGAAACGGTAAAGACCTCTGCAACATGGATGAGATCTTAGGCTTTAATACACCAAAAATCAGACAACAGAAACCACTGTGAAACAAATGCAACACAAAGAAACATGAGATATAAAAAATATCATTGAAATATTTGACTAATTATATTGACTCAATTATAATAATGTGCTTTTCAGAAAGAAGCATCTCTCAGAGCTTATTCCATTTTACAAATTAGAATACGAAATTATTTTGTCTTATGATTCATGTCTGCTCTTACACAATAGGTGCACAATTTCTAATTGCAGTAAGTGTAACTTCTCCAGTAATTCTGGTTGGACATGTAAGTCATTTAAAAGTTTGGGAGTAATATTACTACCCTTCTGAAAAGTGAAACAGAATTAGTAACGACCATGAACAGCCAGGATCTCAGTGTAAGATTTCTTCTGAGCCACCAAACCTTTTATCCATTGCAACTAAAACATGCAACTTCTCCATGCAACTAAAATGTTGTCTTCAAAAACCTCTATGAAATTAAATGATAGATCCTTTAATTTTTTATTATCTACTTAAGTTCAATTTCCGAACAAAGCACCAATCGATTTCTTATCTCTTCTGATAAAGAATCAAGTGTCTCCTTAGGTTTGATGCCGATTGATTTATAGTGTAAGCTCCGTGCTACATCTTTCAGGTATCAATTATCTACGGATTAACAAAATGTTAAATCCTTCCAACTTCTGAGGAGATAATCCCCAGGATTCTTGCAATAATAAATGTCTATCCTAAAAACCACCACACTGCCTGAGAAGAAGCCTTCTCTGGGTGTGGTTAAAGCCACCAGAAATATTTTAAGTCGATAAATTCAGATATCCACTTATGATTGCATTAAAAAAAAAAAAAAAGTCTCCATATGTTAAGTAACCAAGATAAAAACTATGCACAATCCTTTTATACTTATTTTACACGCCTCCTACTGGTTTCTGCTGGAATTCCTGCCTCTCAAAGCTAAACAAATACTCACCTTTGCAAAACTAAGCATGACAGTTCTGTGGTTATATTGTTTTTATCTAACTACTGAGTAAACCAAGATTCTATTTCAAATGTTAGCTACAGAGTTTCTGCATGCAAAGAATTACACTATCAACTGCTGGACTGATGCTTTGTTCTGCCTGTATGACACTGAGATGTACTGACATTGACACAACTGAATATTCTACTAGATAATAGAATAATAATCTACTAGATAATAGAATAATAGAATAATAGAATATTCTAAAATAATATTCTATTATTTTGTACTTCTGACATTAGTTCAGCGATACTTTGTACACAAGAAACTATAGAATTGACCAGTAATCAGCACAGATTGATAATTTTATGGTTTTCCCCTTTACCAGATTAATAAGGACTAAATCAAAAACAGCTTCTTGCATTTTAAATATTCTAACATAACTGAAGAAAGATTTCAAGAATACAGTATAGCTTTATCACGTTGGAAATGCAAACACAACACAGCATTTGCAATTCAACCTTACGTGACACCTAAGCTGGATTTGAACTATGGATGGGACAGACGATAATGACAGTGGTGAGTATCTACCAATGATTCATGAAGATTTTGGATATGAGGGAAGACACTGTTAGTGAATCCACAAGCCTTAAGTCATCTGCTCCCCCAAAAAATTAGCTGTTGTGCATTGCAGTCAAAACATCTCAACCTTCACCTTGCGAATGCCACGAAATTCATTCTTGCTCAAATGCTGGGAAGTATTTCAAACACGGTGAGAACCTGAAGCACTTGCTTTTTTGCACAGAGTAAGAAAAAAGATAGGCAAGTCAGTTTGCCTTATAAATTACCGTTTGCTACCAAAGAAAACTCAAGTAGTCACTTCTGCAGATGTGAAGCAGAATGGATTTTTACCACATATTGAAGAGTTTAAGGCAAAAACGTACAAGTTGAGCAGAATTGTGTAGGTAAAAACATAACTAGAATAATGGAAATTAATGTCTTCATAATTCAGAAATGTTTCTCTATTGTAAACTCTATATTATCACAACCTACAAGGGATTCTTATTATTTCAGAAAGCAAGTGGGAATTAAAAAACTTTATTTCTGCAAAACTGCTTGGGGGGGGGGAGGGAGGAGGAGGAGGGCAGACCATTTTGCTCTGTAAGTGTACCTCCTAGTAAGAAAGTAGCCTAAAATTGCAAGATCTGCTGTCTCAAAGTGGTATCTCAGTACTTCCACAGGAGTATAAAACAACTGATGTTTAAAACCTGTAATCTGAGAACTCTGGAACACTTTATCATAGAATCCAAATATTTTGCCAAGGATGAAAAGAACTAAAGCTTTATCATCAGAAGCTCTAGAAATGGCACAAGACACTTGCTTCTCTCTGCTTTCTTCTCTGCTTCTCTCCCTGTTATAGAGAGATACAAAGATCAAATCGAGCTCTTCCACATGCAGCAGAATGAACTAGAACTTGTACAGATTTGTATCCTGCACTCACTAACTTGAACTTCACTCTTTAACCCTTATCTATCAGGTTTCAGATATACTATATATAGATACACAACATCTTTCTTATTCCTAGCTCAGTGCTTACATGGATGCTGGTCAGTGCTACCAAGTTATGACTCAGTTATGACTGAGTTTATTCTCAGATAACATGGCAGGGGAGGACTGTTTAGGACTTAAACCATATTCACTCAAGACAACCTTCATGAAGCCTGTAATAACACATTTTCTTAAAAACCTAAGACTTGCACCCCTCTTCCAGATACAGCTGATACTGGCAAACAAACAAACAAAGGTTCAGAATTTGGTACTACTGCTTCTTTCTGTCAGAAATCAAGCTAAGGATTCACATAGTGCTAGGAATCACAATCTTAAGAAATATTTATCAGTAGATGAGGAAATACTACAGTGAATGCAATACAACAGTCAGCAAGTTGAACATACCAGCAGTTTAACTCCGAGTTAGAGCTGACTCATCAAATCCCTGATTCAAAAGAGCAGGGCTCACGATGAAATGTAGTTGTAATCCAGCATGTCAGGAAATGAAGGTGGTATATTGGGAGGAGTGGTGCTGCCATTCAGCGAGACCTGGACAGGCTGGAGAGCTGGGCAGGAAGAAACCAAATGAGATTTAACAAGAGCAAGTGTAGAGTCCTGCACCTGGGAAGGAACAACCGCACGTATCAGTACAGGCTGGGGGATGACCTCCTGGAGAGGAGCTCTGCGGAGAAGGACCTGGGGGTCCTGGTGGACAACAGGTTGGCTGTGAGCCAGCAGTGTGCCCTGGTGGCCAAGAGGGCCAATGGGATCCTGGCGTGCGTTAAAAGGAGCATGGCCAGCAGGTCAAGGGAGGTGAGCCTCCCCCTCCACTCTGCCCTGGTCAGGCCTCACCTGGAGTACTGTGTCCAGCTCTGGGCTCCCCAGTACAAGAAAGACAGGGATCTCCTGGAAAGAGTCCATTGGAGGGTCACAAAGATGATACGGGGCCTGAAGCATCTTCCCTATGAGGAAAGGCTGAGGGACCTGGGTCTGTTCAGCCTTGAGAAGAGAAGACTGAGAGGGGATCTTATCAATGTTTACAAATATCTGAAGTGTGGGAGAGAGAAGGATTTGGCCAACCTCTTTTCAGTGTTTTGTGGGGACAGGACAAGGGGCAATGGCCACAAGATGGACCACAGGAAGTTCCGCACCAACATGCAAAAGAACTTCTTCACAGTGAGGGTGACGGAGCACTGGAACAGGCTGCCCAGGGAGGTTGTGGAGTCTCCTTCTCTGGAGATATGCAAGGCCCGTCTGGACGCCTACCTGGGCAGCCTGCTCTAAGGAACCTGCTTTGGCAGGGGGGTTGGACCCGATGATCTCTCAAGGTCCCTTCCAACCCCTACAATTCTCTGATTCTGTGATAACCAACAGGTACCTAGAACACTAAAGTAATATAATCAAAGTCTCACCCAGACAGCACTTACTTGTAGCTTTACTTCACTGATACAATTGAATGTGCTAATACAAACTTCTAAACGTTGCAAAACTTGGAATTTTGTCCAGTTTTATATAAATTTTATGAACTTCTTTCTGTAAGTGCTACAAACTTAGAAGTTTGTTTTCCCCCCCTGCCCCCCCCCAGTCCAAATAACTCCCAACTAAATCAAAAAAACTTATGGGGAAAAAAGCACAACAGAAGCAGTTGGCACTTTGAATGTTTTCATACTTTTTCTACTGCCAGGGACAGAAATCATGTATCAATGATTGTAAGTGGTTCAGGCACGATGAGTAATACTATCTGAAAATTTCTTTCTATTAAAACCAAGTAAAGAATAATGACACAGCCAAGTATCATGATGCTATTTACTCTATTTAATAAGTTGTTGGGATAGAGGAATTAAAGAAGTGTCTTTCTCTCCTCAGCTGAGGAGCTCTAATCTTGCTAGAGAGAGAAGAACGAATGCAAGGAAGATTCATCACCAAGTCCTTCACCTTTGTTATAGGGCTCCAGTCCAAGGTCGTAATGAAACTCTGGTTCTCTCCCATATTCGCACAGTATAGCTTTCGCTATCATAGCCAATGCATTCTTTAGCTCCCAGCATTCAGACTGAAATCATAATAAAAGAACGGGGCTCCAAAACTGAAATAGGAAGATCCTGATTCCTTCTTTGACTATCCATTCATTTGCCGAGTGATTTTGACCTAGTCAAATTCACTGCTTGGTACCTTAATTTTCCTTTTGTCTTTATCCCCTTAGTCTATGCTTCTTTAAAATTGAATAGACATTGAATGGTACACATGCTCAAGGCTCTAGGCACTTCTGCCACAAGCTAAACAGTCAAGAGAACACAATAATCCACAGACTCCCTTGTCTCCTTCACACACTTGTATTTCTAAAACTTATCAAACATCATCATTCACAAAAGCATTCACAAAGAAATATCCCCTCTGAAAAGTCCTGAAGAAGAGTCCTAAATGCAGTTTACAGATTTCACTATCTTGGACAAAAAAATGAAGTAGACAAGCCTTTGACACTAAGGAACATCCAATGCAAAAACTTCAGCAACAGAAACCGTTTTGATAAAAAGAACAAATAAAGCTTAGGGACATGGTTTAGTGGGTGATATTGGTACTAGGGTGATGATTGGACCAGATGATCTGGAAGGTCTCTTTCAACCTTAATGATTCTGTGATTTAGAAAGTAATTTTACCAAAACAAAGTCTTCACTACAATTTTGTGAATCAAAATGCCATTCTCATCTCTCAAACGTATCTCTTACAGCAGCATGACTTCAATCAGTGCTATCATTTATGATGGCAGGACACAATTTATTTTGTTTAATTCAAAGAAAAGGCAACATGCAGTGCAAGTAGGCTGTCTTTTCAAATGTCCACCTGTGAACACACCATCAAATCAGGTTCTTCCTTTCAAGCACACCACTTCTTTAGGTTCTGCATTATAATTGCACAAGTCCTTAAAAATGTTTGTTTCATTTCCACCTTAAAATACCTGAAAACCTATTAGCACCAATGATGAGAAAAGCGAGGGTGACAAATTCATCTCACCTTCCTGAAGCAACAATAACTACACTCCCAACAACAACGACAAAAGAAAATTTTAGCCATCAATGTAAAACTACAATGTTCATAATACACTTAAGAAATACATTTGAATAAATTAGATAACTTATAAAGTTCCTTGTTGAAGAAAGGTACAGTCTCAAACTACCTGGAGATGGAGGTGTAGCAGTGATTACCTAACACTGGCTGTACCTAAATACAGCAGTCCTATAATTTATATTTTTACATTAAATACATAATAAATTGTTAAACAACTTATTACACTATTTTTTTTTCAGATTAAAATTATTCAGAGTCACCTTATATTCCTATTCCATCTTATATTCTTGCATTTTATTTGCCTGTAGCTCCTTTATTTTCCAGATGTGAACCTTCCTGTAATATTTAGACAGCTTATTCATACCATCCCTCAACAACTCCCTAAAGATGGAGCTGTGGAACATATGCAGTTTACAGATTTGACAAATTTCAATTTAAAAAGCATGCTTACAAGCTCAGAAATGGAAACAGAGAAGAAAACCTTGGGAACTGTTGCATGAATAAATTAAATACTGAGTATCACTCAGTAAACACTGAACTAGTTGGATATGGAAGCCATGTACACAGGTTAATCCAGACTGCAGCACTGGTATGTTACACTGAAAATCTTCTCTTACAAAATAAGTTTTCACATAAAATTAAGCTGACATTCTTATTCTTCAAGCTGCAGCTTCCAAATCATTTTAAGTGGCCCTCTGTCACACTTGCTCCAGCTTGTCAGCATCTTTTTTTTTTTTTTTTTTTTTTTTTAAATGACCATGTCATTTACTTTCTGGTTTCAGATGACCCGTTTTGTCTTCACAGGCCACAACATACTTCATTTTTACACCTGTCTTCAGGGCATTTTAAGCTTACCTTTTCTTCTTGTCCCTTCAACCATGTTCCATCTCCATCCCACTACCTTACAGCTGCAAAACTTTTTTTTTCCTCATCAGATGCTACATATCTATTGTCTCATGCTGTGTTCCTTTCCACCTCCTCCACACTGTAAGTAAGGCCAGCTCCCTCTACCATTGGTAAATTAGACACTAACATCCAATGCTTTGGTTCTGACTTCCTAGATTCATTCCAATTATTGCAACATTTAGTTTTAGAATGCAATTACAGAGTTGAGGTAATGAGCTACTCTTTCACCGCTTTTGAAAACTGCTTACTTTGGGAATGAATTTTATTATTTTCCTGATGAATCTCTGAGTGAGTTTTAATTTTGTTCAGTGCAAGAACTGTGGACATCAAGACTTTCTCTATCCATATGTTGCCAGTATACTGGCTTGGGGCTCTTCTTCAGGCTACTGTGCATCAGCTAACTGCAGGTAACTGCATGCGACTTCCTGCACCTTTGCAACTGATAAATAGTAGAAGTGCAAATATGCCTCTGTCAATTCTGTCAAATATGAAAGAATTATGCTACCATGCATTGACAATTGAAGTTTAGCCCTTGAAAACATCTGTTTTATACATCGGAACACTTTCTGTTTCATTTAGTTTTGCATTAGCGTGGTTATTCTTATCAAAATATGTATTTCATAATTCAAGTTTGGACTAAAGAACAGACACAGAAGCAAGAGTCTGAATCACCCCACTGTTACTCATATATTTTTAATATAGACCTTTCACTATATAAATGAACTGAAATCTCTGAACACCTTTTGTGGAGAAAAGTCAGAGCAAAAAGTAGTATGTTGACAAATATTCATTGCATATTTTCTAAATTAAGGCATCAGAAAACAGGAAAAGTAAACAGAAATGAATGCATATATATAAACATTAAATGTAGCATGACCTGAGAATCAGAGATGCTGAGGGAAAGTAGTAGCACTAAAGATGCTCACAAAGTGCAGAATAAAGTTCCATACAACAGCTAAACTGTTTCAGTGGCTTACTGACACCAAAAGCTGCTGTTCTCAGAGCACTACTGCCAATTCATTGTTCACCTTAAAGAAAAAGAAAGATATGATACACAAATAAGAGTGTAAGAATGCGATGAACTAATGTTATACAGAATGGTGTTACTCAAGAGCTTTGTATTTTAAGTTTCTAATGCAATTAAGAATTGGACTGGGGAACAGGAAAAAAGTAATAATCGTTTCTTCATTTCCCTTTGCCTCCTCCCTTGCATTTTCAACCACTACAGCAAAAACAAATACGCTTCCTTCTCTACTACTGTTTCTACTGACAACTCCTCAAAAAAACTATTTTGCAAAATTCCTTCCTCAAATGCAAGCATTCTACGTATTACTGCTTTCCTTCTCTGATTTGTATTCCTTAGCCATGTTTCTTTCCAGGCTGTCCCCAGTGCTTCATACAAAGATCAAGAGAAACTATTACTACAGAAACATCAAGAAAAACTATGATCAATCCTCCTCCTTTTGCTCCCTCAGGCCAGGTGAACACCACTGTACTGTACTCTACCATTAACTATTAGTAGCATGTTAGTGGTGAGAAAGCAATGGGATCTCTGAAAATATAGATGTGCTGAATTCTTTTGTCCAGTCTGCCAATATTTCCAATTTCTTAAATATTATATAATAATAATTTCAACCTGAGAGGTATACCTGACCACAGATACGTAGGGACAAAAAGAAAAAAAAGGGGTTGGCAGTTGGAAAATGATCATGGGAACTTAATCACCAATGATGAAAATAACTCTGTAATGAAAGACCTCTCACTTCCAAGCACTACAGAGACTATGTAGTGATATAAAACTTTTTTTTTTTTTTTCTCCAATTGTTGATGTTGTTTTCACCACCTCACCAACAATTAGTCTGCCTGGGGAAATATGTCACTTTTAACACTCACATTCAAATGCTCAGCCCCCTGTCAAACACCCTATAGAGCCCACGCACCACAAAGGCCTTCAGCTATTCTAGCAGAGCTGTAGCTTTACCTGCATCTCTTGCAGGACAATTATGCAGTGATAAGCATCACTGTGTCAAAAACCACATGTAAGAAAAGCATAAACTCACTGGATTCAAAATAGCATGAAATAATTTGTCCAAATCAAAATAAAGACGTACAATCACTAAAACATCCATTCAAATTTACTTAAGGTCACTGAAGAATTTCTAACATACTGTTCTGCAGAATCCAGGAATCTTACACCTTCTGCAGTACAGCAGCTTAATAATTATACTGGCAAACCCTGGCCATTTTCATTGCTTCTACTGTAAAGAAAAACATCTAAGCATTAAACAAGTTACTTCTTCTACAGACTAGGAAGTCAGCAAAATTGTAACAACTATTTTTATACTGTGCAAGAAAGAATTACCCATGGTGGTCTCCAGAGAACATTACTAATAAACTCAAACACCAGCTGATGTTTCACTTGCCAACAAATCCACAGCCGTTCATTGGAAGGAAGTTTTCCTCTACTGAATAGACTGACTGAAAACAACTCACAGCTGACGTCTCAAACATCTGTGAGTATGTAGATAGTTAACCTATTATGTAACATTGCATAGATGGCACTCATTAATGTAGTAACTTCAAATTTAATCCTCACTGAAAATGCCTCATTTTGAGCAGGTAAAGTACAGGTACAGTAGTAGTAAATACTAGAAAATAACTAGCACTTCCATGAACAGGTGAGTAATGCCTGGGCTTCACTAGCAGTGTTTTTTTGTTTTTTTAAGAAACTTTTGTGGGTACTGAATACTCCTGGCCTGTGAAGGAGCAGAAAGGTTTTTTTAGATTTTAAGAGGCTGTATGCAAAGATTATTTAGATCTCATCAATGAATATAAATATCTGAGGGGAGTGTGCTGAGAGGATGGAGCTGGTCTCTTTT
The DNA here is from genome assembly GCF_013377495.2 of Cygnus atratus. Lineage (NCBI taxonomy): Eukaryota > Metazoa > Chordata > Aves > Anseriformes > Anatidae > Cygnus > Cygnus atratus. Next base: position 12,852,829 of record NC_066396.1, on the reverse strand, counting down.
CAGTTGTGCCCACTGACAGGGTGAGAGGCAATGGGCACAAACTGAAGCACAGGAGGTTCCAGCTGAATATGAGAGGGCACTTCTTTACTGTGAGGGTGACAGAGCACTGGCACAGGTTGCCCAGAGAGGCCGTGGAGTCTCCTTCTCTGGAGATACTGAAAAACCCACCTGGATGCCATCCTGTGCAACGTGCTCTAGGTGATCCTGCTTGGCAGGGGCGTTGGACTAGATGATCTTCAGAGGTCCCTTCCAACCCTGGCCATTCTGTGATTCTGTGCTTAATGATCAATACAAGATATGGTGGAATGGCACCTTTCCATTATACTAAGAACAAGCATTTCCAAAGTTCCTAACTTCTGATATGGTTTTGTTTTGTTACTTTTCTTCCCTTTCATTATAAAAGAGATTATTGTAAAATATTTAACGCTGTATTTGCAATCTGAAAGTTGTGATATTAAAAACGGAGAAAAAAAACCTCTCATTCTTACTGTTCAGGAAAGAAAATAGTGAAGAAATAGTAGAGAAAATATTGCACATAAAAATGTCATGGTGTTAAGAATTTAGAGTGCATTCAGAAAGAGCAAAATACTGGAAACAATTCTTAAAGCAAGGTTTTCCTGAGCCCGTATATTTACTTCCCTGATTTCTGCTACCCTTGTCTTTAAAATCCTTTTCAAGTTCACTTCTACAGAGATTTCCACGTGACCAAGGAACTGCAGAAACAATTCTCTTGCACAGGCAGTACATAACTTCCAGTGATGTGAGTTTCTGCAGGTCAATACCTCAGCAGGCTCCATCCCACACCAAAGTCTGAAGTACACTTCCTCCACCACACTGGAGTGACGACATACCAGCAGTATGCTGGTGGCCATCATTTTTTGTTTTGTTTTTGGTTTTGTGTTGTTTTTTTTTAATGGCTTCTCTTTTCCTTATGTTATATCTTCTTAACAGCTCTGCAGAAATACCATAAAGGCCTACATTAGCGCAAATTAGTGTAACTGCATCATATTGAGGCCAGCAATTTTCATTAGCCTTCCTCTCTATTCACAGAGAAACCTTAGGAAAAAAGACTGCACTATCTCACAGGAAAAGAGAACACAAAAACAACAACAAAAAATAAAACACACAGAAATGGAAATTCAAACATCATAATCACAGGACAAAGCCAAGGAAAATTCCCAAAGAACTTATATAACACACTAATAAAGGAAAATGTAGTGTATCAAAGTTTGATGGGTTTAGATATGTTTCTTTTTTTTTTTTACACTTGTACTTTTTTCTTAGCAGAATTCTCCTTGTGTTCTTTGTTTTAAAAAAAAAAAGTCAAAGCTGTAAGCCACGAGTGTCAGAGGTAAGAATCACCAATTCAAAGTAAATCATTTATTTCTAAATTTGCCACTCCACCTAAGTAGCTAAGTGATTTCACTTTTAACAAAAGACAAATCAAGCCAAATTGAGTTATCCTACCCTAATCCGAAGGATAACGGCCTGTCCACAGCACTAAACTAAAAATTACCAATAATTTAACACCACAGGCAGTCTCCACTCTAAACAGCCTCCTCACATTCTGAATAAACACCTCAGCACATGACTAAGGAGCAAAGATAGAGCTATAACAATAACTTTACAGAGTACATAATTCTCATCTCCTTGCATTCATTTTACATAGGGCATCTGAGAAAAAACAGACTGTACCAAACACATTAAAACTGTAAGTTACAGATATTATAGAGTAAAACTTAATAACTTAAAGGACCTGCCTTATAAGCAGTAATTTATATAAAAATGTATTAATACCTATAGTTGATCACACTTTCTGGATTGCTGTTTGTAGCATGGCATGTTCAAAACAATATTAATCTTTTACACTCCATAGGCAGTAAGAAGTAGGACCAACAAACTTCAAACGTATCTGGGCACATATGGCTTAGTTCCAAAATTATGACTGCTTAACAAAACTGTATTAGTTCAGCAAATGATTTAATCATAGACTGTGTGAGTTTTTATACTATTCACAATCAGATGCAGCTGCAGTAGCAACAGAGTTCAATAAATAATAGATCCCACATGTTAGGTAATGCACAACACAAAGGAAAACGCCCTTCTTATCCAAAAGCTTTTCATTAAAATATTTTTTCAGTTCATTCTTAAACTTGTAACACTTGTTTGTGTTTTCTGTGCCTCAAAAAAGCAATTTTCATTGCCTAGGTCAGCTAAAATTCCTCTTACTTTTACCAGAGCCTGCATGATCCAGCACCTGGTGCTTCTGAAAAGTAAGCAAGCATCAGTCTTAAACAGAACCTTTGAGAGAGCCTAGATCATATACTACTGACAGTTTTGGAGATCAAGGTGTAATTTGTGTAAGGTATAACCTCACACAGCTGTTCATTGAGACCTACTAGTAGCAAGTGGTAAATCCAAAGTTAACTTGCAATTGTATGTTTAAAGCAAAGCTTAACAAACAGACTATGAGAACACATTCTTTAAAAATACCAGTTTGTATATGATTTCCCAAACACCACATGCTGCAATTGTAGAGATTACCACCACCAACAAAAAGTACCTAATTGTCAGGATTTCTGCCACAATGTGACCAAGACCTATTGAGCAGTAGGTGGAAAAAGGCACTTAGATCAGTCATCCAATTTCAAGAGTCTTAAGGCACAAGCTGTGTATGATAACTGACTAGATGAAGGGTGCAGAAATGTTCTGTGCTGATAAGGTGCTGATTTTTTTTTTCTTTTGTAATAATACCACCTTCTACATCATTTTACTGTGTTTTGTCCACTTGCTCTTCAAGCTAGGAACTTGAAAAACTAACAAATCATACTGCACGGGTAACCTGAAGAACAGAGATGAATTATTTGATTACTATTAATATAAAGGTCTAGTTTTGTAAAATCTCAGTTGTTTAATACATTAAGCCAGATTGGAAATAATTTCTATTTTCCTCATAAGGATTCTTCTATGTACTGAGACATATCCTCCACAGTTTTAGAAAACACTGTAACTCAACTGGCAGTATTCTAATGCTTAACTGAATGAGAAGGGTGTGTGTTTAGTTTCCTTTCTAGTACTCAAATTGTTTTTCAAATTAAGATTTCTCACTTCTCTTTGTATTATATATAAGCACACACTCACAAATAACACAACCAGGATTAATTATATGAATTTGATCATGAGAATTTTTGGCCAGTAACACCTCCCCCCATAGCAGTACCTAAATTAACAACTATTTCAGTTTAAGAAAACTAAAGCTATAGTTACAGGAGTGGCCGGACAAGAAGTATCAAAATTATGCTTAAGAGAAGAAACACTATAAAACTACAAAATGATGAATTTCAGGTTCCATGGGTGTTCTTCACAGTTAAACTCTTGCATATGACAATCTATTTGGTACCATGGTAAAATAAAATAAAAATAAAATAAAAATAAAATAAAAATAAAATTAAATTTTCCACCTTAAATACAGACCCAGGGGATGGGGAAATAAATAATCCAGAATGGACTCTTAAATCCATTTGTAACTACTGCATGCAGCAGCACTATCACTGACTGTCTATGTTTTTAATCTACTTTTTAAAGCCTGTCCTTTTCACAGGTATAAATTAAACCACACTATTAAATAGGGTTCTTACCACAAAAAGTAAATAACTTGATGAAAATGTTTTATTCATCAATTTTTATGTAGAAACATTTTTCCTTAATTTTCCTCGTTTAGAATCAGAAGATCATAGCCATGTAGCTCAACTATTTCTCACTACAACTCAACAGTTTTGAATAAACTAGACTTATACAATTTTAATACCTTTCAAAGCTCTATTGTGGAGAAAGGATTCCTGTTTAGGTAAACAGAATTTAGGATGGGGTATACAGTGACTAAGCATGGTCACCCCTAATAAACCCCTATGCTCTGAAAACAGATAGTAACTTAATTTCTTGTAATCCACAAAAGGTTTTATTAATAGTCTTTATGCTCTGCAAGTACTATACTGTCCAACCTGTCCAACAACAATTTATAACAAAAGAAATTAGAAAAATTTACCTATAAAGCTATTCTTCATTGGCTGCCATAATTCTCCTAGTTAGCCTTGATGCAATCACTGCATATGCAATATTTTTTTAAGCTTAAGGAAATTTAGATGTAGCAGTCTTGACGATAGGAAGCTGTACAGCCATGTGACCATTCCTATCACAGAAACATGGCCAAAAAGGGTTATGGGTGAGAGGTGACAAACTGAACTACACGCATCTAAACCCCCTCAGTCTTCTGTTTTCTAAATTCACACCTGGTAAACAAGAGTTTTTGTCAGCTACAGGAATAATCAAAAAAGCCACATTGGCACCACAAAAACTGAACATATTCCAAAAGTTTTAGCCTGTAATGTCTTAGAATACTTGCCTATTTAGCAAAATTCAAAATCATCCATGAGATCAAAGCTGTCTAAGGCTCTCTGAAGTGGACTGTAATAGGATCTAAAAAATAACAGGAAAATCAAGAAGCAATTGCAAGATCCATACAAAATCCTACAGCTATTATCCCACAAGTGTACATAAGAGAAACAGACAGACATTTAAAAATATTACTCGGATTACACTACAACATATGAAGTCATGTAAATTAAGTACAGGGGAGAGACACTAGTGAAAATCTTACTTCCCTCACCATCAATTGCTAGAGAGACAGAAGTTATGTGAATCCTTTCTCCCAGAAGTTGTTCATTAAATGGAATGGAAAATATTAAAGCTTGAATTTTTGCTGAGAAGCAAATATTAGGCCGTGGACACAGTTCTAAGATACTGACTGAACTGCCAAGCTGCCTACAATATGGGAAGGTGGAGAAGTCCCAGAAACTGCTCCATGATGGTTATATCAGCCCTTGCAGGATCAAGCCAAGACAATCCACAGCGAATCCTTCTTTCCCTGACTGTAACCAGCCTTTATCCCCTACATTCTTTATTCTTCAGGCACTTTACTCTAAATGATGACCATCTTCTACACGCTTCTTTTCTTAAGGATCTAAAACTCACTACAGTGGAATAGAGGGCTAATTATAGCCCTTAATTTCTCTAAGGCATTAATACCAAGCCTTCTGCTACAGAATTCAGACAGCAGTATTATCCCAGCTGTTGCTAAGGCCAAGGTGAACTGTGGCCCATATACTACAGAGACATAAACAGCAACCATAATTGACCATGCAGATGAATCAGTACATAAAATGAAGACTAGATTACTCAGCGATGCTTGATTTTCTAATATTAACAGAATGTACACAATTCTGTGCTGAACACTTTATTTAACCTGTTCCACTGCAACAAAGCACTCGTTTTCTCTAGGAAGCGGATGTATTTTAAAATACAGGTAAATTACATTATGTCATGAAGAGTGCTGAAAAAGCATTAAAAAGCCACTGAAATGGGATCATCATATTTTTCAATTATTTAAAAACTAAAGATTTTAAATCATACTAAAATAAGAATGTTACGTATTTCAGGTTATCCTATTACGAGAAAGATACAGTTAGAGTTATTTGCCTGCCATCCTTAACTGGCCAATGAAAATTAGTACGTGCAATGTAAGATGCATTGCTATACGTACCCATGGCAGTACCCATAAGGGAAAGCTAAAGATGATCTCTGCAGTTTTCCTTGGGATGCAGGTGATACACATCCACCTTTTAGAAAGGTAGCTCACCTTTCTCATGTGAGACACTATTTCACGAGTGTCGCAGGCTCATTTTGGAGAAGATCCTCAGTCCTCTGTAGCTTTGCTATTGCAGAAGGAATAGAATCCATTTGCTTTTTTCCAAACTGGAAATTACTTCAGCACAACGAGGGCCCAGAGGCTACACATCCTTATGGGAAAATTCTGGCAATACAGACATTAAAAATGAACCATGCCACCCTGCTGGCCTGATTCACGTGACATTGAAACAGAGACCAGAAGCAGCTGAAATGGATCAAGCCTCAACTACTTTAAACTGGCATCAAGACTGATGCATACACTCAAGCGCAATAAGTAGCAGCTATTCTGAGTTTCTTGTCTTCCCTTTTTACTTCAGATGCTGAGGTACCTATACAGACACGGACACTGATCTTTGCCAGCCATTTATCCAGCGCTTCAAATTTCTGAGTTCCTGTCCTGTCTTCTACTAGTGTCGAACCCACCACCAACCTCTGTGATAAAACTTACAACTGAGAGGAGAGCAGCTAAGTAGAAATAAGGAAAGGATCCGTTCCTGTGGCAACACGGACACTCTCCTCAAAAACAAACAAACAAAAGAAAACTTTTAACTCACAGAACATGATCCAGGGACACAACTCAATTCATAAACCTTTCTTCTCTTTAACAGTTGCCAGGGGAGACCATAAATTGCGACGTGCAGAACCACAAATGGCCTTCCCAGGCCACATGTTTAACATGACTGTCTGCATGCTTTGGCACACATGATAATATTTGTATCTGAGACAAGTTTATATTGGCAATAGTATTCTGTATAGTACGAACTTGCTATCTCACATTATCCAATATTAATTTACATTTGTGTTTACCAACTTCATACTACAAAGAGCTTGAGCTCCCTCCTCTGCTAATTATTCCTAATGTTTACTCATAGCAAACATCTTCTTCTAGATCTTCTATAACACTGGCTCTCAAGTAGGTGTTCTGTTTTGGTTTCGGTTTTTTAATTCCTGAAGGACTTAAGGCAAGGTTTTAAACATGACTCTATCCTTTTCCATAGAAAAGTATCTGGATTATTATCCAATCATGCATAAAAAAAAAAAAAAAAAAACACAAAACTTTTACATAGATATAAATTCTACCAAGTTATCTGAAGTCAGTTAACGTCACATTAACAAACCACTGATTAGCACGTTAGTAAGCAACTCGAGTGTTGAATTCATTAAACTATGTTCAGAATTCAGAAAGTTACTGCAAAGAAACCACAGACGTGAGAGCCTACTGTTACATCTTAGCAATGAGCACTCCCAGCCACAATCCAACACCCTCTCTTCCCCATACCCTCCACCCCACAAGTCTTTATCTTATGAAGTTTAATAAAATGTTTAACAATTATTATGACAAAAACCTAATTAACCACAAGAACAATACTAAGCAACTAAGACGGAATCATTAGAGTTACTGTTGGTCTTAACGGGGTAAATCTAATTTATACAGTGATTATGTATTATTTAAATAAAAATAAAAGCACTTCTTAAATAGCCTCGTGTGTGCCAATTTAAAAATCATTGAGCTCAGTGACTAAATATTTTACTATATTTGAATACCCTAAGATTTAGGGACTAACCTATTTAAAGTCCAGCTGAGAATTCTAACTTATTTCAGGAAGCAAATATGTTGACATGTATCAATTTCAAATAATTATACCTGTATAAACACACTGAAAATGAACATTTCCACAAGAATCATTTTAAAGCACTGACATGCAACCCTACTAATGAGCCCATATGCAACTTGATTTACAGAATATTTTATTCATCATAATCACAAACATGAAAGTAAAATGCACTCTATCAAGACGAATATCATTTTCCTAATAAAATCTCTAAGTCTTTCACAAGAAAACTAAAATACATTCATCTTCTAGTTTTTGTTTCTTTTTCATTATAAACAGGGTAAGCATGTAAGCCTGATGATCATAAAACAGTTTATGTTTTTCTGTTCTTGCCTAAAATAGTTAACTTCATGTATGTTTAACAAGTTTTATGATATCTTCTAACTGGATTTTAAAATTAATGTATCTTAGAATGAGATATTTCATCCATTTTTACTGTCTTTCTCAAAAAACTTGTTCAAATTCACACCCATATCAGTAATTAGGTGTAGGTAGGAGACCTTCAACAGCTTTGATTCTGACAAACATTGTTTTCTCTCAAAATTCACATAGGATTACATGGACTTTTAGCCACTTTTAGGCAAGTTGATTAGCCCAGACTCTGAAGTTACTGTTCATCAGCTGACTTTCAATAATTGTGCATATACACTTAGCCCATGAAAAATGCAAACTAATTCAACCTTTCTTAGCCAGCAATGAAACAGGGTTAAATTAAATCAAGTTATGTGCCATTGCCACAGGCTACATATACACAATTGAACATTCACTGTGGCAGAACACGCAATAACTTCAAATTATCAGGACTTAACAAGTTATGTCAAATCTTAAGAAGTCCATCTACAGAACTGTTTTATAAGACTTCATTGGCTATTTATTTATCAATATGTGATTAAGAACTTGCTGAATCCCATGACATCGTACGTCTAATTTGAGCCTAGAAAAAGGATTTGTCAGAAATAAACACAAACATTTACAGAAAGAGAGAGAAATCCTATTTGAAGTCTACTAATTCAATATAATTTTTAACAGGGCACTAAATTAACTAAGTAGCTTTAATTTTTTTTCCTCAAGGTTGCAGACTAAGATTACAATGTGATATGAAAACTGAGAATGTTTACCTTGTGGTATTATGATGGTTTGTTCATGTAATAATATTTAGAGAATTACAGACAAAACAGTTTTTAAAACAAACCACTTTTATTGCAATTCCTCAAATATTTTAATGATATATTCTGTGGTAAAAATAAATGATCTACTTCTGTAAATAACATGACTAACCTTTACATCACGCTAGATAGAAGCAGATGGAATTACTCCAGTGAGTAAATATGCAGAGCCATAACTCTAAATAATCTTTCATAATAGTGACCCTAGAGTGCATAGCATGTTCCTACAACTCTCCATCTATGCCATTAGTCATCTAAATTCTCACCAATAAAGTTCACCTACAGCTTTGCTTCAGCATATTCCAGAACTGCCACTATTTTTGCAGAACTAAAAAGCTCAACACCTGTTCTGCATCTAAACCAGGGCAAGATCCTCAGAGTAGGAAAAGTCCAGTTACACACACACGTTTTGAACGCACAGCAAACTGAGTACTTCACACCACATACTAGCCACTGCCTTCATCCCTTCACCCAAAATCTCAGCTGCACAAAAGACCACTTGCCAGATACCCAGATTCTAACATCCTCCTCAGTAGCAGGTGGTTCAAACATATATTTGTCACTATCCATTAGAGTCTTCCATTAGCTCTAAGACTTTATGAGGTACCAGGCATTCCCTTCTTTTTGAAGGAGTAGTAGTGTATCACGCCACATTGCAAAGAAAATTAGAACAGGGAAAGAGCCTTAAAGAGAAAATATGAATATCAAATAAATTGATTTAGACTCTCTTTTAGGAGGTAAAAATCTCTTCAATGTTTTCTCTTGACTAACCTATATGGGTAACTTGCTCAGCACCATTGGAGTTACGAGTTCCATTTGGCATGCTCACACATGTCAAATTTGTGACTGACACAAAGGGGCCGACCTGTTCAACAGCAGTATGAAGCCCCTTTTTGATCTCATTCCAATTCCTTTTTATGATGCAGAAATCAAGTTTACAATTTTACTTACTATACTGTGGTAGTTAGTTTACAAGGCAATGCTTAAAAAGATATAGTAGGTATATTCCAGCAAACATTAGAATTCATACTTTAAAATGTTGAAGATCTAACTTTAAAAAACTTTTAAAAACAGAACATTCAACACAGAAAAGAAGTCAGCCTTCACATCAACAGATACTTAAACATCACATTATCTGTATAGCCAGTCAAATTCAAAGCTTTCTGGACTTCTATCAGGAAATCCCCCACACCCCGGCTAAAAGATCACATTTGCAAAGTCAACCAAAAGTTAATAAATGCCCCTTGCACTCAGGAATTCTGTCAGTCTTTTGATTATATAATCGTGTAACATTCCCCTCCCACCCATAGGCCCAATCTCCTCCCAGTGTACAGAAGGGATCTGCTCTGGAGATGAATCAGAAGCTATTCATAAGGCTATAAGGTCAGTTGTATCCATGACTCTTCAACTTCAAGTAAAAGTGAAAGAAGTATGAAGCAAAAGAGGCTGTAGATCAGACTGCAAGAAAAAAAATGCTGCTCTTGGGAATCTGATTCCACTTCTATTACTAACAGTAAATATTTCTGTGTTTCTTTTTTCCTGCATGCTCTGACACCTAGTTTGAAGAAGCACTGATTAGCTGTATTGTAACCAAAATTAATGAAATGTGCTATAATATTATCACGTTATGATAAAAAAAAAGCAGGTTAATTTAAATGTCAGGTCCTACAGCTGCTCTAGTTGGACTTCTGGAGTTATAAAGCTAATGACCAACTTTTGCATCTCAGTTCCTAACTTTTTAAGATTACATTCTCTGCTCAAAAACATTTAAAAAAAAAACATTTGTGAAGCATTCCAATACTCCAATACAAGCCACAGAAAAGCCTGCGAGGAAATTCTATCTCTGGAGCAGAGTTTAATGATGTGAAGTGATTAAGGCAAAGGACTATAGATTGAACACCAAAGAGATATCAAAATATTTAAACATAAAAAACAGGACTGGAAGCAACCTCAGGAGTCTATCCCTTTCCCCAGGACAATATCTAAAGCCAATCCTATGAGACATTAATCTAATCTGTTGGTTTTCTTGTTTTGTTTTAAATCTTTATTAAGGAAGCTACTTTTATTTAACACAATCAGTGAAATACGTATCTTGTCATAGGAACAGTGACAATGGACTTAAGGACTACCACAATGCATTCATAAAGATGCCAAATGCAGGCTACACAGATAATCTGTACTACAGATTTCCCTACCATTTGCAATTACAAGATGTACTCGACACTTCTGAGCTTTTTTTTCATTATGTGATTTCCTCAGTTAAAAAAAAAAAAAAAAGACAATTCTAACAACAAATTCCTGTGTGTGAAATAATGCTTCTTTCCCCAGCCAATCCTTGTTTTGTAGTTTTGGCTTCTCAGGCAGTTTGCTCCACCTCCCCTCGCTGGCCTCTCTCAGAAGATACTTCCCACTCGTTCTCACCCCTACACGGTTTCCCTTGACTCTACACCCAGTTCCAGACTACTCTCGTCTTAGTTTCTTGTTAAAACTATTTCACAGCTCTTCCTGTAGCTTCACCAAGGACACTTGTATCTGTCCCACCAGCTCCCATACCCAGTCCTCTCAGGCAGTCATCATTTCCTTAGGAACTCCAAGCTCCTATCCTCCTCCCAAGTTCTTGCCCTTCAAGCTCCCATTCCCTCCCCATCTGTGTAAGTTCTGTTCCAAACCACCCCTCTTCTCCACCACGTGTTCACCGTTCCAAACACCAGTAACCTCAGTTCTCATCTTTTCCACATCTGAACAAATCAACGCTGTGGATAAGCACTGAAGAGCCACCCGCAAACAAAGCAGTCTGCACCACATCTCAGTGCTTATAACCAACCATACTTACTTGGAGAAGTCCTGTTGTGCACACAACATTTTTCTGCTTTAATATTTACAACCAGGGAAGCCAACTAATTTTTCAGACACCAGTAACTTGCATAATTTTTTGATAGATTTTCAAATGGCAACAAAATGCACATTCCTACTGCAAAACTCTCCTCACTCAAATTTTAAGGTTGTCTCTCAAAAAATGGGGAAGTTCAAATGACTTGAAGAAAAAGTCAGAAATTATTTTTGAACATTTTTTTCTCTAGCCTGACCCTTAGAATCCAATTTTTTGGATTGAACATTTTTTGTTTTAAGCTTTATTAAAACAGTTGGTCACTATTGCTATTAATGGCAATCACCCCAGCATGGACACTTTCGGCCAATATGACTGAAGTTTAGCAAAGTCAGAAGTAAAGTCAGTGTCTTTTAATAGTGCTAGAAAACCAAGAGGAGTCACTACCAGTCTCATCTATACAAAATAAGTAGGGAGCAACATGTATTTTAGAAACTGACCAGCAACACTTAAGCCATACTTCAATTGCTTATATAATTGCCAAATTCTAATATAAAGGTTTTTTGCCAGAAAGAACCGATCATCACTGAGCATGCTAGTGGAAAATAATTCAATTCCCATTATTGAAACAAACAAAAAACCCTAGCATCCCTCACAATGTAAAGCAATCATGTCTCCTAGCTTTTGAGTGAGAAATTTGACAAATAAATAATTGGGCAGATTTTTAATTTTCCGTTCAGAAAAAAACAGAACTTTAACTGGTTTTATATCTCCACAAAGCACTCTCCATGCATCCTTACAACTCTTCTATTATAGTCTTACCAAAATTTTACCAACTTTTAAATTACAAAAAACATGTTCCACCTTATTTTTCCCAAAGCTACTTAAGTATCTGCTGTGTAGCATCCAATGAGAACTCCCTGAATTCTGCCTCCCCTTCCCCCTCCCCAGTTAATGATCTGAAAGCATCTCTTAAGAAAAAGTGATAGCTACATATCTGAATGGAAGGCAACATGCAAGAAGTAGGACAGTCTTTATTGAAACCTAAGACCTGAAAATAAAATTTCGGAGACAAAGTATTTGTAACTTCATCCTTTCCGAGTATCTGGTCAACACAGAGGAGAGATTGTTAGCTCAGACATAAGAGATAGGGGTGGCACTGTCACAGACACGCGCTGAGATTCCAGGAGTTTGATAAATTACATTAACCAAAAAAAAAAAAAAAAAAAAAAAAAAAAAAAACAGAAAAAAGGTTAGAACTATAAAGCCGAGCATCAAAGTATTAAGAAATGTCAGAATTATGGTTGCTTACACCTACAATTCAGTCCCTTGTGCACTATGATAGTCTTTCATTAAATGATCGTATCCTGCTTCTGTTACTCACTGCATCCCTGCTTTATACATGTTACACAACAGATGATGGTCACAAAGCAAGTCAGAGTTGCATAGCAAAAGGAGATTCTTTCTGAGGGATGTTGCATTTTTATTAATAAATTTCAATAACATACAGTAAATAAAAACAATTAAAAAAACATATCCAGAAGATCTTCTGCTGGAAACTGCCAATTTGTCAAAAACAACTCTTATTACAAAAAAACAAACAAACAAACAAACAAAAAAAAAACAGCTTATTTTCACAGAGAACTTTCATCACTGGGAAAGTAGAGTAAAGAAAAAAAAAAGAAAAAAATACTTAGAACTACTTGTTCTACCTGTTCCATAATATATCCAGAGCCTACTGGCCATAATTAGAGCAGATGATTAGAACATAAAAAGCTATATGCGGGGGAAAAAGAGGTTCAGGAACAACTCTGTCTAATACAGATTGAAGTTGGGCTTCCTACATCCCAAAGGCAACATTCTGGCTAAGAACACACATGCTGTACCTAGAATGGTCCTCCTTTCCTAACACAGCCATACAATTCAGCATAAATATTAACTGAACAAACAAACATTGCAATGAAATGGTCTGACCACTAGGCTGCAGAAGTTTCCATTCCATTTCCAGTTTACATGAACTACAACAATTACCACTTTAAGAGGGAAAGTGTCATCCTTAATTGCCAATAGCCAATGCTTAGGACATTCTCCATGGTTGCTAGCTCCTGCTGAAAGTAGCATTCTGAATGTCTCCAATACTGTGGACAGGCTATTAATCACATGCAGGTTTTGGATTATTATCTAGTTGATGTCTCTGATCTTCCTGTAGAGATTTTGGGTTCTTCACATTATGGAGGGAGATTCTTTTTAATTTTTCAGGACAGGAAATCTATTTTTGGAAATTTTGGCATGATCGAGACAGTTGAAACTGAAAAGATGTCTAGGCTATCAGTGAAAACTCACTCTATACTTCTTAGGGATGCAGCATGAGCAACAACGGGCCTGCTATGTTGAAGTGTGAGACACAGCTACAAATAAATTGAAAGAAAATAACATTATGAACTCACTACATGCTGTAAAATAAGTAAATATCTCAAGAATAAAGCATGTCAATTTACACACTCAAGATTTATAGGCACTTTTAAAACTCAAAATTTTGATTCAGTTTCAGTCTTCCATCTAAAAAATTGAAATAAAATATTATGGATAAGCTAAAGACAGGCCCTCTAATATTTGTAAAGCATAGATATGTATTTTGATGATAATTTCCTGATGAAAACACCTCAGCATTCACTGAAAGACTTGAATGCAATGCAGCAAGCAATAAGGCAGCAGGCTGCACACTGTATGACAAAGAAAAACAAATACATAAACCGGGTTATAACAGTATACTGGTCAGCTGGCATTTCCCATGCACTGTGTGAGGCACTGAATATTGGCTGTAACGGTAAGGGTGAAGTACAATAATGTAGTTAGGCCCAGTGTATGGCATAGGGGGCTAGATCATGTTTGTTTCTTGAGTCTTAGCCTGTTCCTTCCTTATCTGAGCGCCTGACTTTACAGCCTGACGTTTTTAACACAGTTCCTGTAAAATGCATTGCATGTCTACACATACACGCTGCTGCAAAAAAACAAAGTGTGTCATATCAAACTGTAGCAATGATGGGAATGGGAATATCTCACCACATAAAGAATTTCGAGATCTCCAACTGAAAAATCACTTAGAACCAGCTGACATAAACACTGAAAACAATATGATACAGTCTTCTAGAATTTGTTCTGACTGAAAGACTTTACCATAAAAATGCTCCTCAATGTTAATGTTTATTAAAAAGTTACTTGTATAAACCAAGTAGGAACCTTCATGTACAGCACCAACAACTACATTCAATTTGACTGGATTTCCCTTTAGTTTCTACGCACAGCTGGGCCAAAACCCTTTCTCCACTCCCTTTTGCTAGTGAGATTTTCCACAGTGAACAGTTGGGATGAAGTGAGACACAAATGATAGGTTCTGTACAATATCCTCAAACACAATGTCCTCACTCCTGAGGTGGAACAGACATCGATATAAAGTACTTCTCTCCCATGTATTTGCACCTAAGGATCATCTACTAAGTATGGCTGTAACACTAATAAAATAAAAACACAAATACAGATTAATTGTATGAAAAGGTTTTATAATACTGTCATTTCAAAAGTACTTCCTTTTTTGGCTGTTAAAGAAGACCATTATTATATGGGGTTATTACCAATAATATACAGGTATCATCAATTTTAAGCATTTCCTTGTAGGCTTCTCAGCTTGTTACTGTTGATGGCTGAAAAATCAGAAACTAACCTAACCTGTACTATTTCTAATAAAGGTATATGTAAAGGAATACTGAAAATAAGTTGTATTATATTGAAATTGCCAATGTGTTTTTTTTTTTTTTAATGTTAAATATTTCTAGTAACATATTTTGTGACAATCAATAGCTATTGTAACACTGGATGATCTACCTCACATCTACCAGACACTAACCTCTAAGGTTACCCTACCTCATATTTTTCCAATTAAGTATGCCCACAATTGCTGCCAAAAAGTCCACACATTGTTGAATATAGAATATATTCCTCTAGAATAATTTCTAGAAAGCATAAAGTTCTGAATTTGAAAATAATTTATATCTTAGCTCTACGTATTCAGAATATTAGTACAATTTCTCCTAGCTACTAGCAATTGTCCACTAACTTTACATTTATTGTGTAATATTTATGAAGTTAATATTAATATAAATTTAATTGGATGACTTTAACACTTTGTAATGTAATACGTACATAAAAATACCACATTTACTGCTGAACACATAGAAAATTGCAATAGGAAACTCGCTATACCAATCCTTGGCTCAAATCAATTCACACTTTCAATGTTTTTTCATCTAGTATCCTTCAAGATATAGCAAACTATGTTATACAGGGATATATACACAAACCATTCAGGATTAAGGCTGCAATCTCTTTTTCATTATACAAACAACATAACAACGTGGTTCTAACCCAAAGGCATTACTACATATTGCCTTGATTCTGCAAGAAGAGTCAGTCACATGAATGCTATTGTTGATCGAGTCCCAACCATGCAATGAGGTTGCACTGGGATTCAGGTACTCATGCAGAACAGGGACATGCAAATGATTTTATTGGTGTAATTTTGTTTCTCTGATCCTTCACTTTGTCTCTCCCAAATTAAAATATAAATATTTCAAATGTAAAAAAATAAAAATAAAATAAAAATGTTTTTAGTGGTATGCCTATTTCTATGTCTTTATACAAAAAAGATAAAAACAGTTCTACAAGACAGCAAAAGCTTCAGGGAAATGGTTTTTTGTTGGAATAACTTCAGGGAATACATTTAAGCAGTTGAGATGAAAAGTAGAAATAAAATATGTACATAAGAGAGAAATTCAAAACATACAAGGTAGTCAAAAGCACAAAGTAAAAGATAACCAGAAGAAAAAAAAAATCCTCTTTTAGTTAAAATAATTGCTACAACTAATACCTCAAGAAAAAATAATTTTGTATTTCTATAACATGCATAAAATAACTAAAACCTTAAGCAGTTAGATGTTATGACAAGCAGTGGATCAGTATAAACTCCTAATGCTAGGGAAAATACGGTATGAAAGTGAAATAGTCATGTTCCCTCCCCCTACAAACACTTAGATGTGGCCTAAATAGTGAAAATTTTTTTTTAAATGTTATCTTACATTTCTCCATTAAATACTTCTGCCTTAAATATACAATTCCAAAAACATGCTAAAACAAATAATTGAGGATTAACCATGTATAGCTCAGAAGAACAAAAACAAAAAGCTCACTACAAATCACAAATAGCCAGCACCTTAAATTTCCCTCTATAAATACGCCTATTTTTGGTATCAGAGAAGTGCATGCTTTCTGATAAAAAAAAAAAAAGCTGTAAACAGAACGCTGGAAAGATAAACTTGACAGGAACTACATAACTACAGTGGCTAATTTCCTGTTCGTATCTCATATTTCAGTAAACCTCCTTAAATGAAGGATAAGCCAGAGAAGTTCACTACTATTAGCTTAACAAACTCATTTTCGTTAAAACGAGAGTTGTTTTAAACGACTGAAGAAACACTACAGCTAATGTCGCTTTCTGATGATGAAAACTACCCAAGAACTACAAGTACTTCTGCACAGTCCTTTCTTTCCTGTAAAGCAGAGTTATACTCGGCCCCTACGCATGCTACAGATCAAAAGAAAACAGCAATTCAGCTACACGCAGAGACAGGGACAGTTCGAGACAACTAGTGGCTCCCTCTGCGATTCATAAAGTTTAAAAATAAAAAGCTGCTTTTTCGGAGCGTAAATGGTTCCTCTCCACGCACGTAGGCCTGAGGCCCTGTTGCAAACAGTGTCTAACAGGACCAGGCAGCACAAAGACAGGAATGGGAGATTAGTGGGAGGGAGGGAGGCCGGGATTGGGGCTCAGCAGGATCTTCAGGCTTTTTAAAATTCAAACTGCTCCCTGACCAATACAAATCACGGACACGCTACTGACTACTACACGGATTTACAGCATTAAAAACACGCCTTCTACGTGACAGCTATATTAACTTCAGCCCTTTAAACATGTATCAGGGCACTCGGAGGCACCCTAGCACAGTTTTTAAGGCTCTAAACCACAATACCCCAGAAAGTTGCTTTATTAGATACAATAACCAGTTATTACTACAACATATCCGCTCAAACAGCTTAAAAACCTACTTTAAAAATAGATAAATTATAAAATGTTACTACTTGTTTACCATTTGCAAATTCCCTTTTTATATGAAAGGAGAAACTTGGTATCTCAAAATTTCCCTCAATTATGTAATTTCTGAAGGAGTACTTTTACAAGTTCGCAGGGCGTTTGTTTTACATCTACTTCAGTTTTTAACAACACTCTCAACTCTGCCACACAGTAAGTCCAAGATTTTCCTTACTGAAAAGTAGCTACCGTTTATGTATAAAGGCCTGACACTTAATCAACAGTCATTTACAAAACACATTTGACCTGTTAAAATGACACCTAATTACATATTCAAACATCATGGACACAAACAGCCAATAACAACCTCAGGATCTCGAAGTGATATGGCCTGACAAGAAAGGATGACACTTTTCAACATTCCTCACTTTTCACTTGATTCAATTTATCTTTGATTCCCGAGTACTTAGCGCAAGATCTCATCTTCATCCCAGTCCCCGAAATGTCATAAACGTACCGCTTTACATGCGACCCCTTCCCCATTTTCTGTTTGTTAGAAGGCACGAAACAGCATTTCTTGTGAATTTTGTGCGTATTCCTCTAACGTCTACAGCACGTAAACATTAAGATTGAGTGGAATACCTGACGCGATACACTTGTCTATCTGTATTTTCTGGGTCTGCAGGTGTCCGTGCCGTGTCAATCACTCTACAAGGTCTAGTTTTACGCTATAAATATGGGAAGTGATTAATGAGCTAATCAGTCGCTTTATTATTTGGAGATCAAGCGTTTGCATGTTATAAATCCATCTCCACGCGAACTTTTGCGTGTTCGGTACAGAGTTGGAAGGAGAAGAGAGTACCAGAGACGGGTATTTTTGTTTCTGGGCTATTTACATTGTCTCTCTTCCCCTATTCCTCCACTTACTCCTTCCTCAGTTCAGAGGGCTGTCTGCGCTGGGACCTCGCTTCCTCTCCCTGGCGAAGTTGTAAATATGGCACGGGATCAGCGCACATTTGCGGCTAATTGCATTGTTTCCTCCTCCTGCTGCTCCTCTCCGGGCTGAGGCCTGTCACCGAGGAGCCGCTTCGCCTCTCTTAATCCTCGAGCTGGAGTAAAGGCGCTGGCCGGCGGGCCTGCGCTCTCCGCCGGGCCTAGGCCTGCCGGCAGCCCGGGAGGAGCCCACCTCCTCCGCCACCGCGGAGCCGGCAGCACGGGGGGCTGCGAAATAAACGCCTCGGCTCGCCGCCCGCTCCCCTCCGCCCCGAGGAGCAGCCGACAATCCCCTCCGCTCCCGGCAGCGCTGGGCCGCCGGGGGCTGGCAGGCCCGGCCCGCTGCCGGAGAGGGCAGGGAGGGGAAGGGGAGACGACGACGGGGAGGGGGGGGGGGGGGGGATTACCTGAGCAAATCGGCGTCTGAATCCTACGGGGATCCGGGAGAGGGGGCGAGCAATCCGCCCCCCTCCCTCCTCAGAGGAGCCGCCGCTGCTGGGCCGCCGCCGCCGCCGCGGAGCAGGAGGAGGAGGGGAGATAATATAACAACAATAATCCGGGCCGGGAGGGGGGCTGGCTCCTCTTCCGTCTCCTCCTCGGTGCAGCGAACATGTAGAGCCGGGGGGGGGGGTGAGCGGCCGGCGAGGATCCCGTCCCCCTGCGCCCGCCTCACAACATGGGCACGGGCCGGGCCGAACCGGTTCCGAGAGGCGCCCCGGGGCCGGGGGGGGGCGGCCGGGAGAAGGAGGGGGGGGGGGCAGCGCTGCCGGGGGCCGCCGCCGCCGCTCCCTCGGTGCGCGACTGCGGGAGGCGGGCGGGGGAGCAAGGGGGGGGGCGGCCGGGGCACGGCGAGTCGGTACCGGGCGGGGGGGCGGGGGGAGGAGGAGGAGGAGGAGGAAGGGGGGGAGGAAGGCTCCCGTGCGTCGCTCTCGCTCCCTCTCAGAACAAAATGCCGACCGGAAGTGCAGCGGCAGGAATGACTCCCTCCACCGGCGCCAGGCGCCAACAGCCTCCCCCTTCCCTCCGCCGCCGCCACCTCCTCCTCCTCCTCCTCCTCCTTCTCCTCCTCCTCCTTCTCCTCGGCCGCTCGCTCGCTCGCTCCGACGGCGCCGCTTCCGCCGCCGACTCCGCGACGACGCGATAGCCCGCCGATAGCGCGACGACAGAGCGCCGGCAGCGCGCCGCTCCCCTCACAGCGCCGCCGCACGCCCGGCCTCCCTGCGCCTCGCCCGGCCGAGCCGCCGCCGCCCCGCTGCCTCACCCCGTCCCCACCCGCCGGAGCTTCTCCCTTTTTTTTTTTTTTTTTCCCCTCTTTTTTTTTTCCCTTCTCCTTCCCCTGGCGGTGCTCGGATCGGAGGAGAAGGCGGCCGTTGGGAAGCGGAGGCGTTTGGGGGCTGTTTCCGTCGCCCCTGAGGGAGGCAAGCCGGCAGGGGCGATGTGGCGGAGCGGGGGCGCTCCTCGGGGCCGCCGCCGCCCTCAGCGTCCTTCTCCGGGGGCTCTACGAGGCCGTGTCGCAGGAGCCGAAACTCCCGGTGCCGGGGCGAGGGATCTGCAGGTGGACGTACCCATGCGAAGGGAGTTTTTTTTCTGGACGAGCACGGGGGAAAAATGCAGGTGTTGAGGTGTTGAGCCTCGCTGGAGGGTGATGTTCCCCCGCCCCAACAGCAGGTTTACTGGAAATATTTTAATCCTGGGCTGTGATGGACTATTTGGAGAGAGAGAATCCTAGTCTGAAAGGTTTTACATTTTTCCTCTGTACAGGTAAAACCGTGAATAAAACATAGAACAGGATAAAAGCAAAGAAGCTGCTACGTCTAATGCTTTAACTGTCTTCTCACAACTCACTTCTGTTGTTTTGCTCCTTGATACTGGGACAAAAATCACATTTAGAGGAAGCCTTGCTCATCTGTGGACTTCAGGATTCACCATACAGTTGGACACAGCTAGCTAGCTGTAAATATCCTGTGGCATATAAACACACCCTTTCAGTTCTGGATGGATATTATTTGCAAAAAGAGATAATACCATACACAAATGCACTTGAATCTTGAATCCAGGTCTTGCATTTGAATCCAGGTCTTAGGATTTCCTGAACAAATGCTCTGTCTTTAAAGCAGAGTTAAAATGCATCTCTTAAGCTTAAACTATCAAATTCCTAATGTTGGATGAATCAAAGTTTGTTTTACAAGTGTGTTTATTTGAAAGTACAGAAATGAAGATGGCACTGGAGAATACGGTAATTCAGTCCTTCTATCTAATGGGTGTGCGCTCATGTAAGTTTAATGGAGACAGAGTAAACCAGGCTCTGAAAGAGATGTATTACATACCTGTGTTCCAAGTTAATATAAAAGGTCCCAGTCCTACAATTGTTTATGTATTTTCAGATTATCCATTTGAAATAAAGGGAAATAATTGGTGTAGTAGATAAACCATGTTCATAAATCTTTGTCCTTATTTTAATAGAGTTCAACTCTGTAAGTCAAGGGAGAAAATACATATATGTATATTTTTGTAATAAACTAAAGTTTAACAAGCTACCTATTTAGAGTTCCCATACATGTATGTATGTGGACATACACACCTGTGAATTCAAAGGAAAATATGATTCTAAAATGACAAGATGGCCCGGTAATACTACTTCAATCTACTTCTAACTTAATGTTAATAATTTGTGTTGTTGGAGTATTTATATATATATATATATATATATTTAATTGGTGATTCACTGTATAAATAAAATGTAAATACTCCAATTTTGTTTTTTATATGCAGGGGTCTTCCATATCAGATATGGTTTAGCCAGTCCAAACATCAGTATAAGACACAACAGCTATTTGATTCTTCTGTTTCAGTAAGAATTTTCCAGTGAGAATCTCACCATCCCATTTTATGCTTTTATAATCCTTTTTAACTAAAGGAATTTGTAGAAATGGCTATTTTGTTTGATTACTATGACATTACTACCTGCACAAGAAAATAACTCTAAGTGTTACTGTAACACTTAGAAGTAAATGAGGATTTTCTTTCTTAAGGGAAATCAAATTAAGGAGGTTTTATTCCATTAGATATTGCTGTAGTCCACTTCTAAAAATGAAAGGCCAAATTCTTTGACTGGATTCAGACAAGTGGTTCCCTGTGTTACTTTTGTCTTCAAATTGTTGTCTTCTCAACAATTTATTGCAGAATGAAAGCTCACATGTGTTCCTACAAATATTTTAGTACATATGGGTGTATCCCATTATATGTGAACTGGCCAAGAAATGGGATAATAACAAGCATTTCAGAGTATTATCAGAAAACATATTAAAAGATACTTTAAACCTCATTTCTGCTCCAGGCCTTAGTCATGGGGTGGAGGTAGTCCTAATCTGTATGGGAGGAGCTATGCAGTCATACAACCATGACTGTGGCACACTAAGGAGCGAACACTGCACTAAACAAAGCTGGTAGCAGTGCGGAGGAGGGCAAAGCTCTCTGAATTCTCCTGATAAATCCACAACTATACAGCCGTGCAAATGAGCTGCAAATTTCAGGGTGAAGTTTTAGAACCTAATCCTGCTGCCTTTGAAGTCAAGGGAGAACATGTCTTTTGCTTTAAAGAAATGACTGGGCTCTCGTAAATCTAAAGTATTTTGCACAGTCAGTTATTCTGAGACTCATTACTTGTCCTTCAAAGAGAACAAATAATTCAGTATTTTTAATGTAACTTTAAAAGGCAGGAAGAAAAGATTTTCATGCATACAGTATTCTTTTCAAAACATGTTTCTCAAACCCTTTTCACCAAAATATGTTAGTCGTAGGTATCACTTGCTGCTGTTTATGACTGTGTACTGAGATAAAAAGCTTTCCACTTGCAAAGACAGTATGCATGTGTATACTGTTGAAAATAGTGAAGAGTCCTTTCTGCCCTCTTCATTCTGATGTTAACCTCCCTGACAGCTACATGTTGTTATTCAGCTTCATAAATTATATGTAAAATAAATATGTATGTAAAATAAAAGTAAAAATACACCGAGCACCAATGTTTTCTTAGAGGTTGCTTGCTGCCATTAGATGTTTTCTCTAGAATGAGTGAAAAATGTACTGTACTTTTCCACTTTTTGTTTATTTAATGGCTGGTTTAACATACAGTTGCATGTCATTTTAATTAATTAATGGGATGCACAAACATTGTTACATTCATCTCTTATTAACTGATAGGTTGTATGCATTTCAGGACAGAATTTTTAACTAAACGTGATGTGTAAGTAAAATCAAAAAATATTCAGATTATTGTATATTGCCTAGAGAAGCTGTGGATGCCCCCTCCCTGGAAGTGCTCAAGGCCAGGCTGGATGGGGCTTTGGGCAACCTGGTCTCGTGGGAGGTGTCCCTGCCCATGGCAGGGGCGTTGGAACTGGGTGATCTTTAAGGTCCCCTCCAACCCAAACCACTCTGTGATTCTACAGTTGTGTATTTTTCACGTAGTCAAAGTTTCCTACACAATGATGGGAAATCACTATATAGTAATGTAATTGTTAGCTTTCATCCTAAATTTAAGTATTGAAATTACTGGGAATTTGGTGTTAAGACTGGACTACAGAAGTGAGTAGAATGAATGTAATGACAAATGCTGTATGACAAGTAATACAAATTTACATTCTTTGCATTAACTTTAGATCACAGCAGCAAATAATAGCACCACATAATTAATTCACTGGGGAATATTCATCGTGAGTAAGTAAGCAGCCTGAATGTCAGATCAGGCCTTAAGTGGTAAAGGTAAAATAAAGAGCCAAGGAAGCCTGCATATTGAGGTGTAAAATATCTGTACAATTACATGTTGCAAGTTTACAACTTGATGGTGACTACTTATTTTTTTTCCTTTTTCGTAAGCCAGATGGTGGTAACATTTTTCCCCTCATTCTAAGTATTTAGCATAAATTTCCAACAAGAATTTCACAACATGAAATAATACTATTTCATTTTTCAATTTCTTCTAAATTATAAGCTTGCATCCTCTCTATGGTGTTAAGAATGTCCTTCTGTTCGTACAAGGACAGGATATGAATTATGTGGCAGATACATCTTTTGAAATATATACTAGTAAAAAAGTTTTCTGTGAAAGAAAATGATAGAAGATTTAACCCAAGTATTTTCACTTGAATGTTACAGTCAGTTCCTGATTATTCAAAGCACTAGAGATTTTGAATAAAGTTAAAATACAGACAATGTGAAAGACGTATTTTAAACTATAATATAATAGTAAAATGTACTAGGTAACAGAAAAAGAAGTCACTGATGGATTATTCTTCTGGACAAGTAGCCTTTCCCAGTATTGTATAAGGGCCACAAGAACAGACCAAATAATAGTTGTTTTTGTAAGGATGATCAGTTATCATACATTGTCATAGAAAAAAATCTGAAACCTGAAGAGGCTCCTGAGAGACATTTCTGTGGATACACTTCACCACAGATGAACTTCAGAAAGGAAGCAGGTACTGATTCCTACAAATTCTTTTTTCTTTTCATTTTCTCTCTTAAAAAACAAACAAACAAAACCAAACCCTGAACCTCATAACTTTAGTCTCTCAAAAGTCTCGTTTTGGACATGCACTGGGAAAGCAACTTAATGCAATGTTTTATAATAGACATAACTGCGTGTCAGTTACATAGCAAATTCTGTGCAATTTCATAGGAACTGTGAAGGCTAACATGGATATTTTGAGACAAGGATAAAAACATTTATTTTTGGTGTTGTTTTTTTGTTTGTTTGTTTGTTTTTTTCCAGTTTTTAAGGTGTAAAGGTAAATCAATACTGCTGTCACGGGCCACCAAGTCAACATGGACATTCATCTTCTGGCAAAGGACAGAAGTTAAAAATTGGCCTAAAGGACAATACAGCACAAGCCAACAGTCACTCATGTATGGATTAAAGACATATGAGAACATCTTATCATGCTTAAAATGCCTTGCCACTCCCTTTTTAATGAACTTGCCAGTAAAAGTAAGATTTAAGACAGAGAGATGATTATCTAAATCATGTATGTTAAAAGAGCTTCTTGGGCTTAGGCCTCTAAAAAGTGCTTCTTTCAAAGAAAGCAGAACTTTTCCATTCCTCAGATACTGAGTGCATCTCAGCCAACATACTCAACAACTACCTGTAAACTAAAAGGTTATATGTATGCCTGCGAATGTTGTCTGGCGTTGAGGCTAACAGCCACATAATACTTCATGCCTACGTTACTAAACTCCTTAATTCATCATAACAGGATAGACACATGCATCTACTGCCCATTGGGAATGGTTCATGACTCACGCTAACTCCCAAACTGTGCCCAGGAATTGTTTGGGAGAGTGCACACTGGCATGCTTTTAGTCTGTGCCAAGGTCTGTTTGAACACTAATACACAGTTTTTAGACAAATTATTTCCAGTGTCTCTGAATGTTTTGTGGCAGTTTCATTTACATAACATTTTAGAGACACACCTAATGCTGCCTCCTCAGAATGATTAGTCAAAATGAAGGCAAGTAACAGATAACTGTGGTGCCCCACCTAGAGATAAATCATCTTTGTATTTCCAATTAATTCTTTATTGAAGTAATTCATCATCTAATATTTTAACCACAAAACATCACAAAAAAAAAGTTGATTGGAATTTGGCCATCAAGTTATATACTGGTTCATCTGAAGACATGTGGTTGCTAAAAAACAGTAAAATGTAATTCATTGTTTTTAAGCTAAATACGGAAAAGGAGAAAAGATAAATATGACATCACTAGGTAGTTTCCAAATGATGAATATTCCTCTTACACATTCTTTTCTCCAAAAAGGGGAAAAAAAAAGGATGTTTCCATTTTATAACTGGACACAATTGGCAGCTTGATTCCCAGTGTGGCTATAGGGACAAACATCAGTCCATCTGCTTTGTCAGCACTTCAGAAGATGTGTGGGTGCTTCATTCGTGGGCCAGAAAGCAGTATTAACTTGTCACAGATTTAATTTCTCACAGACTTCCAACACCAAAGGCACAAAGCCTTTTTTTTTTTTTTTTTTTTAACTTCTGATGGGGACAATAGGTCATCCAGAAAATTGAATTGTTGACTTGGAGAAGCTGCCTAAGCTTTTACAATGCAATTACATACTGATAGATATATCTGCCTACGTGATGCAACTCTGTTGCAGAAAAAAAAAAAAGATCGAGAGAAGAATATACCTTTTAGGAATAGTTAACATGGAATTTAAGTAGACATAACTTAAAAATCAAGTCAAAACAATCTATTTATGAAAAATGTCCTTTTCTGCAACATGATCTATGATTCTAGTTTTTCAATGTTCACATTTTTACATTTGCCCTCTGTCTGTTTTAAAATATCTACGTGACCTCATTTAGGTTCCCTAAACATAATTCATACTTTCATCCTCGTAGAGTAGAACAGCATAGAAAATCTTGGCCTAAGAGATACATGTTTGGAAAAACAAAATGATAAGCATGCACAGTTTTCTGAGAGGTTACAGATAAGAGGAAATTGTTTACAAATCTTGACTATAATGAAAGAGCACTGGAATGAAAGAGCACTAGTACGTACAGAATTGTTAATTTATGTTAATTTATAGTTTTAAGTTACTACTGAACATTTTGTGGATTTGCCTACTTTATCTGCTGTATTCTTCATAAAGATTGCAATCCTGTGTAAGTATTGTACTCATATAAAAGAAGACATAGTGACTGTCCTAAACAGGCTGTACTATATATACCTGTGCTTTTGCTTGTCTGTTCTCTGTGGAGATATTTCAACACATTAAGGTAGCCTGTTATCCATAGTATTGATGCTAGATAAAATATATTGCAGCTAGTGGTCATGAGCAGTGCTCTTTAAAATCACTGTAAGAAGCAGTTAAAACTTTGTTGAATAAGAACAGCCTCCACCAGAATATGGGTGCATGTCACCACCCAAAACAAAGGCACATGTGGGCGGCACATGTTTTGTTGGGTATTATTTTGAGGATAGGCATGTGTGAGAAAAAAGAAATGCCATAGAAACACATGCAGAGAAGACACAGAACCCCAGACGCAGACCGGAACAAGCACTCTCATAGCTCTAAGTAAAATGGAGCTAGAGAGATTTAAGGTGACTATCAACCAAAAAGGACTTGAGACTTCATGAGTGAAATTTTCCCTTGGTTTCAGAGGAAAGGCACATATGCACAATCTTTGTAAATTGAATGCATCCAAATATTTGATGCTATCATATAGTTTTTCTGACAGAGACAACCCACTAGTCAAAACATGTAATGTATTTCCAATTTTAAACACTGAATGGATCAGCCTTCTGAATGGATCCATAAATTATAATAACCTCGCAACATTCAAAATATAAATTTTCCTGACAGGAAAATATATATACATGCCACATAAAACACTTTTTATACTTCCATCCACTAGATATTTTCCTGTATTTACTCATTACTTTTGTACTTTCTGTGGTTCCATTTCTGTTTCTCTACATTTCCAGAGTTAAGTCAGTCTTACTCCAGGCTACCCTAGTGATCACTCTCTTCTGGTCAAAGTGTTTGTTTCTCCTGCATTTCCTTGGGCAATGTTTATATTTTCTCTGCCATTAGACTGTTTTCCCTAATGTATTGGAGCGGTTTCCTTCTCACTTGCTCCCAAGCATAGAGGCAGCATACAAAAGCCCTTATTTGCCTTCTTTTACTATCTTGACTTTTCTCATTGGTAAAAATAATTCAAAATCTGAATCCCTAATTGTTCCTCTTAAAGAATCTACCGTCTTAAAAGGTAAGCTATGATCTTACCAGTTTTATTATTTCTGGTAATTGTGTTTACAGACTAGTTAAACGCCCCAAAGAAGAATGTGTCTTTGAGTAGAATGTGAACGTATAATTTGTTTTGGTGAGCATGCCATTTTAATTTCATTTTGCCCTGCAGAATTTATACGGAAAATGTATTTGTGTTTGAATAATGTTTGCATAAAGAAGTCCGTTAAATAAGGGATAACACATCGGTAAAGAGATTAATTGTAAAAGTCATGTTATAAAACTCATATTTAAAGTATAGTACAGCATAAAATGTACTTAAATGAAAATAGGTTCAGAAAGATTGTTATATATGCGTAGACTGAATTACACTTGAAAGTATGATCTTTCCATTTAAATTTTTTTCACACATAGTTCAGGAATCCTCACTTAGACTACACAGTGTAAATGTTTCATTTATTTCTTGATTTAAAATGTACATGTTGTTCTGTGTTTATAGTTGTGAAGAATTTAGCTCATTACTTATACTATGAAAAACTGGATGTTCGTACAGAAGTACTAAAGTTGACTGTTCAGCCTAGAGGAATGTTGAGTCAGGATATACAGGCTATATATTTTGATGCTATCCTCATCTGAGTTTTCTTTAAGTAAGCAGTTTAATGAAAAATGTCTCATCTAAACAAATACTAATAGAAGTTTGGAGGGTTTTTGTTTGTTTTAGAACCTAAATTAATAAAGGTGAATGCAGCTTTTTCTACTCCATTTGAATTTTGAATGGAGAACATCAGGTTTTATTTTACACTTAGTCCTGTGATATTCTTCTGATCACCTCATTTCCTAAATCTTCTCATTTATACCATCTAGAATTTCAAAAGAGAAAAATGCTTAATATTCCTATGTCGTTGGTGACTAACCCAAAAATATTATACGCCCTGTGAGGAAAGGATTGTCACGTAAGTATCTTATGGCCCTTCTGTAAGTTTGTTTTTTTTTTTTTCATTATTGGAATCTTGTGTAACGTAACACTTTGATGACCTTTCACAGCATTGTGAATTTAGTATAAAACTGCAAAACTCTTGAACATTCAAGATCTATCAATCTGATTATTTTTGGCAGTTAAATAATTTTTTCTCTGTTTCAGTCCTTCTTTAAAAATCTTCTTCCCTTCCCAAAATAAAAACGATGTGTGTGAAGGTTTTTCTTACCAGGCTTCTACCACTTTTGCCCTCTTCTAAAAGCAGTTCAGAGATGTCTGTTTGAAACTTCTTTATGGATGGGGCTCTTCACATGTAATAGATATAACTTGTCCAGTACCCCAAAGTTTCTTTCAAAATGCTATATACTGATGCCAATATGCCTGAAATAGAAAAATTTAATATGTAAGTTCAGGGAAGTTATGGAGCGGTAATAATCTGGTAATAGAAATAAAACTACATGCCTAGGTAGCTGTAGAATAATAGCTAGTTCTTGGCTTGGGAATGTTTTCTTCGCATTGGCAAAGATTTAAAGGCCAAGTTCTTGCAACTGTTTATGTGCCAAGGAAAAAGTTACAGTACAATTAATCTAATAGGTTTCCTCTTGTATACACACTTTCCCATACACACTTTCCTTTGACTGCAAAAAGATACTGCAGCCTTTTTCTTAATTAAATGCTATTTTTGGTTGTATGTTAATTTAGAGCTCAAGAAAGGTTCTGGATTGCTAGTTTAGTAGATTGAAGTCCTTATTTATCCATAAAAACAAACAGAGCAGGAACAACAATTAACGCATTCTTCCTTGTGCTGTTTCACTGTTGTGCCCCAGAAGGACCACCACCAAGGTTATAATATAGTTCAATCTCTTCTCTGTTGCATGTGTAGACTCTGTATATACTTATGTTATGACAGTATTACTGCTTATACTCTGAGCTGGTATGCAAAATTGGGCAGACAAGAAATGTTTATTAACTATATACAAAAAAATATAAACTAGAAGAGGGGGGAGGGCTTTCCCAAAGATTATACCCTTCCCGTTCACCTCGTTTTAGGCTCTTAATTTGTTTATTCTGTGTGGTTTCGATTCACTTTTAAGTTTCAGAGTTTCTCAGAGGAAGTGGGCTTGGCACTTTATATTTGCCTGGGAAGCATTGCACATGCTTATGACTCTACAGAAATATTTTCAGTATGATGGAAAGCTCTCATGTTTATCACTAATAAGTTGCTCTTATACCAGCTACTTCATGACCATTTTAAGTGACCTCCTTTTCTTTCTAACTAAGCTCAGATCAAAGGACACAGTTCCTTGCTTTCTTGGGAAATCCTTATTAAGACTCCACAGGATAATAATTTAATAGCAAAAAAAAACATTTCTGTGTAACATTTCTGCGTATGCATTCTTCCATTTTAAGCAGATCTATGGGAGCACAGCCACCATTACCAAGTGCCCCAGCCCCACCACCCAGAGATCTGGAGGCACTGGGTGCCTCAGCGTGCCCCGGGAAGGTCCCAGCTCTCGGTGCTCAGACACCTGCTGTGGGACCCGTCGTTTGTTACACCTCCACTAAGCAGCTTTTGGCTCAGAAGGGCAGGTTAGATTACTGTCGGCACTACAGAAAGCCACCAGACTCCTGACTGAGCAGCAGCACCCTGGGCTGCTCCGAGGCGGCCGCTGCCCCCCCTTTTGTCACTCCCAGCCCCACTGCTACCACCGCTCTCATGCCCGCCCATTTCTTCTCTTCTCTCAGTCCCACGCAGGTAACCGGGGACTGACAGAAGCAGCCCGTGAGGAGGGAAACTCCGGTGATGCTGGAGGAGGAATTCAAACCGGCTCTAAAAGCCCCTACAACTCCGTGCCGGCCCCAAACGCCCTACCGGGTGCCGCCGCGCCTCCTCCCCCAGAAGAGGCTGCGACACGGCCCGGCCGCCGACTGGAACTGAGGAGACCTGCCCTCAGAATTTTACCTCAGCTTCACCTCTTTCCGTTAACAGATCCCCTCCTCGTTATTTATAGACACTATTTATCCATCTTCCTTTGAAATTTTGTCATGAATTTTAGAGCGAGTAATTAACAATGTGGAAGCAGGCTCCCCCCCTCCCCGGGTAATGGAGCAGTCCGCTGGGTTCCTTAGCGCCGACTCTCGGCTTTTAACTCCTTTTCCGCCAAACCCTGACCCTTACGTGTAAAAGGTCATTTCTTTCAGACAAATGGCTCGGGTCCTGCCTCGAGCCCCGCCGCACTTAAACATCTGGGAGAGGGCGGTCAGGGTGGTAAGAGCCCTCTCATATGGACGGTGCAAAACGGTGGAAACGGCTACTGTCTCCCCAGGTGGACTTAGATGCCACCAGGTAAAGTCACCCATCGTGAGTTGCTATGAAGTGTTGTGGAGATAAGTGACAATGCTTAAATATTGATTGGGTAAACGGCTTCTTCTTTCCTTTTCCTTTTCCTTTTCCTTTTCCTTTTCCTTTTCCTTTTCCTTTTCCTTTTCCTTTTCCTTTTCCTTTCTTTTCCTTTCTTTTCCTATTTTGATTTGCAATGTAAACCTCTGTAGATCCTGCTTGTTGGCTACCTGCCATCGAGGTCAGTGATCCCCCCCTCTCTGGAAGACATGCCTCAGTCAAGAGAGAGCAGTTGCTCCTTTCAGGTAGGTTAAGTCACATTCCAGAAACAACATTTTTTTTTCTCTTATCTAAGTTGTAACTGGAGATAAGGAGATGACCCAACCTGAGACCTGGGGTCCTACCCTACAGTTCTCAATTTAAGCACTTAAGTGTCTACGGTGAGACAGATACAGGTTTGGTCTTTCCTGATTACAATTTCTAATGAATTAAATAAAATTGTACCAAAAGTACTTACATATTAAAATAATGTACCGTGAGGAGTCTTAGATCGAATTTCTGTTTCTTCGACTATTCTTCCATTTCTCTATTCCTGCTTCCCTTCAAGTGGCAATTCAATCCCTCAAAAAGCTTCAGTTATACTATGTAAAGCTTATGAAAAACCTGTTGACGTCTTTTCTGTTCTCAGCCTCTTCAGTCTCTTGACTGTATTGAACACTAGAAACCCCGTTTCCCTTACTCAGAGTTTCCTCTTGGATTCAGAGCACTGTCTCCCTCTGGTATTTTCTGTGCCCCTCTGCAAATGTTCTTTGGCTGCAAATGTTTTCCTCCTGTTATTTTCTTTCTCTTATATCTTTGCTGGATCAAGATCTTTCTTTGGACCACATTTTTTTTCCATTATCTTTCACTCTCTAATTCCCTCATGATGCTGTTCTGAACCATACTCAACCATATGGTAAGAACTATTTACCTTTTTAAAGTAAGAAATGGGGGAATATGGCTTGAACTAAATGCAGAAGAAAATTATTACTTTTACAGCAGTTTATTAAGATTATAAGGGATGTGCTGGTAGCAGTGAACATGTGGAAAGAGTTCTGGTAGAATTTCTGCAAGTTCGTGTCTCCTGCACTAGAGAAAGCAAAGAATTTCTTTAGTGCAGGAGACATGAACTTGCAGCTGTTCTTCTACCAGAGATCTAGTGTAGGACACACTGGAGTGTGAGGATTAGAGGACTACACTAGTGCAGGAGACACTTTTCCGGAAGCCTCCCAAGTTGTTTGTATGGATGCACATGTGATAACTCATAGAGTGCTTAAGGCCAAGCAAGGTAAGTTACTTATATTGCTGTCTGATAATTAGTGGATACTGGTATCACATTTCCTATAACAAACTAGCATTAGAATATTTAAATTTAGTACAGCTTTATAACTTCTTGTCTGAAAAGTGTTTTACACATTTGGTTTATATTTCAACATTAGGCCAAGTTTTCTAATCTAGAAAGCACACAACTGCAACTACAACCCTTAAAAGTAAAAAGAGAAGGAAACCATTTTGCAAAATAACAACAATAAATTGCAAGATTTTGATTAATACGATGCATAAGAGAAATGTCTGCTTTTGCTTAGGGAACTTGTGCAAGTTTTTTTTAAAAAAGGGTAAACAAGAGTATTGTATTCACTCTGTGAGTTTAGTTGTTTGCTTCTCTTCGGTCAAATGTAGAGCTTTTCCTTTTCATATGAAGTGTTGGGAGCAGTGGGAACTTCCAAAGTTGTGAAGTTGTGGTTGATTGAGTTGCACTCCCAATTTCTCTGGTTAGGCTACAAAGAGCAGCTCTTTTCTCTCCCACTGCAGTCTCAGAAATGCTTATGATTTTTATTTATTTATTTATTTATTTTGTAAAAATCCACAGCTTATTTTTCTTCCTTCTTGTTTGGGTTGTCTTCATCTTTTCAGAACAGCCATAACTTTTCCTTACAGTAGGCACCTTGACCATCTGTTTGTTGACATTTCAGGCTCTCCATACCAATGCTTTTTTTGCAGTGCCTTAAATTGAATGTCCCTCATGGCATCTGTCAGCTTCTATCTAGTTCTCATGTCAAGAAATTCAGTATTAGGATTATATTTGCAGTAAGTTTATTTAGGTATAGAAATACATAGCTAGGTCAGAAGAAGAACTCTTAGTCATGACATGTTGAGAGAGAAATGACACTGTTTAATCATTTAATTCTGGTTTGGAAAATACCCTAAAATATCCTAGCCACAATAAAATGTCTGAATTACAATTCCCCTTTGATGTCTGTGAAAATACCAATAGATCTTTTACATTTTAGCACTGTTTTATGTAAAATTTGTCCTGCAACCCATTTTTCCTGTACTGCTTTGATGGGATTATTGCTTTATAGATGCAGTAAGAGAAAATGTTATGTCTTCCTTTATTCTGTGAAATTTTACCCTAAGATATGTTTTGCTGTAGTGTTTTTCTCTTGTCCTTATTTCAAGGGTTGAGCAAATTGTGTCCAGTTGTTCTATTTCCATAAAATAATCATGCCAGTTTTGTTGCTTGTTCATTTACAAGAAAATATCATTTGTAGAGAATGTTCACTTCCCATCACAGCAAGGCAATAGTTTAATTTTTAACCTACAAGAATGGAATTTATAGCATTTGAAAATATCCTGATCGTTTCTGTCTGAAATGGTAAAAGGTTAAGACAGGCGATGTACCCAGAGCTGTTGGGCTGTTTTTGTTTGTTTGTTTGTTTGTTAGTTTTTAATATTTCTGGTCTAACATCCAGTCTTCTGAGAGAACATCTGGCAGGATAAAGCAGGTAATGTGAAATCCATCAGTTAGGGCATTCAGTCAAGGATCTTCTTCCAAACCAATGAAGTTTGGAAGCATTATGTGTGCATCTGTGGAAAGTAACAAGTGTATTCCTAGGCACTGTCCTCAAGAGCAGGATCGACAGAAAGCAACTACTATTACCGCCTATCCACAGCCATTGCTCCAGTGCTTCATATTTCCTCCCCACTAGATGGTGATATAGGAAAAGCTCTGTCTTCCCTGTTTGAAGGAGAACGGGTTAATCTCCTATGAGCTGTCAGAAAGCAATACGTTCAGTCTTATGTAGTCTTTTAGACGTAAGTGGGCAATTAAGTGTGCTCTCAAACAGAACTTTTCTCCTGTTTTGTAGAAGGTGCAGTGTATGGTAAGATTAGGAAGAAAGATGAATTTAGCTCATGTGAGTCTGAATAATTAATATATAAATACATGTGGTGATAATACTAATGTGCAAACTTATTAGGACACTTTCGAGGAAGATATATTTTAGAAATTTGACATTCTAAGCTTGTCTAACTTGAAAAGAATGGTTTAATTCAGCACATAGCAATCATACAGCATGACTGACTGTGTGAAAGGCCCTAGTTGTAATCAGAGAGAACAGTGTCTGGAACTGCTTGTGATACAGGGACTTAGATATGTAAAGACAGAAGCAGAAACTGGAGCTATGTATACATTTAGAAGAACTGGCATTTTTGACAAAAAAAAAAAAAACAAAACAAAATAGAAACGGTACAGCATTAGACAACTGGATGTTACAGAGCTGTGCAAAAGTAATAGTACATATGGAAAGTAAATGGTGACAATTCAAAGTCTCACATTTCTTTCTTAAATGGGGAACGTCAGTTTCTTAAAGAGATGAAAATCCCCTTCACTTTAGCAGTTTATAAGTGTGGGTCACATACAAAATATTTACTCCACAACTCTTACTCCCCAGTAATTTTTCTGCTGCTTTCTCTCATGCTCTATATGTTATCTGAGTGCTTATTCTCAAGACCTGGTACTTCTAAAAGGGCGTGGGTTTTCAGAGGTGCAGGCTACCCCCTTGTAAATATAAGGTATGGTATACAGGGCAGTGAATAATAAAATTCATTTGGAAAGCCTTTTCTGGGGACAGAGGGACCATCCTGCATCTGAGGAGAGGAAAAATCTCTAAGTACAGGCTGAAGTTGAAATTGTCATGATCAAAGGGCACTTTAAACATGTTCATCTCTGAGACATGAGTATCATTCACAATATTTTATAAAAAAGTGAATGTGAGAAATTTTACAAGACACTGGCAAGTTTCGAGATGCTACTCTGCTGTGGCTCAGTGTCTCTAAAATACAGAGGCAAGACTTATTACTACTTTGAAAAAGAAATCTGAATCCTGTCAACCAAATAATAGAGACATTACTTTGCCTTCCTGTTTCATAAGGCCTCATTTATAGCTAATATTTATGCTGTTACATTTGTATTTATGTAATATTTGTATTTATAATAGTGACAATATATACTACATTTATAAATTAGTTGAAGTCTGAACTGAATATTTTAATAGACAATAGGTAACTCTGATTTCAAAATGCTAAACAACTTCAAAAATTAATAGAGGAGAAAACTAGAGATAAGTACATGTCACAAAGTTTGTTTTTGTGGTATTGTAATCATTAGAATTAGGTTGTCTGAAATAATTTTGTTTAGATAGAAGATTTTATAATATCTTAGTTTTCATTATCTTGGCTACAGAAAAATTAAAAATACCTGAAAATGTCACAGAAATTATTTTCCTCTTTGTATCCTGCTGTCTGAAAATCAGTGGGATTATCATTTCAGAATCAGATACATACACAAAATTGCTGTTATTTTAATTAATGTTTTCTGTAGATAACACTTTATCTGTTACTCTAAGCAAGATTTTAAGTTTATTAATCATTGATAAGTTAGATTTTTTACAGAGAGACTCAATGAATTGCTCAGAACAGTTAACTAATCAAACAATTGCTTCACTGCCCACACTGAAAAATGAGATTTGCTGGTATGGATTGTTTTATAAGTATGATTATTAACATTGGATACCAACACAACCTGTCTGAACCTGAGTAGTTCGGACCTTCCTTTTGACTTCATGAGAGTACCTTGAGGTTATCCATCATCCCATCTTACCATATCTCTTATAATTACAAGACTGTCCTCTTCACATCATTGATACTTATTATCCCATCTTTACAGGGACATCATAATGGAGAAATCTGTAAGCATTTCTCTTTATTACTATTGCTCTGATCAGGACCAGATGACCTGCATCCTGCCTACACTGTAGCTTCCACCGTTAGAAACATCAGTAGAGCTGCATTAGTGGAAGGAAGACAAACAAACAAAACTCCATACAAAGATTTCTTTAAAACTGTCCTACGTTTGCTGGAATTTCCATATGCTATTTCATTTTCCCTCTTATCTTGACTGAGACAAGTGTTCAGACATTAGCTACTGCAGAAAGGTCCTGTCCACCTTACTCTGGGAACACATATATTTTTAGCACATTTTTCTAATGCCTTACTTGGTTCCCACAGTCATTTCAGCTTCTAATCTGAAGTTGCTGTCTTCATTTTTACAACGTACCATAGTCTTACATTTAAAAGAGACAGCTAGATACCCTCTATTTAAAAGATACAGGTAAAATCATTATTTCACAGTCTCATAATTGGTGTGAATGATTTTTGGAAACACAGTATTAGATACTAGATTTCCAAATTTGAAACAGGAAGACTTAACATAGCAAAAAAATAGTGGAAAAGTGTAAAAAAAAAAAGTGTAAAATAGGAAAGTTAATAAAGTGGTAAAGCAACAGCATTATCAAAGTAGTCAGTGCTGAGCAAAGAAGTGATTTTTTCCTTCTTTTGATGATGCGTGTCAGCTATCACAAAGTTTGGGTGTCTGCCAGAAGCTAGCCGAAATTTGAAAATACTATAATGTAAGAAAGGATACGAGAGCATTCTGAGTGAGGAATACATGGGAACTGGGAAGACAGTGTAATAGGAAAATTAAGAGCTGAGGTACACACTGGAGCGGTCCAAAAGATCTGTGAAATGTGATTTGCCTCTAAAGAGAAAAGTTCATGTTTTCCCCTATACCTGTATTTATCCTTGTGTCCATTATTTGTATGGCTTAGTATTATTTCTACCAATTTGCCTGGGGTGAACATCAGACTTTCTATGCTGTGGTTCTAGCTCTGGTGGGAAAATAATTAATAACAATAACTTTATCTGATGATGACTATGTTGTGATGTGGGAATTATAAGAGTTTTACAAGAAGGAAAGAAAAAAAGTAATCTAGAATCATGTCTTGAAATAAACCAACTAACATCATTACATTTAAGTGATAGAAATAATGGCTTTAGAGAAAAGTTTACAGAAATGCACTGAGAATCAAGTCTTAGTCCAACACAGTGGTGAATTTATTAATCAACACAAGATTTAAAATGGTGCTTATATATCATAACAGGTAGACACAGCAAATACTGACACTCAAAACTAACAACCAGTTTATGCTGCTCTGGAACATGATTTATGTCTTGATTTTTAAGACTCACAAATGTGAATTATACTTTCTTAACTATGTTCCTACAAATTCCATACATACAACCATGAAATAATTGTTCTTATAGTGTAGCTATTGAGTTTTACATCTAATTGACTATTTGCATGAATGAAAAACTGCCATATCATGTTTCTCTCCTAAACAGAATCAGTACATGCCATTGTGCACATAGTAATTTTTGAATTCAAACCATAGAATCTGATGGTAATTTATTGATTGTACAGTGTCTTCAGTAATACACACATATTCTTTATTTCCATTTTGAACCAAATCACTAATTTCATAGTACTTTTGGGTAACCTTGACATATATAATTTTTTTTTCCAATTGAAGAGAAGAAATGGATTGCACTGCAGAAAAAGTTGTCTGTAAAATAACTGTGTTTCAGACTTTGTGATAATGCTGAACTGACTACTGGAAAAAAGACATCCCTTGTTTGAGACCCAGTCACTGTTGTTCGTTGTACAGTCTTACTGTAAAGCTTGGAATTTTCTTCACAGCAGCATTTGGCTTGGGCAATTTCAAATATATGGGAGCTATAGAATACCAGATTTCTAGTTAGAAACAGTTAGTTTTCTGAATAAGAGCTACATTTATGCTACAGTGATTCATTTGTGTCTCATTTTCAACCCTGTATGTGCCTTACAGTCCTTTAACATTAGCTTCTCCTCTGTCCTTTTGTTGTTTCTTGCCATTGTTGCCACTGTCAGTTTGTGTTCATTAACTCCTGGGATATGGATCTTCGATCCCTTCCAGCTCAGCTAATTTTCTGTTTTCTGAGCTGAAGTATGGAATCTGTATGGAATTCTAATCCTCATTCTTGATTGCTAAAAAATCTAGTGACTTTGTTTGAAAGAGAATATACGTGTTGTTGTTTATAACAGTCATTTGTTAGTGGAGAGCGCCAGCAATCTTCACTGACAAATACGAAAGTGAGAAAACAACCCCTCAACCAAAATAGTTTGTGGCTTAGATAAGCAGCTAAGAGAAGAAGGATTGAATGAGAAAGAAGGCAAAAGTAGAACTGAGCAGTTTGTTTAAATTCTTTTGTTTGTTCCCTGATTATTAATTTATTTGCTTAGTAGTTTGAAAATGCAGAGTATTTTGTTTCCTCTTACTAGTTTGTGAATGTTTCATTGTAAGGAGATCTGACATCTGTGGGCCTTTAAGACTATAATCAAAATATAGAGGGAAAAAAAAATCCTCATGTTCTTCTGTTAGAGAACTTAAAAGATTTGTGTAGCAAAAGAAAAAGGAATGTTTTTAACAAGCTATTATTGTAAATTCGGAGAAATAATCTATTGATGTCAGTACATCAGACAAATCTCATTTCTGCAGAGTATTACATTATTCAACCTTGGGATGGGGGCAACAGTTACTTTAGTGTTCACTATGAGATTTTCATTTTTCAGAGAAAGTTACTCTTTCAAAGAATCTTTGATATGATTTATGTACTCTCCTAAGTTGTGTAAGATTCTGCTAATACAATTTAGAGCAGATGCATTCTCTTAATAGAAAGTGTGACAGGCAAGAGTAAAAGCATTTTAAAATTGTCTCAAAGCATCATATATGTGGTATGACCCACATGGATAAGACTGCAAATACTAGGACCAGGGCCAGGACATATCCAAATATGTTTCTATTTATGGTAGTTTCCATACCAAGAATCTTTTGTAATCACATCAAAAAGATGATGAAAGCTTCCCCAGTAAGATCTCAGGCAAGGTTAATGGTGCAAGTACTGCCTGCTTTCCTGCAAAGATGAATCATTCAGTGGGCAAAGTACAGCCTCAGCTGGAGCAAAGAAGTTTAATTTGCATACTGTATGCCTGCAGTGATGAACAGCCCTCGGAATTTGGAAGAACAATGTGGTGTGTCTTTTCCCTTGGAAAAAGCTTATTTGACAATTACTTTGCTATGCTTTAGTAGCCACTTTGGACAGTGTGATTCCCCTCAAGTCTGATCAACAAAAGAGCTCGTTAAATAATAACATACTGCTTTAATTTTTATTTCACTGGCTAAGTACGTATCCTGCTAGGGAATCTTATGGACTTAAACATGGATTTTCAAACAAATTTCTTGCTCACGATTCTGCAGCCATTTCATTTTCCTAAGTTTCTTTAGAACTCTGTGTGACTATTTCTTCAGACATAACAGATGTCCTGTACTATTATTATTAAATCATATTATTTAATCTCATATAATTTTCATAAATGATTCATTAAACAAGGTATAAAATTTAGTACATTACAATAAAAAATACATTAAAATAAAATTCAGATTAAGGTTTACTTTCCATGAAAGACATATTCTAATTTATAATAATAAGTGAAATATCTTACTAAAACAGTAATTAAAGCAACCATCTGTAGGAGACAATGGTCTTAAAAGGTTGTCTTGCTAGGTTAT
This sequence comes from Cygnus atratus, assembly GCF_013377495.2. Lineage (NCBI taxonomy): Eukaryota > Metazoa > Chordata > Aves > Anseriformes > Anatidae > Cygnus > Cygnus atratus. Next base: position 12,813,443 of record NC_066396.1, on the reverse strand, counting down.
AAATGGTCTTAAGGGAAATTAAGTGTGAATGTAAGGGGACTTCTGAAATTGTATCAGACAGTCCTGGTCTCGTGTTTAGTGGTGCTGATATATTTTGGAATTACGGGTCTATAAAACAACTTCAAAGTGTTCAATATTTTTTTTCCTATGGTAATAACACCATAATGATCTAAATATATTTTCACACTGGGACAGGTATTTGGTTATAGGCTAATAATGACATTACCATAGCTTGACATCTTCCTGGCGTTACTGAGCTGTTGAAAAATTTTGCATCTAAGATTTGCATCATACATTTTGCATTAAAATAAATAGTTCTATAACTCACAGTAAAAATGCTTATGTTGATAATCTGTTCTAGTGTTCGAGTTTGCCAGTTTTAAAAGAACATGCTAACATTTTGCACTGTTTGGAAACCCAGTCAGTAAAGCACTCGTTTGTGCAGCAAGTATCAAAACAAATTAAGCAGATAACAACTGTACCAAGGTAAACTAAATTAAATATAATAGGAATAGGATTAGATTTTATTTGCAAATGAACATCATAAGGCATTTCATCTAGTAAGGTATACTTAACAAAAAGTATCAAAATAAGGAGGAGGACCTGGAAATCTTATTCCCTAATCAAGACTATGATCTGTTTGGCCTATCTGACTTCATAGGATCAGTCTCATGACTGAAGTATGAATAAAGAGTGCTAAGCCTTATTAGGAAGGAAAGACAAAAGAAGAGGAATAAGATATTTGGCTGTATACTGAGGCATACGAGCTTGGTCTAAGAGGCAGAATCTGTCAGGAGATAAACCTGTTTAAAGTCCATTGTGCCGAAAATAAAAGTACAAAGACCAAAGAAAAATAACAAAGGTGCTTTCATGGTTAAATAGAGTCAGATACAGAACATCAGTCCAAGGCAATGGGGTAGATGAGATCATTTCAGACTTGGCTGACCTTTGGTAGTATTACAGTAGATAGCAGGATGTAAAGTAGGAACAAGTCTTTGGAACACATTGACTTTTTTTTTTTTTATTATTATTATTCAAACAGTAAGAAGAAGAAACAGGGTGAAGTGCATCTGTTGTTGAAATCATGTACAGAGTTATCTGAGAATTCGAAGGTGAAAAATAACAATGGTGAGTGTAGTCAAGAAGTTATAGAATTCATGATCCCTGGAAGAGATTAAAAGAGCATTTGTAAATAAAATCGTATATGAGAAGATTCTTATGGAAAAAGGAGCTCAGGAATGCCAGATACTTAGGAAAAAAATATTAACGTCAGAGATGAGACATATTTCAATGTGAAGCAGGTTAGAATAACCAAATTCAAAATGCAGGGTTGAAAATGTCAATTCTGTAAAGAAAAATCATGGATTACTAGTAGCTAACTTGAATATGTGTCAGCACTGTCATGTCCAATAATAAAGCACGATATTTAGATGCTTAAGTAGGAGTTTCCTGAGTAAGATACAGGAATATGTTCACTGTATTTGAAACTGATATCGCCAAAAGCAGAGTATTTTGTTCAGTTTTAATCACTGTGTTTCAAGAAAGTTGTGGACAACTGGAGAAAGCCTACAAAAGATCAATGAGAATAATGTCCCGGAAGGAATGACATGCATAACAACTTTGAATGAATTCAGGCTGTTCAGCAAAAAGAAGGAAGAGCTTTCTTGAGAAAGCTCTCAGAGCTACGTTCAAACATCCAAAGTGTATCCAAAAATAGTAAGTGGTACAACGTGTGCTCTGGATGAGACAAGAAATAACAGCTAATTTTGTAGGAAGGAAGATTTCAGCTAAGCGTTAGAGAACAAAAAGTCCAACAGTTTAACACTGTGGTAGTTAAACACAGGAGTAGATGGCCTTGACAGGTTGTAGAATCTCTGTCACTGAAGGTTTAAGGACAGGTGCTGTGAATAGCTTAGATTTTGCCTTTGCTCAGGACAACAGACTAAATGAGTTCCCTGTCAATTCTGTTTGGTTATTAGATTTTACTTTGTACTACTTTACAACATGAAGTCAGCTTTGAGAAGAATACAGAGTAGCGGAAAGGTAAATACATAGTTTTTATCTGAATGATTGTCCTTTATTAATACATATAAAATATATACATTATTATTAATTATGCATTAATAAAGGACAATCATTCAGATTTTACATATTTTTTTCAGATATATGCATCATATTTGCTATGTGATTTTAAAAGCAGAAGACCTGCATTTTTTGGTTCCAGCTGGAATGTCAGATTGCAAGAAAGAATATAACCAAATTTCATCTCTCTAATGAGACACTGATGATGAACATGGTTTGTAGTAATTCACTATATTGTAGACATAACGGGATTTATGCCTGTATAAGAATACATTTCTTCAAAGTAACCTGTATAGGTCCAAAGAAATATAAGGAAAGTAAAGCCAGAATTCTTTCTCAAGGAGCAGTGATTTGATCTAGTCTTTTGATTTAAAAGCCTTTAGATTATACTTATCTTAAAATCATTTATTTGTAATGAATCTCCATTAGGCAACAGCTGCAGAGCGTCACTCATGAATCTGATCCTTGGCTGCTGCAATGGCTGTCCTGAGGCTGGTCTTGACAGTGGTACTACATTTAAAATAGACTATATTGAATGAAGTTTAAAGTACGGAGCTGCAGTCAAGAAGCTCTTCGGCCATTAACACTATGTTCATTAGTGGAAAAAAAAAATATTGTCTCTTATCTTTTCTTATTGTTTGTTTGTTTTCTGTTTTGTTTCTTTTCCCCCCAGAGTACAGCAACTCGGAGATGAAACAAGTCCTTCTCAAGTTGAAAACATCAAGGAGTTTGCTATTGGAAATTGTCTTTGATTAACCAGTTTTCTGTTGATACTTCCTGCTTTATCATTATTTTGACTTTATTATTCATGAGCTACCTTTAAGATACTGTAAGAGTAGTGTTCTAGCCATGGTCGTTTAAGGATATAAGTAAGACTAGAATTGTCCAAGGTAATCAGGGGTTGTAGATGTTAAGTCTGATGGTGATGACCTTCGCGCATAAGCATTTTAAGTAGCTCCCATCAGTTAGTCAACTTTTTTGTGTGTGTGTGTGTGTTCTGTAAATTCTATTTCAAAGAACATATTTCAGTGTCTTCTTTGTTTTAGTTACAATATGTATTATGGTTGTTGTATAGTTTTTCTCCATGTATTTGATGCATTTGCTTGATGAATCATTCAGAGATAAGAGACCTGACCTAAAATCCAATACTGTCAGTAAGAATTTCCTATGCACTTAAAAGGAAATAGAGCTAGGCTCTGAAGAAGTTACCATGACTTTCATGAGCTGCTGTTATTCCAAGAAGCTGTTACAATATTGCTCTTATGTCATGTAATGCAGCCTTTGTAAGTTGGTAATATTAAGCAAGACAACGAATTTTGGGATTATCTCCAGAATAGAAACTCACTTTTTTCCAAATATGTGATTTAATTTAGGTTTTTAATGTTTTCTAAGGAAGTGTAACCGGAAAAGGAAATCCAGACTGGTTTTATTTCTCTGTGTATTTGGTACTTTTTTGTTGTTGTTCTGACAGTGACCAGTTGATACAAAATGACTAGGTACCCATCTTTAACTCATTTTGTATTTTACCTATCACAAGTGTAGGTGGTGCATCTTGAAGAAATGCAGGAGGAAACATTTTCTGGAGAATTATTTAACAACTCAGTTCCATTGCATTTTCCAAAGTTTAAAAAAAATGTGGACAGTATTTGCAGGTCATATTCTTTTAGGTTTTACTTATGACAATAAAAACAACCACTGTTTTTTCTCCAGAAGCTTTATTACTAGTACCTGTCCTGCTCCAGTGGTTTACAAACATATGGGAAAGCTGATTTCAGTCTTCACCCCAGCAGCATCCACAGTCTGTACTGCCTGGCAAGCAGCTACTCCTTCAGCCAGCATGCATTATGCTTCCTCTTTTCTTGTCCCTGTGATTGGGAAAAAATCTGTGACAAAAGTACTGAAGCCATTGGTTTCACTATTCATTTCCAATTATTTTCCCATAATGCCTATAAAGACTATATCATGATCATTTTTAGCAAATTACTACATTATGCATAACTGTCTTGTTTAACTGTTACTTTGTTGCCCCTTTCCTTGCATCCACCTTACCTATTTCATTTGCTTGTATTTGAGAGTGATTATTTCCTCTTTTGAAACAATCTTCTTTATTTCTCTTTATTTTTACTTATAATTAGTTCATGACCTGTCCCTTTAGGACCATGATCTACCATTGAGTGGTAGATAATCCAGATAATAACAGTGAACAAGAGCAGAAATGCTTTGTTGGTTTCAGTAGAACTCCAAATTATGCTTTACGTGATTTTAATATCTGGTCTCAGAAATTCCTTAATCATACTTCTTTTGGGGCATCTGCAATGGTTTTCTGGGGTTAAAGCTAGTAAGTTTCAGTGCATAAGCACTTAGTTAATTTGGTTCTAGTTAGTAAAATCTGTAAATCCTAAAGTCACATAGAATCATAAAATCATTAAGATTGGAAAAGACATCTAAAATTACATATGGAAAAAATAAGTGTTTCTCTCTAGAAAAGCAGCACACATTTGAAAGCAAGCCTTGATAAACTCTGTCGGGCTTAATTTCCCATCTTCATCTCTTGATTTTCTCGATGTCTGTAATCCTATTCCTTTAGGGTATTTCTTTAAAAAAGTGCTTACTACAACACTGTTCTATCAGTAGATCAAGGTATTCATGCTAAGGTTCAGTATTCTCTTAGCACTATCAAATTAATGAAAGGCACATCTGTGTTTTTCAGTTTTCAAACAACTATCTCACAGGGCTTTGGTCTGCACTGCAAAACAGTCTCAGAGAATGTTAGTAGGTTTTCATTTAGATGAAACTGAATGAGGATGTGCAGGCCAGTGCACCTTTAACCGCTAATAGTCATTCAGTTCATGGCTCCAAGGCCTGCAACACAGACAGAAAGCACATTGATCCTCAGCACCAACCATTTTGCTGCATAAATTGACTTCTGTGGCATTGTTTTTCTTGCTAACATATACAGCTATTACATCTTCCTTTGAGGTGTGCCCCTTGTTTGGTAGAACTTTTGGCCATAATTAGTTCTTTTGTTACTGTCATGTCATTGTTAATCCATCTCGTAAATTACAAGGTCTGAAATACTAAAAGGGTAAAAATTACAACTGTGAACTAATATGATTAATTTAATCTTGGTCTACCTAGCATTTTTTTCATGTTTATTGGAAGTAATACAAACTTTTCTACCTCCTTTTTCTGCATTGTTACTATTGGATGTAAGCAACTGTCGTAGTAGTTTATAAAAAAAATTGTAGTCTCTTGTAAAGAAAGGCAAGAGGAAAACTTTACTTCAGAAAATGCCTGAATCAGATGTTGTGGTATTTAGTCTTTTTTGTTGTTGTTGTTGTTCCTAATCATAAAATTCATTTACTAATGCTTAACTGATGTTACACGTTGTTTGAAAGTATTTCAACATTTATCTATTCATCCCTGCAATGATTTTGGCTACTCAAAAATAAAGAACATTGTTCCAGGTAGTAACTGTTGAAAGTAAGATTGCAAGGCTGTGAGCTGAGAGGAGGAAATGATTTCAGCTCCCAAATTCTTTGTTTTCCATAGGGTATAGACAAAAGTTTGTAGTTCATGCACAATCGATTAATTGTCACCATTAAACTTCATCACTTCCATCGCATTTAAAATATCAATTCCACCAATACATACTAAACCGAAGGGCAGCCATTTTAAACACTGAATTTTAGTGTAGGAAGCAAATTTTTAGTTTTGATGACTGTATTTTTTACTGTCCTATGAAATGATTTTGGCATGAAAGGTACTTTGGAGATAAAGATGGCGTTTTCCTTCTGTTACTGTAGTCATCTCAATTTACTTAGACTGACACCATTGTAATTGTGGGATGGGAAACAAAATCCCTTGACGATAAAAGACTGAATCCATGTCATGACAAATGAGGTTATGAAATGTAATTACTTTGCATGCCCAGTAATGGTTTTCCAAATGTACATATACGATTATTTTTTAATACAGTGAAATGGCTCTATCTGTAAACTGCTTGAAAATGTTACTACTTACAAATGTAAGTTCAAAACAAGAGTTTATTTTCAACTCAGTAGGAAAAAACAGAAATGTGGAAATCTATACACTGCTTTTAGAAAAGAAAAAAAATAATCAGTACTAATATTATCATATTATTCATGAAGCCCTAGACTATTTTAGAGTATTGGAATATTACAGACTGCATAGTGGGCTTTAAAATAGAAAGGCAACATGGCCTTAATTGCAAGAACGTTCCATGCATTATTATAATAACAATTTGCTCTGTGATTCTTTTCCCAGTCATTAAATCTGTCAGTCTATAGCAGTGGATAGGTGCATTTGTAATAATATATTACTTTTATTTAACACTTCTAAACCAGAATGTAGTTGTCTTATTCCTAATAGTTCAACAGGAATAGATGTAGGCACTTTTGGGATAAAATCTGACAATGTAACCAAAGGAAGCAATGCTCCTTAGGTATCTTTAATACATGAATAAAGATGCTTGTAGCGTGCATCAAAAACTGCAGGAAGAGTTTTGGTAGAAGTGATCTAATTACTTGGGATAGAATATAATGAAATCACAAAAAGAAGGTGTCGTTCTGTTCTTAATGATAAGATTTGCTTTAAGTGCAAATGAAACAGGGATGTCAAAGAAAATAGAAACGTTATTTGTAGTAGATATATTCCTTAGATTCCTCTGATTCAAAGTCTGGCCAATTTGACTTAATGTAGCTTCTCATGTAATCTTGTGATAAAAATACAAGAGTGAGAGTGAAAAGGTATTTGATTCATTCCCACTAATTTTTTTAAAAAAGTAAATTTTTGCTTGCAGTGATCAACAATTCAATTGATAGCTACATGTTTCGTAAGAGAGAGAGATCTAAATATGTGTTCTTTGCATGTAGCATTCCAGTTATATACAAGGAACATTATTGTTGTTTAACCCCTATTGCTTTTTCTGGTTGCTCTATTATGAAAGTTTTGGCTAATAAGTACATGAGAAATGAAGGTTCTGATCTTTTGTATCCCTACTCTCACTCATCTGTGATCATATATTAATGATTCTATTGAAACATTAAGTCCCCTAAATGTTCTGTTGTTCAGCATCTCCATTTTGTATTTGCTTATTTATCCTCTGGACTACAATTAAAATCTGTGGAGTCATAATGCTTCCACTTCTGCTGCAGTCTTTTTTCATTCCATGATTATTTCCTACTGTCAACTTTGCAATTCTTCCTTTAAAACAATCTTAAAAAACAACCAAACCAAACCAAAAAACACGTCTCAAATTTTGGAAAAAACAAACAAAGAAACTACTTAGGTACTCAGGGAGACTGACTGACTGTATTAGTTTATCTTCCTGTATTTTTGTAGAGTACTAATTTTTTTGAATCCATATAATGTGCCCCCATCCCAGGTTTTGTATGCATCTCTAATTTTTATTCCTTCTGCTTCTCGGATCTTATCCTCTTCTCAGTAACTCTTATATCTGTGAGAGAGAAGATGTCAATAGTGACAGTGCTTTAGTCTCTAGGAAACTAAATCTTTGGATTTCACTGTAGATCCTTCTGTTTGTCTTAGCCCTTTCCTTATTGTTTCATAATATTATGAATATCATGAATATTATAAAACTGCAGGGAGTGTATGAAGAGTATGTTATAATACAAAGGTAAATTCTATGCCTAGACACATAGGAACGTTAAATTATCTGTTAAAAAAAAAATCATGTTTTTTTATTGGTCGTTCAGTGCCACCACTGGTAATGTCCAATGAAAATGCCTTGGCAAATGAACCCCTGATATTTCCCTTGTTGTGTATTTTTAACAATAGTACAATATTCCTGTAGTTGTTTTGTTATAATTTATATAGAGACTACTACAAAGGAATTTTGGAAGAACTTTGTTAATATTTTTTCTACCATCATTTTCTAAGAAATAGATTTATTCAGTTCCATCTTCTGAAAAGAAAAGAGGTCATTTTATTTTTAAAGACAATATCATTTAATTCAAGAAAGTATGATTTTTCATATATAAGCTGAAAGCAGAATACCTCCCTTCTGTTCATAGCTCTTCACAGAATCACAGAATGGTTTGGGACCTTAAAGACCATCTAATTCCAACCCCCCTACCATGGGCAGGGACACCTCCCACCAGATCAGGTTGCTCAATGTCTTGAGCACTTCCAGGGAGGGGGCATCCACAGCTTCTCTAGTCAACTTGTTCCAGTGCCTCACCACCTCTGAGTAAAGAATTTCTTCCTGATGTCTAATCTAAATTTACTCTCTTTTAAAAAAAAGACATTCCCCCTTGTCCTATCACTACACTCCCTGACAAAGGGTCCCTTCCTAGCTTTCCCGTAGCCCCCTTCTGTTACTGGAAGGCCACTGGAAGGTCTGCCCAGAGCCTTCTCTTCTTCAGGCTGAACAACCCCAGCTCCCTCAGCCTGTCTCCATAGGAGAGGTGCTTCAGCCCTTTGTGGCCCTCCTCTGGACTCATTCTAATACTTCCATGTCCTTCTTGTGCTGGGGTCCCCAGAGCTGGGTGCAGGACTCCCAGTGGGGTCTCACAAGAGCAGAGCAGAGGGGGAGAATCACCTTTCTTGCCCTGATGGCCATGCTGCTTTTGGTGGAGCCCAGGATATTGTTGGCTTTCTGGGCTGCAAGTACACATTGCTGGCTCATGTTGAGCTTCTCATCCACCAGTACCCCCAGGTCCTTCTCCTTGGGGCTGTTCTCAGTCCGTTCTCTGCCCAGCCTGTATTGGTGCTTGGTTTGCCCTGACTCAGGTGCAGGACCTTGCCCTTGGCCTTGTTGAACCTCATGAGGTTTGTACAGGCCCACCTATCAAGCCCGCCGAGGTCCCTCTGGATGGCATCCCTTCCCTCCAGCGTGTTGACTGCACCACAGTTTGGTGTCAGCAAAAAAACTTGCCGAGGGTGCACTCACTCCCACCATCCATGTCACTAACAAAGATATTAACATTTAGATGTTAGATGTCAGTGCCAGTCCCAATACTGACCTCTGAGGAACACCACTTGTTACTGGTCTCCACTTGGACATTGAGCTCTTGACCACAGCTCTTTCAGTGTGACCATCCAGCCAGTTCCTTACCCACTGAGTGGTCCACCCATCAAATTAATGGCTCGACAATTTGGAGAAAAGGATATCATGTGGGACAGTATCAAATGCTTTGCATAAGTCCAAGTAGATGACCTCAGTTGCTCTTCCCCTGTCCACCAATGCTGTAACCCCATCATAGAAGGCCACCAGATTTGTCAGGCACAATCTGTACTTAGTGAAGCCATGTTGGCTGTCACCAGTCAGCTCCTTATTTTCCATGTGCCTTAGCAGAGTTTACAGGAGGATCTGCTTTAGTACCTTTCCAGGCACAGAGATGAGACTGACTGGCCTGTAGTTCCCTGGATCTTCTTTTTTCCCATTTTATCCCCTCTTCCAGTCAGTGGAGTTTTCACTGGACTGCCACAACTTCTCAAATATGATGGATAGTGGCTTAGCACCTACATCAGCCACTTCACTGAGGACCCATGGATGTATCTCATCAGGTCCCATGGACTTGTGCACCTTCAGCTTCCATAGCTGGTTTTGAACGTGATCTTCTCCTATAGTGAGCTGTTCATCATTGTCCAAGTCCCTGCCTTTGCCTTCTAGGGCCCAGGCTATGTGGCTGGAGCTCTTGCCGGTGAAGACTGAGGCAAAAAATCACTGAGTACCTCAGCCTTCTCCATATCCTGGGTGACCAGGTCTCCCATTTGCTTCTGGAGGCGGTCCACATTTTCCCTAGATTTCCTTTTATCACTGATGTACTTACAGAGGACTTTCCTGCTGCCCTTGACCTTGGCCAAATGTAATTGTAACAGGGCTTTAGCTTTCCTAACCTTGTCCCCAGCTGCTCAGACAATTTCTCTGAATCACAGAATGGTTGAGGTTGGAATGGACCTCTGGAGATCATCTGGTCCAGCCCCTTTGCCAAGCAGGGTCACCTAAAACACATTGCACAGGATGGCATCCAGGCGGGTTTGAATGTCACCAGAGGAGACTCCAGTAGCCTCTCTGGGCAACCTGTTCAGTGCTCTGTCACCCTCACAGTAAAGAAGTGCCCTTTCCTATTCATCTGGAACTTTCTATGTTTCAGTTTGTGCCAGTTGCCTCTTGTCCTGTCACTAGGAACCATTGCAAAGAGTCTGGCCCCAGCTTCTTGACTCCCTCCCTTCAGATATTGAGATATACTGGTAAGATCCCCTCTCAGTCTTCTCCAAGCTAAACAGACCCAGCTCTCTCAGCCTGTCCTCAAGTGACAGGTGCTCCAGTCTCCTAATCATCTTCATAGCCTTCCACTGGACTCTGTCCAGGAGCTCCATGTCCTTCTTGTACTGAGGAGCCCAGAACGGGACACAATACTCCAGGTGTGGCCTCACCAAGACTGAATTGAGGGACACTGCTGGACATCTCACTGTCCACTCACTCATCTATCCCATGCTTCCTGAGGTTGCCTCTAAAGATGTTGTAGGAGATGGTGTTGAAAGCCTTGCCGAAGTCAAGGTAGACAACATCCACTGCTCTCCCCTCACCTACCTAGCCATTGTTTGCTTTCTCTAAAGTGTTAGAGAAGGCCCAATCTGGAAAAAGATAATATGAGATAGGAACCTGTTTTTTATGCTCTTGTTTTCAAAACGTTATCTTCAGACTGCAATTGGAACTGTTGGGAAATGCCTGCTTGGTAACAGCAATTACGTTTTCAAATTATTTATATTGAATTCTGTGTACTTTTCAGTCAATGGTATATACTTAACATGTATTAATACCATATTTTTCTGACTGTAGGTACAAGTGTTAAACCAAACGTGGTATGCTGTGTAGTAACTATGGATGATGATTGATTATGCTTCTACATGACTTGGTGGCTGCTTCTCTAAAAGGAAAAGAAAAAGGAAGGATGTTATAGGAGGTAACATTAGCCTGAAAACCTTTGATTGTCAGACTACTTGAGAGTAAACATTTGTGTACTTTTTACACACAGTTGATTTGCTTAAAATTGTGTATTATTATTATTATTATGATTATCAATAATAATAATTTATATATTTATATATTTATATTTATTTATATATTTATGTATTTATATAAATTTAATAATAATAACAATAGTAATAACAGTAGTAACAACAACAACAATAACAATAGTAATAATAATAGTAATAATAATAATCACCTTGTTCTATCAAGGTCAGCTACCCCCCAGGACAGAGATTCCACAGCCTTTCTGGACACTTGTTCTGTATGAGCACCCGTGTTGGGAAACTTCATTTTTCTGTCTGGGACATCTCCATCTGGAAGCATGGGCCTTGGAACTTCTCAACTTTCCGCCACAGAGCACCTCTGAGAAGACGCAGGCTTCATCTTCTCTACTCCTTCACCTACCTTGACTTTAGCAAGGCTTTTGATACTGTCTCCCATGACATCCTGCTAGCAAAGCTGAGAAGGTGTGGGATAGATGAGTGGACAGTAAGGTGGGTTGAAAACGGGCTGACTAGCCAAGCTCAGAGGGTGATGATCGGCGGCCCAGAGTCCGGCTGGAGACCTGTGACTAGTGGTGTTCCCCAAGGGTCGGTGCTGGGTCTGGTCTTGTTCAACATCTTCATCGACAACCTTGATGAGGGAATAGTGTCCACCCTCAGCAAGTACACCGATGACGCAAAGCTGGGAGGAGTGGCTGACATGCCAGAAGGCTGTGCTGCCATTCAGTGAGACCTGAACAGGCTGGAGAGCTGAGCAGGAAGAAACTGAATGAAGTTTAACAAGAGCAAGTGTAGAGTCCTGCACCTGGGAAGGAACAACCAGACATATCAGTACAGGCTGGGGGATGACCTCCTGGAGAGGAGCTCTGCGGAGAAGGACCTGGGGGTCCTGGTGGACAACAGGTTGGCTGTGAGCCAGCAGTGTGCCCTGGTGGCCAAGAAGGCCAATGGGATCCTGGCGTGCGTTAAAAGGAGCATGGCCAGCAGGTCAAGGGAGGTGAGCCTCCCCCTCTACTCTGCCCTGGTCAGGCCTCACCTGGAGTACTGTGTCCAGTTCTGGGCTCCCCGGTACAAAAAAGACAGGGATCTCCTGGAAAGAGTCCAGCAGAGGGCTACAAAGATGATACGGGGCCTGGAGCATCTTCCGTATGAGGAACAATTGAGAAACCTGGGTCTGTTCAGCCTTGGGAAAAGAAGACTGACGGAGGATCTTAATGTTTACAAATATCTGAAGTGTGGGAGAAGGAGGGATTTGGCCAACCTCTTTTCAGTGGTATGTGGGGACAGGAGAAGGGGAAATGGCCAAAAAATGGATCACAGGAAGTTCCGCACCAACATGTGAAAGAACTTCTTCACAGTGAGGGTGACGGAGCACTGGAACAGGCTGCCCAGGGAGGTTGTGGAGTCTCCTTCTCTGGAGATATGCAAGGCCCATCTGGACACCTACCCAGGCAACCTGCTCTAGGGAACCTGCTTTGGATGGAGGTTGGACCTGATGATCTCTTGAGGTCCCTTCCAACCCCTACAATTCTCTGATTCTGGGATTCTGATTCTCTCCTTACTGCTGATTGAAGGAGATCCCTCAGCCTGCCCTTGTGTGCCGTGTGCCCTGGCCCCTCACTCCCTCGAACGCCCTGGGCTGGGCCCACACTACACACATCAGTACCTTTCCTGTACTGGGGAGACAAGGAGGGGATGCAGGAGTCCAGATGCAGTCACAAAAATGCCACCAATTAAGAGACGAAAGTTGTTTTACTGTTTTTTTTTTCTTTAAATTGTTCTTCTTCTTATTGCAATTTGTGGCCCCATCTTGGAAAGAACTGGTGATGAAGCATCTTGAATGGAATTAATGTTATGCTCCAGTGCTTCTTCCTGGCAGACGTGAAGTCTTCTGCTTCTTGAGAGGAACAGCTGTCTGCGTCACTGTTTTGAGGGATCCGCTGCTGTTCTCCGTGCACTGCCATGGAGGGAGCGGCTTCATCTGCCAGCACCTTCTCGTTGGGCAGCCTTCTCGTCCTCAGGCTGAGACAGCCAAGGCCCAGCACAGCCCTGTGAGTGGGGCCTCCTGCTGCCCCGGTGCAGCAGCCGAAAGGAAGCCAAGTCTACTCTTGCCCTCTCCTTGGGACCCTGTGCAGAAGAGATGACATGTCTGCCCGAGAGGTGGGGATGGGGAATGGGGGATGTGAAAAGAGGCCATCATGCAGGCAAGCCTGCTAGATGGTTCAGGGATGGCCTCCTCCCAGCTGCTGGTGGGGGCAGAGGCTGTGCCGTGTATACGGAGCTTTCCAGGCTCTCCTGCAGTAGTGATGTTGTCTTGCAGGTGGGAGCCCTGGCACGATGACACTGTGCCCAACCCCGTGGGTTGGAGGCGGATCCACATCCATTGTCTCTTTGTCCTCTGGAGCTGGATCCACCTCCATTGGTTCTTTGCCCTCTGGAGCTAGGTCTGCTTCTGTGGGCTCCACATCAGCAGCCGCGGTCGCTCCGCTTCCGTTGGCACTCCTCTGCCTCCACTTCCTCTTGGGTTCCATGAAGCGCTGAGACCCACGGAGTTGTGGGCAGCTCTTCCCCCAGGACCTCTTAATTGCAGCCATTGCTGGCAATCGCTAGAGGGCCTGGAAGTTCAGTGAGTGGTGGGCCAGGTGCAGGGGGTTTTATAGGGGCCCAGAACAAACTGGGGGGCAGATGCCCTTGTGACATCAGGAAGCCTCAGTGATGGCCCCTGTGATGGTGCGCCACGCCTGAGGTGAAATATGGCCGTGTTGGGAGTGGGCTTCTGTGGCTTGAAAGAGGCCCTAATGTGGAAGGAGGCCTGGAGGTGTGAGGAAGAGAGGGAGGTCACTCTGAGGTCCCCCCTTGCTCTCATCTCTAGTGTTAAGGAGGAACCTTCTCACCACTTCTGTCATAGAATCATGAAGGTTGGAAGAGACCTTCAAGACCATCTGGTCCAACCATCACCCTACTACCAATGTCACCCAATAAACCGTGTCCCTAAGCACCACGTGCAGCCTTTCCTTGAACACCCCCAGGGACGATGACTCCACCACTTCCCTGGGCAACCCATTCCAATGCCTGACTGCTCTTTCTGAGAAGAAATGTCTCCTCATTTCCAACCTGAACTTCCCCTGGCGCAATTTGAGGCCATTCCCTCTAGTCCTGTCACTAGTTATCTGCGAGAAGAGGCTGACGCCCAGCTCCCCTCTCCTTCCTTTCAGGCAGTTGTAGAGAGCAGTAAGGTCTCCCCTGAGCCTCCCCTTCTTCAGACTAAACAACCCCAGTTCCCTCAGCCGCTCCTCACAGGACTTGTGTTCCAGGCCCTTCACCAGCTTCATAGCCCTTCTCTGGACATGTTCCAGGGCCTTGATGTCCTTCTTGTAGTGAGGGGCCCAAAGCTGAACACAGTACTCAAGGTGCAGCCTCAGTAGAGCAGAGTACAGGGGGACGATCACCTCCCTGGTCCTGCTGGCTACGCTATTCGCGATCCAAGCCAGGATGCTGTTGTCTTTTTTGACCACGTTCTCAATCCATATCACTGTTCACTCTTCTATGCCACAGTTCTGAAGTTTCCTTTGAGTATGTTGTGATAGACAGTATCAGAATTTTAAATGTTGGACTGTGTGATCTTAGAGTTGTTTTCCATTCTGAATGATTCTACGATTCTATGATTGACTTGCTGAAGGTAAGGTAGACAACATCCACTGCTCTTTCCTCATCTACCCAATTAGTCATCCCATCACAGACAGCTATCAGATTTGCTAAGCATGATTTCCCTTTGGTGAATCCATTATGACAACCTGTGATTACCTTTTTAGTGTCCTTGTGTTTGTGGATGACATCGAGAATGAGCTGTTCCATTCCCTTTCCAGGGGTGGAGGTGAGGCTTACTTGTCTGTAATTTCCTGGGCCCTCCTTCTTACCGTTTTTGAAGACTGTAGTGACAGTTCTTTGAGAAGAGACCCCAAAGTGGGGAGGGAGTAATAACATGTAAAACATTTTACCCCCACTCACTAGTTTGAAGTTTCCTGTGGAGGGATTGCTTGCAGATTTTGTTGCAGGTTAGTGCTATTCCTTCCTACCCTCCCACACTGCCAAATGCTGTACACAACCATAAAAAAAATTGTGGTTGCATGTAAGAAACAGTTCTACTTAGGGGCTGGAAGAACCAAAAATTGATCCTGAATAAGAAAGAAATATAGTGCTTCATGATAATAATCACATTTATTTTCAGATAAATTTGATTTTGCCTCACTAAAAACAGAGTCATTTTTCTGTCCTGAAGTTTTGATATACCCCTTTTTACACAACTTTCCCAGTGGTAACAGGTCCAAGATTTAGAAGGACTTCATGAACATCAGGTAAAGATCATGGCAGACCGTTGTGTTTATGTAAAACTTCTGTGACAGCTTGGTATGTTCTGATTGTTCTTATGCTAACCAAAACTCCATGAACATCAATGATGTAATCCAGAGCCATAAGAAGACATTTAGAATCCTAGTTGATTTAGAATCCTTGTTGATTATGAATAAGTCTTTGTACTGAACTCCACTGAAGACTTGCATACCCTTTTTAACTGGATATTTATTCAAGTAGAACGTTACAGATCTTCACATATGTTGAGTGGCAGCTCTTTTAATGTGGAAGGATGTTTCTCGGAAGTTATTGTAAGACAAGTTGTACAGAAATATTTAACTGCATACAGTGTTAATATAAATCCTACTGTATTATTTACTGCCTTGTGTTTACTATCTTTATTTTGTAACCTAAGAAAACTACATTATTCAATTTTTCTTTTCAGATAAATGTAGTATCTACCTTCTAAAAACCTTAGTCCTTGAAAATACTGTTGGGAAGTAGATTACTTTCCTGTTTATATTTAAAATTTCTAAATTTCTAATTTTCATATAAATTAACAAGCAACTTTATTTCTGAAGATTCTCTTGCTGAGCCTGTAGCTCAATTGAGAAGATTGTTACCAAGAATAAAATCATTCTGTTTGTCAGCTATGTGAAAAATTCTGAGACAGTTTACTAATGTTTATTTTCTATTTAATTATTCAGGCAGTAAAAACTTCTTCACCTTGAGAATTAAAAACAAAAACAAAAACACAACAACAACAACGACAACAAAACCTTTCATGAGACACTCTGCATTGGGTTTATGTGGCAAGGTTTTGGTAGCAGGGGGCCATAGGGGTGGCTTCTGCGAGAAGAATCCAGAAGCTGCCCTATGCTAGATAGGGGCCTCACTGCTGGAGCAGGCTGTCCCCCTGCAGCCCATGGGTCCCACAGGGAGCAGATCTCCACGCTGCAGCCCGTGGAGGAGCCCCCGGTGGAGCAGGGGGATGTGGCCCGGAGGAGGCTGCGGCCCATGGAGAGCCCCCGCAGGAGCAGGCCCCGGGCCGGAGCTGCAGCCCGTGGAGAGGAGCCCACGCAGGAGCAGGGGGTCTGGGGGGAGCTGCCGCCCACCCGTGGGGGACCCGTGCTGGAGCAGTTTGCTCCTGGGGGATGGACCCCGTGGTACGGAGCCGTGTGGGAGCAGTTCTTGAAGAGCTGCTGCCTGTGGGCAGCCCCCGCAGGCTCAGTTCGGGCAGGACGGCATCCCGTGGGAGGGACCCCGCCTGGAGCAGGGGCAGAGAGGGACCCTGAAGGAGCGGCAGAGATGATGCATCAGGGACTGACCGCAGCCCCCATTCCCGTTCCCCTTCATTACTTGGGGGGAGGAGGTGGAAGAGGGTGGATGGGAGGGAAGGTGTTTTTGGTTTCTTTCATTTGTTTCTCACTTCTCTAGCCTGTTAGTAACAGGCAATAAATTTTTGTATCTCCCTACTCTGAGTCTCTTTTTCCTGTCGCGATAATTGTTGAGTGATTTCCCCATCCTTATCTCAACCCCTGAGCCCTTTGCATCATGTTTTCTCCTCCCTTCCCTTTGAGGAGGGGGAGTGAGAGAATGGTTGTGGTGGAGCTTGTCTGCCAAACCAAGTAAAACCACCACACGCTCACATGCTCAAATCTTGAGCATAATGAATCCTATCACCAGAACAGAGCATTAGCTTTCTAACTGGACAAGATTAGGTGGAGTTCAGTGTTGAAGGTCCTGATTATGGCTGAGAAAGTCATGTAGTCTGATTTATGCAGAAATTGCAGAAAAGATTTAAAGATAAAGTGCCATGTCTATGTAATAGCATGGAACATAATTACATATATTCTGAAATGCATGACAAAATAATTGCTGATACCAATAGAAGGAGAACTGAGTCAATAACTTGTGAACAGCAAATTTCTTTCATAGATATTTTATACATAGCTGGCACTTGTATTTGCAAAGAAATTAAACTTACAGGAAGTACAATGGACCTTTGTCAGGGAGTATAGTGATAGGACAAGGAGTTATGGCTTTAAACTAAAAAAGGATAGATTCAGATTAGACATTAAGAAGAAATCCAGCCAGGCAAGATGGGGCTTTGGGCAACCTGGTCTGGTGGGAGGTGTTCCTGCCTATGGCAGGGGGGTTAGAACTGGGTGACCTCTAAGGTCCCTTCTGACCCAAACCATTCAGTGATTCTGTGACCAGTAAAAAGTTATCTTTGATTTAGGGTCAAAAAAATGTGAAGCAGAATAAAAATATTTTAGTCACACCACTTTCTGATGCTCTGCATTAGGAAAGTATGATGATTCTCTTTCAAAGTTCAAAGGAAGAGCCTACTTTGTATTCCTTGTAGAATACAAAGAACCTACAAAAGCCTACTTGCAATTTTCAGGCAGACGAAAAATATCATCACAGGTTACAATAGTGCCAAACTAAAGTGGCAGCAGTGTGACCTGGTCTTAGCTGTGGAAAGAATACTGTAGCTTTTCAACATCAGTTATTCTTCTGGAACAGAATTGGGATAATGAAGTATATTTGTGATTTTGGGAGGAAACACATTATTCTTTGGGGGACTGGCTGAAAAATTTTGCTTTTATACTTTATGTTGTAAAGGAGAGACGTCAGTTTATTTAATATGAGCAGTTTTACAAGTGGGTAGGCAAGCTACCTGAGAAAACTAAAAACTACACTACATTTTGTGATTAGTTGCTAATAAATGACACATTCTCATTACTAACTTATATATTAAGTAAGTAAGATGACTTGCTGTGTAGAAGAGGATACAAAATAAATTTTGGTAAGTGCTATGTTTTAAACTGAAGGAGTGGAAAGACAGAGGACTCCTGGGTATGTTTACAACACGATTCTTACAGACAGATATGCAGTCAAGTAAAAGGAAACCCAAAATGAATCACATACACTTTCCTTTTACTGCTACCCAACATGCTTTTTTTATGCAAGCATATTTGCAAAATGAGATTCATTTATTATTTCCTTTCCTTTCATTTATTCCTGTCACAGAACAACACCCTTTCAGTATTCTTCCCTTCATTGCATTAGCATTACCAGTTATAACCCTAAGCTAAATCCTACTGATTTGAACAATAGCAAAGTGCTTTTTGTAATCAGTCTTCTTAAATTCTACTTAAATTTGTTTGCTTGTTTGTTTCTATAAGATCTGCTGGGATGCATAACAGATTATATTTAGGAGTGGGACTATTTAGCACATTGAAGAGAGGCATACTGCTAAAGATCAAGAGCCTTTGAAGTGTCCAATTTGCCCATTTAAATCACATTATGGGCTGCGTATCCTAAACTGTGAGATTTATGAATTACACCATGTAAGGAATGTCAGTTTACATTTCTTTTTGTATTTGTGATAAGGAGGAGTTCATTACATGGATTATAGCAATAAACTGAGAGTCATTGGAATAATACTACATTTTGTCTCCACCCACCAGAGAATTATGTCAAATATCTATTTTATATGTTGGGGTGTCTCATAGTAGTTATAGTGAATGATACTTTCATTTGGGAGAAATAAAAAGAAAATGGAAAGTCTGTAAGTGGCTCATGTTTTTAAAATACTTGCCATTTGTATTTACTCTTTGCAAAATATATAGCCCTTGAACCATCAGTTGTAGCACAGAAATCAGTACATGCCTTTCATTTTGGAGCTACTGAAAAGTTCCAGCTTAACTTGTTTCCTCCAAAGCAACAGAGTGAAATGTTTGAGGGGACCACAAAGTTCTGCTGAAGAACCCTGTCTGTATGTGGAGTATTTTGAATTTGACTTTCTGTCCCTCATTCTTCTCATCCCCACTTCAGACACAGTGTTATATTATCTTCTTCTTTTCTCTGTCCTGTTTTTCCCCTCTCCTGCAGCTACTACTGCAGACAGTGTTTGCACATGTCATTCAATGGTGAATGGTTTGTGATTATATCCCAGCTGAGAAAGGCTGAGAATTGATACATGGCTGTCTCAGTCAGCAATCAGAATGAAGCTTTGTAAAGCCAGTGTGTGTCATTGTGTTCTCAGCGTGGTGAATCAGAGCTTGTGGTTGCACTGGATAGATGCGATACATGTATTGCGGTATGAGGAAAAATGGTTACATATGAGAAAAGTGCTTGTCAAGCTCCTGTAGCCCAGACTTTCACCATTTACCTTGAAGATTCAAGACACAGATATCTCATAAACTGTTATTAATTGTTATCCAGTCCACATATAGACACACACAGAGAGCACCCAAAATATGAATGTGTACACATGCATTCAATCTCTTAAGAATTAATGCTGGAGTTCTGCCAGATCTTTTTTTCTCTCTGCAGATTGTCTCTGGTGACATCTTTAAGCCAGTTTGTAAGAAAATGACTGACGTGTGCAAGGAGGAGATTTTTTTTTTTTCCCAGCCTCCTACAGTCTCCTTTCTTGTGACTGAAAATAAACATTTTGGGTGCTCTAAGAGAAAAAAAGAATTTTTTTAGTCACATTTTCAAGGTATATCCATAAACACTAACTTCAGAAAGCAATATTTATACAATATCTGTAGTACATGCTCAGTTCCGAAGATCCATGGAAATTGCCACCTGAATGCACATAGTGATATTTGGGATGATGTGAGGCTTCCTGGACTACTCATCTCAAAAGCACAGGGCCTGTGCAATAAGCTCTATGGGAGCCTTTTGCATTTTTATACATTTTTATTTTTTTTAATTTATTTATTTTTTCTAAATCCCTGACAATCTTTCCAAAAGCTAATCTTTAACGTATCATGTTGTTCAAACATGAGGATATGTCAACAGTTATTTTGAAATGCATTATACAGTTTAGACTAAAATAACTGCACTACCGTCATGGTATTTGTTGACTGAAGTTTGGGGCAAACAGACAATTAAAGGTTAGAGATCTTTAATGATGAGTGTTATTGCTTTTATTGTTTTCTTTGATTGTTTTTGTTTTGTTTCCATGCATGATAGTGGTGCAAAAATTCTGAGAGTGCTCATAGAAGAACTTGCTTCCAAAGTTTGACAGCAAAAACAACTCTCAACATTTAAGATTCAGATGATTAAAAAAAGGAGGTTTGTAACAGTTGTTTATAAGGCGACTTATAAACATTTTTCATTAACTTTTCATTATACCTATGAAAAAGACGGAAGTTAGCCTGCCATACATCAGATAAAGCATTCCCTACAGTAATAGGGAATAATTAGTATACAAATACAGGACACTTTTGAGCCCTAATCTGGGCCACCCTAAGCATGACTAGCCTCCCATATTTAAGGGAAATTACCTGAAATAGGAGAAAATTCAAACGTTTTTAACCACTGAAGAAACAAACTTTCATGTCAGCTTTCTAACAGCAGAGATGGTAGTGAGTAACCTGTCTCCTTTTAAAGCAGAGCTTGGTAAATGTATAAGAGAATATATGTTAATACTGAATTTGAAATGACACTTTTAAATGGACATCACTTTCCTTAGTTCTTGGACTGTGGTTATGGTGTCTGTGAAGCTGTAATTTTTCTGCAAATGTCCCTGAGATTTTGTCCCAGCCATTTTCAGTGCTGGCGTTTTATTCTTCTTAAGCAGTTCTTGATGTAAATTGGTAGATCTGGAAAAGGAATTGGTGCACTTACACATCTGTGGGACTTCTACAAGCACAAAAGAAATCTCTTCAAATTCATCTGAATTTGGGACAAAGGCAGTTTCAGAGTTGTTATATGAAAAATTTAAATAACTAACCAAATTACATTTGAATTTCCCTGTAACAACTTTGAAAGATTCTGCCTTTGTCATACATTCCGATGGGAGAAGCATTCCAGGAGTCCCATGCACTCCATTAGTCTGTCAAAATGGCACTATCCTATTTTATTGCTAATTACTTTTTTGTTATACAGTAGCAAAGACACTCTGCATGTGATTTTTAAGTGATTTACTCTTCTTTGTAATTAGATGGTATGATTAAAATATGCTTTATATTATGTCACTGTTTCTTTTAAAGGATGACATTTATGTTGGGGGAGAAGCTCATAAAATAATGACAACCTGCTTTGATATGATCATCCCTTTAGTGAATTCTTACGGTATCAAAAGGCCAATAATTTTTTCTTTGTTCAGAAGTCACGCTGTAAAAAGACAATCTACATTTAAATAGTGTGCTGTAAGTTATTTGAGAGCTTACAGAAATGCTTGTAAGATACTGACTTTATTATCATTCTCTTAGGAAACACACCTTAGAAAGGAAACTTTTTGGCATTCTCAGCTGGTTTACATGGATAGGTATTTTCCCATGAATGACTCATTTTCTGTAGTTGGGACTAGTTCACAAATACTAAGAGATGAATGAAGATATCTGTTAGGTAATTGTGCTCTTTGTTGTTTATTGTTACATTTATAATTTTTCACTATTCTGCATATACTATATATAAAACATTTAATCTCTTACCCCTCTCCCAACCTTCCACTTCTGGCAGTAGGGCACTATGCTTGATTTCAGACAAGATATTTCTCTAAAAATTAATTTTATCATGTTCCTATAGAAATCCTATTAAAGATCTCTGCACTTGGTTTTTAGACTAAGATTTCCAGCCACTGATAGTCTCTAAGTCAGTTAAATGTTAGCACAGTCAGTCTACAAAGTTTTAGCCAGTATGATGTCTGTTGAAACCTGTACTATCACAGCAGGAGCTGGCGGTGCAGTGGAAGGAGGTGTCTCAGTAGTTCATTCATTCACCAAGTGATTGGAAGACCCTCTGTTACTTCAGTAGGCCACAAGGAAAAAATGAATGGCTTTCTAAGGAAAGAACTGATCCTGATCTGAAGGACTGTTCATATATCTGTTCTTGTAAGGCCTTGAACATGTAACTCAGGGTGGCGTCAGTAATACTAGTGAGAGTTTCTTATCAAGGTAATAAGCACACTATTCTGAGGGAATTAAATGGATCACTGGCTGGAGAATCCTAGGCGGGAACATGAAGCTAGAACATGTTTGTTTTCTATTTCTCTATTCATGAATTGTAGTCCTCAGCAAATTTACCTACTGCAGCCCTGCAAAGGTATCTCTGCAGGCCTTATGGGTTGTTAGGGGTCCAAGTCCTCACATTCTTATCACTTCTCCATGGCTGTAGGCCATATCTTCCAGAGGGCTCTGTAAAAGTCTGTGTCTAGCAGTCCACAAAGCAGTTATTCTTACACTGTGTCTTTGAGCTATAGTGCTGTCACAAAGTACAATCCTTGAGATCTGAGCTGTGATTAAAGTGTGTCTGGACTGAGCTTGGATAGAGCTGTTTACTGCTGGGAAAGATCCTAGACAGCATAGATGCTGCTCTGAAGCTGGAGATCTTCACATGAACTGACTAACACCAAGTTCAAGAAAGTCAAGGCTGCATTATATCTACAAAGAAGACAAGAGTTCAGCTTACCTGCCAATTCTATGAGAAGTTGTGTGAGATATTCAGCAAGGAGCTGAACTTTGAACTTCTGACCGTCCAATACCCTGTGCTTTTGGGAAATGCGGCTATAGGTAACTGACACCAAGCAACCTAGTATATAGGGGAAGGACCTCATTGCCAAACCACTGGAGTCCATGTTATCTTCTTCACCATCAGAGAGACTGGGTAGCTGAGAGCAAGTCTCTGGTCTACCAGGAGCCTAGATTTAAAACATTTTTTTCATACATAGCTTACAGCATCCCAAATGCAATCCTATCCAGGGAAGAGGATCCTGGCAAACACCTCATGCAACAGCTACCTGTAGCCCAGTCAGGATAGGCCAAGGATATTAGCACATACCACTCTTAAATCCAGTCTAGGTAGGGAACTTATGTCATACATTATCTGCCACAATCAAAAGATCACAGCTATGAAATCTACTTTCCAGAAGAGCACCTGAAGTAGCAGGAAGTTCTCAATCTGTTCAACATTCATATCGGTGCTCTAAATATGCAGGAAGGAACAGCCAGTGTAGCATCTCACAGAGGAGTTCTCACATAGGAGGCTACATGCTAGTGGTTCTCTACTGGTGGTGAGCTGAAATCACTTCTACTGAGAAATAAGGGAAGACGAGAGAAGTTTTCCAACAGCATACTGAGGACCAGCTCTTGCTGGTGAAGCACAAAAAGCCTCATGTTTATTTCTGAAAATCTTAGCACTAAATGCATGTAGCTGAAGCATCAGTGTAGAGAACATACTGGCTGTAGGAGTCAACAATATGGGTTATCAAACCTGGACACATATAAGGCACCCTCATATACGATGTGCTATAGCAAAGAAAATCTCTGTAGTCAGAGATGTTAGCTGCTCATGATTCCCAGTAAGTGATATAAGCAAACATGGGTAACAATAGCCTCAGAAGGAAGGTAGCTATTGATCTGTTTTTATCATGACTGTTATAATAATTACATTTGTTGATATTTTAAATCACTTTAGGCTTTATGAAAGAAAACAATTTCTCATAATAAAACTGTGAATGAATTTAAAACTGTGAATGAATTGAAAACTGCCTTTCTGAAATGCTGAAAAGGACAAAATCTTTCAAACTCTTTAACAGAGTGAAGCTTCCTGTGAGACTTAGGTATTAACGTAAAAGTAAAGTATAGAGGAAAACTGGAAATGAATTTGGAAATAGCAAGAACTTGCAAGGACAGTGAGAATTCTGCTTTGCAAATAAACATCTGTGAGATACAAAAAATGAGAACTGCATCTAATTAGAACATGAAAGAAAGAAGATCAGATACAAGGACAAACATAGTTTCATTAAGAGATGAAGAAATCACAGAACAAGCCAACGCTGTCATACAAGAGAGTTGTTGTTTCATCCTTTTCATAAAAGGAACAAAAGCATAAAACTACCTAGTTTTCACCACAGTTTTCCAAGCACTGCAGAATCATTGGTACTGAACAATAGGACAAAGCTCTGATGAGCCTGGAGCAAAGAAGGCTTGGATGAATTTCTTAACAGATGTGTGGAGTTTGACTAATGAGTGGTTTGTGACTCCAGAAATAAGCTAACTGAAACTGAGGTAGGTAGTTTAGGTTGGCATAAGTTACCATTGCCAAAACAAAGTTGTCTGCTTCTCTTAATTCATTGCTGCTATCGGCCCCTTGTCTGTCCTACCACAGGTGTTCAGGGAACCCTATCAGCCAGTGAACTAACATTACTTTTGGCCTGTGCTAGTCTTGCTAGGTACTTCACCTCCCGGCTGGGAAAAAGCTTGTACCAGAACGAGGAGAGTGTTACAGAGGCGGGAATGACAAGAAGGTAAGACTGCTTGTTTGGCAGTGTTGCTGGCTTATTTGGCTCGAGACATGCATAAAGTTGTGTCTTGTGTTTCCAGATAGGAAACCAATCAAAAAACAAACAAACAAACAAAATAACAAACAAACAAACAAAAAACAGGTAGAGACAAGAAGATTACAGTTGTCCAAGATGAAAGGGTTTTTTTCATACAGTAACACAAAGACACCCAAATGTAAAAGGAATTTGACATGATTTCAAAAGAGAAATCCCATGCTTTTGAGTGGGGAGATGTAAAATATTAGCACAGTCTTATCCAAAAGACCTAGAATTTGCCTTGTTGCCTGTAAAGGATGCAAAAAAAATAAACATTTAGGATTGGATGTCTTTAATAAACCAGGATATATTCCATGGAACATTACATGTCTCAAATCAACAAGGATTCCAATTGGGTATAAAAAGAATTGAAAATCTTGCAATTAATTTCTTGGTGCTACACTAAAGTCATGTGAACTACATGTAGTGTAGCACCAAGAAATTAATTACATGATTTTCAAATGGAACCAAGAAATGAAAACATCTCTGTGTTTTCTAAGACATGAGACTACTATTAAACAAACCTGCAGCAATGTTACTGGACAAACATAGTAAAACCAGATATGCTAAGAATTATTATAGACAAGAATTTCAGAATAGGGTCTTTGAATGTGAGCATTACATCATGAAAATTGCTCAGGGTGTGATTTTCAGCTGTGCATGAAAGTAAAAACTTTTGGAATCATCAGTTATGTGAAAAAGAAAGAAAGAGAAAGAAAGAAAGAAAAAGAAAGAAAGAAAGAAAGAAAGAAAGAAAGAAAGAGAGAAAGAAAGAGAAAGAGAAAGAAAGAAAGAAAGAGAAAGAAAGAAAGAAAGAAAAGGAAAGAAAACTATACACAAAAATTGCAGTTTCAACTTCTCTTTTATATGTTTCTGTTTGTGTGACTTTCCTTCTTTATTGCCTGAGCAGCAAGACACACTGACAGTACTTTTAAGGTAAAAAGTAAATATCAGTTAATTCTTGGTATGTGATGAACTTGATGACAATAGTGGGCTGTGGAATGCTGTGCTAGGTATGAAAGAAAAGAACTTGTCAATGAAGAGGAGCAAATGCCACAGGACTGAATGAGGTTAACTTGAGACATGCTTAGCAACAGAGGCACAGGAGAAAGGTGAAGGGTATTGTACATGCGGAAAACAAGAGAGATTATAAAAACTTCATGATACCTATTAACTTACTACAGTTAATTCATCCTTTATCTTTTGAAACTAAGTGCTTCCCTCAACATTCCTTGCACTGGCTTTACAAAATAAGGTGAATGAGGTGAAAAAGAAAAACACTGGATGAAACACTGTTTTAAAAATAAACAACAGCAGTGTACTTCAAACCTATTTTGAAATTAATCAATAATACACCTATAATCTTAATCAGTGTAAGCACATGCAGAATGGAAGTCTTTTTCATAACATCATCTAGTTGTTTATGTTTGCAGAGCACTGAGTAAAATGGAAAAGATTGCTGAAACAGGAAAATTGACAGTTTTCAAGTGTCTTCTTGGATCTACAGTCACTGGAAGTCCCATTACACTTTTGTAATGCACTATACCTTTCAGAAAATGATAATGTCATTACAGAATTGTTTGCTAAATGTGAAAAGCAAGCACAGACAGGAACTTCTGAGGCTTGTTTTCAACTAACTACAAATAGTGAAAGCAAAGAACTTCTTGAACAGGAATCTGAAGGGAGGATAACTTAAGACCTCCAATTTTTGTGAGCAAAATTTGAAAATCTTAAAGGAAAACTACCTAATGATCCAATCTTCAGAGCTTTAGAGAAAAATTGTAGATGGATGCTCAACAGAAAATTTCCCAAGCATCAGGAAGCAGAGAAGTGTACTAGGGTTATTGAAATGAAATTGCTCCCGATTATGGCATTCTGTACAAAGTAGTATTCACATTTCACAATTCCCAGGAAATTGTTGTAAGGCTATGTTACAGTCAAAAGCAACTTCATTTCTGTCAGATTTAAACAGTCAAATCAGGAACTTTCTGTAGCAATGAATGCTTTGGATATATTGGTCTGGTTTCTCTAATGGATTCTCATCCCTTCTGACAATAAGACTTGGAAAACTACTGTATCACTGGAAAAGAGGATTCTCTGTTCTCAAAGTGTACTGCTAATTAGTCATTCCAATTTAATTTTGCACTCTTCTGAGCAGACACACCCAGTCTCTTGTGAAAGATTCAGGAAGTCCATCTGACTTGCAAGTTCCTGTGTTAGAAATATGCTTTTAGAATTACAACTAGAATATGTTTACAGCAGTGATCCATTCTTCATAAACAGGAAGGTCATTTTCATTGTCAGGGTCTTGTTCAGAGGGTTATGTGAACACCAAAGTCATCTTTTCAGTGCTCCGTTTTAGCTTTATTCAGAGGATCTTAACTGCAGTAAGTGTTCTATACACAGATATATCTGAGTTACTGAGATACATGATAGCCAGCAAGATCTACTGTCATTAGTAGTGTCTCTTGTTTGTTTTTTAAAGATGGAGATACCATTCTCCACTTTTTAAAATGGGATCTACACTATAATGAAGAAAATTCAGTGAAAGAACATAACGGCTTTATTCTGGGTTACAAGCTACTCCTTGCAGATACTTGTACCCACATTTTTTGTGCAACAGTAGTGTTTGAATATGACACCTCTCCCTTTTGTCGTGTTTGAACTTCAGAAGTGTCAGATTGCTTTCCTTTTTTTTTTTTTTTAAACAAACAGACAAACAAACAAACTGTTTTTTAACCATTTATTAGGAAGTTGTTCTTTGTCCAATGCCTTCCGTCTGGATACCAAAATAATATGACAGCAGGGTGGGGAAGCATTTTGTATTTTGAGTATATGAAGTGCATCCTGCAGATTTTCATGGATAAGGTGTAGAGAAAAAATAGCGCGACGTACAAGGAGGAGGTACAGGGAAAACGTTGCTTCTTCATATGGGACATCAACTGCTGCTTTTTATTTTTTTACAGCCATGGTGTATTATAATGCCGGTATATACATATCATAGAGTCCCCTGTCATTTTGTAAATTAAATGTTGATATATCTAAAACCTTTAAGTATGTCAACATTTATTTAAATAGTAAGTGGCCTACCACATCCACATCAGCACTACACAAGGGCATCATTTTAATATGCTACTTTCAGGAGATTTTGCAGTGAAATTTCTGCTTCAGACATTGCTGCCATCTGCATACAATGAAATGACATACTGTTGGTCACCACTGACCAGCCCGGATATTTGCAGGTCATTTATGATAGGAGAGGAAGACAGTTTCATCACCAAAGTGAGTAATGAAAGAGAGAAAATGTAATCTTGATAGATAATCCTGTTAAGAGGGAAATTGGAAAGTATTTAAACATCCTGCTTGATACTAACAGGCTATTCTTTAGGATTAGATCTGAGATTAATACTCAGTATTCATAGACATAGTTTCCTTTGTAGTTACGATCTTCTCTTGAATCTAAGGTGACTTGCTTTTTTGAAGATGATAAGGACTGAACTTCATCAAAGCAAAACCACATAAGCTTTTAGAAAAAAAAGATATCTTTTTTAAGGAACACCTAATAATGTTTTATTCTATTTGTATTCCATTTTGAAGATACAATTGATTTTCTATCAAAAGTTGACCTAGTTAATAATTTTCTTGAGAGTCAAAAAATGGATGCAAATTGTCTTTGTCCAGTTGTAATGAAGGCAAGGTACCTTTCCTAGGGAGCCAGAGCTAGGTTCTGTTTTACAGATGAATAGTGAAAAGAATGGTTTGGGAGCTGGGCTGCCTTGGGCAGCTCATGAAAATGCCATATTGCAACCTTTTTCAGCTGGGGTGGAAAGGGTTACATCGCATTCCTGCTCTTTACAGTGGAACAACTCTGTAAGCCATCATTAACAGATTAACTCTCAGTGTTATCTTGGGTCTATCTCAATATTGGATCTATGCTAATAACAAATCTATAAATATGTAGGACAGTCATTGTTTTTAACTGCAGCTCTTCATTCTTCACTAGTGTAACAAAGATTACATGATTTGGTTGAAATCTGAAAAGCCATTTAGGTAGCTGAATGCATCCATCAGACTTAATTGAACTGTATAGTTAAAATAAAATGTTTTGGGGGGAACAGTTGTTTCAATCTGCTAGTTTTTATGAGTCCTAATAATGAAAGTAATTTTCACATTTTAACTCATCTCTTTTAACTACTTCAGTGCAAAATTGAGAACTAGAGATTCATGAGAACAAAAATACCTGCAGAAGGACACTGCCAGTAATAAGTACGACATTCTATTGCAGAAATCTGATAAACTGAATTTTGAAATATACACTTGAGATTAGAGGCATATTTTTAGGAGAACTGTCCTGTGCAATCTGTGCATTTGAATTTTGGAGAAAAATACAAATACCTATGCAGTAACAACTTGATTATTGACACTATACTGAAAGACCTGATTCAGTGTAAACCAATGTACGTTTGATCCCATGTACTTTGACTTACTCGTAATACACTCCATTTATTTTTACTTTGCTGAATCAAGACCTGATTTACAAACAGAACAGGCAAGAGGGAAAGTCTTGGAGAGTCTTAGGTTGTCAGCCAGGGGAGTAAGAGATCTTTTCAGCATAGATGTGAGGAATGAAGTGAGAGGTCTGGAAGAAAAGAGGGAGGTTGTTTAGAGTGTACAATATCCAGCATGAATAGCTGTAAGCATTATGTGTGGGGAAATATTCAGATACTGGAAATAAAGAAGCCTGGCAGAAGAATTCACAACATTAAATAAAATTACATTATAGGAGAAAACACTATAGAGATGACAAGGTATTGGTAAAATAATATAACTACAGATATTACTGCTTTTGTCATGCATTCATAACTGAAGCATTTTCTCCTCTTCTTCCTCTTATCATCTTCTGCTCTACGCTACTTCCTGCTTTTCTTCTCCTTTTTCTTCCTATTGAACATAGAAAATATTTTCTAATATGTGATTTATGTGATTTTATGGTATAATGTGTTCCATATATTGTGTTGTTAACATATTTACTGAATGTTCATGTGCATTTTTACTGAAAATGGAGTAAAAACAAAAATATGTTGACCTATGGATGGACATATTGGAAATGAATATGGGATTCAGAAATTAGTAGGCTCTGAAGGTTCCAGATGGAAAGAATGCTGTCAGGCTGCTCGAGGCAAACTGGTGTGGGACCTGAAACTAAAGAGTCACTGTAACCTTCCACCTCGAAACAGGAGATGCAATACAGAACCCTTTCATGAGGTTAAGTGTTATGTTTCCTGCAGACTTGAAACAAAGAGGTATACCTGGATAAAGAGAAGAACAATAATAACAGAAACTGCAAAGCTTCAAAGAGACACCACAATGAATATGTTTATCTTTATGATTGCAGCTACCCTGCATTTACACAGGCTGTGCAGCAAGTCTTACATATAATCAAGCAACATATAGGGCAGCAAACAAATACTTTAACCAATGCCACTATACTTATGGGAACCAGCAGAATATGTTTTTTCTTTTTTTTTTTTTTTTTTTTTCCCCTCTGGGGAAAAGAAGAGGTAAGACTTAAGGTGTATTTTGAGATAGGCAAGTGGAGAATCACTCTAGCATGGGAAATGAAAATTTTCCAAGCACTTGAGGCAGTATGATAACAGTCACTGAATTTCACAAGAGACAAAGAAAGATCTGGAAAGGGGAGTGGGCAAAGCTTCAGTAATACTGAAAAAAAAAAGAATGCAAATAAATTTCTTTGGCCTGTAATACAAAAATTGATTCAGCTTCTACTCCCATGTATTTTTAATTTCTGAGTTGAAGTCTGAGGAGGGTATCTTTTTCATGGTTTTAACTTCTGCAGCACAGAGCTACGAAGACAAAAAAAAAAAAAAAAAAAAAAAAGATAGGTGTACCATAGATGAAAACAATATTGTTAAAGAGAGCCAAAAGCATTTAATTTCATTGTGAAATGGCTCATTCCCAACACTTGACTTAGGATAACAACTTCATCAACAGTGAACCGGGAAGCTGCCACACGTGCTAGCATTGCAAACTCATTTCAATACTAAGAGCAGAGGTGCCTGGTGAGACATCTTACTTCCTCAGGAAAAGTGGACACAGATGGAAAGGGTAGGAGTAAGCTCAAGTTCTGATGATTATTTACTGAAAACAACACTCTGAATCATTGGTGCTGAAGATCTCATCTTGAACCAAGACAGCGCTGCAACCAGGAAGTCCCACCAAACATTCACAAGTGGGAATACAGACCAAATGAGCAATTTCTAATAATACACACCTTCGACACACTGAGTTGTAGTGCAAGCTAAATGCTTCCAAACTTGACTGGAGCAGGGAGTTTATAGTTAGCTCATCTTATCAGTGTTCTACCAAAATGTAAGCATTATGACATCATTAGTATCTTACACAGATTTTTTGACAACACAAAGAGAACATTGAAAGAAATGTATTCTCCTTCCTTCCACAGTGATCAGGGAAGATAATCTGGATCTAGCTAGCGGAAACTTTGCATTCTTTCTTTGCTAGCATTATAAAAGCCACATCAGACCAAATCCACATTTAACGTAAATTGGCTTAGTTTCTCTGAAATTAATGACACTGTACAAAGGCCTTGTACCCTATATTATAGATGATGCCAAAGAGTCTGTCAGTGCTGCTTGGCTGTTTGAAGTTGGTTGCTTTTGATGAGTGATGTATGAACATTACAAACTAATACTGATGCTTTAAATCCTGCCAAATTGCATGTTTGCTTATTACCTCTGAAGTATAAAAAATAAGGAGATATAAAGCATGCATAACATCAAATCCTTTTTTTTTCAACACTCCTTCTCCCCTGGTCCTAAATAAAATAAAATAAAATAAAATAAAATAAAATATGAAAAATTGCTACAGAAATGCAGTTAAAAATCTTCTTTAGTTATAGCACAAAATGAAAACAAACAAACAAAAACCTTTGAATGAAATTCCCTTTTCTTTAGTTAGCTCCCAATGATGTTTACATTATTCTATTAGGATATATGACTCCGTTAGCATTCAATATGAACGATGGAAGAATCTGACTCTTAGCCAGTTTTGAACCACAAGCATAATAAAACGAATTAGTCTTGAAGATAGTGTAGGGATTCTAAACTACTAATTACAGCATGAATATTCCAACATTTTTCAAGAGATATAAATGAGAAAATAACCAATTCACTGGGATTATAGTTATATGGAACACTTACCGCTGTAAAATAAATCATGTGGGAAATAATTTCAAAGGCAGATCTGGGAAACAGGTCTGTTTTCACAGACTTGCTGATACAATTGGATGTCAAATTGAACTCTAGACCATCCAGAAGAAAATGGGTATGATTTTTTTCATTGAAGGTGTGGGAATAAGAAACCATAAAACCAAACATTTTATTGTTTACTAATACTAGATTAATAGAAAACTCTGAATCTTTGAAAAAAAATTTCTCATATTTTCTAGAGAATTTGATGGAACAGGATGAGAATATTTGAAAAATTACTAGCTGCTGTTCAATTTTTAATATTTCAAATTATTATAAACATAGATCTTCAATATTTGCACTACTCTGTTGTCCATAGTGTATAAGCCTATGTTTGAAAAGACTTTTAACTCTGGAGGAATGAAAATAAAATGGTAGTTGAGTTAAGAGATATGACATCAGAAAGGACTTTCAGTTCATTTAATTCTTCCTTTCTTGATTTAATGGATTTTTTTTCTGTATTTACAATAGCTCTTATATAGAACTTTTCATCCATAGATCTTAGAAGACGATGAATAAAATTGTCTTTATATAATTAATTATGTGGATGATATGCTTAGTCAAACACAAATCACTGAGTTTAATGTAACGGTCCCTTTGGCCTTAAAAGTCATGGGATGTTTGTACTTAGTTTACAAATGAAGGTACAGAGGATGGAAATGAGTCAGCAGAGTGAAATGCAGCAAAGCCGAGCAGAGATGACGTAGCTCAAGCCCCTGCCAAATTTAAACAGAAACGAACTACTCTAACAAAAGCTAATGTGACAATTAAGGCCTCTGAGTGGCACAGATGACACCAGAATCTCACCTTCTATTTAGGAAACTAATAACTTTCAAGCTGAAAAGTGGCACTTCCTACAGTCAATTTTGTCAAAATCCAATTGACAACATTTCGTTTGGAGATCAATAACATGGAAGACCATAACTACCCAGAATCCATTGCAGTCTGTGGGTCAATAATGTGTTGTTTGCTGACAGGTTATAACAGTTAGGCAGGTGATGTTTTTATTTGTTGTACCAAAGATGATAGAATCAAGGACTTTATAAAGTTCCTTAGGCTGTTATTATCTATCCAGACATTGACTGTGACAGCTGGATCATAATTTTGCTGTTGTCCCTGTACACATGCATATTGTGTGGACTAAATGCAGACTAGCGTACATTTTTTAAGGTAAGTCCTGATTTTATCCTGTGCTCTAGGGAGTCATTTGTGTACAGGTGTTCCCCATTAGCTCTCTCTTTGTATTACTTTCCTTGTTTTGACCGAGGAGATCCATGCTTCTCTGTAACAGCTAGCAGGCATCACTCAAATCTGTTCCAAGATGCTTGATGAGGAAATGTTGCTCAGGTGCTGCTGGTACTAAGGCTGAGGTACCAAACTTCATAATGTTGGGTACGCTTAGGGTAACAAGTGTTTTCATGCATGGAGATGCCTGTCTTTTCCTCTTCATCTCTCTGCTCAGTACTGAAAATACGCAGGAGTCTTTTTTTTTTTTTAAGTTAATTATTATTATTTAATTAAACAGTTGGTACCTAGAACAGAAACTGGCAGTCTGCAAAAAATGTCATGCACAGCAATAAAAGCAATATAAAGTCTAATGGAATGCCACACACTGAAACTTAGTTGCTTTAGGAGGCCCTAAAATATGTATAATTTAAGTAATTTCCACCACATTACAAAAGCACTACCAGCCTTGTATTTGAAAACATCTTTGATTAATAATTCTATAAAAGGTATTATTATTATTATTATTAGTTTCAGGAAAAGGTACACAAATTTAAATAAATCACATACATTTACCCTTTCTAAGGTCAAAAGTAAAAAGAGACCAGTCTTCCCCAAAACAATTCCCGTCCCGGTATCTGCAAAAGATGATCTCCTAAGATGATCTCCTGAGGAACTAAAAAGAGGTCATTCACTGAGTCTAGATATCAACACAAACTTTTAGTCAGTTTAGAATAAGCTTATATTGTGAGTGGATGTCTCTTGTGGAGAATTAATAAATAACAGCATCCTTACGAGTCTGAATGGGGAATTGTATCTTAAGAAACTATCTGACCTTAATTGTCAGATAGGTCAGTGATAGACAGGTGATATCTTACACGATTTTTAAGATCGCATAGACCAGAAACTCAGTGTGGAAGTAAAGAGGAAGTCATTGTAGCAGACAAAACATGAGTGATGGAAGAGCCATCCTGCTGCCTCTGTGCGGGTCAGACTGCCTCAGAAACATAATGGATAGACTGTTCCTTAGGTGAAGGCAGAAAGGTCAGAAATGAAGCTATCCTTGCCAAACTTGAGGTATAGTCAGGTTCAGACTGGGGTTTTTGATTTTCGGTATTTAACTTGGCAATGGAAGGAGGAGAGGGAAGGGAGTACATGTGCACCATAGCCAGTGCAAGGACACCAGAAGCAAGGGAAAGCGATCTTGCTCGCTAGGCAGCTTCTGGAAAATGGATCCTTGTCTTTTATGTGAAAGAGTTTGTGTTGTCACTACCTGTATTCGTACCTGCAAGTACCACAGCTGCTTGCACAGGTTCAGCTGCATGACTGTGAAGAACATATCTTTAGTTATGGTGTTTACGTATGTAAACGTAAATAAGATGTAAATTTAATCTTTTTTTAAAGATGTAAAAAAAATGTAAATAAGAACAGCAAGGACATTTTGAGGTGAGAACAAAAGTGAACAGTATGCTCATAAGAGAACTAAAGTTACTAATTTTTCTATAAGGCTCAACAAAAATATACTAAGCCATACGTTTCTGAGAGTTCTTATGTATGAAAAAAGAAACGTAGGGCACTTGGATTTTTTTACCCCAGAGTATATTTTCTATTAATTCCAATCTCATTCTGAAGACCTTACTGTTACTGTTCTTCAGTGTTGTTAAATAACTTTATGCTTAATTTAAAATACTAGTCCAGTCAATTTAATTCATACCCACACCTTGGAGGGAGACCTTTGAGACCTTTTAACTTCCACCAAGATTTCTTCAGTTGATTTCTGTTTTTCACTTTGATAGCATGTTTTTATAAGCTCTGATTTCTCTAGTCCCTGTTTTTTCTTAGTTGTCCTGCACTTCAAGAAGCAGAGGAACACTCTTCTAGTAGCTGTGCTGGGTCA
Organism: Cygnus atratus; assembly: GCF_013377495.2. Classification (NCBI taxonomy): domain Eukaryota; kingdom Metazoa; phylum Chordata; class Aves; order Anseriformes; family Anatidae; genus Cygnus; species Cygnus atratus. Next base: position 12,778,237 of record NC_066396.1, on the reverse strand, counting down.
CTACTGTGGATCAGTATCACTGCAGCCTTGTCATCTAAAGATGTGGGATGGAAGAAAAGCAGGACTGAAAGTCATCCGCAGAGAAGACGAGGAAGCTAGAAGACCTGCCAGGATCAAAGTGGATTAGAGAATTCCCAGGGTCTTTTCAGTCAGGGAAGGAAGGATACGTCAATGAGAGAAGGTCCTGAACTAAGGAAGAGGTGCCATTTAAATAGTGAAGGTTGTGGCCCTGACCACATTACACAGCCAAAAGTTATGCCTGGGTAGGAAAGGGGTAGAAGTTGGTCAGTACCTTCAGGATCTGTGCACTGCAGGTTCTTTGCCAGAACCTTTGTTAGGAGTATATGGACCTGGTCCGCTCACTAAATTAAATCGCAGGCTTGAAATATTTCCATCTGTAGACATGTGGAGACGTCCCTACATTTGTCATGCTAATAGGAAACTCAGTAGACACACATCCTCTTGCCAGGAGAGTGAATTTAATACATTATTCATTATGATATTAGTAAGTTCAGCATCTGGATTTTTGTAAGATTTGCATTGTATTTAAAAAAAATATATTAAGATTAATATGGGTGTCATAGGATTAGCAGTGTCCAAAATAATATATTTAAAGGTGCATAAGCTCTTAGTTACTTTCCAGTGTACCATAAAAGCAGTTATTTCCATAACTAATGATTGGCACAATCATTAGTTATGGAAACAATAATGACACAAACAAATTGCAGTAAGAGAGCATCATCCCAGAATGACACCAAGGGGGAGAGATAATGCAAATACACATCTACTACATGTTTTTAACATAGCAGAATTTTTAATGTAATATTGCTGTTCCAAAAGCTAGTAATCATGTTCATTATGTGGGTACATGCTTGCATGACAAAACAAAAACCCAACAAAGAAGGACTGAAGTCACCTATACAACATCTCTCAGATTTATCTTCTGGCAAAAAGGTAGAACAGGTTAAATTTTTTTCCCTTACTTTGCCTAGTAAGAGGCCTTCCCTGATACACATTCACAGTGGCTACACTTTGAACTTTAAATGCAAATTCATGCACTTTGGTTTTTAGGTTGCTTTTCAGCTCTGTTAGCAGGTGGAGTCCCGCAGATACTTTTGTTTCTACAGTGACGTAACTATAATCTGCACTGTCTTTATTGTCTTTTTTTTTTTTTTTTTTAATATTGCCTAGCACCTCTGGAAGAAATATTTCCATTCCCTCTCTGTCTTTTCCTCTTCACTGTGAGATTTAAGCAAGCACAGGTGAAAATTAAGGCTGTCATTTACAACTAAAAATGCATACGGCTCTTGTTGGTGCTGTAGAAAAGTAGTCATTAAAAGGCTCATAAAAGTACAGTACAAAAACTAGGAAAATATATGCTGGTCAGGCAGGTGGAGCATTTGCAACATCTATGTAATAGCTGCAAAATCTCATTACTTGGAGTGAGAAACTATCTGTATGAATCCCAAGCATTTAAATTAGCATATGCTGTAAGCAGGCTTGGTCACCTGAGTGAACATGATTAAAGCTCAACATATCTTTCTTTTAGGTTTTAAGTCCAAAATCTATTCCAAAACCAGCCATAGACTACTACACATGACAAAAGTCTTCAAGCAGCCTTGTCCTTAGAAATTCTGGGACCTCAGGAAAATCTATTCCATACTTTCTCCATCTCTTTCACTCTCATGCAGTCCATTGTATATCGTTTTTGTTGCGTCTTACCAGAGTATCTTTTTTATTATTATTTATTTATTTATCCATTAATTTATTAGTTAGAGCTACATATTGCCTTTATGCTCTGGAGAGAAAACCTTTTGCAAACACAATAAATAAATAAATAAATAAATAAATGTACTGTCCTGTTACGTAGTGACAGGTCTCCATTCAGTGTCCCTGCAACACATTACCATAGTGACAGGAGGTGTTGCTAGGAAGTTTTCCAGTGGTTCTTAGGATGCTGACCTGAATGTTTAAACCTTAAAGGTGTCGCTAATGTGTGCCTTTACAATGAGAAGTAAAAGAAATGAAATAATTTGTCAATACTAACATATTGTTCTGTAATGCTTTGCAATGAAAGGGGTTTTGTAACAAGACCCCAGCAGTTGTCCAGGGTGATGGACTGGTTTTCTGCTCTGGTACCCTACAGAAGTTCATAGAGCTCAGGGACAGAATTCAGACAACCTGGTTGTCAAATCACAAATCTTTTCTGTGCCACTAAAGAAGATTTTCCGTTTCCTCTAGATAAGAGGAAACTGGAAAGCCTTGTTCCACATGTAGGGAAGTTGACCAAAAAGCTCATTATTGTATTTATGTCTGTGTCACAGCCCAAGGCCTGTATTTGTCATGAGTTTATCTAACAACTGAATAAGGGCTAAGCTGAGAACACATTAAGATAACAGGAGGAGAATGAAGCAAGAATGCAGAACAGGAGCCCTCCATGCCTCATCTACCTTATTCTAGCCCAGAAAATATTCTAGCCCAGAAAAGGGATCCATTCTGTTGATCACAATTACTCTTTGAGTTTTCAACTGTATTGGCACTAATTGGCACTTTACAGTTAATGTAGTCACAGTTAAAATTTTTAAACTAGAAAGTATACAACATTCCTTTAACTATATTGCTTAGAAAATCAAAGCTGAAAGTTTAGTATCTTATCTTTTTTTTTTTTTTCCCCAGATATGTCTTGAAAAATTAAAATAGCTTAGCTCCTTAGAGACTATGTACATAAAAAAAACAACAATGTATAAGCTGCAAAATCTGTAGGGATGTTTTTTTGTTGTTATTTTTTTTTCTTTAACACACTGCTCTTCCACCTGGAATAAAAAATACCATTAAAGCATTCTGATAGATTTTGTGTGTATGTGTATATTTTTTCTGATGGTTTTTGTGTAAGTTCTACAAAACCCAGAATCTAGGATTCCATTTAGCTCAACAATTTCACATTTAAAATATTAGATAATATAGCGTTTGGAAATCTAATTTGAAGAGGAGTAATCTAATTATTTGTGTTTAATTGCAGCAACATACAAGTGTTGGAAGCATTTAAAAGAGAAACTCCTAAGCTTGCAGACAAGCTGATAGCAATACCATCTGAAATAACAAGTGCTAAAGCTTGCTACTTTTACATGTTAATGAGAAGTAACAAAACAGTTATTCCACTGTAGGGTCCAAAGTTAGTATATTAGGCAGGTCCTGCAAGAAAATTTGTAGTTATGGAAGGAACAGTGAGCTGGATCATTTTTCCATTCTTCCAATCTTTTTTTTTGAAAAGAGACATCTATGGAGGAGGCCTGTGTGACACATTTCACAGAGACATGTTTTTGCCTAGAGGTTACTGAGCATCTTCTTCCAGGTCCTTTTAAGATTATATAATTCCTGATTGAATGACTCTCTCTCTCAGACAGGCTGAGAAAGCTGGGGTTGTTCAACGTGGAGAAGAGAAGGTTCCAGGGAGACTTGATAGTGGCCTTTCAGTACCTAAAGGGACCTGCAGGAAAGCTGGGGAGGGACTCTTTGTCAGGGGGTGGAGTGATAGGACAAGGAGTAATGACTTTAAGCTGAAAGAGGGTAGGTTTAGATTAGATATTAGGAAGAAATTGTTTCCTAGGAGCACATTGAGGCACTGGAACGGGCTGCCCAGAGACGCTGTGGATGCCCCATCCCTGGAAGTGCTCAAGGCCATACTGGATGGGGCTTTGGGGAACCTGGTCTGGTGTCCCTGCCCATGGCAGGGGGGTTGGAACTGGGTGATCTTTAATGTCCTTTTCAGCCCAAACCATTCATGATTCAACGATTGCAACTAAACTGCATCATGAATTAATTGGTAAGGTTAGGACTGGAAGAGAGATTTGAGAAGAAGGAATAGGTACAGTCAGGTTGTCCAAGTTTAATTAAGCTAAACTGACAGTACAGGAGAACCTTGAAAGTGCACTTCATACTTTTACTCAAATAGCCTTTAGGACCTGTTTGCTGAGAGGTGTGGCTATTCTGCCAGGATCACAGGAAGAGATTGGAAGGGGTAAGCAATACTAAGGGACATAAACACCAACAGGTACTTCAAGCAAAGGAATTTAGGTCTGAGTTAATTCATGCTCCTTGAGTTGCAGGTAGAGTATTCTTGTAGATTTAAAGTACAGGTTTTGAAGAGAAGAAGCTGGGAAGAGCTCATAGTTTAAGATTTATTCCTTATAAAGACAGAATTTCAAACTTAGGTTGTCCTTGGAGGAAGAAATGTAAAGCTTTTTAACAATTAGGTTCCTAAGTAAAAAATCTTTAAAAAAAGCTGAAATCTTATGTGTTATTGGTACAGGTCCTGTTCTTTGTACTCCTGGTCCAGTTATTGTCATGTTCCTTGTCCTTAAAAATTCTGAGACCTATCTCATCAGTCACAGTGACTACTGTGGGACATGCATAGTTCACCTCTGGTCGACCATTTAGATGAGAGCTGGTTCAGTACCTGTGAGATTTCTGTACTTGCAGCCATAAATATACTATTTGCATATGGCTCTAAGTGTTGGCTAATTTTCCTTTCCTGCTGTCCCTACAATCTTGTTGTTACTAACAAGTAATCTGCCTCGGTGGCCCTCTCCTCTATTCAGACTGGTGATGTGACTCAAACTCTTAACTACTGCAAGGCTGACTTTGAGAAAGAACTGTTAAGTGTGACAGAATATGCCTTTATTTATATACATTAAATCCTGCACTTTTCTGAGGAAGTTTTGCATTCAGCTGAGGGACTGTTTATATGTGAAAGAACAGAGAATAATTTCAGGTCCAGATCCTTTTAATAACTGCTTGTCTGCTATGTATGTCTTTACTCATCTATAGGAGTCCTGGCTACAGGTCCTAGCACATAGTCAGGAAAATAGAGTATTAGGAACCTCTTCAGTATTGTAGTTTTCTTCTCCAAACAGACTTAAAGAATAATAAAAAGCTGCTCTTGTCAAACAAAATCAACAGTACTTGGAAAGGGCATCTATTATGTGCTATTTTGCAATAATAGGACTGCAATTTACTTTAACTGTCCAATGCTGCACCCCGGAGGTAAGAGAGCATCATCAACACTCTGAAATAAAAGAAACTGAAGCATAATGCTTCAGTGCCTTTATGGCCCTTAGAGCTCATTTTGAGCATCATCTAGGACAATTCTGACCTTTCACAACTGCTGTGTATCGCCTTTGAATATTTTGGTTTTGCATTTGAGAATTACTGTAAGGTAGTGTGCTTTGGCCAGGACAAAGGAGTTAGCTGCTGTAACTGCCACTGCACTGCTATGAAACCATCACAAGCTGTTGTCTAGTGATTAAAAATGAGGAAGTACTTGGGTCTGTCAGCAGTTTCTTATTGCAGTGTCTCCTGAACAGGCACCTATTTTGACCCTAGCCCAAGTCCTCAAACATATGAGCCAGCAGTGTGCTCAGGTGGCCAAGAAGGCCAACAGCATCCTGGCCTGTATAAGAAGCAGTGTGGCCAGCAGGTCTAGGGAAGTGATTGTGCCCCTGTACTCGGCTCTGGTGAGGCCACACCTTGAGTACTGTGTTCAGTTTTGGGCCCCTCGCTACAGGAAGGACATGGACGTGCTCGAGCGAGTCCAGAGAAGGGCGACCAAGCTGGTGAGGGGTCTGGAGAACAAGTCTTACGAGGAGCAGCTGAGGGAGCTGGGCTTGTTCAGCCTGGAGAAGAGGAGGCTCAGGGGCGACCTTATCGCTCTCTACAATTACCTTAAAGGAGGCTGTAGTGAGGTGGGGTTTGGTCTATTCTCCCACGTGCCTGGTGACAGGACGAGGGGGAATGGGCGAAAGTTGCGACAGGGGAGTTTTAGGTTGGATGTTAGGAAGTACTTCTTTACTGAAAGTGTTATTAAGCATTGGAACGGGCTGCCCAGGGAGGTGGTGGAGTCACCATCCCTGGAGGTCTTTAAAAGACGTTTAGATGTAGAGCTTAGCGATATGGTTTAGTGAAGTACTTAGTGTTAGGTCGGAGGTTGGACTAGGTGATCTTGAGGTCTCTTCCAACCTAGAAATCTGTGTCTGTGTCTGTGTCTATTGAGTGGTGGTAGACTTCCAGGAGCACCACAGGTTTCTAGATCACTTTCCTCCTTTCTCACCTTTTCCTCACATGCTTTTCATGGCTACCAAGTTCTGCTGGACTGAACTGAAATCTGAAACAAGCATGGAGCACACACTCGAGGTCAGATTTACTTTTGAGCTGCTGCAAGTTTTGGTAGCCTTAGAGTGACAGATGTGTTCTGCAGACATGGCACTGCAGAACACTTGCAAGCCTTCCTTTAACAAGGGATCAGTTCAGGTTTCTGAAAACCTGCTGAAGCCTAGGCAGAGTCTGAGTGTCAGGTGATCCCTCCAGAACCTGAAAGTGTTTGCGCTGCCCCCACAAGTGACTGGAAAATACACATATTAATGTGTATTTTACACAATTAACAGCTAAGTAGAACCTCCTGACAGACGTGCATTCAGTTTATGCAAAATACATTTTCAAATCACACAAAACAATACTCTAAACAAAACACTGCAGTATGCAAAACACTCACCTCTTGGTGTAACTGAGAGCCAAGTAGGCTCTGGTTTGAGTAGAATTAGCTTCTCTTAATGACAGTAAAATGAAAGTGTTGTAAGAAAACAGTGCTCTTCAGAAGATAAGTAGTGAAAGAAACACTGTCTGGGGAGCAGATCAGGTAGCTGCAGACATGAATTTCTGTTCCTAAAGCATTATTTCATGGTGTGATCTTGGCTAAATCAGATTCTATGTCTTCATTTCCTCAGATATTTACCCACTTGTAGGAAAATGCTTTCAAATCCTTAGATTTATGATAGCATCTGAAAGTAAAGCATCATTACTGCTGCAATTCAGTTGCCTTCTGAGCTATTTCTTTTCTGATTCTCTCTGGTGAGCATAGTCTGCTGTACTTCCACTGAGCAAAGCTTGCAGTCAATGTCATTATGGCTTTCTTCCTTTTTGAATGACAAGCAATTTTCTAGAAACTCTTGTCTGTCTGTACAAAAAAAAGGCACTTAGTATCAGATGTTTACAAAATGTGGCCGATTTTACTGGGCTTTGGGAACCTTGCAAGCCCATGAATGGAATGTGCTTTCCATCCACCTTGATGGCAAACTCTTCCTGGATCTTATATTGTCATTTTATAATGCAGCCCTGCAAGTTACAGTTTCTTAAGTTTCAGAGAGGGATCCCAGCCTGTTCTTTGGGACTTCTTAATTATATTAGTGTAAATGTTACCATACTGAAACCAAAGAGAGTTTCATTTCTGTAACAGTTTTTGTATGTGTGAAAGTTGTCAGTTCCTTTTGGATCTAAACACTCTCAAACTTAGAATAACTCTAAGTGGGGCTTTTGTTCTTACGCCTATACCCCTGTGGTTTCAATGGAAGCAGCCTAGAACTTCCTGCTGCCGTGGGTCTTGATGTAAAGGTCCTTCCTTCCTCATGTGGCCTGCATGATCTTATATGGACCTCCAGACTGTCTAGATGTTGGTTCTGCATAAAATCCTACTTTCTGGATTATGGTAATTCTGTCTTTCTTACAAGCATCCTCTTGCAAGCATGCACAAAATGAAGAGTTTAGTCCCAATTTTGTAAAAATAAATAAGCAACAGCCCCCAATTTCTTTACTATTTTTTTTTTTTTTTTTTAGCTATCAATTTCACTGAATCATTTTAATAAGTAATTTTATCACATATCTGTATCCTTAGTTTTAACTGAATAGCCAGCTCTGCAATAAACATAGCAACATGGCTTCAGGTTTGTTCTTCAAAGAAGTACTTGGATATAGGTAATTTGAACAGATTCTATATAGACTTTTCATGCTAGTGGGAGTAAAAGCATCATGTGCTGTTATACCTGATTGTTGCAGATCAACAGATGTTCAAAATTACTTTGTTCGTCCTCAGTTACAGTTAGTTACACACCTTTTTCTGCCTGAAAATGTACTGAAAGATCATAGTTATTCCTGTGTCTAGATCCACAACATCCCACACCACCTCAGAGTACAAATTCAGTGAGTAGAAACAACAGGCATTGTTGCTCATGTCCTCTTCTTTTTTTGCCATAATTTCCAGAATGCCTTCTTTCACATATTCTGTTCAATCCTTGGTATATTTTTTCCTTCATATATTGATGGGCAACCCAGTTTCCTGTCTTCTACTAAAATTAGAATGATGAAAATGTTGAATGGAATAATATATTTTGAGTTCTGTAAAAGGCTCTTTCATATACAAGAGGTTTTCCCATAGAGCCCACTATTTCTTCATAATACACCTTGTAAAATCAACATCATTACATTGCCCTCTGGTGGTTTGAGTTGGTAAAGTACCGTATGTAATGTGAGGGAAATAATTGCCTTGAGGAATTAAAGAGAGAAAATTTAGTTAAGGAAGCAATAATATTATAGTTCAATATCAGCGTAGAATTAAACAGCATTTGAATACACCACCATTTAACTGACAGAGATGAGTTGGATTAGAACAATAGCAAACATAATTTTGAAATAAAGCTGTAGTCAGTTTGTTTTAAGAACTTCCAGTATGCTCCTTTTTTCTCAAAGACTTTCAATATGGTGTTTTAGAAGAGAAGATTGAATTTTAAAGACCAAGATTACAAAAATAATCATCCTTTCTGATGAGCACAAATAATATGATTGCAATAAAAGATGAATAGACATAATGAGAAGAGTCTCATACTATTTGTGTAAAGGACTTGAAGCTGCAGTAATCTATCTGTTGCAGACAGATTTCCATTCTCATGAAGAACTCGCTATGGATTATGACTACAAGGTCAGTATTTTAAGCTGTTTTATTTTAACCAGAATCCTTTTTGCCCACATGAAGCTTTCTAGAATGTATAAACACAAAGAAATAATGAGCAACCAATGATAATCTGCCACATCCCTTACTAAATCACAGTTTCTTATCATGACCCCTCAATATGATACGTTCTGCACAAAAGTCTAGGAGCATGCCTAGGATATTACCTATATTACTTTCTGTGAGAAAACAAAGTGGAATTTTCTTCTATAATCTGAAGTTATTTGATCTGTAAAATTTTATCTCAGTGTTCAAATTACTTGGCATACTCGTGTACTCTCAGGATGATGGTTCTGTACCTGCATCAGTACATTGCTTTCAGTGGGTTGCCTACTTTTTTTTTTTTTTAAAGTGGGAGGGTGGAAGAATTACGTGTGCCACATTCTTCTCTGGCACAGCATGCCCACAACCTGTAGCTGAAATTAAAACCTCTGCTTCTCTCTCTCAGCCCAGAAGCAGAGACTTTGTGGTGTACAAACAAAACATCTAGTGTCAGCTATGTTTTCTCATCACATATTCACATATTGGGGCAACTGCTGAACAGCCTCTCTCCCCCTCACCACTCCTGCACTCAGCCCCTGCATGCAGACCATGACTGTGTGTGACTGGGATTCATCTATAATATTTACTTTATATATATATATAAATATATATATATATCTTTAATATATAATATAATATATATATTATATAAAAAGATATATATATATATCTGTATCCATTTTTATATATATATAAAATGCATATATTATACATGATATATATATATTTATGGATACAGATACTTAACAGTAATGGGCCATAGTTTCACACACACTGTTTCTTTCTTGCCTATGCCATGAAAGGAGAAAGTTGGCATAGGCAGCTGTGCAGGGATTCTCCCAGGAGAGGCGAATGAGCTTGTCAAGCTTATGCTTTGGTTGTAGAAATGCATTTCAGTGGCTCCCACGTCTTCTCCTCCTGCTGCTAACTGCATGTCACCTAGTTACAGTGCAGCATTGCTCTTCCCCTCCCCTCCTGCCCTGTCAGGGCTGTGAGCTGAGGACCTGCTGTGCCTACCAGACCTACCAGGACAGGCAGTGTGCACGACAGTAAGCTTGCTTCCTCCTTTTCCACCACACCCCTGCTACTTAAGACATTTCAGGCAAAGCCGCGTCTACCACATGACATCCTGCGGCCTGATCTGTGAGCTTGGCATGCCAGCGTTGTGCTTTACAAGGTCCCCACATTTTCTTCCTGCAAGCAACATGTAACCATTACAAAAGAAGCACAACTTGACCACTAGCTATACCTGATAAATAAAAGTGGATTTAGAAGCCAAATTATGGACAGAAACAACTAAAATTAGCCTTTAGATTGCTTTTGCCATGGAACCTTGGGTCACAAGGAACTGAAAATTTGCTTATGTGCCAATTAAGTCACAACCTCGACTGATGGTTTTTAGAAATGTATCATGTTAAAACATCAAGCAATATGTTGCCCATCCTTATTATTGCTCTGAGCTTTCTAGAGCATTTTAATGTGTTCATTACGTGTACAGGCAGTGGGTAAAACCTCTTCTCCAGAAAGAAGAACCATAAATCTAAGCATGGAACTGTTCCAAAAACTATCTTCTAAAATCATCCAAAAACATGTCCACCTGGGAATGAAAGTGAAACCATCAAAGCAGACAAATGAAGATGACACTGATCTTAGCTCTGATTAAAAAGGTACAACAGTTTTGTACATACTTCAGATTCTTGTGTACAGAGCTCAGCAAGTTAGTTTTTCTTTAATAAAAAATGAAAATATTTATGTCATCTAGAAGAAATTCATCAGATTATTTCTCATTTCTCTTAAAAACAGTAAAGGGTACCGTACCCAAAGACATTATTTTTGAGGCTTGCTTAGTGATTTTTCTCTGTCAGTTATGAAAATGCTGACTTTAAAATTAGAGAAAACAGGGTTGAACACACAGGATTCTTGTGCCTGTGGCCAGGTCAGGAGATTGGAGTGGATTTAAGTTATATTTATGGTTTTTGTCCTCCTCATAGGTCACTCTGGCCACCAGTTTGGTCACCACAAATCTCTGCAGTGGGACTGGTGTCAGTGGAGCCTCACAGCACATGGGGGAACCAAACACTTCCAGGCACCAGTGGGGGGTACAGGCAACAGTACAAGACTTCTGGCCAACTCATGGCTGCCTTATGAAGTGCCACAGGGGCTCTAACAGGTGAGTTTCTAATGATGCAAAGTCAGTAGAGGTCAATGTGCTTTCTAGAGCACTTCCAGTGTTGTCTTTTAGGACGAAACTCTGAAGATAATGGAAATAGCCATAAAGTTGCCATACATTTTTGTGAGAGAGAAAAGTAAGCCTGTTTGCATTCTTTGTAATTGCTTCACCCTTTCTAAGTCCTTTCTTTCTACCTGTTTCTGTTACACTGAAAAGTGTAGTTAGTATATCTGAGGTAGGTGGAGGAATGCAGCAGTGTTGCATCAGACATAACTGGAAAAAAAACTTATCCTAGTACTTGCCATGAAGCTAAGCTTTTTGGAAGACTACTCAAAGATTATTGGACCAAATCTGAAGATCTGTTTTCAACCCTCCAGCACCTTACAAGCTTGGGCCTGCAGGAATAACATTTAAACTCTCTTTAGAAAGAACCAAACAACTGAGTAACACCATTACACAAAAAGCACAAATAAAGATGATTTATTTGACGTAATAAGTGCAACAAGCAGACCAAAATAAACAATCCTGTCACTGGCAGCCATTCCTTTTTGCTAGCATTTGCCTCCTACTTCTTCTGCCCCATTTTCCTCTTCTGAAAGTTAGGAACATGGCTACTGCCATCTGGCTTAAAGCCAGCAGGAAATTTCCATTGTATCACAACAGATGTGTTCTTCTCACTTACTCTCTCCTTTCTCCCTTCACCTTCCCCCACTCTTCCTTATTTTTAACGAGCTTTGCTTGGCCTGCTGAATGCTCAGAGCTTCACCAACAGCAGAGCAGTGTAGCCAGACCCTGCTCTGGCCTGAGAGACCACAGATCCTAAAAAGCTCCTGATTCCAGCTGACCTCCTGCCGACCCCTGTAGCCTGAACATAGTACCCCATGTCTCATTTCAGCCCAAGTACCCCAGGATTTACCACAGCAGGAGGTTAATCTTGCCTGTGGGCAAATGGCTGTAGATGCTGCAGATAGAGTAACTTGTCATCACTGACAGGACCCTTAGACTAGAAAGACCGATAAAACAAGTAGATCTGCATTGCTGAATTTCCTGTACTCTTGGTTTCTGTGGGGTGCTTGCATTGGATTTGGGTAAGGAGGATTTTATCTAGTGATAGATATTCTGTCCAACTACCATGTTTTGACACCATGGATGTGCATTTGTTCTCTTCAGCAGATGCACAATGAAAGAACCATGTGGGCTTTTCCACAAAAGACAGCACTGTGGCAGCGAGTGGCAGACACTGGGTGTGATGCTTGCCCATTTCTCTTCCTTACTCTATGAATTGTGCATGCTCAGTGCTCTGAGCTTCCCCCCAGAAAAAAAAAAAAAAAGAAAAAAAAAAAGAGGACTCCACTGTCAGTCTCCCATGCAAGGCAGGACACACTGGAAGACAATCCTCAAAAAGCAGATCCTTTACTCTCTGCATCTAAAACTCATGAAGTTGAGTTGCAACAGAATGATACAACAGCAGGAGAAATGAGACATGGCCTGTATGAATGCTTTCTTCTGATCTAATGCATACATAGTCTTAATCTGATTTTACACTGCTAGGGTAGTAGAATTGGATTATTTATTTATTTATTTATTTATTTTTAATAGCTGATAACCTGTCTTTTTGATTATACTGTAACTTTTGCATGCATCCATTTTTTCTGGATATGTTGCATGCTATTATTTATCCCTAATGAAGAAGACAAGACTCCCAGTTATGAATCTGGAATACACCGTGTTGGCAACATTGTACTCAAACATTTCACAAATATCTGTCCCTGCCCATTGGAAACCAGCCTCTCTGTAGCATTTCTCCTACTTCCATAGACTTGTCTTTGATATGTTCTTCCTGCGAAGTATTTGAGGAGTAGGAGAGAAATCTAGAGGAAGAGCATGTTATACACCTAAGGGGTTATACATGCTTTTTTTTTTCAGACTGCCAAGGAAAATCTTGCTTTTCCAATATATGAACTTTATAGTACCTGTGTAAGTTCAGCCAGCAGTGAAAGAAACTTAACCTTACAATTGCATTGCACCTTACAATTGCATTGCACCTAGAGCATTCAGTCATTTCCTGCAGCTCACCCAGGGTGCAAAAACTTGTTTGCCTTTGTCCACAGGAATGATGTTACTGCAAAACTGATCTAGATGCAAAATATGAATTCTCTTTTCCTGCATGAAATCTGGGCTGAGAATCTTGTGGGGAGGACAGACGTAATTGAAAAACTAGGCACAGAGCTGCACAGCGGTAATTACAGGTTTATACTGTGACCAGTGTGGATTATAGTTTTGTTGTTCATAGTCTCTCCAACAAGAAAAACAGACCCCTGATATTATTGTATGTGTAGTTTACATCCCCAAGATTCTCTTCCATGTGCAGCAGCCTACAGGATCAATGTTGTACATAGGTTGATGAGTAGGGACAGGAGAGTGCTTAAATCATTATTTGAACAAAAGAGCCAATTAAACGTCTCTCAGGGCAGAATATATACTGTAATCTCACTAAAATCAATAGAAGCTGGAAATGAGCTAGACCGTAGATGAACTCAGTGCTTTATATTTGTAATATTCTAATCTCTTAATTAACAAGATGCTCTTAACTCTGCCATTTCACTTTTTGGTGATCTTAGCTGATGGTATATCTTCAGATTCTATCTTCATATTGATAGATCACAAACCAACCTGAGTCCTTCTGATCCACCCTCCTTTCATTCACTCATTTCTCTCCTTGCTTTCTTATGAAGTTAAATGTTCACACACTCTCAGCCAAGTCTCTTTATCTTTGTTCCCAAGCTGTTGCTGCTCCCCAGATATCCACCCATTGCCATAATACTCTTTCTGCTGCCTAACCCCTCATAAGCCACATAAATGGGGGCTGCTTTTACTCAGCTTGCAGGACTTGTGGTTTCTTGGCATGAGTGAGGCATAGCTCCACCAACTGCTAATTATGCTAGGGGATAGTTTGCATATCACCGTGCTGTTACAGCACTTCTCTCACATGGCCAGCAACTATTCTGCAGGCTCCGAATGCAGGTAGCTAAGTCAGCCCACCACTGTTTTATATTCGCTCTGAAGAAACTACTTTGCTCTGCACCATGGTGAATTTTAGAGGCATCGGTAGAGTTATATCAGGCTTTGTGCACAATCTGGACCATAGAAGATAGGATCTTCCGCTAGAGATCTGTGGGATGCAAAGCGGTTGAGTGCTTTTGGCAAGGCTGTTTCCCATGGATGTGTTCATTTATAGTTTCTTAGCATTTAATTCTGAGGACGGTAATAGGTTTCCTGTAGCCCTAAGGCGGAAGGAAGTGCTGCTGGAGCCACAGACTTCTGCTGGCCTACAGGGAAGTATGCCAAAGTTACATGGCTGTTCTCCTTGCTCAGACAACCTCCATAAATTCTTCTGGTTCTGACTGTGCCAAGGCAATCCCAGAGGTACTTTCTGTGGTGATGAGGGTTACATGGCAATAACTTACCTGGCTCTGCCTCATGCTTTGGTTTAGTTGCCCTATTTGCATTTTTCTTTGCCCATTTGCAGAGCACACCTCTGTGTCCCTCAGTGAAGGGAGTGGAAGGGCCAGATCTAATCCTTAATGTTCACAAAGCATTTCAAAGATGCCATTACACGACTGCTGTTGCTTTTTTAAAAATGCATTTTCCTCCCCTGTCATGCATGCCGTACTGGGCACTTGCATGCTTTGGGGATGTTCCCATCAGAATTTAGTGTCCCATGTGGAAGCACAAGGTGCTGCTGCCCTGCTGGGCCTGCTTACTGAGCCATACCTTTCTATGTGACTCACGCATCTTTATGCTGCATGAATAATTACTCTCTGAAATTCAAATTCTTCCAACCTATTTGTGGCAGAGATTTCTTACTTCAAATTAACATTAAATGTTGCATGCATGAATCCTGTATGGACTGGAAAGGGAGGGGTGGGTTTGCTTTGTGACATCCACTTCCAATGTCAGATGATAGGAAACTAATAAATGGGTTGGTGACAGGAGCTGGATTTTCACAGACTGGCTAGAAGTGCAGTGGACAATTTTTACTGTGGGGGAGCAGTGGCTGCAAACATGACTTGGGCACAATAACCTAAGAAGAAACTGAGATACTTACTTGAGCAAGCTCTAAAGGCTCAGATTGAGGCAAATTTGGTGTTTCTGGCAAAAATAGATTCCCCAGGAGACTTTAGTCATTTCAAGACATCTGCTTGTAGATTTAGAGAGGGGATATTCTTAGTTTAGAGAACCCTTCTCCACCTGATCTCTCCTGGTATAAATGCCACTTACTTCAAGCAGGAAACCAGAAGAGCTGTGAAATGAGCAAACAACCTGTTCAAATTGCTAGTTACTTGCTGCTCAACAGCACAATAAATACTTCATTGAAAATCCCAGGACCCACGCAGAAAAGTGAGCACACTGTCCTGGCTTAAAAGTGATGCTGGATTTCACCTCAGGCACAGGGGCTGTGTCTGGCCACATTCCTTCCCAGTTCACTGATGTTCTTAGGTAAAACCTGACAGTAAGCAGGAGACATGTTCCCATGGATTTTGGAGATTTACGGGTAGATCCTGCAGGAACACCCATGATCCTACATAGGTTGGAGCACAATGTCCTTATTGTCCACTCAGCACTTTGAAGGAGTTACTCAGTTTGTTGCTGAAGCCAGATGATTTATTTCCCTTAGAAAGTTACCAAAGGAAGGTCTGGGAAGGTCCTTGATCATGTGCAGGGAATTCAGTATAGTCCTCTGCTACCACTGACTCCGGCAGGGCATAAACAAATGTAATTTTGTATCTTGCTCTTTCCCATGCTGCAAAATGTCCTGCAAAACATTTCTGCATTCCCTTTCTTACTTTCCCAGCCCCCCTCTCTTTTCTTTCTCTCCCTCTGCCTGATGCTCAACCTGGTTTTAATGAAGATGCTGCTGCCAGTAAAACAGTGGCTATATTTGTTTAATGAGCCTGTTCTAATGTGTTGTTTAATTGCTCCATTATTTCCTTTGTCAGCACTCTGGATAACAAAGTTATTGGTATTTGACTAATTTTTCATGCTTGAATTAAAATATATCAGTAAATACAACGTCATCTGCAAAGAGGAACTACCAGCAAACTATGGGGATTTAGGGACTTGGTTTTTCCTCTCACTCCCTGAGCGGTAATTACTGAGATAAATGAAACTTCTGGGTACTGTTATTTCAAATTGAGATTTAACTGCTTGCTTCCCGGAAGGGAAGACATCTACTTACTGTTTGAGTGAAGTGTAAACAAGAACAGGTGTGGAGATACTTAGTGAAGGACTCACAGGGAAGGCAGACAGTGGGATGTTTGTGCTAAATGTTATGTCCCTCACATGTAGGTTAAAAAACAAATTAAATTAAGGAACCACTACTAATGTAATGTTTTTATTTGGGACAGTATCATCTCCTCCTCTAAGGAGGTGTACTCACAGAGCACTTCAGGTCCATTTTCCAAAGAGGGAAAGGTTTATAGCATAATCACTGGGAAATGAGAACTCAAAGCTCCATGAAGAAAACATGCTACAGTCCCTATGGCCTGAGCTGTAAGGGAGAGCATAGACCTTGCTTCTATCCTATGACTTCCTTCCCCACAGAGCACCTTTCTGGCCTGCAAACATCTCTCCAGATGAAGGGAAGGGAAGGGAAGGGAAGGGAAGGGAAGGGAAGGGAAGGGAAGGGAAGGGAAGGGAAGGGAAGGGAAGGGAAGGGAAGGGAAGGGAAGGGAAGGGAAGGGAAGGGAAGGGAAGGGAAGAATGTGATCCATAGTGATATCAAGCAAAGCAATCAGAAAATGATGAGTGGATAAAAGCAGCTTAAAGGTCTGTTGACTTTTTGCAAGAGGATACTTTCAAGTAGGAGTGATTTTGAAATTATCTCAAGTAACAAAGACAGGCTTTCCAAAGCCTTTTAAGCTGCAAACGACAGTAGTTTCCCTTTCTGTGCAAGCCCAGGCTTCTATAACCCCTTGAGACATCCTGTCACTGATTAGCGTAAAACATCAGAAAGCCAGAAACTTGGGAAGCTATCTGGGACTGGAACACACCCTCATTATAAAACTTGTGATTGCCGCAGTACAACATCCTTTCTAGCTCCTTTCATTTAAACACAGGACAGCAAAAGTTGAGGGGAGAGCAAATCACTGTAAGTCCTACTGTCAAACTTAGCATAGTGAACAGCAGAGGAGATGAGGAGGCTGGAAATGATGATTGGAGCTTCTGCTGAGACAGATGAACATAGGGGTTCAGGTTAAGATGTGGTAAATCAGGTACAGATGCCGCTTGGGGACAGTGCCCTTGCATCAGATACTCAGGCACTTTCATCATGGTTGTTCTGACAACAAGACTGGAATTCAAGCCTGTAAACTGATGCAATAGTGCTTACAGAGCAGGCAGCAGGGGATTAGTTACCTCTGTGATGGAAAGAAATAAAAGAAAAACTCCTAAACAAATATATTTTAGGCTCTGAATTGTAATTAGAATACAAAGAAAATCAGTGCTGCAGAAAAAGATGTGTCAGATAGTTGAAATTATGCTAGCTGTCAAAATGCTACATTGATCTTAAAAGATAAAATCTAGAAAGTGCCAGTACTTTTCTAAGGTTTCTACATGGGGAAAGAATACATAGGAAAAGCCTTGGGAATCCATTACAGCACAAGATGGGAAATCTTGGAAAAGGCAAAGCTCAGGTTTCCAAGACAAATCTCTGAGTCTGTATTCTAATGATTTTGTACATCTGCATTTATATTCTTATGTTCTACCTTCTGAACATAACAACATATCTTTTGATTATCACATGTTGAATCATGGGGTCGAAATATCTACCTTATTTTAAATGGAATTTTGGTGAATTTGTCGGCAGGCAGTGTTAGGTAACTGTTCATCCACTTGAGAGAAACTCTCTGGATCTCAGTTCTTGCTTCAAGCTGTGTTTGTGTGTTTGTATTCATTGATTGTTTAAGACGAATATGGAAGTGTGCATTAGAGTAGAGACCAAAATATAGATGCATATCCAAATCACCGAGCAACAGAATGACAGTAGTTCTAGCTCAGCTTAATTTCTTTTCCGTGTAGTAGCATAACTTCAAGCACAGGGAGGTACCGTGCTGTCTCCATCTGTCCCCATCTGAAGAGCTTTTTCCAGGGCCAATTCTCACCTCCAGAGTGGGTACACCTTCTGCAACTGTTTAATGTAAGGTACTTTCCTTCTGTGTTATCCAACAATCAGTCAAGGGGAGAGCAGCACCATTTTTTCTGGCAAGATGCTTTTGGTGGAGCAGCAGCCATTCACAAAGAGCTGTCTCTTCCAGCAAGTGTACTAGTGAGCAGGGAGCCAGTCACCACTGGCTTAACCCTGTGATGAGTTCTTGCAGGGAGACTGGAAGCAGAAAGTTACATATTGACTGAAATTTCATTTGAATATTCCTTGAAAAGTTTGGAATATTGCAGAAACTGATAGGAATCTTGTGCTGCTCATAGACGTAATGGATCTATTATTCATCAGTCTACGCACTCTACAAAAAGTAGATTTGTGTGTGTTAATAGTAATTCCTTTGAAGTCGTCATCAAAAACAGTGGGCATGAACTCTGCAGAGTCCTTGAAGTGACTTAACATTTTAAGCCTTTAGGATCTACAGGAAAACATACAATAAAGAGGAATAAATAAAATACTTTGAATGGGCATCAGGTGTATCTATTTGACTGACACACAGTGAAAGAATGGCTGCACTAGTTACCAGGCATTGGCAGATCTTCTGTATATTTGTTTGTACAGGTACGTGTGTGCTGGTGTACGTGTTGCACAAGAAACACTCACTATACTCGTTACCAAGTTTCATTCATGCTTGAAACAGGAATTACAGGATTGCAAGGAAATTATGCTGTAAATTATAACAAGTAGGTTAGAACAGAAAGAATTTATTAAATAAACTGGAGAAAGTCCCAGAGAGAACAAGAAGAAAAAAAAAAATGTTTGTAAAATATGCTGTTAGGAAAGGCTGAGGGAATGAGATTTATTTAAACTGCAAACACAGCTACGTCTATCCATACAGCAAGGGTATTCTAAAATGGAAGGTGATCAGTAGTTTTGTGTTCTGGTGAGAAAACAGTAAGAAAAAAATCATGTTCTATTGCTGCAGAGAGGACTTGAATTGAAGGTTAGGAGATGCTTCTAAACTGGAATGTAACTCTGGAAGATTTTGACAGCCATGTTAGATTTCAAGAGCATGTTATACAAACACCTGACAAAGATAGTGTTGCTTGTACCTGATCTTGCTTCTATACAGACACTTATTCTACATATCTCTCAGAAACCCCCATTGCTATGGTGCCAGTTGATCCTGATCGTAGTAAAATGTAAGGACTTGGCAAAAAGCTGAAGGAAGCAAGATATGGGGAGCAAACCCAACAAGATAAAATGCAGCATGGATTCACTAGGTGTAGATCAAGCCAACTTTCCCATATCATATTCTTTCTTAATATACCTAATTTTATTGACAAAAACAATTTACTTTGGTATTCATTTCTTTGGTATTCAATCTAGTGTTTGGTGATGTCTTGAAGAAAATTATTAACTGAACTGAAGTAGGTGAGTTTGTATAGAACTGCTCAGGAATTTGAAGCACTGGTTAAAAGAGAAACAGAGAAGAGTAACATTGAAGGGGGGATTACTAGTAACGTTCCCCACTTGAGACAAATCTTAATAATAATTCTATAAATTATTTTAATTTAAAAAGAGGTCAGGTACTGATTAAATGCATTTGTGCAAAGTGCATAGTCATAGCACTTAGGGAGTAGTAACAAGATTTTTGCTATAAACTGTGAGATAATTAGTTGAAAATGTTTAAAGGATGACTGCATGTAGCCAGAATAAGCTGGTAGTAAAGTTGTAAAAGAGATCTTGAAATGTGTCAGTGAGGTATTTAGTAGCTACTAGGAAGAATTAATGTTTTTGTGCATCCTTAACTTCCTCTGAAATACCATTAGCAATTCTGGTCACTTATGTGCCAGAAGGGTAAGGGCTTGAATGTAGAAGAGGACTGCTAGCACAACCAGGAGAGCAGATATATGTAGGAATAAACTAGAAAAGGTTTATTCTTTGTCCAGCAGAAAGAAGGCTGAGAGGAAATAACAAACAAAATACAACCTTTCAGTAGGGATGGGGAGTGAAAAGAGCTACATATGTGGACAAATGGATACCAAATGGATAAATGGGTGTTAAAGGACAAATGAGTATTAAATGGTTTTATGAAAGCAGGAAATAAAAAGGAAATTCCTAACTATTGGGTAGGTTAATAAGCAGCTTCCCAATTATAGTGATAAAGGTGAAAGGAACAGAATAACAACAACAACAAACAAAACAAACAAACAAAAAAAACACAACAACAACTAAAACATCTTAATTACTCTTAAGTAACTAGAGCCTTGGTAAATTCATGCCAGGAGATGTATGAGGTAGTATCTCTGACAACAGGGCACCCACATCACAAGATCTTGCTTTCTTGCCTACTGTCTTCCGGTAATAAAAATACAAGTCTTTTGCTTTACATACTGCTGTGGTGGTTGGGAACATAAGGACTCCCATCCTGGATCAGACCTCCAGTTCATTTCATTTGATAATTTGATTTTGGCAACAACAGCAAGCCAAAGCTTCAGAGAAAGTGCAAAACTGCTAAAGAAAGAATGTGATCTAGCATACCCCTGGGCAATTTTCCTCCTACTCACCACACAGAGACTGGTGGATGCCCTGAAGCACAAGAATTTCTCTGTCTTTTAAAAGTTTGTGTATGAATTTATCTGATGTGAGTATGGATGTTTGAATTGTCTTTATAAACATGGCAACTCTTCTGGATTCTACTGAAATCTTCACCTCAAGATAATCTGAAGTATCTGACTGTAGCGTGTGAATTTTCATGGACTCCCACTTTGCCTCTTCATTAGATAGAGAACATACATGGCACATCTTCTTTCCACTTAATGGAGATTGTGGACTCCTAATGTCTTCTTTAATAGCACTCCAACTGATCCTGCTCCTATGCTACATCTGTCTGGCAGGTTCTTCTTGCTGCTAATATAATTTCTTTATCTTTCTTGGAATGCCCTGTTGCTGCTGTATAGTTTTTGTTTTAAATGTGGCCAAATATGAACAGGGAGGAGCTGCTATTCAATCCATTGGGGTAAAAACAACAAAAAGAACAACAAAAGTGCCAAAGTAGAAGTATTTTCTGCTTATATCCATCTTCTCTGAGTATAGATTTTTTGATACTGCTTTTTGAAATGTCTCTTTTTGAAAGTCATAATTGAAAGAAATATTAAATTCTTAAATCAGAACAATGAAAAATGAGAGCAATGCACATAAAATCCAAATTGAATTTCAACATATCATTTGTACTGAGTGCCATATCTAAAGGTAACATTATTATTTTGAAAAATCTATAATTTAACAATTTTTCAAAAATAGAAGTATTGTATTGCATAGTACAGTTATTCTACTTGTCAAGTGCCAGAGCTGCTAAGCTTTCATACCTTGTGTATGCACATGTGAAAGTTCCACGGCAAGCTGGTTCTCTTGAATATAGATAGACATCTCTGTATTTTATTTATTTATTTATTTATTTATTGGCTTCCCTTGAAATAAAAACAGAATTCAGATCAAAATTCTGATTTAAATCTTTCAGGGAAAAATGCTAGAAAAGGCCACACTGCTTCAATCTTAAACAGTAAAGTTTCATATGATGTTTACACTATACAAACAAGAAACAAGGATAAAGACCAAATAACAACGGTTCTGTTTAGGACCACTAGATGTCAGGCTGAACGAAGAATTAACACAGCCTGATTTGGGTGAATTTCATCTTTTTGTGAGGGATTACTGCAAAGCCTATGAATCCTCTTAAGAACAGGAGGAGGAAACAAGTTCACAGTCCGTGGACTGTCTTTCTCTTTAGGTCTGTGTGTCACATCCATCACTCGAGCTTTCTCTTCTCTTGAACATTAACAATTACATATTGTATGGACAGCACATCTTCTGGTCCAAAACACTTTGCTGGAAGGGCTTGAAACCTCACCAATTCACTGCAGCTTTTAGATGCAAAAATTCCAGTGTGTGGAAGCTAACAAATTCAGTGCTGCTTCTTGTCTCAACCAATTCCATCACACAAGGACGGATGGCTGCCGGCCAGTCTCTGAGAGGAACTTCAAGAAGCGCCCTTGCTGAACAGACAATGTACACCAATGTACAAAATTTCCCACTTCTAGTTCCAGAGAGCAGTAGACAGGAGGGAAAGCAGAGTAAAGGAGGAGAAAGATTAAAAGAGATAAAAATTAAATGAGCAGAACTGCTATATATAAATGTGTGATTTATTATGTGATGTCAGCTAAATGAATGTTTACCCCTGGCAAAAGTAGCTGGTCAGGTCAGTGAATGATGGCCCCATGATGAGCTTATAATGGTTTACAGCCCTGACCTGTTAAGGGAAGGAAATCAGCAGTCTTCCCTTGCATCATGCTTGGCACAGTTGTTAGAATGGAGACATCACATCACATCTGAAGCCCCCAGAATATTAATATTTTTGATATTTGCAGCTATCATCAATACTCCCAAAAGAATGTATTAGAGGGGTTCAGAATTGACTCATAAGTCTGACTTGCCACATGGTAAAAAATTTCTGCATACTTTTTATTAGGACCCCTTTTCAACACAATAAAAACTTAGAATGCTCAGTGCCTCACAAGAGAGAGAAAATGCAACAACTTCATAGCACACCATTGTAAAATATCTTTCTTCTGGGTTTTCTAAGTAACATATTTAATAAAATGCTTTCATAGATTGTGGCTTCCCTACTAGGGCACTTAGAGAGCTCCACCAGATTCACAGTGCAGGATTTCCCCTTGCAAAAACTGTGTCAGCTTCCTTGAAACAGATTGTTTTTATTCACATACTGAGTAAATTTATCCTATTATCTTACCGTGGAAGGAAATCAGAACTGCTGCTCCATAGTTCCCAGTAGCCCCTGCACCTTTGCAATACTGTCTCTCTTGTGTCCAGAGCTGTGATTATTTCTTGAGAGTGCTTTACCCACCAAGCTGAAGTATACTGTGACAAGTCATGAATGAAAGGAAAAAAGGAAAGAGCAAAACTTGACTATAGTTTGCTGATTAGGGCTCTAAAATAGAATCTCTGCTCTGGAGTGGCTGTAAACAAAGTCCCGCCTGTGCTCCTGGAATTATTTTTTACAGTTCTGTAACTCTTCTCTATAGTTTTAGCAGATCATGAACTTTTTGATAGTGGTGGAGTTTCTGGGTGGCTTCGTTGTTGCTAAAATGAAAATCCTCATGCAATTTGATGAAGATGTTCATTGACAGAAAAGTCAATATTTGATGGAGTAGCCTTTGAGGGATGATATTTTAATAAGATTCAGTATTGCAGACCTCAGATGTTCAAAAGCATGAGTTTGGCCATTTTAAGGCTGTCAAAAACATAATTGTGGGCTGTTTTTCCTTGCTTTCTGGTTCTTTATGACACATTGTAATCATGTTTCTAAACAGCCAGGTAGGCCAAAACTGTATTTTAAGATAGTGTACCCCAAATTCTCCTGATTCTTACTCTAGGGGTTTGCAAGGGATTCCTGTAGAAAGACTAACATTTGGTTTGACTCTCAAGTCCCTCCAAAATATATTATGTCTGTGTACTGTCTATATGTGTCAATAGTTTCCAAGTATGGAAAACTACCATTCTCATAGCAACTTAGCAGATATCAGATCACCAAAGGAAGGTCCCTTCGAAGTGGACCAGTGAGAGTGGAAGAGAGATTAACAGTTGCATTATACTCCACTGTGTTAGAAATCAGAGTTAGCAAATTAACACATACACCAGCATTCCCCCAGTTCTTAAGAGTGTTTCAGGAATGGTGGCAGGCTTTTTGCTTAAGAGACCTTCATCTCACCTGAGGTGCTTGGATAAAACACATAGAAATGAACACAGGCACAAAAGAACCAATGTAACAAGAATGGAGGTGTTCACAGCTGAACCTCTTTAAGGCTGTGCTAAACAAAGGACAAGATGAATGATTATTCATGTGAGTAAACTGGATTACAATAACATTTTGCAGCTGAAGCGAATGTGGCTTTCCTTTTTTTTTTTTTTTTTTTTTTTAAATGGTGGGGAAATGTTTATTGTAAAAACATTTGCCACACGATGGCAGCACAATCCAATGGGACCAAAATTTTGTCTGTCATTGCTGGGAGACATTTCGGAGTTTTCAGGAGGCTGATTGTTACAGAGCCACAGTACAGCTAAAAATGAAGCATTGGCAGCATCTGAATAGCTCTTTTGCACTGTGGATGCTAAGTGGCACAGTGGGTTAGTACCATAGTCTTTTTCTCCTGGAGACTGAGCCCTGCATCCTGGCTTGGCCTGTAAA
This sequence comes from Cygnus atratus, assembly GCF_013377495.2. Lineage (NCBI taxonomy): Eukaryota > Metazoa > Chordata > Aves > Anseriformes > Anatidae > Cygnus > Cygnus atratus. The sequence goes on along the minus strand of NC_066396.1, from coordinate 12,753,765 downwards.
TGCAAACAAGCTGGGTGGTCTCATCCTGGTCCCCGTTTGTGCATATCACAAAACCACCACACAATTTGGGACGGCCAGGAGCTGCTGCCTGGGAGAGGAGTGGAGTTTGGCTGTGCAGGGAACAGCAGGTCCGGGGCAGGGTGAACCAGCAGATCTGTGAAGGGAAGTTTGTGTAGCACCTGCTCAGACTGAACGACGGTCACCATCTGACATCAGTTCTAATCATATTCAGAGTATATTTACAGTGTAGTTTATTCCCTGTGCATGAAATCCGAGTCAGATCTTTATTTTATCCTTCCCCCTATTGCTATTTATGGGACTTTGGTGCCAGCAAGCACCATGGGATTTGACTTGTTTTTATGTACAGTTACAATGAACAAATTTGTTTTGAAGTAAAAGTTGCTCAAATACTCTTCAAGTGTCTACAGTGCAGGAGCTGATAGTCCAAAGCTCCTTTGCTCGAGGGCGATCCCAAGGTCTGGAAGACCCATAAGTCATGACCCAGGTGTGTACGTCAGCTCTGCCAAGTGGGCTCTCCACAACCTTTATTTCTTTATCAACAAACCTGGTGCTAGGGTGATGGTTTTGTCCCAATTTTACTTATGGAGAACCAAAAAAAACAGAAAAGATGAGAGACTTGTACAGATTTATGAAGGGGATAGGACACTATTGAGACCTAAATTTGGGTTTATGAACAGCCACAGCAGTGGGGTTTCTGGAGTAGAAGCTGTACAAATGAAGAGAAGAGCTAAGAGAGAAAGTGGGTGGGATGGAAAGAGGAATATGGTACTGGAGAAAATGGGAAACTGCTTGGGGCACTGGAAAAAAAAAAAGTCAACAAAAACAATGCAGGAAAAAATTTGATGAGAAATAATAACTGTAGTACTGGAAAAAATATCAGTAAAGTGAGAGGGTTTTTTATTACTTTTAGAAGTGTTTTTTTTTTTTTTAAAAAAAAACAACCCAACACTTAAAAAGTCAATGACACAATCAAGAAAAAAAATCTGAACAATCAGAAAAAGCAGAAAAATGTGCAATACCTGGAGAAAGGAAGCTATAAAGAGCAATGAAAAAGTGTTCTTATAAAAATATATTGCTGAAAAATTCAGTTTTTGAGGCAAGGTGAAGGTGTGCCAACTTTTATGAACATAACTGATATTAAAGTGAGGAGCTATTACAGAAATGTTGAAATATTTCTCCGTGATATTTTCTTAGCTAAATGGTTCAATATCTTATGTCAGAGTAACCATTCATTTTACAGCTATTTATTTTAATTTAGAGTAGACTAAAATTCATTCAGAAATGAGATAAAAATGAGATGTTTGAAGAAATAGAGAATGAAATATTTCATTATACCTGAGGCTGACATTTTTTTATTTGTTAATTTTATTTTAACATTAAAAAAAAAAATTTCATGATGACCTGGAAACATTATACCTCCCCCAGTCTTTCAGTTCTCTCACTGAAGTGTAAACTCAATTATTTGTGCAGCCCTAGTTGTGTAATGAGGCATGCTGAAGAACTTCAATTAGATATGCAAGTGCTCCTATAGTAAAGTTTTGGAATTTTAGATACCTTTGGGTATCTTAAAGACATCTGAGGAGCCAGGAGGAAGGCAGAGGGACAGAAAAAGAATCGCGATGCAGGATGTTGTCATCTGACTACAGTTCTCTTTGTTATCAGAGGGAATCTCACTGCTTCACTGATGTTGCAAGTCTGGGTTTTCAGCTTGGCATGGAGGTGCAGACATCTCTCTCCATCTCTCTCTTACTCCATACTCCCGGTGTAAGCCGATATCTTAGAAAAAAGATGACAGAAAGCCAGACAAGGAGTGAACTATCACTTCATCTCTTTTTTTTTTTATCTTTCTCTGGGAAAGAGCTGATCACACTGGGAGCAAGTTGATCACACACTGTTGATCACAGCAAATACAACTAGCACACTTGATCACACCAGAAGCAAGATATGCTCTTCTGTACCATTTCCGTTGTAACTTTTTTAAACCAAGTACATGTTATAGTGTCAGTTGAAAGAAATGCCCTCAGTTTCTCATCAGTTGTGCCTGCATTGGAACACAAATTTTACTCATGCAAACCCAGTTCTTCTGAAAGGAAGGCAGAAGTACTTTCTGTGCCAGTAGTTGATTTTCTATATGCATGATCCTTTTGCTTTATATGGGCCACACACTGTCACAGAGACATAAATTCTTGCCTAAGAATGGCATGGCTGTATTGTATCCCAACTACTGAAAAATTATGGAATACCAGAGATCTTTTTTTCTGGGTGGGGTGACAGAAAAGTCAGTGAGACCACCATGCCAGAAATGCCTCCAAATGATACACTAACCCTCTTTTCTATGGCTCTTCCCATTACAATAGGAATTCTAAAACACAAAGATACCTAACTGGACAGAATGAATAAATGTGTAGATAACTTGGAGAAAAATGGAAAAATTATGCTTATGCACTTCATAACTCCATCTCTTCTTTGATTTTTTTATTTTATTATTTTTTTAAATCCTGTTTGTATTTATATATGTTTTTTGCTCAACATACTACAGGTCATTTAATAGAGGTCATTGTCCAGTGGTTTGTTGGTGTATGCTCAGGAAGGCAGGGCATCTCCCTGCTGCCTCCACGTGCTCCAGCCAACACAGATTTCCAAATTCAAGTGATTAAGCTCATGTCTTTTATATCTTCCCACTCCTTCTGGAAAGACATTCATTTCCATTAGATGGTATCTCTGCTAGCTGAAGTTGTTGCCAAATGGACTTTGACACCATCCCAAACCACTTCTGTGAGAAAAACAGTGGATTGTCTAGGACAACTGTAATGTAACAATGCTGTAATATCTTAGTCAATTGACTTCTATTACTTCCCACGACACTATGACATTTCTGCATTTGGACCGTGTAATTACACATCCAAAATGAAATAAATACTTTGCAGTTGTTGAATAAATTCAAATATAAATGTTTAATATTTTAATATTTTGCAGATATCAATATGAAGTTATATACCTGAATTTGACTGAAATTAAGTTTGATTAACTTTGGTTCTTTTTATTTTTAATGTTCCTCTACACCCACCCTTTCTTCATTCTTTTTTTCTGTGCTGTTTCATTTATCTACTTATTTTTTTTGGTCTTGAAACTGTAAGCAGATATATAAAATAAGGAAGACTTGCTATAGCCAGACCCTACTGTATATAACAGCCTGGAATTCCTAAGTTGCCTATTATGGGTTCATTTGTTTTGAGTTTGTGTGAAGCTTCTGTTAGAGAGCATTTGAAAGAAATCCCCCAATAAAAAGCAGTAATGTAAAACTATTTTTATTGAAAATACATCTACAAAGTAATGTTTCTCAATCCACTCTGGGTGCATACCAATGCAGAATCAATAGGGGATGGGGAAAGGAATTTTTCTATAATATCTGATTTCCAAAAGAAACAGAGTTAGTATAAAAAAAGATCACATACTTTGTGACACAATTCATTTTTCTCAGCTGATGTCATAGAAAGACAGCCATTTACATTAAGCCTTTGCAATGTATTTCCAAACAGAATCTTAACAAAAATTAAATTGTTATGCCATAAATTCTACAGTTAACATTTATACACACATTCTGAATACAGTAGCTATATAAAAATATCTCTAATAACATATCAGAAAATGTCTGAATCCTAGACTTGTGTTCTGTTAGAAAAAAAAATAAATCATTCTTGCTTTCTTTCAGCCAGAGATTCATTTAGAGCTTTGCAGGTTTGACTGCTCGACAGACTGGGTTAAACCCGGCTTACTTCAGTCACTGAAGACTTCCTGCCCATACTGTCTGGGCTACTCAACAGGAGAAGTTGGGCAGGAGTTTTCAGTCCAGAAAAAAACCAGTCTTGCCTTGTTACTTTAGACACAGAAAAAGATTTGACTTCAATCAAGGTGCTGACATATTCACTACAGTGAAACACACTGTATTTATGTTCTTTTAGAGACAAAAGCAACATACTGAATGTTTTTTTCTGAGTAGCAACTGGGACATTGCAAGGGAATCCTTCATTTTTATTTATTTATTTATTTATTTTTAAACAGGGAAGGCAGAAAGAAGAGAAACTTATGTTTGAATAAAAATGATTGCTCAACATTATTGTGCCTTTCAATTAATATTTCTTTATTCCCCCAACCATAACTGTATTATTAAACTTTCCAGTTTAACCTCTGTAATAATACAAGGTAAAAAGGAAAATATATATAATTTACATTTCTAGAAAAGGGCTTCATCAGAGAATAATGCTGAAATGAACAAACAGCCACAGGATTAAAAGTGAATTATCCCCTTTTTTTCATTCTTTGTTTATCTGTTTCCTGAAAGAAACCTACAATATTGCTCTTTAAAATTCTTTCTAATTAAGTTTTCAACATTTATTATAGTATTTGCTATTTTGCATTTTATACATTTTTTTTCCCTAGAAAAATGTAAAAAAGCACCCATTAGTTTTGATTTCTAAAGGGTTGTTTTTTATTTTTGAGATGCTGCCAATAAATGCACAAGGATTTTGAAAATTCTCATGTAGTTAGGGAGCCTTCTCCAGGTGGAAAAATGTAAATCCAGCTAACAGCTTTATTGCTGTCAGTGGAGTGAGCAAGCATTTGGGAGTTTTCCAATCAGAAAATCCCTTGTTGGCATAAGGGATTCAGATTTAGAATCCAGTACCATTAGGATATGATCATCTCACCCTTCTGCACCTTCTGCAGAGGGATAGCACTCCCTCCTGTTCTTATTATTGCTTATGAAGGAGATTAATTGGCATACCCAGAGCATATTTTTTTAATAATTTTTTTTCCTCCACACATAGATTAAGATGCATTTCCAGTCCCAGAGTCAATACAGCCTAGGGCTTTGCTCCTACAAGCACTTAAACATGTATATTGTTCAGCTGGGTTGTGGTGTTGAAATTATTGGGGCAAATCCAGAGTGGAGGTACGTACATAAATGTTTGCAAGTCAGTGGGAGCTGACTAGGTTTTTGTCAAGATCAGCTGAGGACAATGCAAAAAACTGTGTCCAGATAAAATCACTTTCTCTGAAGTATTTCAAGTCAGCTGATAAAAGTGCTGATTGTGTTTTTGTTTTGTTTTTTCTTTTTTTTTCTTTACCTACATATCTCTCTTTTTTTTTTTTTTTTAATCCTTTCAATTACAGTCCTTTTTATTGTCTTGCTAGTAATTGAACAAGGATGTAATGCTAGGACAAAAAAACATCAGATGAAAAAACAAAAAATGTTAATTTACTTAGCTGAATGCAGTTATTAAGTTAGAAGTATTGATTGTGTGCTTATAGATGTTAGGAATTTCACAACAGGTATTTAAAAAAATAAAACCATTTTCAGGCTCTGTTATCTGTTTTTACTTTCCAGTTCATAAAAAAAAAAAAAAAAATCACATTTACAGGACCGAGTAACACACACACTGATTTTTATTTTTATTTTTTAACTTAATTGATTATGATTTTTTTATCCCCAGTTATCACTTGTATAGCAGGACAAGTGTTGTTGCCTGTTAATTTTCTTTTTTAAGTGGGAAGGCAACATATACCTTGATCACTGCTAATTTGGAATATATTTTCATTAATTCTTTCAAGTGCAAGCATAAAGGGAGATTACAGGGAATAAGTGGACTTGGTAAATTCATGATATAAATGGCTGGAATAAGTGTGTATTTTCCACACTTGTAGTGTTGGACTCATGCCTTCTTTACCCTACATCTTGGTTTCACTATCTAATGGTTTCTCACTCTCATTTTCTTGTGAAATCAGCTGATATGGTTTCTTCATTTCATTTTCCTCTATCACAGAATTACCCATCTCAGCATCCCTGTTCTTCAGCTCATGCCGTGATAAGTGTTCAACAATTCCTGCTCCAATGGAGTCTCCCAAGACATTGGTAGTGGTACGGAGACGATCCCTAAAAAGAAATGGTAAATTAGCCTTGGCTTTACCGCTTGTTCTGGGAAGCATGCAGACCAGTTGTTTAAACAACCTTTTCATAACTACTTGATGATTCAGTAATTTTATGTATATTCATTTAACTTAACTGTTAACGCCACGATTCCTTCTACAGTAATATACAATATACTAGGATTTGGAGGCACAAAATATGTTAATACTGTTGGTAACCTCACAGCAATAAGTATCTGTGTGAAGAGCGTGACAAAGGGAGCATATGACAGATGCTTCTCAGAGGTATTTCTATACTCTGCTGGTTTGGGCTGATATCCTCTCAACACAGAAAGCCAATGAAAATGTATGTTATTGTTATTTTCCTCCTGACCATAAACTACAGTCAGTAATTTAGTAATGAAATCCTGCTGAAATGATTCAAAGTGGTTAGATAATCATTTGAAGACATTAACATTCTGAAAAAGACATAGGCAACTTCTTACAGGGATCATTTGGGAAGACTGAAGGGTGAAAGTCTCTGGAAAATGGGCAAATAGAGGTTGGAAGAAATGATCCTCTATTAGTTGTGATTTGGTTCTTGGATTTCTCTAAGAGATTACCCTATATACCTACAAGTGTAGCCGTACTGCAGACAGAGGAATAGAAAAACTGAAGGATGCTGGGTAAGAATTACACAACTGTTTTTCATTTCTGTGTCTATGGGGAAGATGTAGATTCCTGGATTAGACAGACTACAGGTCTGTAATGAAATATGTCAGGTCTGAACCAGTCAACTTCCATACTTTGAGCCTGATTGATGGAAAGGTTTTCATCAACTGCCCTCCCCCCCCCAACCCCCCCCCCAAAAAAAAAAAAAAAAAGACTATAGCTTTTCTGGTTGAATTACAGTGTATCTAAAAGTTCTCCTAGTATGGTAAGGATCCAGATTTCTAAGTAAAACTTTTGCACACAAGAGGAACCATCACTAAGTAACACCTCTTACCATCTGGTCTAAGAATATTCATTAATTGCAAGAAACTGTGATTCTTTTCAACATTTCTTTCCAAATACCTTCGACAGCAAAAGTACACCACTGATTGCAATATTGTCAAAATGTCCCTGGGTACAGCACTTCTAAATGTGGTCTAAGCTCTTAATGATGCTGGAAAAGTACTTACAAGAACCAGTCCACTGCAATGATAAGAGTGATATCATCTGTAGGCAAACCTACTGATGTAAGCACAATGACCATGGTGACCAGTCCAGCTTGAGGAATGCCTGCAGCCCCAATACTGGCAGCAGTAGCTGTGATGCTGAGAAAAGAGACCACAAGAACAATTAATTGACTTTCATAGTAAACACCTTATCATCTGGCAAACATTAACAACAGATATGAAGCAAGAATGCATTTGCTCGGCAATAAAGAAAAAAATGACTCCAGTCCCTAATCTGAGAACTGCACAGATGCAGGGGTGTGTGGATTTTAACCTAAAATGTATACACTAAACCTTTATCCAGAACCATGGACACATGATTTTGTGATTGTAAATACCCTAGAAGATGCTAATGGATGGTCAAAAACATAAGTACATGCCACCACTTGCTGAACAAATGCACTCCAGCAGCTCAAACATGTTAAAAGTAAATTTGATGAGATAATTTTGTCATGACAGATCTAATGCAAAAAGTTTTGTTCTCTGTCTACCTCACTATAGAATCATAGAATCATAGAATGGCTCGGGTTGGAAGGGACCTTTAAGATCATTGAACTCCAACCCCCCTGCCATAGGCAGGGATGTCACCCACTAGATCAGGTTGGCCAAGGCCCCATCCAGCCTGGCCTTGAACACCTCCAGGGATGGGGCATCCTCAGCTTCTCTGGGCAGCCTGTGCCAGTGCCTCACCACCCTTCTACAGAGAAGAATTTCCTTCTAATGTATAATCTAAATCTACCCTCTTCTAGTTTAAGACCATTCACCTCTGTCCTATCAATATCTACCTGAGAAAAGACTCCTACTCCAACCTTTTTGTAAGACCTCTTTAAGTATGGAATGGCCGCAATGAGGTGGCCCCAGAGCCTTCACTTCTCCAGGCTGAACATCCCCAGGTCTCTCAGCCTTTCTGCACAGGAGAGGTGCTCCAGCCCTCTGAGTATCTTTATAGCCCTCCTCCGGACCTGCTCTAACAGGTCCACATCATTCTTGTGCTGGGGGCCCCAAACCTGGATGCAGTACTGTAACTTTATGCCAAGTGAATTATAATCTGTCCTCTGGCAGTTGGCATTCAGCCACCAAAAAACAGAAAGCTGGCAGGAACCCTGAACCATACACTCTAGTAACTTGGCATAAATATGCTTGTTCACACATGGTTTAGGAAGAATATGTTTTGTCAGGTGATTTGGCAGCGAGCAGCTCTAGTATTAATGAATGCGGAATTATTGCCTCAGAGTGTGGAGGCAGATTTATGCCTTCTGTTGATGAATATTGAATTAAGCTGGTGTTTGTTTTTTTTTAAGGAGAAAAGCACTTCTGCTGGAAAATCTCCTATATTCCCCATTCAAAACTATCTGAATGTTCACTACTCCTGAGTGATAAATACTTTTCTCTCTCTGTCCTATAGTGTCCCTTTCTCCCCTTGTTGACATTTCCTTCTTTTGCACAGGTACCCATCACCCTTTTCTCTTAAATTTTTTGAGTTACATAATGACATTAATACAGATCGGTTATCATCAAGAGCTACATAGTGTTTTTTTTTTTCTGTTCTATTTCAAACATGAAGGCTTGTGTGCTTGAAAACATACCCATCTTCTCCACCTCTATCAGCTGAACTAATAAAGGGAATTTCTACTCCTTACACACTCCTTACAAAAACTCTATTTGTATCCTGAGACCATCAAGACAAGGAAAACACCACCCCTCTCAGCCTTACGATATCCATGGTACCATGCCACTGTGCTGCTTTTAAGCTATGGCTTGGTACATGCAATGCAAACTATCCAGTACTGATATCCAGTCCACAGCTCCCAGCAGCTGCATGAATTCTTAATAAAGAAAATTTTAATGACAAAAGAAATTAAAAAGTTATTAAATATTGTTCCTGCCGACTCAGTATACTAAGTGCAGTGATAGGTGTGTTATGCTCTAGTTTTTAAATGTTTACCTAATGGAGAATATGTGCTGGGGGGCGTTTTCTGTGCAGAAGATGTAAATCAGTTATTCAGCTACTGTAGCAGTTCTTGTTTTTAGGTCTAGATGCTTTTTTTTTAATCCCTCATATAACAGCAAGAAGGAGTCATCACAAAGGTGCTTTTATTAGGTGTAGGTAGTAATGGCTTCTGTACCTGATTGTGATAATCTGCCCAAAGTTCAGATCAAAGTTGTTAACCTGTGCAATGAAAATTGCAGCCAAAGCCTCATATAGAGCAGTTCCATCCATATTAATTGTAGCACCGACAGGGAGTACAAATCTTGTAACTCGTTTGTCCACGCCGTTTATTTCTTCTAGACATTTAAATGTAACAGGTAGTGTTGCAGAACTGAAACAAAAAGAAGACAATGCATGACACGCTACTCGGTACACATTTTACAAAGAGGAGTGCAGAAAGTGTCATACATTATTATAACAAGAAAGATTGTTCTGATTGTCTTAGTTTTTGTGTGATCTACCAGAATATTAAGAATAAATAAATAAATAAAGCCAAGGCTGAATTTAAACATTTCTAGTAATGCAGATTCTCCTAATGTACTTGGAAAGATTTTCCAATGGTTCATTATTGTTACTATGTAGTCTCTAGTCTGAATGTGTCTAACTTTAGTATTTGTTATATTTTGTTATACTTTTTATCAGATTTTGTTATACTTTGGCATGCTAGGCAGAAATATCTATTTTAAAACTCCCACTTCCCATTTTTGATGCCATGGAGTTATGAATGAACCAATCCTAGGCATTGTTTTCCTGAAGTTATACAAATTCATCTATTCAAACCTTCACTAAACAGCATATTTTCTCCCTCTTTATTTAATGGCTCAATCAAAAGGGGCATTCTGATAGATGATTACACCACTTTACCACTTAATCTTTGCACTCTGCTACATCCAAATAAATAGTCATCCCATTTAAAGATCAATATAACTGTACAATTTGCTTCCTATACTACAGGAATGCCCATTCAACCCACACATTGCCAAGTTACATTTCAGAGACACTGTCTCAGAAGGAAGGATAAGGTGGCTACTTCATAAGAGTGGACTGGACTCTTTGTTTTTGAAGATGTATCACAACACCTGATTACACCAAAATAAAGAGGTTTTTCAAGACTCAGCAATTCAGATTACTCTGTTTCTGTGATGTCTTCATTGCTAAGTACTTCACAGACTTTCATGTCTTTGAAAACTTTATCAATCCTGATAAAATAAAAATACTGATAAAGTATTAAGTAAAGAAGGGCTGTGGAAGATTGTGCTAGAAAATCTCTTTGATGGCAGTCAACTTACAGTTGAATTTTGAACAGTTTTTAAATGCACTTGTAGTGTGCTCTCTTGATCCAGCATCAGTCTAGGTTCTTACTCGGAATCTTGAGTAGCTCCAAGTTGAACATTTCACAGACATTGGAAAATATTCTCTTAAAACTATTAGCGTTATGCATCAAAGTTGTAGTATCATAAAAAATTAGATACTAATTTTATTTGGCACTATTTATTTTCTCTTAAACTGTGTCACTTGTCTTCAGTTGTATCATCTTCCTAGTAAAATCATTATTAATAAATTTCACTTTTAGACATTTCACAGATTGCAAGGATTGACATCAAAATGCCAAAAACTTAGCGATGAAACTTAGTAATTGTCCCTCTTTACCCACTAAGATAAAGACATTGTTCCTTAACAGCATTTTTATTGATACAAAACTTAATTGGATTCCACATTAATAATCCTAATAGCTTCTCATCCAGATCTTCAAAACGAATCCAAACACTAGTGTCTTGAATTTATTTATGCAGAATAGCTGACTGAAAACAACTATTTTTAGGAGATACTTTAAGAATCTATTGAAATAGAAAGTGCTTTATGAAAGGTCGTATGGTATAGGAAACCTATATTTGATTGTAGCAATGTTTCCATTCATCATAGGTGCAAACAGGATTTTTATTCATGTGAAGTTCCTCTGACCTCATCAACAAGGAACAATAGGGGCATTTCTGTTGCAGGTTGTACCATCCATCACTGGCTACCAGGATCTTTAGTACAGAATATCACATGCCAAGAAGGACTCTCACACTCTTTCATGCAATCCCTTCTGAGCCTTCCCCTTTGCTGCTCTGTTTTGCCATGCACAAATGTAAAGTTTTGTTTGCCAGCTTCACCCTTTACCAACAAGTGGTTACAAACTACCTATAAATCTCAAAGACCAAGGCAATGTCGCAAGGGTTCCAGCCATAGAGTGTGCATCACCAAACACACCTATTTCATCTCTGTTCGAGCAGTCTCATAAAAAATAAGGTTCAAGTCAACATAATGATAATAGTCATCTCTATCAGAGAGCAGTGGAACTGCAATTAAGTGCCCAAGTGTACATTGAAATATGAAGTTAACCAATTATATTAGGCAAAATTGTTTCTCAAACCAATAATACTACAGAAAAAATATGGACTTAAAATATTCTGTTATACCTTGAAGACGTTCCCAAAGCTGTGACTAGTGCCTGGATTAGGCCTCCAATAAATACCCAAGGGTTCTTACGAGTGATTAGGAAGTACAGAAGAGGTAGGACAATGACAGCATGAATAAGCAAACCAATGATAACTGTTACAGTGTACATGGCAAGCTGACCACCAATCACACCCATATCTTCCATCTCAACAATTTTTCCAGCAATCAAGAACAGGATTCCAAGTGGTGCATACCTGCAAATAAGAAATTAAAATTTATATTGGACAAAGCAAAAAAAAACAACACTTCTTCATCCATATCTTTGGTGTTTATATGCAAGCATGAATGTAGCATTTACTGGTACAATGACTGTAATTATTCAGAAGTAATTTGAGAGTTTAACTGTTTAACTCTAAACAGCTCAACCTGGATGAAACCACAGCAGTGAACATTTCTAATAGACTCTGGTAAGAGGAATACAGGAAGAGGAGATGTATACTGCACCTTTCATACACGAAATCTTAAAGAACTTCTTATAAGGCATGAAAATCACATAGAAAAACTGGGTTGGCCAGACACAGGAAAAACTCTGCCATGTAGAGATGAACCTATAGAAGAACTGTCTCAACTCAAAATTCTTCAGCAACTTTCTTTAACATGTAGGAAGATGATCTCCCTTTGGAATTCAAGTGTCAAAAGCTGGTTTAGCCAATTCTGGTATAATTCTGCCTGTGTGAATGAAGACTCATCCAACGCCGTTGCAGACTATGCCAAGTGCCCAGTGCTTTTCTCTCTCCACTACTGTTTCCCATGTTGCTGGGGAAGGAACTCACACTTCCAATGATTCAAGTGTATTCTGCCCATTCCTAGTGGGGCACTGGATAACACTAGCATGGAGCATGGCAGAGGTTATGTATGGCAGAGGTTATGGCTCTGTTGGGCCCCAGCAAGAGTAGTCTAATCTGATTTTTCTTGTCAGTAAGGACACCTACAAATGAAGAAGGAGCTAGAACTCAGCATAAAACTCTTAAGATCTACAGAAACACAAATCTGTTACAGCTAGACTTTTGATACAGCCTTATTTCCATAAATGCCAACCCATCTTTTTACAGTAAGTTATCAGAGTACACCATTATCTAGCACATCTCCATTGCACTTTTAGCCATATAATCCATGTAGATATTTCTCAGATACTACTCAGTGCTTTATCATTGTAAGCTTGCTGGTAAAGAATGAGAAAAGATTTTTTCATTGTATAGATTTTTAAGATGTTAAGAGTTTTACTTATATGTATATTTATTATTATTTAAATACTATATTATAATATATTTATTTATATACTATGTATCTTACTCTTTATATAGTTATATGAATGTATATATAAGCATATTTATATACTTTTATATATACTTATATACTTTTTAGTTTTGCAACTAATACTGCAAAATAAGTGTGTTTGTTAGGGCTTTGTGGTTTGGTTTGGTTGTGTGTGTGTTTGTGTTTTGTTTTTTGGTTGTTATTTTTTTCCATAGTAAAGAAGACAACAAGACATTTCAGACTATTTTCATAATTAACCTTCTACATGACAAAAAGATAAAACTTCAGTGTTTAAAAGAGTTCATACCTCTTGTTTGAGGGAAATGGTATTGGTTTTATTTATCTACTGAACACAACAAGGAAGTAGAAAAAGTTATGTATGTTTGTGTGCAGTGCAGCTACAATGCAAGGACATATTTACACACTACACAGGAACCAGGAACCAGTTGTGTTGGAAACTAAAGATAGCAAAGTCTTGCTGTGTAGAAATGTGATTATGGGAGACATTTGTTGGTTTCCTTTAGCGAAGTCTAAGTAGATTATAAGGACTTTGACAGCATGTTGTTTTGATTATTGTCTTTATGAAGACATAGAATGGCTCTGTATAAGCTTTGCAAATTCTGCCATAGATCCTGATTTTGCTCCGGGTCAAAAGCCAAGCAGTCTGAAAGACCAGGCATTTTTTTAACAAATTACTTATATATACAGAATTACAGTTCTTGGGTTCACTTACCAAAAAGGCTACAAGGAATTTAAGATCTTATTGTCTGACTTTCTGCTAGACAGATTCTAGCTATTCAGTGCATGACTGTGGTGAAAAAAAAAAAGTTAGTAACTTAATGCATAATTTATCAGAGGCACTTACCACATGATTAGAGCTACCAATCTCATGATAGCCTCATTAAGGCTATCAAAGAAGTCTTTTAATGCCTGACCTTGCTCCTTCATGCTTCCGATCACTAAGCCAAAGCTAATTGAGAAAACCACCAAGCCAAGGGCATTCACTCCATTTACAGAACCTGGAACAGGAACCATTTCCTCTTTCATTTGGGTGAGAGTTTCCATTGCTTCAGACACATTGCTTATTATGGAAGCCACTGTGGATGTGTCATTGGACGGAATATCTACTTTAAACATTCTCTTTTCATAGTTAGTTTTGAACTGGTAAAACAAAAAGAACAGAAATATGGAAATCATGTGAATTATAGCAGACAAAGGTAAAAAATCACACATTAAATTATTAATTACTACCGTAGGACATTTGAATTCTTTGTGTAGTACTTGGTGGTAAAATGAACTATGATGAAAACCTGGCTTTCCTGAAAACAACAAAAATCTGTATTGACTTCAAGAGCTAAATCTTCTCCCCCTTAGATTCCAGAACTTGCTCTCTCATAAGTATGTTGAGATCTAAGACATATTTATCTGTCTAGCTCATGAGCTTTGTGACAAAACTATTGATTCTGAGTTTGCATTTTTATAAATCATCATTTTTCCCACCGACATTTTTTCAATTGTTGAATAAATAGGTCTTTTTTTTTGTCTTTTTGGAATACTTTTCATGTGCTTTGGATTTTTCTTACTTTTTCTTCTTTTTGAATTAGAAAAAAAAAATAGACTGAATGTAACCTAAACATAACATGCACCTTTTTTTCCATATTTTATAACCTGACATTAGGACTTTGCTATGGCAAAGCCATTAGTTTTCCCTGCTTTGCCTTAACAATTCATTATTATTATTACTACTACTACTCATTATTATTATTATTATTAAGGAAAGGATTTTACTTTAAATCTTTCCATTATGTAATGGGCAAATCAATTTCAAGATCTCAGTATGCTACTAAATCTCTGCTTTGACAACCTGTACTCCACCAAATCATACTTTTGAAAAGAGAAATATGTGCCCAGAATACTTCTTTCAGGGTTCAAAAATCTCTTCAGCCCTGTCCTGATTAAGTTCTTTTGAGCACAAAGAATACTAAATATTACTAGTAAAATGTATCTAATATAGCTCAGGATGCTAAATATTATTTTAAAGAAATGGAATACAGGTGTAAAGATTATTTAGCAACTTTGGATTTTTATTTCTTTGGTCCTGCCTACAAAACTCAAATCTCAGGTCCAAGAGCTGTTGTATTATTAGTAACATTGGGAAACTATTGCATAGTCTGAGAGTATTTGAGTGAAATGGAGCTTATGGACTAAGATGGACCTGAATATCAACACCTAGCAACACTGACCTAAGTTTCTGTTATTTTCCATGCCTCAATAGTTTCAATGTACAATTACAACATATTTGCTGTATCTCCTAAAGGCTTTAAGTCTTTCAGGATTTCAGGTAAATTCTTCTTACAGGAGATTTATGGAAATATTCTGAATAAGATGTCATAAGATGTAAATCACCATGGAGTTCAGATATTCTTGAGTTTTAAATTAAATTTGCTTAAAAGCTTTAAGTCTTGTTCTGCAGTTAGAAGAGGCAGCTGAGCTGTTCAAACAGTTGGCTGGCATATAAAAGCATAGCTCTACTCCCTCAATGACTCCCATCCAATCTGTGATAATTTCTTCTCCGTGTCCATTCAGGTTTGATCTCCCCATGAGCCAGTGCTCTTTAAATTGGCAGGAAAATTATCAAGCAAAAAGATGGCCATTTTTTATACATGCTATGGAGGTAAATCAGCTCACTGAGAAATCAGATGCATGCCAGAAGTGGCAAAACACTGAGAGTGGGACTACACAGCCAGGGAAAGAGGGCATGGGATTACCTCTTTAAGTGACAGAGAGGTATTAGAGTTGAAATGGAAATTGCCTAGAAATTAACAGCAAAGAGATTTTATTTCAGTCCTGATAGGAGTGTTTAAGTATTGCCTAATGCTATATATATAATTATTTTTTTTTAAATGTATGGATATGATGGTTGTATTATATGTATATTTGTATTTCTGTTTCTCATTATGAGAAAAACTAGGTAAAAATTCCTAAATGCAAATATCTGAAGTGTGTAATTTTTTGTAATTTGTAATTGTGGGCATGCAGATTAGAAAAACATGAAAAAGTAAGCTCCTAGTGAGGACTGGAATTAAAGACTAACACTCTGCAGAATTTCCTAGTTGCATTTTTTTTCCTCCCCTTCTTTCTCTAGGCACATCATAACTGACTTCTGCCTGATTCTCCTCCATTATCTTTAGATTATTCTCTCATTCCTATCTATATGAGTAGGTTAAAAGAAACACATGATATGGCTGCTAGACAGTGTTAGATGTGTGCTGGCTGCTTACTGTTGGAACAGGTTAGGAGCTAAGTCATAAACTGCTTTTCTTTCAGTGTTACCACAATCTTAGTTTCTGCAAGACATCCCCCCCCATGCTGTGTCCCCTGTGTTGGAGCCACTGGACTCAACAATTATGATGGGGGACTGACAAAGAGTTGGGCAGCAAATACAATCACGTGAAGTTTCTGACTTTTGAAAACGCAGCTAGAAATCATATTAGGTTGCAATAGGCTTACTCCTTCATTATTATTATTATTTTTTAATTATTTTTTCCTGCTGATTATGGAATTCTTTCCCAATGGGAGGATGCATTTGATTGTGTATTAGGTAGCTCTCTCTTTAGAGGTATAATATGGATTGTAGGATCTCTCTACAAATTCTGTTCCCATTTCAACTACTACTGTGCACTCTGTGCATTACTGGTGCACAGAACTCTAGATCTGTTCTGTTGACTCACCCTGTTGGTCAGACTAAGTGTTCAGAAATGTTAGCTTTAGCCCAGGGAGAACAGTCTTTCTAGAATCCTTCCCAGTGTGGAGAACAGCGGAGAAAGTGTTTATTTAGAATGGCATTCAAAATGGGAATCTGAGCAACAGAATTAGAGCTTTCTTTGCTTTTATTACTTTATTTGCTTTATTGTACTTCATTACTTTATTTTTATTACATTTTTATTACTATTATTTTTATTTTACTTTATTTACTTTATTTTTATTACTTTATTTGCTGTGAGGCATTCACTTGAGCTGGTGATTCTTTCATTATTGATAAATGAGGGTAAGGATAAATTTGTGGATATGTCTGCCTTCCTATGCACAACATTGTCTATCAAAAGTCATGAGAAGATTCCTGGTGAAACAAAAGAAATTAAGAAAAACCAAATACAGGAACTGCAAAGGAGATATCTACCAAGGAAAAAGTGTAGGTAGAGGTTTATTCTTGTTAGTGCTTTTTCAGATGGCACTAAATGCAAAATATTTGAATGCTTGATGACTGCAAAACAAATTTTATGTATGTGGAATGGTGAAAAGCCAACTGTTTATAGACAGTGATGGGGTTAAAGAGCACCTTCAAGAAGATAGAAAATGTCAAAGGTTTTGAACTAGGTGAGTAATAACAGAGTTGATGATTACCACTTTGCAGAAAAACTTGTGACAGACATCAATTTGTGAGTTTTTATGAAATCCGTATTTGCAGGGAGATCTCTACTGTATCTTGCTGGTAATCAGGGTTATTCGCGATTCTTGCAGATCTAAGTAAAACTAAGTAAAACTTAACTCTCCTAGATTTTTTTTAGCTCAAACTGACATTTTAATATTACATTACAATTCTGCATATCCTCATTCTTTTCCATCATTCAGTAATGGATGAAATGAGATAAAATTGCTCACATAAAGCACTCAGTAGGCTTAGGGTTTCAGATGGGCTGGTTATGCTTTACTAGATGTCTGCACAACTATACAGGGCTAAACAACATCTCTGTGGTGCTGTCATTTCTGAGGTTGATTGGTACATTTTATCTCCAGACAGAAGCATTTCTGCCTGGTAAGACTTTAGATGCAAAATACTCACAAATTTTCCATTAATTCATGTATAGAAAGCAAACTAGAAGAGAGGCAAATACTATTTAATACATATTAGTACTAATAGTTTTTTATGAGAAACCTTATCTGTAAGTGAACTATAAAAATTTATATCACTGAGCTGTTGAAAGGTTAAAATATATCTCAACCAGCCAAAACTATCACGAGGAATAGACAGTATATATTATATTGATGTCTGGATGTGTGATTTACAATTCCAATCCCCCTGGTAAGTATGAGTTAGGGAAAAAATATTAATGAAAAACAGCTCACAAAAAAAGAAGTTACTTGATGCACCTTTCCAATTCTTTAAGCTTTGGCTCACAACCAGTTCCACCTGCTTTGTGAATACAACACAATGACCCTCCTCAAATTTGTAGACTGATTATTCTTCTCCTGATGTCCCAAGTTCATTTTTGTTTCTTTTGTCTTTTTATGCATTCCCAGAGCACAGCACAAAGAATGACCAGTTATAAAGCGGTTACTGCCTAACAAGCAGACTGCTCAGCCACATGATAGATAACATCTTTGAATTTGGCAAAGAAAGAGAAATTAAAAGCTATTGGCTAGAACTGAAAGATAAATCCAAAGGTTTATTTGCATATCCCCTAACTGCGGGTGAATATAGGGGTATGGAGAAGCTGTTGAACAAAATTAACTAATTTTAGTTGTGTGGAATATTTATCTGCAGTCAGTCTTTTCAGATTCTCCTGACACCAATAAAAATCACAGCCCTCTGAATGGTGAAGGTAGCAACATATGTCATACGGAAATGACCAGCTCCACAATAGTGGTGAGAAACTGGTGAGTGGTGAGAAAGAAAGAGAAAAACCTTCCAGTGCATTCTAATTCAGATATCTGTCAGGAAAGAAACTTGCTTTTGGAAAAGGCAGAATGTGAGCATCTAATATATCAACAGATGTGATTTGAATGTGGAGAGTGTATGCCAGTGATGGTTTCCACGTGTGCAAAGCTGTTGATCAGTATTATGCATATGAGGGTAGAGAACTATGAGTATTCTTTGTATGGGACTGCAAACATGGTGTTGCAGAAGCAGATGAGTGACAAATGGATAATCATCCTTCATAAATCTTTTAAGATACTTAAGAAAAACTTGATATGAGCTTTTGGAAAGAAAGTTTGGAGTCAGATGTACAAAGTCATCTGGATACCTATGAATCACAGACATACTTGTTTCTCCTGTAAAATGATTTAGTGTAACATACCTAATACAACAAAAAATCAAAGTTTTGCTACCTGATTGAGAAGATAATACTACCAGTTTCAGTAAGCATATCTGCTGATGAAAGTCAGAAGAAATTTTCATTAAACATTTTCTGTTTATTGAACTGTTTTTAGGCTTTAAGCCATTTTTAGCCTTAAAGCTAAAATTAAGCCTTAAGTTTTTAGTCTTTAAGCTGTGAAGCATGTGAGAAATACAATATATGTGATATAAACAGAATCTACAGGACGTCTTTAACAACTTAGATTTACGACTGCTAGTCACAGAGCTGAATTTCCTGTTGCTGTAGGAAATTTTATTGAACAATTTTTATTTTTTTTTCAAGCAATATATTAAAACTGATGAGCTAGTTCATTCCCACTACTCCTAATTTAAGATTTTTCCAGCACTTCATATTTAAGGTAATAAAGGGTAAAAATCTTACTGTAATTCCCAGTTTAAATTCAGTTATAGTGATTTCCTTACCAATCTCTGCAATGGCTAATTCACTTCGTTATTGTGCCTTATACTCTTTCTTAGAGTAGTTCACTGTGCCAGGGCGTACTGACTTTTGCTTTTGTTGGATATCTCAATACAAAATGTTTCAACTTTCAAGTAAAGTAAAGTTGTAAAATTCAAATTGTAAATTCACTGTGTAAGTGAATTTCATTTGTAATTTTCAAGTTGTAAATTTCACTATGTGTATCTTGTGGCAATGTCATTCATAAAAACATCAACTGATACACACCCAGCATCTCAATTCAGCAACTTCCATAAGTTTGGAAGCTGGGCCTTCCCTTCCTAAATTTTGTAGTTCTTAAAATAATTGTATCCCTTGCTCAACTATTTCACTTCCCTCTTAATATTAAAACCTCTGTTCTACAGAAGTCCAAAAAGATTAGAGTTGTTGCACTTCTGTTGCAATCCCCACCCCCACCCCAAGAAAGAAAGAGAGAGAGAGAGAGAGAGAGAAAGAAAGAAAGAAAGGAAGGAAGGAAGGAAGAAAGAAAGAAAAGAGAAAAGGAGAGAGAGAGAAAGAGAGAAAGAGAGAGAGAAAGAGAGAAAGAGAGAGAAAGAGAGAAAGAAAGAGAGAGAGAGAAAGAGAGAAAGAGAGAAAGAAAGAGAGAGAAAGAAAGAGAGAAAGAGAAAGAGAGAGGAGAGAGAAAGAGAGAGAGAAAGAAAGAAAGGAAAGAACAAAAAGAAAGAAAGAAAGAAAGAAAGAAAAAAGAGAGAAGAAAGAAAGAAAACTTTATTTTTTTTTGTTGTCCTATGTATTTTTTATTTTCATTTATTACTAAGTCTTTTCTCTTTCCTTCAAGGTAGCCATAGCCTTCAGTAGAACCGAGATCAGGCTAATGGATTATCAACAGCTAAAATCAATTCCCAAATATTTTTGCAATTGCAACTCAAAAGGCTGTATAATTGCTTTCACCGGTTACAGATAATAACTTCTGAACTTGACAGATTTTTTAAAAATACTTGCAACTAGATATGTAACCTTAAGCCTTAACTCTTTCATTATTTTGAGATGAAGATGATGTAATTTCCTGACTTCATTACGTTTTTGTTTTGTTTTGTTTTGTTTTTTTCTAGTTTAGGTTAGATCTTTGCATTTCCATACTGTCCTTTTACATCATTGTCCTGACTTCATAGTCATCCTTGCTAAAAAACAAAGTGATAGTATTTGTTGGTTTTGGACCTGCATCTTGTTTATCTTTAACTTTAAAAAAAATCTTTAATGTAGAAAGTCACTACTTTTAATTGGTCATGGTTTATGCAACTAAAGAAAATGTCACTGTTTCTTTTAAATTCTCTCCTTCTGTAAATCAGCCTGTCTTTTGGAAGTTTCTGTTTTGTACTCTTGCTTTTTGACTTCCACGTTCCACCTTATTTAATTGCTACAGCAATAACTCTTAAATATTATCAGGTCAAGATTTTCTGGGGGCTCAATATGAAGCTATTAGATTACGACAATACACATTACAGGTTTCCATAATGTCCCATTTTTAAAAGAGGAATGTTAACTAGTTACTATCATATATATATATATATATATTTGTAGAATAGTTTAGGTTAAGCTGAAGCTAATTAGAGGGCAATATGGGAAGCAACATAGAAAGAGCATTCCTACCACAGGCAACCGGATGTCCCTTTGTTTCATTTGCTTATTGATGTTCACAAAAATTGTTGTGTCAGTTTCTAACCTATGCACATTTTCCATGAGACATTCTTGAACATGTTCCAGTCTTTGTATGATGGTGCATATCTTATTAGTATCTCCCAATTTAACAGAACACTTTTTCTGAAAACTAAATTCCCTTTAGTGAAGCTTGCTGTAGACTGATGAGTTTGACATTATGAAAAAAACTTATTGCTTTGTTTTTGCCAGGTGGGTTTTCTTCCCTTCTCACAGTAAATACTGAGATGATAAGATTGAAAACAAAGATCAGACTTGGTTGGGGGTTATTTTGGTGACAGATATCAGGGCATGTAAGATTTGTTTCTGCTGTACAACCATAGGCTATTATTAAAGAAAATGCTTTTACATTTAAGTGTCTTACTTTATTATATGTTTTAGATGTAAAAATATTTTTTACCTGTTTAAAGCAAGCTTCCACCAGATTTGGAGGGAACATATTTCTGTGAAAGAGAAAGAAAACAATATAAGAAGTAATAGGACTCTAGTAATACCTTAGGCAGTGGCACAGCTAACAATAGGATTGACCAACTAATTTTCAAAGGAACCCTAAGATGAATATATATTTATGCATACAGTGAGTAGAGCTTTGCATACATCATTGGCCTGGTTAGCTTTATCAGGACAAATTGCTGTAGGGTTGGATAGACCATAGACAATTATAATCTCTGGATCCAATATCATATAGCAGGTTTTGTTATGAAGCAGGATATTAGCTATTTACCAAATGAACAAAGCTCTGTGTGTCCGTACTGACTTTGTATTTATTAATTAAAGTTTGTATTTATTAATTCTTTCTGAATCCAGATTAATAAAGAAGTTATTAATATTTAACTATTTTCTACTTCTCAAACATTTTTTTGCAGTCACATAGCACAACATGAATTTCATTAATCAATTTATTGCCTTGTGATTAAAAAAATAAATATTTCTGAATTTGGAGTATGCTTTAATAATAACACAGACATATAGTTACATATGTGTGTGTATATTTGTTACATATGGGAGTCTGTTTGCTTTCCAGAATGGTGGTATTTCTGAGGGAATTAGAAGCAGCCTAACTGAACAAATCTGGAGGAATCTGAGTGCAAACCTCTTCATGGGTCTTTCTGAAGTCCCCCTTCCTGGCAGCATGACTCTTGGAGGCCTTTCTCCATGTCTCTGGCTTCTCCAAATGGGTTAGTGGAACACAAAATTTTGGTGGCTTTACCTGTGGAAAAGCTCCTGAGTTCAAAACCTCAGCTTCCCTACTCCCTGGAATACATCTATGACATATTAGCTCTACAAAAGAGGTATTGCAGAGTCTCTGAGCAAGGAGAAAACAAGCTTTTATATCTGTGCCCCTCTATTTCAAGCATTTTATTTGCATGTTCCTGGAATTTATTTCCCATCCATATTATTTAACAAAGTTGAGTAGATGCACGCAAATTGGCAGCTACCATTCAAAATTAAGATGAATAACTAAATCAGGGATTCAAGTGAAGTGAGAAAACTGTCAAAAGTTGGAATAAAAGAAAGCAGAGGAATTTGGATAATAAGGATTGTGCTATGGAAAGAGGGGAAAAGACCCATGCAGAAAGCAGAACAGAAATGTTTCTTTTGTGTGTGAAAGAATCTTTCTTTGAATATTAAAAGCAGCTTCTTCCCTTGCAACAGCCTGATTTGAATATAAACCCATGTATTGTAGCATTGTAGGGGTTAGAAACAGTGATATTGCATAGCTGAAAGAAATTTGGCTAGTTTATACAGTCACTATCTACAATTATCCACTATTTTTCTCATGCAAATCTAAATATTACTGTTGTTGACATTGATACAGAAAATGTGCAATATCATAGCCATACCTGATTAAATCAAGAAAGGCATCTGCTGCTGTCACTTGCACAATTTTGCCTTCTCTGTGCATGTTTTCTTTTGTACCTTTCCCAGGGTGGATGATGACCACAATGATTATACCAATCAGTACAGCAATGATCGTAGTACTCATGTAGTAGACTACTGCTCGGACTCCCATCTTCCCTGATGCTTTACTGTCCAGGGCAGCAATTCCTAGTAAATATAAGCACAAGCATGTTCACCTCATACAGTTGTGAGTAATGACTGTAAACTCAGCATAATGAAAATAGGTTTGTGGGAAGAATTTTAAGACCTTTACATTTAAAGATATCCGGCATAAACCATCCCTCTTTTGCAGCTCATACTGCCACTGTTTTCACATCCCACCCTTAATACTTGCTACCACCCGTAACACCTGCTATTTCATTTTCTATTATAAGAATTACATCTTTTTGTGCTTTGTTTACATTTGTAAAAGGCAACGATTATTGGTCTGACACAGTGTGGCACTCCCTAGATCCAGTGAGCCAATTTTTATCTTTTTATTAACATAGTTACCTTAATCTGAGAAATGTGCCTTAGAAATGTGCTTCACCTAACTGGTAATGGTAAAAAGGAAAACAGAGTACTCTCAAGAAATGTTGATAATATATGCTACAATTAATGTCTATGAAGAGTTTTCTTCAATCCTTAAAGGAATGACCTGAGTTTACCTCTGTCCCAAGCCATGGGAGTTTAAAATAGATTAAGTGCTGTTAGCTTGTTTCAGAAAATCCTTGCTATTTTATGAATACGCATTTAGAGTCCTTTATAAGCTTTGCAAAACTTGTGACATTTATCCTAATTCTTGGCTGTTCTTAATGTGTCTGGTCTAATGTGAATACTAGGGTGCTCAGTATGGCATCTGCTAAAGTATTTGTTCACCAGTTTGCACCAACAGGGCTGCACAGTGGTTTTCAAATGAAGGTGCAGTTCTGCCAGGGAAAGAGCTCTGAACCTCTCAGGAGTGTCTCATGAGGACTCTCAAATGGAAATCTCCTTCTCTTTCTAAACAGGTGCAGTTACTGTTTGTTTACCTAAAATGCCACTTAGCACCTTCTCCTTAAAATTTCAAGTAGTCAGTAACTTCACCGTTCTTGGTGGCTATACCATCTGTCCTACACCAGTGCTGTTTCTTTTGGAATAATGCTTTCAAAGTGCAAAATGAAGAAAGGGGTCATGAAAGGATCTCTTTGCTGTGTTATCTTCTCCAATGCACTCCTATATGGCACTGTCTGATCCAAAATTTTGCCGACCACTCACATATTTATCTAGTTGAATGCTCTGAATGTAGAGGATATAATGAATGTTGCCCAGCTCCTGCTCTGAGTACCAATCTTAGAAGAGAAAACATTTAAAATAGGGCAAAAGGAGCAGGTGAACATAAATAATACGGAAATATAAAACCAGAATCATGACCTGGCAAAACTAAGTATTTTCTCAAAATGCTTGTTACTAGGTACATTGTACTTCTGTTTTCCTTTTGAATGAAGAAATACGTGCTACTGGAGTTACAGTGAAACTACTCTAGATAGTCACTGATGTAACTGAGGTCAAGGCTGCATTCCAGGCTCTGATCAGATCTTCAAAGTACAAAACCAATCTCATGCTTCATACTTACCATTTTCATTTTTCCTAGGGCTCGCCTGTTCTCTCGGCAGAAACCATTACAGCCAGTAAGATTTGTACCCACAAAATAAATTGCAAAGAGAGACCACTAGATTTGCACCCTGAATGGCTTGATTTATGTGTTATTGTAACAGAAGAGTGAAGTGTTAGGAACACAGTAAGAAACTGAAAATAGAAATCCAACATTTGAAGCCCTGGATCCTTCATTTCTCTACTCAGCTCTTCCATCAGTATCAGGGATGATAATGTTTATGGTAAGTTTACATTCATACATTTTGAAATTCTGTGAGAAAATTGGTAAATGCTAAAAGTAATAAAAAGTTTTCTTATTTTTGTGAACAGGAAAGAAATCCTATAGCCAGTCTTGTGGGTGGATGGAGGATTGCTTTTTTCTGAGTCCTCAAAATAATGCAAATGCAAAGTAATGCAAGGATA
Organism: Cygnus atratus; assembly: GCF_013377495.2. NCBI lineage: Eukaryota > Metazoa > Chordata > Aves > Anseriformes > Anatidae > Cygnus > Cygnus atratus. The sequence continues at coordinate 12,728,662 of NC_066396.1, read as the reverse complement.
ATTAACCAGTATAGAAAAATACAGCTAATAATTGTAGTAATGCAAGTACAATTAACCAGTATAGAAAAATACAGCTAATAATTGTTGCAGTCTTTCAGATCTGCTACTGAGTTGCACAGTGTTTATATCAGACAGCATTTGTTAGAAATTTTATGTTTAAAGCATCACTGTATAACAAAAAGAAATGTAATTTTAAAAGTGAAAAATCAATGCATGCGTCCTAGTCCAGCCAACTTTGCTTTTATATATTTTAATTGCTGTTTTACATTTTTACTTGTTAGTTCTAAAATAGAAGCACTGGGTTGTACACTTTTTCATTTTAGCTGAGATCAGTTTTAAACTTAGTTTACATCTTAAAAATTGAAAGGTGAATTTAATCTATATAATTTAAAAAAAAAAAAAAAAGGAAATGCATAGATTTTAAATCAATTGGTTTCCAGAATCCTGCCATTTCCAGGTAATAGATTCAGGACCAGATACTGAGCACTGCCAGTCTACAGGGTTCACAGGCATATGAGCCTACTGCTTTAACCAATTCTGATCTCTCTTTGTATTCCACACTCGATAGTAGGCTGAGCAGCCTACACTGCAAAAATCACTAGGAGTCAGTGTAAGGCATATCTTAACACTGAAGATAGCTGTGTTGAAGGATTAGAGCTTGTGATCCTACTTCTTTCTTGGACTGATTCTGGGATCAAGTGGTGAACTGTGTGTAACTGATATGTCAGGGAGCAAGAGTCATGCTCTTTTCTTTGTAAGCTGCTTTCCAGCTTGGTTTCCTATTATGTGCTCTGGCTGTGAATACATGACCCCTTGCTTTAGGTTGCTCAGTCTCATTTCTGCTCTTGCTTATCATATAAATGACTTCTCAGCTTGAAAGTAGGGAACAGCAGTTCCTCTCTTCTCAGACTCTAACTGCTCATGGCATGTATAGCAGGAAGCATTCAAAGCAAAGTGATGGCAGGCGTACGTATGAACAAAAGCTATATGAGGGGGAAGCAAGCTCTCACCTCAGAGAGCACTTACTGGGGAGCTGCTCGGCAGCCTTCCCTCCCGCCCACAGGAGTTAATGAGAAGCCAAGGATGGACATGTGGTACCTTCTAGGGCCAAAGCTGCAAAAGCTTCCAGCACACCAACAGCAAGACTTATCTAAAAAATATTGAAAATCTGTTCTTAAAACATGAGAAAATGAAGGGGTTTGTTTTCTTTCTGTTTTAAGATGTTGACAGGGTTTCGTAGAGCTGAATGGGTCTCTGGAAGGGTCCTTAATGAAGAAGCAATAAAGTTCACTCCAAAGCTTTCATGTGTCACAAACCATTGTATCCTCAGTGTGTCTTTTCACAGCCAGCCAGCAAAACTCCCGTTGTCCCACAGGAGATGTATGTGCCCCTTTCATCCCACTCACTGCTCTCTCCTCCCCGTGGCTGCTGGTTCCTGCCTCTCTGCCTCTCACTGCCTCCTCTCCTCCTCCTCCCTCCCCTTCTGCAAGGGGCCTGGGAAACTTTGCTGGTCCACCAGTCCCCATGCACAGGGATGCCCTGGAGTTGTCAAGGCAACCCCCAGCAGAGCGCCTGTAATTCCTCCTAGCGTGTGCTCGCAAACAACGTGAATGGGAATGATTTTTTAAGTGTTGATGGGGAGGGAGGGAAGGAAGGGAAGAAAGAAGGGGGCAGGCATAAGTCTGTGAGACTGCAAACAGACTCATACCCCTGCCTGTCCTCTCCCTTCACACACTCTTTTCCCCTCTTGAGAAATAAGTGATGAATCAGTCATGCTGTGGGTGAAATAAAGATGTAATAAGGAGTTCTCCTTTGCCAGGACAAAAAGCAAAGCTTAAGTGGTTCTTCAACAAAGGTGTTGGAGAAGAAATGAAAATATTTTGGGACATAGAAAAGGCAGCAAGCAAGTGAGCAGTGTAGTTGCAAAAGAAGGAGAAAGAGAAAGAAAGGATGGAGGGAAAAGGAGAAAAAATCTAGTTAGGTGAATTTGCTAAATTTTGAATTGTTAATTTGATTGCTCTGATTGTTCACTTAATTTCATCATGGGTCTGCAAATTATCATGAAATGATCATGCAGCAGTTCTCTTGAATAGCTACTATATTATTACTGGTTTCAAGTTAATTATATTTTTATTGTACTTATGAGTCTAAATAATACAGAATACTGAAATATGTAAATCTGGAGGTGCCTCTATTGGTATTTGCTTTCCTAGACAAAAATTCTTGTGTTTTGTATAAGAGATACGTTCAAAATATTTTTAAATTTTGGTTACTTTAAAATTAATTTTGATGCACAATGAAGAAGATTTAAAATACATAAAATGATGAATCAGTTCTGAATGTGCGTATAGAACAAACTGTGCAGTATGGTCCTCTTAAATATTCACTGATGCAAATAAAAAAGGGAGGTTTTCTGAGATCATTATTTTTTTTTCCTTATTCAAAATCTTAGAACTGTACTGATGGTACTTTCTTGCTAATGTAGATTTTTGTATTAATTTCCCGAGACTGATGTTTCAGACTCAGTTTTTAAGAATAAAACATTATGAACAGAACATCTTTTTACTGCTAATTATTTTCCTGTTTATTATTTGGAGTCTCTTCGTTAGGAAATTGCATTTGCTTGTTAAAGACTGTTATGGTGGAATAGCAATAATGGCAACTGTTGATTCAGGAGTGTTGCCCTAATTTTGTTTCTTTTAGGTTGTCGTTCACTCTCCTAATGAAGCAGTCTTAAATGAGCTACTCCCGACCCCCTACATCTACTAACTGAGTAAACGCTCAGTATGAGATTGTAAGAGCAATCTCTTTTGTGTATGTTGACGAGGATTTCTGGAAATGAATAACACTGTGTAAGGTCATGGTAAAATATCCTGACAGAAAAATTCTAAGCAAAAGCATTATTTAGGAAAAGACAGTGGCAGTACTGCCTGACTTTAATTAACATGATTAATTAAGCTCTAAAGCTTTATTCTAATAGCTGCTGAGCATTCCCAGAAAAGAAAAGTCAAATAATAGTTAAAGTTTTGACAATTGAGTCCTTCACAAGATCAGGGCCCATTTTAGTCCAAACTCAAGTTTATTTCTTTTAGTAGCAATAGCAGTAGAAGAATGAAATTGCAAGGAAAAAAGCTAAATAATATTTTCAAAAACTTTATGTATTAGTGAAGTTAATGAATATTAAATTAATACAGCTAATGATTTCCTGAAACCCCATAAAGTACAAGTCTAAAATATAGTTCTGCATGCATTTTTGCATGAACCAATAGGACAAGCTGTCCCCAAATCTCAATTTAATTTATTCTTATATGAATATAGAAATTTAAATAATGAAATTCTATGCTTTAATAATTTTTCCTGGTCTATTAAGAACATTTGACAAATCTCACAGGAAAAGTAGTACTTATGTTTGATCCAAAGTTACATGACTGTGATTAAGCCAAACTGACTAATGAAACCCATGGCTGGGATGTAGTAATGCAATATAATGAGCCAATTAAGTATCTAGAGAGGCTCTTGAAGTCATGCCCCACAGCTTTGTAGTCCAACTCCACCAGAAAACTATTCACTTTGTATTTTGTAGGGTTAGTTTTTTCTGTCAGTCTTCTGAATCACCTCAGGATGGTGTAATATTAACACCAAAATTTTTACGAGGGAAGCAGAAGGAGAGCATGTCTGGGAGTAGACAGCTAGTCCTTTTGGCAGCTCTTTGCCATTACTTCAGGTTGTCTGTAGTGTTAGACCACATCCTTTGCTATTTGGTGGCAGTGCTTCTAAAGCAAGTTCTGTGTTTCTCACTTTGCACTGTTTATCTTTAAGCTGTCTCTGTTCTCACCACACAGTTGAGCAAACAACATGCACCAGCTGGATGACAAGGAGAGAACAAAAGGTGTGTAAAAGAGCACCTGGGCTCTGGAGAGCTCTGGAGGGCCATGGCTTCTCAAGCCAGCACTGCCTTCCAAAAAATCTGCATAAAGATAGTCCCAGGAGTCCACATAAGCGCATAAAGTGTTGTGCCTTTCTCTGTGGATTCTTCACCACTAAAGCAAGCAGTAAGGTTGCATATGATGAGAAGACAAAACAAAACAAAACAAAACAAAACAAAAAAACAACTTCTAGAGGATTCCCACCCCACCATATGTATATATTTCTGGTATTCATAAAGCTATTGGTTTGAGTTACATCTGAATGTGGACGCTGGATACTTCTCAGTGATAACTGATGCTGAATTACTCTTAAAAATCCTGAAAGGTTTTGCACATACAATAACACAGTGATGCAGACTGAACATCATATTCCCATTGGTCCAATACTTATTGACGGATAGAGTGTACAAAATATGCTAGCAAATAGGTGTAATTTGTGCTTAGGGCAAATGTATTTCCTCCATCCATTTCTAACTCTCACTAAGGAAAAATAGCAAATAACTGACCATGTTTGTTTGGTCTTCATCCTCCTGTCTGCAACTATGCTCTTCCAGCTGCAGTTTCATCATTAGAAAGGGTATGTATGTTAAAACACAGTAAGATACTGTCAGGACATTACTGATGAGTGTCAATGGTAGAGACCCAAATAATCTCCATCAGCTTTACAGTGATTTTTACCTTTCAGTTAATCATGGATAATGAAAGATTATTTTGTTGTCATTCATCACCAATATTGCTTTTTCAGTGGAATAAATTCATTTTAATGGTATGAACCTCTTCTTGGTTTCAGTGCGTCAACAAAAGTTGTTGTCTTATTTTTAAAAAAATAAAGCAATTTATGTTGGAAAGTGTTTCCTGGGCCATCAAGTATACTACTCTGATACAACAGGCAAATATATTATACAGGCTTGTTTATAAATTTCTCAAGCTTGAGGTTCAAATCAGTTGCTCATTTTACCTTAGCTGTTCTTGTAGTAGTATATTCCACAGCCTTGCTCTCTTCTTACTTAGCTTGTTTCCACAGTACTTTTCACAGTTGCACAAACAACTTCACTTTCTTCCTTTAAAATTATTCTCTGTCTCAGGACTGTGTCAGTCACTGAAGGCAGGGAAGAATTCAATAATCTTCCCCAGACGGTGGTTGTTGTTGCTAAATCATTTTAGACACCAAAGTATTACAGCCCCCAGTAAAAGGAGATATGTAAATAGCACTTAGATGCTGCATTTATTGAGTGTCAGTGATATTTCTGTTACTGAAGGGTTATGCTGTATTATTCTGAAGACCATAGTTGATTTACTCGCAGGGGCTGCAAGATGCCAGAGTGTGTTTGGAGAAGTGCATTTCCTGAAACTCACATCTGCCTGAGAAGAAGCCTGCTGTGGGTCTGTTTAGATACCCATTTAACTCTTCACATTATTCCATCTTTTGCTCACTGTATTGGAATGTGCCAAACAATATGCTTTTTGAAGGGAAACTAGGGAGTAATTTATCTTCTTTATGTGTGCTAAGCAGAGCAGGAGGTAGAGGCAAGCAGGGATTCACAGCAAGCCATGGAGCAGTGATTAGTAACAGCTGACAGTCTCAAACCAAGACTCTCTTTCTTTGGTTACCTCATTGTAATAACAGAGTACAAAGGACTGACTGTCTTCAAGCCAAGAACCAGAGACCCAGGAACACAGAAAATAGCAGCTCACTTTTTTTTGTTTTGTTTTGTTTTGTTTTTTGGTAACAAAACACTGCTGCTACCTGTACAGTGCAATTCTAAAAAGACATCATTTTATATCCAGACATTTGGGCTAAAATTTCCAGTAAATAAGATTCTTGCTGGGCATAAAGCTACTCATTTTCTTTATCAGGAGTGAAACAATGAGCACAGAACATTTGCTTAAGAAAAACATAATGTAACATGGTAAGTTATATCAGTTTGATCAGAAAAAAAGTTCATTGTATTAGCTGATAAACCAAAGCATGTTAAGACAGCTTGAATCCTACAGGACATGTTGTTACAAGACTGAAATAAATATGCTAGTAGTTAAAGCAGACTTCTACTCTATTCCTCAAGGATAAAAATACCACTTTTCACTTATTCTGAACATATTGCCAAAAATGTCTACTTTAAACACAAAACACACTGCATCCTGGCAAGATACGATTGATAAAGATACTCTTCCCTTCTGAATGCTGTTAAGCATGTTATATAGTACTCCATAAACTTCATAAAAAAGTACCTTAAAATACACGTGGAAGCTTTTAATCTGCTAAAAGGCAGGTCTGCGTTTTGGCAGACAGTGCCTGGAGCCCTTCAAAGACATGTTTTTGTATGTGCAGTACTTATTAAATAACATTCCACAAATGTACAGGGCTTCTGTTATCTGACTGGCTCTATATCACGTGATGAAGCTGTAAACTATTTACTATGCTAACGCACTCCTGATCTAACTTAGCCGCTACTGAAAAACATTGTATGACATACTTTGGAATGCAGATGTGAGATTAAAGGTATCCCTAAAGGAACAGTAACTAGTAATGCAGTCTAATGTAAAAATGCATTTGCTTTTACATCTTTGGTATGTAATATATGTCTGAAGAGGCACTTCTATTGAACTACTATAAAAATGAAATGAACACAATTCTAGTCAGTGAAGTGCAAGATTTAAAAACTGGAAAATTAAGGTTGCTTGACTTAAAAAAATAGAAGTATAAAGGTAGAGATAGATAAATCTTTGTTTGCAAACTGACATAGGATTTGAGGTACAAAATCTGTACCAAATACTTGTACCAATCTGTGATTTGTCACAGCTCTAAGAAGGAGGCGTCACCTTCTCACTCAAAAGGTGATCCAGCATTGATGGCCAGCCAATTTTTGGCTGTTCAATAAACTTCTAATAATACAGTGATGGTATTTCTTATTCGGATGATTGCACACTAGAATCTGAAACTGATTAAATTCATGCAGCAGCCATCATTTGGAAAGAAGTTTTGCTCACTTGGATGTGACTCAGCTAAGATTTGAACCAATAGTGATGTGCTTCTAGTCTGTACAGTAACAACCTGTCCATCAGGTTTCTGCTCATATTTTAATTTTAGCGAAACTTTAAAAACATTGAGACATCATATTTCTTTACTCTGCAATACTAAGGCATTTTGGGAAAGAACTGCATGACATTGCCTTTAGATATGTTAGCAACATGTGATTTTTTTTGGAATAACCTGAAGTTACAGTAGTAACTGCCCACTCACAAAATAATCTGGTATATTTTGTTGTTGTTGCAGTAGCTACAATTTATCTTTGGTTTGTTAATAATCAAAGCTCAACTGTCTTTAAGAAATCTTTCCAGTGACAAAGTTCTTCTGTGTCCAACCCCAAAGTGATAAATTTTCAATTTGCTTTCAAGCTAGCAGTTTAATCATCTGGTGTGGTTTTATCTATTGATCTTGCACAGAATTTGTCTGAGCAGCTCATGGAGCTGTTGCTTACTGCTTTGTCTGTGATACAAACACTATGCTGGTGTTTACATGTTCTTGTAATCCTTTCAGTTTATTATATTATTTCCCATTTTTCAGGCATTTTTTCAGTGTGTACTTTTTTTGCAACACTGTGTATACTTTTATAAGTTGTTCTTGACTGATTTTTACTTAGCTCCCTGACTTTTCTCTTCTCACATCTCAGGTATAATTTTAATTTCCGCCAAGTTGTAGTGCTATCTGCATTCACATGAAGCACCATAAATCAACTCGAATGGAGCACCACACTGCTGTTGATGGTCTGTTCCCCAAACTGATTTTAAAGTATCTGTTATCTATCTATGACAATTAAGTCAGAATAACATTAACTTGGATTTGATAAGAAAAATTCTGCATATTTTTTGCATACCATCAAGACCTGAATCTTCTTTTAATAATGAATTGAGAAATAATCTGAGACTTCCTTTATCAAGTATATAACACCTGTTTGAAGCATATGGGATTCAATGCAGACACCATGGCAAAGAAAATTTTAAAGGCACTTTCAATTTTATGAACTGGCAGCTTTTTAAAACACTACCTATAATCTGCCTGCTAATATTTTAATTATAAATAAGAACATCCTAATTTATGAGACCACTAGCATATTTCTATTTATTTATTTATTTTTACAGACCATAGGGGGAAATAATATTTTAATTACACCCTATCTCTGCCCCAAGAGTTTGAAAGGTAACAAACATGAATTTTAGCAAGAACTTTTTTTTTTTTTTTTTTTGGTGTGTGTGTGTGTGATTTTAAGGCCATAGAATCATAGAATAGAATGGCTCTTGTTGGAAGGGACCTTAAAGATCATCGAACTCCAACCCACAAGGTTCACTGCTGATATGCCATATGAATACTACTCAGGAGTCATTGCTTTCACTGCAACTAGTCAATTACACTTTAAATTGCCATTACAGTTTGGATTTATTTTTTTTCATAGTTGGGTAATGATGTTAAGGCTGTTCTGAGAACTCGTTATGAAAGTGTGGAACTGGAGTTTCATGTGAATGGGCTTTTGTTTTCCTCCTCTTCTCTCCTTTGTTTCTGTGACCTCTTGAACTCTGGGTCACTGATTCAGTTACAGCCTTGAAACATCAAAGTCGTACATTTTTTGCTTTGTCTTTCCCCACCTTACAGACTTGTAGGAGGCAATGGGAAGAAGTTAAGTCTTCCTTTGGAATGCCTGACAGTAGCAATCAGTACTTTTTAATAATATTATTCAACTCTTTTCTGAGATATTATGGTGCTAAGTAGGGCTGAAAAAAAATGTTTTGGCTTCCATGGTTCAAGTGATATACAGAGCCATCTAGGCATCATCTGCTTACAAGCAGGACTTAGCATGTGAATTTCTATGAGAGGTATGAGGTATCAAAGAAAATATCAAATGCTTTAAAACTGAACAGATGAAAGAGAAGGGTTTTTTTAGGTTTTGTTTTGTTTTTTAGGTTACTGTTATTTTTGGACTGTGATGTTAGCAGAACAGAGAAGAAGCTTATTTACTTTTTAATGATCTATTAAACATTGAACATCAAACATCTTGAATTTAAAAGCTTTATTTTCTCTGTGGTTGCAGGTCCTTTGCACGGCTTCATTAGCCGTGAGATAGACATTAGCAGGCTTAGTAAGCTAATGTTCTCTAGCTTTGTTTTCAGGGTCTGGGGAGTTAAGTTGTACTGCAATTGTAAATACTAGACAGGGCTGATTTTCATTGCAAGAATGTATTCATTAATGAAACAGGCATTCATTAGGTGGACTCTCGACCAAAACATATTTTTTCACTAGCTCTTAAAAGGAACTATATTCACTGGAGAATCTCCGATTTTATCAAATATTCAAATCTAAGTTAGAAGTGGGTGGTGAAATGTTAGAATAAAGTAAGTATTTAGCTTTGCATACAAGTAGACAGAGCTGTTTATGGAGGGAGGAAACAGTATCAGCATGTGAAAAAATGTGAATTCTCTTTAAGTATGTTACCATCAAAAACCTGCTCCTGAAAACATGGTTAAGTAAGGCAACTTCATGAGGCCCTTCAAACTCTTCCATGAAGTAGTGATAAAGAATACTGCTTAAAGAATAATACTAGAATTGACAGCTCTAACTACTCAAGAATTACATGTCAAGCTCTCTAAATATTGGAATAACTTAAAAATCAACATTTTGTAGAACAAGTACTTCTTGTTGTCTGACTAAAGGGTTTTCAGGGTATAGTCTACTTCTGAGTTTTTACTCACATCCAAGGAATAAAAATATGCTTAGATATTTGACATTCAGGGAGGATGAGTCTTTAAGAATATCATTAAGATCTGAATGCTTCTGATGGCAGGAGAGTAGATCACTCTAATGTTTTCTTTATTCCCATATTTCATATTAGGTATTAGAACTGAATTGTTATTCAATTGTGTAAAACTGTAAAGAATATGATCTTTTAACTTCCCATATGGTATTGCCCCATAAATAATGAGACAATTTTTTTTTTGCACAAGTCTTTCCGTATCGTAATTTACTTCTTTTTGTCGACCATCATTGGTATAACTCCTGCAGAGAAAAAGGTCCCTTCAAGAAAAAAACTGTAGAGGTACATGGGACAATTGTATCAGATGAGTTGAGGAGACAAAAGTTAAGAGCTAACCGTTCCAGCTGTTTTCCTTGACGTTTTGCAAGATGTGTTCATAACAGCAGGAACTGACTTTGTGACGCACTAAACTGCCCTGTTCTGCTAACTGTGCAAACCTCTGAGGAATCTGTGTTTGCACAGATTGCACATGTCCCTCTTTCAGATGGCAGTGCCATGCTTTGCAGTAATGAACTCTGGGTCAAGATGAGAAAAACTAAACACACCACCACTGTTGACCTGAGAAACACTGAGACAGGCCATTCAAGAAAAGCCAGCCTTGAGAACAGTCACTGGCCTGTAGAAATTTCTTTCTCACCATTTCCGGAATTTGGATGGTACTTGCTACCTTCCAGAGACAGACAGATGGGGCTTTTAAGTGAATGTAATTGACTTTGCTGTGGTATGTATCAGTGACATCACTGTGCTCAGTCAAACCTATGGAGATCAAGTCCTAGAGAGAGTAAAAGGAAAAAGGCTTTGTGTAAATGGGGGAGAATGTCATCAGGGTGGCCCATGTAAAATATCTGAGGCAGTACATAGAAGTGGCAGAGTATGCCCAGACCTAGACAAAATGTATACTTCCTAGAATAAATGATTACCAAAACCAAACCAAACCAAGCAGTGATTTCTGGAGCTGGTGGGATGTTGTGTGAGCTCTGCATCAATCTTTAGCAATATAACATCACCCTGGACTGACTTACATGAAGAAAACCAGATTAGACTCATGTGAGCCTGAAAAAGTTCACATCAAAAGACTTTCCACGCAATTAAAACAGGATGTCGATTCTGTAAAGAGATTCCATGTTTCAGCATACATTTTGCTGTGTTCAGGGCTGCCTCAGGAACTAATTTAGAGACAACTTTGCAACAAGAAAATAAGGAAAAGGTACCATACCCTGTGTCATGTATCTGCAGAAAGTTATCAGCTATGAAAAGTAACTGTGACACAACTGGAAAGCAATTCCTAGCAACCAGGCAAGCTCTTAAATTGCTATGATATCTTCTGAGAGAATCTTCACTGCATATACGACAGCACTGTTTATGTTTTGTTGCATTCATTTCTCAAGGTCTGAACCAGAGGATACAAAATATATTCAGAAATAACCAGGCAGAAAAAATAAAGAAGAAATATGCGCTAATAGGTGCACCTGCTTAAAAAGAATTATAGTGGATGCAGGATTTGCTTTGTGACTGTAACATGCAGCTCATATCCCAGACACTGATGATTCTTATATCTGTAGTCTCAACAAATCTTTCCCCAGCTAGAAATTTCTGTCCTCACTATCTCTGTTTTCTCCTCCTCATCTTCCCTCACCAGTGCATGGCGATGAATGACAAACTGCTAGCTGAGCAGTCTTCCTCCTCTTCCAGACAATCAAATATTTCAATGGAACTCAGACCCCAGGCTTGAGCCTTGTAGTTTCTGTGGTGTGCAATGGCATTCCTCATTATCAATTGCTCAGAACACAGGTGGGGCACCCAGCAGCACTATCCAGAGACAGGTGTTCAATATCTCTGCCCCTAGTAATGATGACAAAGTTGAATCTGTTTTAGAGAACTTTTTAATCCAGATATATAATTAAAGGGCAGCATATAGCAGATCCAGTAATTACATTTCATTTTCCAATTAAACTGAAATAATACATTAAAGGTCAACAATTGCCCATTATCAAAACATGGAAAAATAAAAATTGAGGGTGAAAACAATGGTAGAGTACCTAAGGAGAGCATTAGAGTCTCCTGTTTTCGAGAGCTGACAACCTTCTGCTTATATGCACAGGGTTTGGTCTGCAGATGGTCCTTCTGCAACGATCTGTGCAGCTAATGCAGGAAGTAATTTGTGTCTGTCAGATTTTATAATGTTGATGAAAGGATGATGTGCATTACTCCTGCTGGTGAGCAAGTAAAAGTAGCACTCCCAGTAGCATTCCTGGTGTCCCCAGAATGCACCCTCAGGAACATTCTTGATTGAGGGAATGTTCTTGGTTGTTTAGATGTTTCTGTTCTATACGAGTGGTTATGGCAATTATCTTTGTGCTGCCTGTGTTATAGCAAAGACAAACTGACGAAGAATTAACTATGATGGAGTTGTACTCATGCATGAGAAATAAGGATGCAGACCATGGCATTCCAGCTACAGGTAAAGAGGTGAAAGCAGTAGAAAAGCAAGAGCTGCAAGCTTAATAGTCAATGGTGGCTGTATCTGTGAACTCTCCAGTTTCATTTTGAAACTATTAACTTATGGCTTGTACCAACGTGGAGCACAATTTAATTGTGTGCTGTAAGAAAAGTACTTCTTTTATTACAAATGTGCTCCCTGATTATTTCATTGGACAGCCCATGTTTCCTTTATTATGAAAAATCATTATGAGATATAATAGTACTACTCCATCTAAGTCTCTACAAATGATTCATGAGTTGTGTAGACTTTTACGGCAATGTTCCACACCAGTTGTATCTTTTCCAAGCTGAAATGCTGTAGTCTGTTTAATCTCTCTTTGCATTTCACTGCAACTCCTTACCACTAGTAAGCCTTGTCACCTTCTCTGTACTGTTCACAGCGAGTCTGAGAATGCTTTCCTCTGTACTAATGACCAATCGAGAGCTAATGATTAGGCATAGTATAGCTGTAGTATGGTCGCCTTTCCCAGGTGTATTACTTTGCACTTGGCACCATTCTAAATCATGTCATTTTATCAGTCATTCACTATTGAAAACATAATTCTTTACAGTTTTAGTCTTCAATACCCTGAATAAAATGCTTGCTTTCAGTGTCCTAATTCCTGAACTGCAGAGGAGACTTGTTTTTTGTATTTTGTACTGCAAATTGTACAAAATGCAAAACCAAGTCTTTTCAACTTAGAGTTTAGTGTAGCTAATTTTACGTTTCATAATATTTTTGTGGTTTTTACTTTTCAGGTATGTTTTCTTTGTAATCAATTCAAATGTATTTGCATTAAAATAATTTTAAAATATTTAAAAAATTGTTATAAGTTGTCTCTAAGATACTTTAAGTCCTCCTGCATTTGATAGGAACAGAAAACAAACAGAGAGACATAGGAATGTTAGTAAAGAGATAGTGTGGGTTTACAATGTTCCATTAGTGCTCAGGCAAGAAGCTTTAATTGTTACAAGCTCTTCCAAGTAGGGTTTGTTTTTTTTTTTTTTTTTTTTTTTTTGTTTGTTTGTTTGTTTTGTTTTTTTTCCTGCCAGTGACTTCCAGTCAGCAAGGAAAGTCTTGATGTAATGCATTTACATAAAAAATCAAAACAGAGCCTTTGTTGGTGGGAGTTACCAGCTAAATTGGAAACCTATGGAGAACACAAATTCAATTGCAGTGTGTAGTGACCTGTGAAACAGGACATTTAGTTGTGAAATGACCAAAAGTAGTGGTTCTCTGAGAAAAGCTATATTTTGCGGTGAAATTTAAATCAGCCTTTAATTAAGATCTGTATGCAAACTTGAAAGATTTTAGAGGATATTTTGAATTTTGCTTTCTTTAAATACTACAGGCTTTCTTCATGAAGACCCTTGCTGTTTCTGTATTACTGATTGCAGAGAATAAGACTTCCACAACTATGCTACTGCTTACTTTCCACTTTTTAGGTATAAACAGATTTTATTTTATACACTGTCATTTTATGCAGTAAATTCATCTTACTGAGTTCTAATTTTGAGTGGTATCTGAGTTCACTTGGGATTGTCCTCTGAGAATCTTGTGAGGAGAGATTCTGGATATTTCCTATTGCAAAAGTGTTTAGAAGTGAGATTATCATCGTTAAGTGTTCATTTTATGATCTTTTCTCCTTCTGTAGCTCCTTGCTTTCAGTGTTTGCATAAGTTAAGGTATATAGGATTTGCTGAGTAAGAAGCTCTATCCAAAGTTTTTTTTGTTGTTTTTTTTTTAGCTTTACAAATACATATAACATTTCTTTATTGTTTTCTAACATTAATGGTTTTCAGAATGCTTTCTGATTTACAACTGGGTATAGTTCATTTCTTGCTGGAGCAATTTTTATGTAGAAACTTGTTGAGGAAATATGTTTTGAGGAACCATATGGGGAAACTATGAGGAACTCATAATCAGATTGATTGCCAACACCTTGAAAGCTGATATTTCTAGGTGCTGAATAGTTTCCAGTCTACCTTTTATTTTCTTAATGATATTTCAAAATGCAGCTGCCCTGTTACTTAGACTCATTTTGTAACTGCTAAAAGCATTTGTCCAAATTGTATTAGAATTACATGACATAATTATCAAATATATCCTGCCAACATCCCTTTAAAAACTGTGTATAGGAGGGTTCCAATTTTTTCATCTCTTAGTACTTGTCTAAATAATGATTATTAGAGGTTATATATCTCACTTGATAGACATTTGGTTTAAACAGTAATACAAGTACTAAAGATCTGGTGTTTGCAGTAATTGTAGTGTAGTAAAATGTGTATAAAGTTTCATCCTTTTTCCTTCTACTTTTATGAACATAGTGTAAAAATTACTTCTCTAGCAAAGCGTTTGTAGATTTTTAGGTGCTGTTGGCCCTAATCTACCATACACATGTTAGTTCAAGATGAAATTGTTGTAGAACTTGGATCTGTACTAGTACTGATATTTCTTCTTATTTATATATTTATTAATTTGTACTCCTGCAAGGGATCCTATTTACAAGATTAATGTATTTTCACAAACTTATTAACTTGCACGGCCATATTTTCATCCATGGAGAACATGTGTGTCTCTTTCTAGAGACACACAAATCGAAGTGTGAGTTTTCCTTTATTTGTGGAAAAAGTATTTATCTGTCATCCAGTTATGCAAATTGCATATGTAAATGCACATATGAACGCATAAACTGACGTGTGCATGAAATGTAAAAGTAAATAAAATTAAATCTTCCATGCAATTCATTTTTCATGGCAATGACATGCTTATATAATATGGAGGAGTGGGAGGAAGATGGAAAATTGCCTTAAAAAGATGTCATTTTTTTAATAAAATGTTTTGTATTAAAAGAAAGGAATAAGAAAAAAATAACAAGTTCTGAGGATGTTCATTGATTGGTTTCTCTTAACAAGCTTACTACTACATATCTACAGGCAGCTCAAATACACTGGTAATCTAGAAGGTGCTTCATTCAAAGACAATTTGTTAGTTTTGTTCTTCTGCCCCAACTAGACTCTACCAAGATCAGTATAAAATTTATGATTGATTTGATGGGTTTTGATTGCTCTGATTTCTAAAATAATTTTGTGAGGACATACAAAATCAGTGAATTTTGGAAATGTTGGAAAAATTGCAATTTTTAGAATTTGGACATGGATTTATTGCTCTGGTAACCAGCTAAATTGAACAAACAGGGCCTAATTGTTTCTCATTTGTCATGTATGTACTATATGAACTGAATCAGTAATATATTTCTTAAGCTGAAACACAGAAAAGTAAGACTGATTTTTGTAACATTTTTGGCTTCCAGTGTTACTGTGGGTGCCCAAGATGTTTATAGGTCTGTTCTGCTGGAAAGAATTAAAGGGAATTCCTTTTTCTTCCTGGGAAAAGAATATTGCTGACTCCACAGCGTTTGTTCCCTCTCTGGAATCCTGCTGGTACTGTGCTAAGACTCAGTATAACAGACATAAGGATTACATCCATGTTTATACATATGGAAATCAGGGAGACATTTCCCATCTGTTGAAACATTTCTGCATGAAAACAGACAGCACCTGGGACCTCGTAAGTGATAGAATTTTTCCCACAATAGACTTGTCAGTGAGAAGACAGGATAACACTGGAACTACTTGGAGACTTTATGCAGCGTGGCTTCTGCTTCTACAAAACTAGACACAGGTTGGATTCCCAGCCTGTTCCTTGAAGAGGTGATGCAGAGGTCTCTTTATGAAACCTTCCTATTGTTTCGTGTTCTCTGATGCGGGAGGTTAGAAAAAAACAAATTCAAAATTCTTGCACTTTATGTTCACTGCCATTAACTTAAAGTGTTAATAAGGGACATTACAAATGTCAAAATGAAAAATGCTTATAATTTAGTGGAGAAAGGATGTACTGGTAATATTTAATGGTATTTGCATCCAGTTACACTTGATGGGTATTGTCTCATATATTGGAAAGACAGATATAAAACATCATTTCTTAAATTTAATAAGTTGGGACTATAGCCTTTTCTAGAATTATGTCTTTATGGGGGACTGGGTACAGCTGCCATATGGATGTGGAAGGCTGTGCTATTGTATTACAGTTCCCTGTCATACAACCTAGTTTAGGTCCATCACACCTTATGCTATCTTCAGGAGAAATTATATTTAACGTCATGGCAAATACATTCTTGTTAAACATATGGGTCTATCAAAACAAACAGTCAATTTCTGCATATCTGTTTTTTCATGATATCACCATAGCTAGCTGAAATCAGGTAACATCGGGTGTAGCTTTTCCGTAGCAACTGGCTCAGTGGTGGCCCCATACCATTCTTGCTGTAATTATTTGCTCAAGTTTATTTCCATCTCCACAGTGATATAAATACAATAGCTATACACTTTGTGTCTGCTGAGCCATGAAAGCTTAATGTACCTGTCTCAATTAAAGTTTTCAGCATATAGTCATCTCTGCTGCCCAGTAGCTATAAATAAATAAACAAATAAAAGAAACCAACACACACCTTTGCCAGCACTACATCTGAAAAGAGAAAGTACAGATACAAAAAAGTAACATGATTTGCCTGAGGTTACATAACATGTCACAGCATTAGTTTTCCACATTTTATATCCCTAAGTTGCTTTGGGCAAAACTGGGCTTTTCACCAGCTGAATCTGTGTTCATATCCAGATGCTGCATTTTTCCTGACTTACGTAATGGAGTGGCTTAGAAACTATTTCTCGTTCAGTTATTTCATTGAATATTATCTTTGCTTCATTATAGGTATTTTCAAACAACTTAGCATTAATTATGGTCTCTGCTTGTGTTTCAATTTATTACTTGAGTCATGCCGTGTGCCTTTGCTTTTATTTTCCTGAGGGGATAGACCATGTTCCTTGCTACTTGCTTTTAGCATTTTCACCATTTGTTGCACACCATGGATAGTTGAAATCAGGGGCATCCTACTTACATCTGTGGTTAGTTAACAGGACAATAGAAATCCACACATGGAAATCCCAGCTCTCTGCACTTTATCAGCTTCTTCTGTAGTTTGTGTAGGGGTAAATACTATGCATATGTTGAAAAAGTCCGGGGACAAAAACAGTGATGCCTCTGACTTTGGGTAAGGAAAGTCACTTGTGTCTCCTGCAGTTGTCTGTGTTGCAGTCTGACATTGAAAGGCTACATCAGAGACAGAGAAGTTTCTGTATCTTCCAGAATCCATGAAAGAGGGTCATGTCATAATTGGAATTAGAATGGGAAATTAATATCAAAGAAGACATACTATGAACTACAGATTGTTTTCATCTTTGAGGTAATTGTTCCACACCTGTCCTTGACGTATATAGTAAAACACATTGTATGTTTTACTATGCAGCCTGCATTTGTATAAGACAATTCACAGTCTTATTTTTTTGTGCACACAAAATCCTGATCTGTGATTAAATTTCATTCGTATTGTATCAGCATTGCTCCCATTAACACTTCAGGCAAACATTATCACCTACTGCACAGTGTGTTGCACTGGTACTCATGATCACAATATTTGCTTGATTCTACTATTGCTGACCTGATATATCATCTCTGGCAGTCAGTAGACCACTCTGTTTCACTATTTTCACATTCCTTTTCTTCCAGCTTGATTTAAGCTAGTAAATATTCCCGGGCTGTTTTCTTACTGTGTTTGACCAATGTGCAGATTGACTGGGCTTTTACGTTTTGCTGGACTTTACCAGACACAGATACCTGAAAGAAATGCACTGGATTTAATTTTAGTTTATTTTCATTTCAAAGTAGTGGTCCAAGCTTCCAAAATTTTGGGGAGAGAGATAGAGCATGTCTGTTAAACTGAACTGCGATCATAATTGTGCAAAATGTTTGCAAATAAGTCTTAGAAATTTTCTCTAGTTTCTTCTTTTTTTATATACATTGTGATCTAACTACGCTTTTTAATGACTGGTCATTAGTTATTTTCATAAACTTTCCGCCTAAATGAAGCATGCAGACAAAACTTGTGGGCCACTTATAAGAGCTGGAATTTTAATGGCATGATGTTCTTTCTGTAAACAGCTCAAAAAAATGTTAACATATAGTCTTTGTAATGTAAATCTTGCAGTCTTTGCCTTTTTCATGATGAGTTGAATTGTTAGCATATGCACATACGTTTATTTTATATAATTGTTAGGGACAATGTATATTTTAAAATAATTACGTCAAGCAAATTGTTTATGTCAAATGCTTCGAGTTATAATAAAATAAGAAAGTATAAAATATTCTGAACTCCTATAACTGCAGCAAATTCAAAACAGAAGTGGAACAAAACTGTCAGCCTTGTGTTTGTACAAGAGTTCAGTCCAGACTTAGTCATAAAATAACCCATAATGGGAATTTTCTCTATGTCGCTGTTTATTTTCGTTGACTTCCATATACTATGCCTTAATTTTGCCCTAGGCTTTGTAAGAAATACTGATTGGGAATGCTGACTTAGGAGTTCTCACACTTGTAAGACTGTAAAGACCAGCATAGAATATGCATAGGATTTATGCCTAAACCACAGAAGATGAAGAATACAGATATTAATATAATCCCATTTTCCTATAAACAATAAAAGATGGTGAAAGGTATGCAAATAACCTCAATTTTCTCCCAAGCAGATGTTAGTACATGCCTGGTAACATGTACATCAAAAGATAGAATCTCATGGAGAAAACTGTGTACCTGCTTGAGCCACATGCAACAGTGGTTAAGTCACAAGTCAAATGTGAATAAAAACCTCTAAATGGGATTCTGCAATGTTTCTTTAGTGAAAACACCAAAAAGGTCTTTAGAGAAATGTGACAGAGCTGACTTAATCATTGACTTAACCATATTTACCTTGTGAGAGTCTGTGAATGACTGTCAGAACTGTTTACTTGAAGAGCAAGGCTCCTCACTTAATCCATTTATCTTTCTCTAATGTAACAGCCCATACCTTCTATAACTATTGCTTCATTTCTATTCTATTTTATATGCCTTTCAAAGAGTTTGCAAAGGAATGTAATCATGTCAAGCCTATTTCTAATCCTTCAGACATCATATGTTCTGATACCTGTTATATTGCACACACTTACATGAATGCAAATGGAAACCCAGAACATCATCTCTGGGAGATATTGTCATGCCTACAAACAGTAAAAATATTTATTCAGATAATTTGCAGTGGGAAGAAATAATTACATTATCAGCATGTAAGACCCTGGAGGAATTTTATGGTTACAGCTTTGCCAAATAAAATACAGGAAATAAGAGACTTGGCTCATGGATGCACTATAGAGTGGTCTTAAAACTTATTTAAGAAGGATAAGACTTTTATCCAATGAATTAACCTATAATGTGTGAAACAAATACCTTGATAGTGTCTATGAAATTGTACAGTAGTATAGCTGTAATGATTATAAATAATGTGCTAAATAAGGTATC
The DNA here is from genome assembly GCF_013377495.2 of Cygnus atratus. Classification (NCBI taxonomy): domain Eukaryota; kingdom Metazoa; phylum Chordata; class Aves; order Anseriformes; family Anatidae; genus Cygnus; species Cygnus atratus. Next base: position 12,709,004 of record NC_066396.1, on the reverse strand, counting down.
ACTCAGTGTAGAAAATAGTTTTTCTAAAGTTTTTAGCAAAAAAGGGGAAATTTTATCCAATAAAAAAAGATGTGGTACTGCTGTATTTAAGGATTAAAAAAAAAAAAAAAAGAATCAAATACTTCATTTGGAAATTGCATTGAGTTTTCTGTGATAATTTCCTTCCTGACCAAGGAATTTTAAACTCTTGTTATTCATCCTGATAATAAATGTCTGTACTTCAAAGAGAAACTCTAAGAATAATACACTCCACAAGGGAAACACTGTGAAGCACCAGTATAATAAGATAAATCTTATAGGTAGATGACATTCTCTTTGCCAGAAATCTTGATATAGTAATGTAGAAGAACGTTACCAAAAAAAAAAAAAAAAAGTTAGAAAGAAGAGTATTGTTTAAATACAGGGACGGAAGATCCTTTCCAGACTAGAATTGGCTGGGAACTCATTGTTTTGGTATTTTGATATTTGGTATATTTTTCATTGCAAGGCCAGATCCTTGTGACACCTGTGACTCTGGATCTGGAGATCTATACCTGAACAAAGGGTTTCTACTTAGAATTTTGAAAGTAAGTTAACTCAAGTCCTTATATAGGCTGATCTACCAAACTTCCTGTCTTGTCTGCAGCTCTTCCCAGTAAAGGGAACCATTACTGATGTAGATTTAGAAGGAACTGAGCAGGTAATTTCTGCTTCAATAACTCATCCTACAAAATATAGTAGCAGGAGTAGCAGCAGGAGTCTCATCTGACACTGAAGAAAGATAAATGTCTCTCCCTTTCTATTTTCGATGGTTCTTCTATCGATGCCTAGCCAATCTGGGGAGTTTTTTTGGAGGTGAAAGGGATAAGAAGACAGTAAGGACGTATGAGAAATAATGGGCAACAGAATTATACACTGGTTGGGAATAAAACCTGTTACTGTTTCCACTACAAGATCCATAAATTTATCTAGTTTCAGTATGCATTAAGCTTTCAGTATTCATATAAGATGAAACAAGTATTCATACAATACAGAAACAAGCTTTTCCTTCTCCTTGAAATATGTGAAGGCAAATGATTTTACAACCCTGAATACCCTAATTTTCTGCTGTTAGATTAACAGTTTATATATGTATGTAGTCTTTAGTATCTTTGAAGATGGGGCCTGGGCTCATTTGTATTTAACAGGAGATCCTAATATTAAAATGTTTGAAAATCAGTGGAATAGAGTATGGCTTATAGTCTCTGGATCCTCCGACCATTAAGGTAGTGTGTTGGGTATTTAGGTCCTAGGACCACACAGCAAATGCTATGATTAGGTTCTCCAAGATGTACCATTAATTTGCTGATAGTCTAAATTATTTACTTTATTTTCTTCAGATAATTAATAGGATAAACACATCACAGGTACATCCTGAACATCCATAAAAGAGAGGACTTTCATGAAACTTAGGTGGAATGGCAAGACATAAATGACCACATGCAATTAGGTATTGTATGTGTAGCTCAAGGAACAGCTTGAAGAAGCTTAATAGAGTTGCTAACCAGAAGAAATAAAACCAGAACTGATGGAATGAACTTTCTTCCAAATAATATATATATATATTATTATATTATATTATATTATATATACAAAAGCTATTTTTTCTAATCTGTTGCTAAAAGGACAGGAGGTAGATGTTTTACAGATCAGTAGCACTGGCTATTGTTCACAATCAATAATTGAAATTTTCTTGGTTCTTGGAAATACTTTTTTCTGAGATTTATTCTGTTTGATAACTGTAGGACATTGTGGAGGAAGACATCTGTTTAGAAAGTAAGAGAAGAAAGTGGAATACAGAGTCAGCTACATACAGTAACTTTTACAGTTAGATTGTCTGGGCAATGGGAAAAGCATCTTTTTTTTTTTCTTTTCTTTTTTTTTGTGTGCCTGTGTATTCACACCTTTTGCTACATTGTCCCTAACACAGCAACAGAAACAGTATTGTTTTTTTTTTTTCTTTCTTTCTTTCCCTTTTTTTTTTCCCCTGTAGTTCTTAACTCTTCTGTTCTAGCACTTGGAATATTCTTTTTTGTCGTTGTTTTGTTATTCACTGTGTGCCTCTTTATCAAAGTAATTAAAAGAAAACTTCAGAATTTTTTTTTTTTTGTTTACCTGTGACTAAGCTGGACACAATTAGTGGCAAGACCAGCATTTGCAGCATTCTCATAAGTAGTTCTCCTGGAAATGAAAAGTACTTGACTTCCCGATAGCTCATCTTGTATGATCGGAGAGAAAATCCAAGGATTACACCTGAGGAGAGAGAAAAGATAGTCATAACATTATTCTAAAGTAGTAGTAACATCTGAACATGTATATCTGTATAGTAGTTAGTTGGCATACCTGATTGTAATATGCATTTTTTACTGTGCTCTAGATTGCACTCCTGATTTTCTCTCCCAAACATCAGCTACTTATACGAGTAGTCCTACTGAAGCCAGTGAATTATTTTTCACTGTAACAGATTCAGAAGGTTGATTGCATTTCAATTTTACAAAATCACGATTTGTGTAAAAGGTACATCTTGAGTGTTAATGAAAGGGAAACAGTGCCCTACAACTGCAGCAGAGTGCTTTGACTTCTGAGATTTTGAGTGTAATCATATATATAATGCATATGCATACTAGTCACCAACCCTCAGAAGTCTTGTCCATGCCTGTTTTCTCTGTTGGGCCTGATCCTGTAGACATGTTTCAGATTGGATGAGATAACCAGGGGAGACTTAGCTGAGAATCCCCTTGTGGTTAGATCTTTACCCAGCAAAACAGCACCAGGATGTAAGTAAGCTTTATACATGCCTACCTTCAGACACACAAGCACATGCAAAGAAGCATTTAATGGGGGTTGGAAGGTCTTGCTGGATAATTATGTGGTGGGTTTCAGTGCCTGAGGGTGTGGGGTGAGGGAGTGCCTGAACCCATTTGTCTTGCTATGAACAGATAAATGGTACTTGACAGATATTTAAAAATGGAAGCCATAGACAGACTGACATGTGGCAACCCACACTTCTCAGCTAGGACTTCCTCACCTGGCACAAATTGCCTTATTTTCTTACTTCATTATTTGGTTAATTGACACTACTCATTGCAATGTACTGAGCATTAAATAGTTTGGTGCCTATATGATGTAGGTTTTCTATATCAAGCTGAGCAACACATGGCTGTATCTTGAGCACTCCTTAACCACACAGGTAGTGAAATTCAACTATCCGTCTTTTGCACTCCTGACTCCATGTTCTTGCCCACTGTCTAGCATTTATGCTAATTGTGCCTGTATAGAAAGTTGGATCAGAGAATTGTTACTGTCACAGAAATAATTTATTTTACTGGGTTAATTTTCAGCCAGGTCAATTCACTAAGGTGACTTGTTCGTGTGGCTGCACAAGATTTGGTAGCTCCACAAGGGAATAGGTAGAAATCTGCCTTGAAGAAGAGTGTGTCTGTCCTTTTTGGCAGCCAAGTAAACTCAGGTGTCCTAAAACCTTTCATGGAACTGCATCGTCAGTGATGATAGGCAGTAGAGCACCCAAGTTCACTTCTAGAGCTTGTTAGAACTTGGGCAGGCCCTGATAATGCTATAACATTGACTAGGTCCAGTTCTTGATCACTTTGTGTTTTTTTGTTGTTGTTGTTATTTTGTTTTTTAAACAGGATTTTTGATTTGTAAATCCATACAGTAGATTATAATGTTTAGGTTAGAAGAGTCCAGAAAAATGCAGGACAGAAAACTCCAATATTACAGGATAGCGGAAAAGTGATTAGAGTACAACTGGAACAAGTCATGCAGCTCACACTACAGAAGACGTGTAGCAGTGGAAGGTATTTATTTTAGCCTCATTCATATTCCATGGACTCAGGTAGTTAAAGTGCATTTTGCATAGATTTTTTTTAAAGTAAAAGTAGATCATAAACCACATAGAGAAAGGGCCTCAGAAGACCTGCATTAGAGTTCCCTTCTTTTCAATAAGGTTTTAAATTTCACTGCAGCGTTACTGCTTATTTTCCTTTTACATGGGAAACGCATTTCTCAGATATAAAGAATTTATCTGGACCCTTTGTTTCTGCACTTAATGAGCACTACATTTTGACAACTGGATAACAAGCAAATAGAGATAGACCAGTCTCTTACTTAGGCTGCAGTCCTGCAATTAGTTCCACATGGATTAATCTCTGCACCAGTACAAAGCCTCTGTGAATTTAGTGAGGGCTTCTAAGGCTGCTATAAGAACTAGTCCTTATGCTATACTATAAGGGCTTTATTATCTGGTCCTCTACTGTCCAAGCTGTACAAAGTGTGTTAAGAAAGAATCAGGGCCCAAGCAGATGGCAGTTTCATTGAATACTGTTGGTGGTGGGAGTAGGTTTCTGAAGCACCATGCAAACCTGTTGAGCCTTTTTTTTTTGTTTGTTTTTGTCCTAATATGTTTTGTGCATTATTACAGTATTGCCCACCACTGCAGTTTACAAGAAAAAAATTCTACAACATGGAAGGAATGTGCCCTGGTGACCTGGGCTGACATCTGATGGTTACTAATTCTTCAGCCTTAATCTTAGCATTGCTATTGATCTATGTGAAGCCAAAATAAGTTCCCCTGACTCAGTTTCCCTACCTGTAAAATATAATTGCTATTCCTCCAAAGGTCTGAAAATTGTGTTAACATAGTGGTCTTACGTGCAGAAGAAGGAATTTAAGAAATTAAATTTTTTGATTGTAGTCTGTTAATGAAAGAAGAATAGCATGGTTTTACCATCCTCTCTTGATTTTAGAAAATAGGGAGAAGAAATTTCTTTTTCAGTCCTCAGTATAAATATCTAGATACAACATATTACCTCATGTCAAAGTTTTATTAGCAAAAAAATATAAAATTGAAACAGACAAGTAGAAGTTGGCAAGATAACTCTAAATTCAGGGCCAACATTCACAGGTTTAAAACCTCTATGATAACACCATACAATCATAATTTAAAGACAGGCACAATGACAAAGTATCAACATGAATTCTGGAAATTAGACATGGTATGAGGTATTAAACCTTTGGAAGGTGTGCAGTATTTCAGCAACCATCCATGCCCGTGCATGGTTAGTGTTGTACTGATCAGCAAGCCCCACAATCAAGACTGAGAAGAGTAAATACTGGAGCTGGCCTTTCTCAGTAAAAGTTTCAAGTTTCTGATTAATTCTGAATATTGTAATGAAACAAAGCCTTGTGTGAAACATTCTCCCACAACCTGTTGTGCAGGTTTCTGTCTACCCTCTATAACAGAAAAGAACAGCTAATCTACAATATCAGAGCCTAACTTCCCAAGTGGTAAATGGTGTACCATATCCACACTGCAAGAAAGCATAGATTTCTTAACAGAATCTGTTCTTCTTTTTTTTTTCTCCTTTTTTTTTCCTTTTCTTTTCCTTTTTTTTTTTCCTTTTGCTGTACAAAAAACAGTAGTGTTTGTTTAAGTTAAGGAGATGAATTTTGCACGTGTATAGTCGTACAACAGACTAATATTGCTGAATACTTTCTACAGTTATTAAAGAAGATAATTAGGTTAGAGTTATAAAAAGATGGGTTTTGAGGTGCACTTCTCAATGATACAATTAAATTTATGGAAACACTGATTTACAGATAATCCTGATGATAATCAGAATAAATAAACTAAACTATTTTTTAATATTTTTGTTCCACTGTAGATGTTCAAAATAAAACTCAACTTATATGAAGAGAGAATTTAAAAATTCAAGGAGCAGAAGGGGAAAACAAGGTTGATGGTAATAGAATTTAAATAACAATAATGGTAGGTATGATTTGGGATTGTTTATTTCTAATGCGGGAAAACATTGATGATTGGCATAAGTTTTTCACTTTCAGATGCTGCAATATCAGAAGGAAAACAGCAGTTTTCATATGAAGCTTTTCAAACTGTGGGAACATCTATGATTGGTAATAAATGTAAATAAACGTATGACCTTCTATATCAAGTTTCTGAAATGGACTAATATCGAAGTGTGATGAATTGAGTATTAAAATCAGGGTCTGAAGCAGCAATAAAAATATTTTTAAACTATTCTTTTTTTAGGAATAGTTTAGTTATGGAACTTTTTTTTTTCTTTTTTTTTTTGTCTCTAGTCATTATTAAAAAAAAAATTGTATTGATCTACCAGAGTATAATCAAATTATATTTGCAAATGAACTTTAAAATACTTCAAGGAAAAAGTGAAAACTTTCTTAACTACATTACAAAATGCCTTGGTCTTACAGTGGTAGAAAACTGTTTCACACAATTCTTTGTGTTACATAGATGAAATAGATACATGTTGTACATCTACACATGGATTTAAAACACCACATCAGTAAAAAAAATTAACCATAACTCTTAGAAGATGATAGGCGGGGTTTTACCCCGATCTAAATGCTTACTTAAGAACTTTAGGGAAGTCTATCCTCCTCCTTACCCTATTTAGATGAATTAGGTACGAAAATTTAATAAAGAGGGAAGGACAATTTTTTTTCCCCCCTACTTCAACTAACTGATAATTTTAAGGCAATAAGGAAGCTCCTAAGAAATGGCACGATATTTTTAAGTGAACAATAGCAGCAGTTCTGTTAAACAGGTGAATTCTCAATTTTTGTAATGAATCCTTAAAAGTTTTTCATCTCTCTCTTACATCAGAAACACACAGGAAATAAACCCATAACATTTGGAGTGTATATTTTTATAACGTCTATGCTCTCTATATTTTCATGCAGAAACTACAAAATCCAGCAGTTTTATTCTTTAATTCATCATAAATCACTCAAACCTATTTCAAGAGGAAATTACTAGATGGTATATTAATAACAGTGCAAAAGTTCCCTTTAAATAAGATCTTCTGATTCTTACCAGTAAATCTCAAAACACTGTTAAACGAGGTCTGCATCAATATCCTTTTCTTTAACAGTGGACATACAGACTTTTTCTTTTCAAGCAAGAAATAGAAAGTATCATCATAACTGGGAAAGATTACCTTAGACTAGGTAGAATGATCACTAAAATAACTACTGTTAAGAGTGATCTTTCTGAATATCTTGTAACCAGCAAGCAAATAACATTTTGTTCTATAACAGAAGTTGGGCTACAGCCGGTACGAGAATCAGGCTCCTACCAGTTTAATGGGACATTGTATATTTTTGTTAGCTGCACAACCATTTCATTCTTATGTTCCTGTGGAGCCCTGGAATGAATGCTTTTGTTCTTTGGGTCATTTGTCTCTGCTTAATTTAGCATTTTGTTCTGACACCTTTTCTTTTAAGAGCCATATTCAGATAAGGTTTCAACTGTATTTACTTGAGGCAAACAGGTAAATAACCTCTCTAAGTGATAAGAAATACTTTAAGTCGCCGACAATAATAGTTCTTAAGCTCTTCATCTTTTTTTGCTTTCACAATATTATACTTAACCTTCCCTTCACCCCCCATTCCCCTTACTCCCCTTTATATTACCCGATCCTTCCTTCCTTTCTGGTTTTCCTTATGTGGGTACAATGACATGTTCCCTTTGACACCACTTTGATGAACCTAAATGCTAGGTGCCTAACATAAGTATTAGATAATTAAGTACTGCAGCAATTTATTATTATTATTATTATTATTATTATTATTATTGTGTGGGTGTGACTTTTTTGCTATTTTCATCAATTTTATCGTAAAGATTGGCTCTTGTTATGCTAACTGTTGTTCAGTAGCTAGATGGTTACTTTTAGTTACTCAATCAATTTAGGTCTGTAGCTGTTACTGCTCTTAAGCATTTGAGAGCTAAATCTTTTGTTATATAGTCATCAGTGCCGCCTTACTACTTTTCTTCAACCTTTTTTATCCTAGAGGTGTAAGATCTCTCTAAAGGTCCTTAACATAAAGTGTGTTTGGTGGGATAACTGAAAAAGCTCTCTGTGAGTCTTCGTTCCCAAAATAGGAAAATCCCCTTGGTTCAGGAGAGGCAATTCCAGACTGTTTACTCCTGGAAGTCCTGTGGTGGGCAAAAAACAAAGGTAAGAATGGGCACACATGGCATCAAACTGAGGGGGATTGTGTCGTGGAGAGTACCAAATTGCTACGGTTTAAGCTGATCCAAATTTTTACTGTTTTAGTGCACTTGTCAAATACTGAGATGATCTAATTTGGGAGCTAAACTAGGGAGGAACTATTTTTACTGGGACAGTTTTCTGCCAGTTTACTTCCCTGGGCAGGTTTACTGCTGTGCTGGATGGCAGCAGTGCTGGTGTAATTGAAAGTGGAGAAAAAAAACAGTTGGTGCTATAAATATGCAACCTATGGCAGAGTAAGACTGACTTAATTGATTGCAAAAACATATCCTTAAGCAACCTTATCAGTTACTCTTCCTCACAAGCCATTCAGAATTGGGGATAATAGGTAGCCTGGAGTTCCTTAAATTCTCTATTTCTGAGGGTGAATTATTTTCAACAAGAACCTGCTGCTCTTCTCCAGACCTGAAGAAGACCTGGTATGAATTGGCTTAATAAATTATTTGACTTTTCTCTACAGCTCTTAAATGACAGAGGCCCAACAGAGAATATCACATCTATAGTTGAATATCCCTGTGGTGTGTTCCTGCACTTTTAACTGCATGATGCTAGAGCAGTAGAGAGCTTAAGGAGCTGTGCTCAAAGTAGCTCACAGCTCTCATATAGCGAAGCAGACTATGGGTCAGTTTGGACACAAATAGATCTGTTTACTTTGCTGAAGAGATATGATGACAGGAGTCAGGGGAGAAGTCCTTTAAGAGAGCCAAATATCCTAGATGTGCTTGGGACCCAGAAGCCTGTGATATGAGATTGTGGTGTGGGATAGTTCTAGCAGAAAAATATTATTTCTTTTGGGGAAAAAAAAGAATGAACTACCTGGTTTATGTGTGCATAAAAACAAACAAACAAAACCAAAACCAAAACTATTTTAGTCAGGATGCACTATACTTATTGTGCACAACTGGGCTACCCCTGGGAGTCCTGGATGGCACGCAGTGATGGTGGCAGGCTGGTCGTTACCCACGTGCTACAGAGTCTGCTGCGCATGCACCCATGAACCTTGGGGCTCTCTGAGACTCCCAGACATCAAGAGATTCAGCTGAAACTCCTGCTTCAATTGAGCCGTGAAAGATCAAAAACAGCAGAAAAAAAGCCTCAGATTCCATCTGGATAGAATTCTAACACTATAAAAAGAGACACATCCAGAGAAAAAAAAATGTACACCAGAGAAAGTTACACTGATGTCAAAGAGTTGTTCCCTGTATCAGAAGAGAAGTCTCTGTGCTACCCTTGCTCAGGCATCACACGTGTGCCATGGTGCTCCCAGCTGTACCAAGCGGAGGCTGAGCGGTAGTGCTGCAGCCACTGCATCAGCAGCTCCTGCCTCCTGAACATGACCCTGAAGATCTCCTTCATTCAGTGAGTGCCGTTACCTTCCAAAATCACACCAGACTTGTAACATCAGTCTGCAGGTACACTTTGCAGAGATCCAGAGGCATTTTGTAATTTTCATGTATTTTATAAGCATTTATAACTAGGTTAACATAGCTTTGCAGGGCACTCAGTTTGCAGCTCAGACTTAGGAGACTCAAAGCCTGTTAATGACTAACTTTAAAGGGGCCTGAACTTCTGAAAGACCTTGATAGCTATGACTGGGCAACTTGCACATTGTTTTCAGCTGCAGACACAGCATCTCTTCCTTAGATTTTGTGGACAGAAGGCATATGGTGTGAATGAGGCATCTGAAGCTGTGCGGAAGAACTGATGTAACTAAGCAATGAGTAAAATCACTGCTTTATGAGACACAGCCTATATGAGGACATTTTGCATACTAAATTTGAGGATATAAAACATTTGAGTGCTGTTTGAAAATTAAAATAGACAAAAATGCCACCAGCACCACCAAACAAACCATTGAAGTCTGTGTTCTGCGGCTTTTTGGCTCCACTGTTATCCTCATAACATGGTTTCCATTCTCTCTCTAGTTATTTGGTTCGTTTGCCTTTCTTCCCCAGTCAGGAAGTAATTTTCTCCCTTTTATAATACATCAAAAATATCATTCTTGTTTTGTCCAACTTAGGCTTCTCTGTTAGTCTTTAATTTTTTTCTTGACTATTCCCTTGTATTTCTTGAAGTGTTTCTATATTTTCTATATTCCTAATTTCATTCTCACACAAAAGACTTTATTGAAAGACAGACTACTACTGGTTTGGCTGCATAAAATAACATATAATTCCAGTAAGATTCAGGAATATTGTCATTCTTACTTTCTCATATAAAAAAGATATAGCATTAAAAAAATGTCAGGTTACATTTAGTGAAGTATTGTCCAGAATTAAGGTATTACTTAGCGCTTTACAAAATTAGTCATAACTTTTTTTCATGCCTGGGTTTACTTTGCAGCTCCACCTTCTTGACTAATGCTCATGTTTTTACTCCCATAAAAAATAATTCCCAACAGATACGAAGGCTGGTCTCTTGTAAAGTTTACATAGTTCCTTTCTCGCCTGTTTTTCCTCAACTGGAAGCTGACATAGTCCTTAACAGCACCAAATTCTGTTTTCCCTTCAACAGTTCCGTTTGCCTGACTGTATTATTTTGTCTTTTTTTTTTACAGTACAGCAACACTCAGGAATCACAGTCAATGAGACTGAGACCTCTCAGTGCCAAGAACTTTGTACAAATGTACTCAGAAAACAGAGCTCTACTCTGAAGAATTTCTGGTGTAGTCTTAACAGAGAGCCTGAGGTTAGACCTTGGTAGTTGCCTTTATTTGAGTTTTTTAATTCCACCTTAGACATATATTACAAAACACTTCTTTGCAGGCTTGGCTTCCTTGATGTGCAGTTTTATATGATCATTTGTGGGAGGTTCACATTATGCATTCATATCTCTGTGGAGCCAGCCCAACATCTCATTCCTACAAAACCACCTGTTAATTTAACTTAGTGCTGATAGTTTAAATCTGTAATTGAGGTGTTTGCCACTGAGGATTAAGTTTTTGTTGAATCAAGATACGCCTGTGCCAGAACTGTTTGGTCATGGAACATAACACGTGGCAGACTTCACTGGAAGATTTTAAAGATTCTTTTTCATCCAGTATTTTGCTGACACATGCAAACAACCTGGGTAGACTGAGAAGAAGGATTTCCTGTTGTAGAACACAAGACTGCTGCCATATCAGATTTAAGTACTATTGTAACCCTATTAGATTTATCACCCAGTATACTCTTTCAATAGGGCATTCAAGTTCGTGACTGAAATTCGTGGAATCATATTATCATCTTTTCAAAAAGACAGCTAGGATGCTTTCAAGTCTCTAGCTATTTGATTTTGTTAAGTGAGCCATTTTTTTCCGCTATTATAACTTTGATGAAACTATCCTTAACTAGAATTTCCCATCTATTTAGTTTACTGGTCAACAGTCTCTTTCAATAAATGAATTTCAAAACCGTTTTTTTTCAGTCGATTCCAAAGAAGTCTCATATGAGCTTTTTAACTGATTGACTTCTTACAAGTTGTCATTTGAGGGATGCAGTGGGTGGTCTGTGATTCTGAAAATGTTGTACCACAGAGAATTGATTTGGATGTAGCTGGCATATAGGTTATATATATAGCTACTCTCTTCTCACTGTTAGTCATTATTCAGAATGGAAGAATTTCTCTACCTTAAAGGTCACAAAAACAGCAAAGGGAAACTGGCACCTGGAACAACACTTAATCACAAAGTAAGTACCTGAGTCCAAATTGTGACCTTCAAAGTCCCTCTAGGTAAAAAGCTTAGTGCTGAGAATCCATGAAGTTAATTGGCACTTCTCCATTCATTTTGGAAGACCCCTCACTTCTCACTGTTCTCAGAATTTTCTCAGAATTGCCATGACCTAAACATCAATTTGCCTGTTTCCAGTGTAAGTACTGGGGGCCTAAAAACTGACCTGAGCATGTCTGACACATACATGCAGAAAATCAGCTGGATTTGGGGTGCCCTGTGTTACTGTTCTTACTCCAAGTTTTGCTTAACAACCCGTGGCTCCTTGCTTGTTTCAGCCATTAGGTATATGTATTTGGTGTACGTATTTGCCTTTAGAAGTCTTGCATTTCGTTCTGCCCAATGACACAACGTTGAAAGGAATGGTGGAATTCATCCTGTAACTTCAGTTTTGAAAGGAAAAGTGTGAGCCAATTCCTCAAGCAGTGTTGACACCATTCCCAAAGTGAAGGTTCATCTGCTTCTGGATCTTGATTGGGTGAAAATATCTAGCATGGTCCTGACTCACTCAGCAAGGAGTGGGAATGTAATCCTGCTTCATTTTTCCTCCTGGCAAGTTTTAAGCATTTATATGTTTGCTTTCTGGACTTGTGGGGGTCACCTTTCGAATCTGCCATCTCTCACCCATGCACTATAAAGACATCCAGGTCTGAGCTTTGTATTCCACATGTAGCTTCCCTTACTTTTCAGACTTTGAAGAACTAGGTAATATGTCCTTTTTCATTCAATGTATGTAAAAATAAAAAGATTTCAAATGACATCAAAAAGTATGCAGCAGTCTAATTCATCAATGGTCTTTTGTTAGTACTCCCAGAAATTTCTTTATTAACAGTCCCGTTATAATCACACAATTGTAACTTCTGTCTTTTTTAATCTGGTCCTTGTGAATGGCAGAAATATTTACTTCAGCCAGTTTGAAGGATCAGTGTAAATTATACTTATCATGTAAGTCCCATCTTTTATAGACCTTTCTTGAACAAATGAATTTTCTGTTATGCCAAGTTATCAAAATGGTGAATACCAAGCACACAGTGTACAACTGCTAAGCCATTTATGATCTTATATCAATACCAATAGAAAATAGGTAGCCATGTTAAATTTAACAAAAGAAAAGTCATTTCTTCAGTTTAAGGAATTAAGGTTCAAAAGGTGAATATAACTACTGCTAAGAGAAAGATCGTGGGAGTACAACTACAGTGCATGGATAGCAATAACACTTTTGTTTCCTTCTGATTCTCATGTTGTCTTTCTGGTTTTCTTTGCCTCTTTTCCTGCTTTTAAATGTTTTCCTTTTAACTCTTTTATAGTTCCATGGACCTATTTCTTTTTTTTAATTTTTTATCCAAAAATGTTTTATAAAATCTCTCATCAAAATGAACTTCTTTTGGGTGGGTTTAAAGAGGTTATATATTCATATTCTGGGTTTTCATCATGTTATTTAAAAGTACACACAGTATCAGTACAATTCCAGCTCTGTTGGGTTGATGTAATAAATGGAGTAATCCAGCATTTACTGAAATCTATCAGGAATAATTTCCATTTGTTCTTTTCCTATTTTTTATAGTATCTTCCCTATTCCAAACACTCTTTTTTTTTTTTTTTGTGTCGATATGAAGTAAAATGGCATGTTTAGGAGCCTATTTGCTTCGTAATACACATTATAGACATCGTCATACTCTGTGAATATGGAGAAGTTTGGAGAAATTAGTATACAAGGAAGAAATCTCTTAGCTTTTTACTTTAAAAATAAAAAAATAAAATAATTATTTATTACTTAGATATTGCTCAAAAGGTCCAGGCTGAACAGAACTATATTAAGCTAGGCAACAAATACATGACAAAATATGGTAAATCCCAAGGATACTGAGTTCTAATCTGAAGCTAAATAAAATACAAAATCTGAATGTAATGCACAGTAAAAGTACAGAATTGGGAGGATGGACAGAGGATATATACAGCTAATGTGACTGCATGGATTATTTTATGCATTTGCTGGTTCTGACTTTTTAAAGAAGGCATGAAAAAATGAAAAAGATAATTAATATCTCCTGGCAGCTATTTATCCTGATCTAAAAGTCAATGCTACAGTACAAAGCATCAGAATGTCTATATTTGTATTTCACTTTTTTTTTTTTTTTTAACCTTATTCAGAAGATTGAATTTCTTTATTTACCTCTTTCATACTGGATTTCTTTGTATACTTTTTCAAATACTCTTTATCTTGATTCATGTAAAAATACAACTATTTTTTCTTCGGTATCATAAATCCCACACAAACTTTTAGATGCCTGATTATTTCAAGAGTACTATGTGACAGATTCACACTGGAAGAATGAAAGTTTCGGGAATCAATAAACAACTGTGTATGCCATCTTGGGCTATACCTTCATTTTGGCCAGCTGAAAGGCATTCCAGTGCAAATGACAACTCATTCAAGTCTTTTCAATAGCTAGGGTGCTGGTAAGAAACTTATGTTAAACATTTACTCAGCATACAAGTCAGTAGCACCTTGCTTATGATTTTGTAGTGCTTTGCAGTCACCATAGTGACTACAGTGCACACATGTTGAAAAGTGGAATGGACTGGCCAGCCCTAAAACTAGCTGATTTGCTGATGAAAATGTTTTTTTAGTCCTCTCTGATGCTCATACAGCCCCAAATTGTTTCTTAATGGTCTTTAATATGGCCATTTTTTCTATTGTTATTTCTGCTTTGATAATATGATTGCCATGTTGTACTAACATTGCAGGGAAATTTTTCATTAAATCTCTTAGAAATCACATAAACACCCTAAATGTCTCTGTTAATGTCCTGAATTCTACCCACAGACATGAAATCTGCTTTGTATGAAGTAGTATTACATAAATAAATTTAAATTGAATTTCTAGAGAGAGATTTGAGAAGGCCATCAATGCCTATATTTTCAAACTGTACGAAGAGAGCAGTGAATGATTGTTTCTTTGGACTGATTTATGACCACTCAGAAATGTTACTTTTCAGCACCACTTTGCAAGTCCACTGATTTGTCAAATTAGAGCAAATAGGAAGTTAGTAAGGTAATATTTAGCATATTCTATATCTTTACTAATATCTGCACTGTTACTGAATGCACAGCTGTGATTCACAGAGCAGCCACATGTATTGTTGTTACTACATTGTGTATGGCAGTCTGACAACTAGTGCTGTTTCATTTCATTAACACCAGAGTGTACGATAAGACATTAAGACTGTGACAATAAATGTACATAATTTTATTTTACAAGTAACTGTTAAAATAGTGTGCTGTTCATATTTCACCATCTGACATTTATTACTGGCTACTAGATAGCAGAATTACAGCTCTTTGTATTTCTATACTTCTTACCCTTTTTGAAAAGATCATGTTTTAATTTTTAAGTGTTGCACTGTTTAAAGAACCATATGGTGTCTGTTTATTTATTTTTTTCCCCACAAAATTATAAATATTACTTAACTTCAAATAGAATTAAGTCTTGGCTTAGGAATTTATTGCTATATATTTGGTTTCAGTATATTGCTAGGAAGGCTCACAGTAAAAAGGAGCAATCATGCTGGACAGGTTCTTTAGGAGAGCATGAAGACAAAGACAGCCTCTGAGTTCAGCATAAATAGAAGGAATTCCTCCTTAGCTGTCCCTAAGCTATCTTGCTTTTCGTGTATACATCTTATCCTTTTGTCCAGTATCACATTTCTGTCTTTATATTTTACCATATTCTCTCTCCTAGGATTCACCTCCCACAGCTCTTTCTCTTACAGTGATGGATCTTTGCTTTGTTCTCATGCAAATTTTACCAAGGCTGCCTTGAGCACTGTCACAGTGCACATTGCCGGTGTGTAATGGGGTCAAATTCCCTTCTCTTCAGTGGATACAGAGGACTGACCAGTAGCAGAAAAGATGTGGCTTCAATACACAAGACAATGTCTTTCTTGTGGGTGTTATCCAGGGGTTCCATCTAACCATATATCATGGACTTGCACCTCTTAGGACTCATTTTAAATTGTTGTCTGGACAAGTTGTGTGTTGAGATAGGTGAATCTGTTGCTCTGCACAGCTTTTCATTGTCCAGGTCTTTTAGACCTTCCCCTGCCTCCCCTCCCTCCACCCCCCCCCCCCTCCACCCCCTTTCTGAATTATGAAGGAACATCTGCAGGCTTTTTATAACTCTACTTTTTTGGGGCCGTATGGACATTGGAAACGCCTTCGTCCCTACTATCTTCATCCTGTATTTTTAGCTAGCTGTTTGGTTTTTGTTTGTTTGTTTTTGTTTTTATGTTGGAAAGTTTGGGGATCCTATGTATGGTGCATGCTGTTGTAGAACAGATTTGGTATGAACGTATGGACCTCTCACATTCATTGTGAGATTGTCTGAATTACAGAGGACTGGATGCCATCACACAGCCAGAAACCCAAACCAGCTTCCAGAACATGCTCCATCCCTGTCTCCTTTGAAAGGGACTATGATAGCTTCACACCTATGCAAAAACTGTTTTTTTATAGTACTTCACATCCTCCCTCTCTGTGAACAGCTTCTCAGAACCTCTGTGCACTGTGATCTTTCCTTCAGTATAAGTTCAGAATTCACAAGAGATTCTTGGGCATTTAAAAGTCCTTCCAGAATAAAGTCTGGACTCTTTTAGCAGTTTTGGAAAAATGGAAGGTAGGTAGCAGAGAATCAAGTGTCTGCTAGAGGAAGGTATTTTGGGTACAGGATGATGAAGTTCAGTAACATGGGAGCAAGCGCAGCCTCTGTGATTTTTCCAGTAATTTGGCTAACACTTCAAGGTTTGTAAGACTTCCTGAAGATTTTCCATGAGCCACCAGACCTCTAGCATACCTAAAATTGCTCCTGCTCATCATGACACCCTAAATTCACCAATGGTCAGCTTCCCAAATTCATCTCACACATCTTTTGGCTTTTGCCAAGACCCACTACAAACAAACAAACAAACAAACAAACAAAAAAACTAATTTAATATTTCTAGGTGGGTCAGCAGAATCTGAAAAACGTCATTGTAACTCACTTTGGTGAACACTTTTTCTCAAAGTTTCTCAAAGGGTTTGAAAGCACTTTGAGTTTCCCTGAAATTGGCAACAATTATAATTATGATGCAGTACTAAATAGACACTACCTGTGCAAAAATGTGAAGAAGACCATTCTTCATATTTTTAGGAAACAGAGAATGGTGTGCAAGTAATTCTCAATGTGAGTTATAACTTCTGGCATGTTCGTAATTAGGTTATTAAAGAGTAATTTTTTTTGTATTGGAGCAACTAGTGAATTTACTTTAGAAATTAGTTCAGAATTGGATTACCAGCAAAAGTTAGGGTAGGTGGTTATATTTTCCTTATTATGTGCATGCTGGAAAATCTCTGCTCTGTCTGTAAAATAGCCATATGCAAAACAAACAAATGCATGTTGCAGCTTCATGCTTTTTTCCACAGACACAAAGTTATCTGACAAACTCAAATGCCTGCTACAAGCTACAGTCCCAAAACCAGGCTAAGACATAATCCTGTACACTTGACCTCTACTAGCATCAACCCTGTCCAGCAAAGAAGTCAGAAATGCTTTCTGTTAAATAGGGTTTTTCATCTTGCTCCCTTGGCAAAAGTGGCCTAAAAGAAATGTTTCTGAAGAAATGTTGCATTCTTTTAAGCTAAAATTTGTGTTTTCCTGAGTTGAGTCTTTATGAACATTGCTGGACTGACAGCCTTAGAAACTGATGTCTCTATTTGTTTAGACTACAGACAGCATTATACATCTTTTCTTTTAAATGATTCAACCTTGACCTGCGCATAGTTTGGTTTCCACCTATTTTTACATGTTAGCATCTCTAATGAAACAGTCAGAGGTGCTAACTGGTGTATTAATTTTTCGATGTTAATTACTGTCTGCTAGGAAAGCCCATCATCTGATTTTGCATAGATCACCAAACAGCTGAGGGATGATAGAAGTTTTGTTCTTGCCAAACTAGACAGATGCAGTTCAACCAACAATACTTTTCCAGACTTTTCAACCAATTGTTCCCTTCTTGTTCCCTACTTCTGAATATTTCCACAACAGTGAAAAATTCCCCAAAATAGAAGTTTTACCTTTATATGAGCTGCCAAGTGTGAACTTGCTGTTTTAGTCATGAGTATACTGTAAAATTACACCAGAAATGGGAGAAAATTTTGGAATATTCCATAACAGTAATGAACAGACTCTTTTCTGAACATTACTCCAGACATGTCTGGTCCATAAGCATAATTTTAGCAGCTGGGTCGTCTTAGGATGCACGTTTTCATCAATTCTCCAGCTTGTGTTCCAGCCTTACTGGTACTCTGAAATGGCTGTAGGTGCTAACAGAGCCATGGACTCACATTTGTCACTACTCATCTAAAGCTAATTGGAACATGCAGTTACTGTAAACACACTTGTCGAGACTACATTTCTGTTCCCGCATTGCCAATTTTATGGAGGTCTGTGACACTGGAGCTATGTGACAGTGAAAAAATTGTAAGAGTGTTTTAGTCTTGTTGTCCAGTATAGACAGATGTTGATCAAGGAATTGTATTGCTTAGTGGTTGGAGGGTGTTTCAAAACCTGCTCGGTTAGTTCTGCCTTTCCTGAAAACTGTAGACAGAATGCCTATAATTTGTACCCTTGATATGAACAGTAGGGATTCTTTTTTTGCATTGAGCAAATTCTTAGTTAGGAATGAAAAGCACTTTTGATCAAACAGTATAGATAAACATGAGAGAATGGTTTTTCTGTTACAGCAACAAAGTACTTCATTTTACCCTTATGCAAACCAATATAACTCTCTTCCAGAAAAATACCATGAAAGCTGAAAGTAATCTAAAATAATCTTGCAGTAGTGGTGCCAAACAAAAATAAGAGTAAATCCCTGAAATTTAAATTCCTAAAGAAAGACATAGAAATAGAACAAGCAGATCTATGCAAAACAGCATCATCATTAGCATTAGGGCCGATGTAGGTTTAGGACATATACCCTTATCTTTAAGTGTTAACATTTGGGTTTTGATGATCAGATTCACAGTTTCATACCTAAACTGATCAGAAAATAAAAAGAAAAATGTATGGTAAAACAATAATGCTCTTGCTCACACTATAAGGAATATCATTTCATGGAACATATGGTGGTACCATGTAGAAAATTAATCTGTATTTAAAGGAAAATGACCAGAGGTGATCACATAATTATATTAAGTAAATTTTGTTTTTTAAACATTTTTTTCTCAGATTTTTCTCTTTCTTATGTGAACAAAATGTGTAGCTGTATTTTAAATTAACATTTTGTTGCATTCCAGATCTAAGTGCTATTTAATGTTCTGGATTCCTCTCAATACATTCTAAAAAAGGCATTTAATCAGGTGACATCTTGCAGTCCTTTGAACAGGTAGCATTTCCATTGTTGCCCCAATTGCATCTGAAAGATGCATGTGTAAGATTGTGAGCAACTGAGCAAGCATAAGCTTGTACTTAGTTTTGACAGGTTTGCATTTGTCAAGGGAAAACTACAAAGATTGAGGCTCTGATATAGAAATTTGCTCAGAAATGTCACCCTTTAATTTTAAATTAATTCACTGAGGACTTCTGTTTACATTGCAAGGTTTTAGTTTCAGCTAGATTAGGTAAATAAAAATTACATCCTGAGCATTTTGCTGCCAATTGTTTTGGTAGAAGATTTTACTGAGAATATTCCATTCAGTTATTGTACCTGGTTCCTTAAGAGGAGAATCCATAGAACAGCTGATTTCTTTCACCACAGTTTTCCCTAGAATAATTAAAATGGCTCTTTGCAAAATTTCAATGTGCTGGTGTCAGAGCCCAAACTCTCCAAGCCAGAACACCCTTTATCAGTTCAGAGGAATTTGGGATCTTTTTTGTAATGCAAATTGCCCAGGCAAATTGTCATTGTCAAATGCATTGGAGAACAGAATATTCCTATTGAACAAATTACTCACCAAGAATCACAGCAACAACGGTGAAGAGCACAAAGGCATTCCTCAATAAGTAACTTTTAACATCATCCTTTGTTATGCTCTGCACCTTTTTTTTGGCCAGAAGTGTACGTTTCCGGACTCCTTGTTGAAAGCGTTCCATCCTACTTCCACTTTTGGGATCTTCTCCGTTACCTTTAGTCATCTATCTTGCAGAAAGTTTTCTCTTACACTTAACTTCTGTCAAAATCCCTTCAGAAAAGTGAGAGACCCTTTTCCGTGGGAGGTACTGGAGAAACCTGTAAGACAAGAAATATCAAATATTGCAATAAGATTTCAGAGGAATGGTTAGCCATATATTTACATGGAAGTGGTTATTCTTCATGTTTCAGTACAACTTGTATTATTTGCAACATCTAAGCTGTTGCCTGTGAGAAGAACTCTCTGAAAAGGATTTTATGAGCTGTTCAGATGGGTATCCTGTCTTCAGAAATTAATCTGAATTTGCTGTCATTCTGTAATTTTTTTCCAGTTGTTAGAGAAATAGTAACATGAAATAGGTACAATACCTGGAAGTATAAGTAATTATAATGTTTAAAACTATCTGTCAAGCTTACTTTTCATTGGTCCATACCATCTTAAAAAAAAAAAAATCTAGCTCACCTTTACTCTAACCAATGGAGAGAAATATTTTGCTTGAAATGGAACGTTTAAAACGTTCTGCATTTCAGATGTTTTCAAATGGTTGACTGCATTGTCTGAATTCCTCCTTTTCACATGGCAAAACCCAGCAGGAATAGTTTATCTATCCCTCAACCACAATTTAGAAGATATGCTTTTGACAGTTTTATGTTGATAATGTTCATGTTTGAAGCGTATAAACTATTTAGAGCACATCTGTAAAGTATCAGAAGTTATATCCCACTTAACTTCTCGCTTCTGACCATAATACAAGTTCACATTGCAGAGTAATGGCTAGCCTGGTCCAACAGCAACTATGGGGACATAATCTGATTTTAAGAAATCAAACACTGAATCAACCCTAAAATGTTTTAGTATTAAAAATCCTTCATTAGAACATTATTTTTTGTTTCTTTGTTTAAAAATTAAATATTTATGTCTGCTTAGTACGAACTTATTTAATAACAGAGTCTGCACAAAGTGTTTTCCAGGCTGAAAATCCAGTTTTCTAAGTGTTCATTAATCATGTTTTTATGATGAAATTAGAAATTCATAAATGTTCAGAGATAGTAGTTTCCAGTGAAACCTGTCTATTTATACACAATGCAACTGTAACATCATAGTAAGTTTAGTGCTTAAATACCTTTTTTTAGGAAGCGGTTAAACTGTAAATACACAGGGTTTTGAAACCATGTGTCTTACAGAAAATACCACATTGTAACAAATTTATTTTGATGGGATTTGATCACTGCTTTTTGAATTACCTTATGTTTGAACATTGGCACTTGAGTACAATATTCTGTGTGACGGAATGACGCATGCTTAACTTGTTAGAGTGAAAGCATTCATAGACTGAACTAGATATTTACATTACTACGTATTCCAGCTTGGACACGACTACTGTGTGCAAGAAGGATTTTTTCAGATGAATTAATTTTCAGTATTTTGTAAAATACAGATTCATTCACAGTGCCTTTTGTTTCTGAGACGATTCACACAACTAGTCTGTCCTCTATAGTTTAACAGTAAGATCAAGAGAGAACACGGTTATAGGCAAAAGTATCATTACATTAAGTAACATACAAAGGAGGAGAGAGAAAAAAGAAGACTTCGTTCCCCAAGCCCCAGCAGATTAAAAGATCGGCTCACCTTTTCAGATCTGCAGTGTTGTACACACACGGAGGTGGCAGATAAGGCAGGGATTTCCCAGCAGATACAGCAGTTCAGCGAGTGGGAGACAGAGAAAACTGACAATCTGCATGTGCTGGGGAATACAGCAACTTACTATCCCTGTAACTTAAGGAAAGGGGAGGAGACTGTCAGCCCAGCTCTGAAAAAAAAAAATAAATGAAAACACATCAGACGAGAGAGGAAAGCCAAGCTGCTGGAATATTGATGAGTCTTGGCACAGTGAGAACAGGGTCATTTTCTTTGTTTTTCCTTTTAGACCACTTTCACGCTTTGTCAGTTCAGCTTCATTAGAAATGCAAAATCAGAACCCAGGAAGAACTGGAGGATCACACACACGCGGAGCGGGGACGGCTTCTTCATTCCGTATTCCAGACTGGGAAACTGAAAAGCCTCCACATAATTACATAACACTGTTCCTGTGCTTTTCAGAATAAATGATAAAATACATGAGCATGCTAGCTTGTTCTAAAAAGAGGCAGAGTGTGAGGCTATCATATATTTTCTGATCCTTAAAGACACTTATTCATGAACTCCCTCTTCCCAGGGTGGGGAACTAGACATATCTTTCAAAAGTGACTGGAGCATTGTCAAGAATTGAGAAAAACCTAATCAGCCATAATTCTTTGTATGTTTCTTGAAGATACACAAAATTTGTGATGAGAAAATTTGTAATTCAGCAATTTAAACTCACTGGATGCTAAGCCCCATTATCCAGCCCATCTCAATAGCAGGGAGTGAACGATGAAGAATAAAACATCGACTTTTGGAAAATAAGTGGCCTTCAGTTTTTTTAGCATTTAAAAGTTTACACTATTGAAAAGATGCTTGGGGAGGAGAGCTGTGGAAATTCCCAAAGATTTTAACTTTTAGAAGAACATTTTCATTTTAGAGTCAGTTTAAGTTCTTAAATAACTATACTTCAGTGAATTTTTCATGAGATTTTAAGTGCATTTTCCTAAAAGATTAACAAATACTATGAATGGAAGTTTATATAAATGTATGATAAATGTAAAAGTTAAGAATTCTGCTGATGGATTATGTTGCTTTTAATGTTTTTCTTTTTCTCTACAAAGCCATTTCAAGTGTACGGAAATAATCTTATGTACCAGGCACACAGAAAATAGTTAGGTAAGAAATAAAACTGAAAGCAGTATTACTTTCACACAGTCACAGTAATGGTTTTGCTAAAATGTTTGTTAATTTAAAACAGGCTTCACATAACGTGTAACATAGAGAAAAATAATTTTACATTTTAATGCAACCATGCTTGGGATTACTGTAGGTTCGTACTTGTATTTAGAACAGCAGAGTCTTGATCATAGGTTTCTCGAGAGAGAAAGTAAACATCTGAATTACCTTATTTGTTATTCATTTATTTTAAAAAGCAAGAAAAATTTTTGGCTGCTTGTGTTGCAAAGACAGAAGTCATGTGCTGTATTTTCCTATACCTGTCATCTTAAAAGTCTATCTCATCAGTATTTTTTCTGGTTCAGTTTTTACATACTTTCACCTTTTTGCCTGCAGATGGGAATTGACCTCTTTACTGACCTTTGGCCTTTAGCAATCTGCTTGCTTGATGTTTCCTTTTGGGGTATGGCATGCTTTCTCTGAAACCTCCCAGATAAGGACTTCATTCTGCCCTGTGTTCATATGAATGGTAATGTTACAGTAGCCTAATGGGAGCAGGGTCAGGCCCCAGGTGAGGTGATCCCAAAGTATGTCATCATTTAACACTTTAATTAATGGTAGAGTCTATGAGAAACAAGGATAATCCAATGAAAGAGAATTAGCTATTCCATGAGACAAAATGTAAATAGACAATAAGCAATCTTACAGTTTAGTTTAACTTCAGCAGCAATATTTTTATTAGCTCTTAGAGAGCAACAGACAGTGCTTAGAAAAACAGAATACTAACTGAATACTTTTTGGCAACATGTTTAAAAAAATTATTATTTTTTTTCCTGTCTTCTTCCTTTCCTGACATCCTTTCCTTTTGTTAATTTACTTATCTTTGGTAGTGAAATAAGGGAACTTATAAAGAGCATATAAAGAACACTATCCTCCATATTGCAATAAACATGTATGTTAGGTATCCTTGGATAAGAATAAATGAGTCACAGTTAATAGTACAGTGTCTCCTGGCAATACATAGTTGCAATAAACCTACTTTTAAATATGCAATCAATTTAACAGATTTATTATACAATCTTTAATTACCAGGACTAGGATGAGATTTGCAATTTTACTGGTTAAACACTTATATCTGTAATTTTCAGTAGTACTATTAGTTTCTAAGAATAACAACTTAAAACATAGAAGTTCCTAGAAATATTGTAGACTTTAGATCAAACCAGCCAACACCAAGAATATGGGAAAGCATTGGTACAGTTTATAGAGTGACAGAGCAGCAGTGATCTGTGCTACCACCAATTTCACATTGACATAATCATTTCTACACACTTAAGGTTTTTTTGTTTTTGTTTTTCATATCAGAAAACAAGGAATAATGTGAGGCCTTGAAAAGCTTGTCCGTGTTGGCATTTAACTCAGCATCCTTGTTTCCGCTTTGGGCTTCATTTCCTGCCCTTACTTGACAGTGCACCCAGTGGCTGACAAAGCAGGAGATGCATGGATAGGGTAAGGATGGCTTTAACTCGAACCTTATCCTTACACGTAGCATGGATTCAGTCATCGGAATCCATGTATCATAGTAAACTCAAGCCCTGTTTTGGTTTGGCTAGCAGAATCAGTCAGTAAATGTACTTTGCACGTTGGTAAAGTGCCTTTTGTAAAATAAGTAAAGGTATCAGAGTGGAAGCCGCTGTTCAGACATAAAGTATTGTTATTTTCAGCTGACTAGAGCTATAAAGCAAAACCACAGGGAAGTCAAATGTAGCAAATGCAAAATGTGGAAGTGAAGCAACAGGTTGTACAACTATTTCATTTTCCAGAGAGTAATAAACCCAGTATGAGAGCTCTTGTATCCCAGCTGAGATAGGCTTTTTAACACTCCAGGTAACCAAGTTTTCATGTTAACAAACCAGCACTATCAGTTAATGCTGGCTGTATCTTCACTGTCACAAAGTTTTAGGTAGAAGCTCAGTGAAGTACTATTACAACGTGATTGCAATCCATATCACAACGGCAAAATTGGAGTGATATGCTTGTGAAAGAATATGTTTATTCATATTAAGTTGGTATGTCCCCAGTCTTCAATTGAGTTGAACAAAACAAGAATATATATTACTCCCTTGCAAGTTCCAACCCGTCTTAGAACAATTAGTTAGACCATTAGACCCTGTTTTGCTAATGAAGAAACTGAGGCTCTGAGAGATCAAATTTATTCCTTAAAAGTTAGCAAATATTTGGCAGAGTTAAGGCACAGCCTTAGGCTCCTGAATATTTCCACTGGACCATGGCATGTTTTTTTCCTGAGATACTAGATTGGCTCTTTCCTTTTTTGACCATGCTGAAATGATGATGAGAAATTGAGGTTTGGTGTTTGTTTGCTTTCGGATCTGTTTATCACAGCGGGATTTGAAAAATACCTCGGTTTTTGCCAGCTAAATATCAAAAATATACTTCATTTTTAATTAAGATCTGGTGGAATGAAAGTTAACACTGTAATGTGTATGCTTATATGTGCTCTACACACATCAAAGATAACATAGGCTATGTTTTGTTAGCAAAAGTGAAAAGAAAAAGATCTGTAGGTCGATAGCTGGCACTGAGGACCCAATATTTGCAGGGTATGTACTCCAAAAGTATTACTCTGAATTGCTGTTAACTCTTTTTTTCTGACCCAAACATCCATTAGTGCTTGGACTGTATGATCTGGTTTTGTCTTATCCTGAAGGAATCCAGATCACACCTTCTAAGACCACTCCAGGACATGAATCAGAGCTTGTCACTATTGGTCAATTTTAGTAGAAATTTTCCTCTCCTGGTTACACTGAACTTGAGTTTATCTGTGCTGCATAACAAGTCATTGGCCAAAGCCAATTACCAATAAAAATGCTGTTGTAAAATGTTCTGTTGATGGTGCAGCTTAAATGATTATTATAAAATGCTACTCTTCTGATAAAAGAACATTTAAATGCAAGGTGTTTTTTCTGAGATTAGGCTGAATGATTAGTAGTAATGGGCACAGCAATCAGCAGGACTCAGACCTTCAGTAACCTGTATCTACATCTCCATTTTGTGTCCTACTACAGTCTTAACATTGCTGACTCAAGCCAGCCAACAAATTTTCTTGGTCATTTTTATTCCTACATTTTGAGGTCTTGTCCCATGAAAATAATTGTGATTTTTATGCTTTAGAGCTCTGTCAGTTTTCAGTCAGAAGCTGTGCACCAAAAACATGGCATTCCTTTCTGCTCGGTGACAATTCCCAGCAGAGAAACACGAGCCTACAGTATCTTCATTCAGCATCATCAGCTGTCTGGGCCTCACAGCATACTGTGTGTCTGACTGCAGCTGAACAGACAACCTTGTTTCCTCCTAGCACCAGGAGTCAGCTCACATGCTCACTCCTGGGAGAAAGGGGACGGGAAATGAAGTTAAATCAGCAGAGGATGTGGCTTATGAACTTCTCCCCTGAACGTCTTATCATGATTGGGAATGTACAATGCAGTAATTCTCGTCTCAGCAAAGAATAGGCAAGGCTGCCTAGGAAGGGATGGGAGATAGACAGGCATGTCATTGTAACAAATCTAATGCGATCGCATTGATAGCTGATTGAGTTTCAGATCCAAACTGCTTCACATTATGTCTTCACTGGCTTCCCCACGGCTAGTAGCAATGACTCAAATGGGCTCCAGGGGACAGACAGGTTCATTTGAAAAGCTGGTACAACATTCTGGCTCCTTACAAAAGAGCATGGTATTGGAGCCAGAGGCTTGCTTCCCCCTTTCTCTCAGGTCCCCTCTATTTCCTCTTCCTGATTTATTTATTTATTTATTTATTTATTGTTTAGTTTTTAAACCTTTTTTCCAACCAGCTGTAAACTTTTCTAGCATGTGAATTGACCGAAATACTGAACATCCTGTGGGGAAGCCCTGGCTGGAAGCACGCACTGTCACGGATAAGCTGCTGCCTCCGATCCCTGCTGGTCACGGTAGCAACAGAGCGATGACGCCATATTTGTCCTATTTTGGGAAAATAGCACTGTTGGTGGGTGCCTCACTGGCTGAACAGTTTTCTGTCTTTATTCCCTACTGTACTTGCTGTTTAAAGAGCCAATTTCTTGGGTTCTGTGATGCTCTTTATACTGGATATTCTTTACACAGGGTAGAGGCTTGATGCTAGAGCAAGGAACTAGCCTGTACAACAAACATGGTCTGAAATTCCTTCCTTTTTAAATTCCTTTATTTTCTCAACATGAACTCCTTAAAAAAAGCAAGGACAGATAGGTGAGAAACAAGACTGAAGAGCAACACTTATTTCTAAATTAAATATAGTATTATCTACATGAAACACACATTGTATGAAACATTGTTTGTCTGTTTGTTTTTTGATATCTTTGCCCATCATTATTTTTATAATGAAACAATGGTTTATCAGCTATTTAATGCATCCTAGTGTGTTGCTAGAATAGCAAGTATGATAAATACAAAGAAAACCACTCATTTGTGTGAAGTTCAGTTAAGGAAACTCATTTATTTGGAGCAGTAAGCTAACATGACTTTTAAAATACACATTTACTACTGTAGGATCATAATTACTGTAATCAAGACACATAAAAATCTTTTGTAAAAATAATTATAATTTAAAAGCACACAGCTCAAAGTTGCTGTTATCATAATGACTATAATAGCAACTACTTAGCATTTGGACATTTTTTTGGCAGGAGGGCTTTGCATTGTTTATTGTGAGAAAGAAACAGGCTCTGAGAAAACATGCAAATTTTCAGCAAGGGAAAAAGCAGCACCAGGTTTGGAAAACTGAATGGCAGAAAGTTGTCTTTGCTTCTATCTTGCCGTATAATCAGTCCACACTGGTTGAGATGATGCAAAGTGAGTAAAGTCTTCTGGACGATCTTTGTTTCTTATACCATGGAAGATCTCACAAAATCTGTTTCATAGTACCACTGGCATCCAGATATTCAGGCTGTGCAGTAGTCAGCATTTATTTTCTTGCCGTGTTTTTCATTCTGAAATACCAATCTCTGCTGTGATCCAAGGCATACAGAACTCACTGGTTATCTGCGATTTACTTGAAAGAAAATAGGAACAGTCCTTTATTATTTATTACTCATTGTTCTTCTTGAAATATTACCAAGTGCCTGTCATCAGATCTATAGAAGAAATAAGCCTATGAAGGTGTTAGATGGCAGGGAAAACAGGGATGTTACATAGATTTGCTACACAACATGTAACTTTGCTTTTTCATGCAGTCATTCACTCCATCCCTCTGCTCCTTTCTGAACTTCAGCCCCAGTTGAGGGCTGCCTTCTCTCTTGTCCTCTTCGGTAGAGCAACTACTCCCCATGTTTATGCATGTTCAGCACTCTGCTCCTTTCTGCTTCCATTAAAACTCTCTCCCCTCTTACTCCTTGGTCCACCAGCACTTTTCTTTAAGTCAGAGAAGGATGATTAAGGATAGGTCTTCTTTTCATTTGATTCAGTGAATTCAAGTTTTGAAGGAAGCTTGGATCTTGGCCTTTTTGTTTCTTCAACAGCTATTCCAAGTCATCACCTATTTTGTGCTCCTTCTGTGTGTAGACAGTAATTCTCTTTTCTCTTTAGTCACTCATATTCTCTTTTCCTTGAAGGCTTTCTTGCCTGGCTATTTTGTTCTTTACTTGTCTATCTTCTTTTTCTCCTTTCCCTTTTCCCTGTGTTCTGCTTATACTGACTCTCAGTTTTGTTAGGAAATGGAATTGAAGGTCTCATTCACACTGACTTGTGCTCATGGAGGAGACTTCATTACAAATATACGTCTGGAGTTGGTAGATCGGTGACGATGCACTCAAACAGCAGCATGCTGAGAATTGGTTAGACAGAAATCTCTTCCTCCTCCAACTAAATAATCATAAAGGGTCTGCACAGTAGAAGAGATTTCCATTTGCAGCTGCAGGGACGTCAGTTCTTCTGCTCTAAACAGGGATGTCTCTTCCGCCTACATACTGAATGCAAAAAGGAAATTATTTTAATTAATTTGTTAAACCAAAGGGAATGTCAGTCTGATCAGCCAGATACCTTTCAAAACAAAAAAGTTTAGGCCAAAACAGGGGGAAATAGGAGACAATACTTTTGAAGTGTGCTTTATACAAGTCTTTCACATAGCTCCAAAAATGTCTGTATTTCTTCCAGTTACGTCTACCACCTAGTGTTAACTTCAAAATAGTGATGTATTGGGTGCTTTACTTAGCTGCTCTGTGAATGGCTCCCATTCACCACCCGTCCCAGCTCACTCCATATGCAGGCAAAACTCCCAGTGAAGACAATGGGAGTCCAGGTCTCTTGACTCACATTTTGCTCAGGCAAAACCTCCATTGTTCAGTGATTGCTTTGCTCAATGAGCAGTGATTCAGAAGTGCTGAATAGGAACCCAGTCAGCTGTGCTTTGATATTAATTTCCTGATGATTCATTAATTCCATAAAATCACTATTGAATTCTTTGTACAATTACCCAGCAATTTTGGTTTAGCCTATAACACTAAAAAGATATCATCTATGAGAATGTGTCACCTTGGGAAAAGCATCCCTAGAACACTATTTTATCTGAGATCTGAGATTCCTACTAATCCCAGTAATTTGAAAATATTTAATTCTTTGATCAAGTTTCTGATATGTTATTATAGGCAGAATTCCAGTGATGCAGAGACTCAGAATGGGAGAATAAAGTAAGAGATGAATGAAATGAGTTGATAACATTCAGCAGATTTTGTCATGCTCTATGCAAACAGCTTAAATGAAGATGCACAAACTTTGTAAAATCATGAACTCTTAAAGTCTTCAATAGGTCAGTAACTAATGAATCTCAGAATTCTTAGAACTGTTGAAATCTTGTTTGAACTTTATGAATTGTATTTTACTTTGATGGACCTATGTGAATACCATGAAAATAAAATGTTTTGCCTCAGATTAAATTTTCCACATTCTGCATTTCCCTTATTTTATTAAAGATCTGTGAACAAATTCATTCTTATTTTTCTTCTGATACCTAAAGGTTTTTTAAACATCGTGCAAAAGAAGTGTAAAATGTGAGTAATTTCATAAATCTGACCAACATAAATGCCTGTCTAGATTGTGTTTTTAATGTTCATTATGTAAACATTTTGAAAAGAGGCTGTTTTTTAAACGTTTGCAATGTACTACAAAGTTATACTCTAAACAGATATGAACCATAAGCCTTAGTAAACTTTATTTGCTTTACCAGAAACTGTAGGAGCCACCTGGAATAACAAGTCCCACCTTCTGAAAAAAAAAACAAAAACATCAAACTCCACTCTGTTAGATGTGGGAGCTGTATTCAAAATAATTTAGTACTCTGCATACCATAGAACTTCCCTTGGACTACATTAAAAATGTAGGTCTTTAGTACAAGTCCCTCAAAGCCTCAGAAATTACTAATAGTATAGTGTAGGGGACATGAAGCACATTGTGTATGTATCAGATGAATTTTGATTTCACTGGGATCCTGGTTCTTCCCTTTTTCGCATTAGGCATGATATAGAATCACAGAATCACAGAGTGGTTTGGATTGGAAGGGACATTTAAAGATCACCTAGTTTCAACCTCTCTGTCATCATACTCTTGTATAGGATTATTTTTAGATAGTGTAATCATATAGAATATTCATGCATTTTCATCCTTCTCTAAGCGGTTTTCAGGGCACGATATATTTCTGGTTTCCTTTGCATCCTCATGCTCCTTAAAAATAAACATATACACATACATAAAACTTGTGTGTAAGTAATAGTATAAATGCATATAGTGTATGTGCAAAGTAGAACCCTAGCAGCCATTTTGAAAATACTGTTTGCAACAGCATGCAAATGCTGTTGTATATTATGGTACATCAGAGTATAGCAAAATGAGTATAAATTTTCAGTTATTTTTAAATATATATATATTTTTATCTTTTAGAATAGAATAGTTCACTTGGAAGGGACCTTCAAAGATCATCTAGTAATCTAACTGCCTGACCACTTCAGGGCTAAGCATTTGCTTTAGACATTATAAACAGTAGTAATAATATTTTACTAAGGTATTTCTAAAATTAAAAAAATAAAATAAATCGCTATTTATGACACTTCAGAATCTTTATTAGCAAAAAAGTGTGTACCCTTCACATCCATCCATAGTAAAGTTGTCTATAAAAGAGTCAGGAACATTTTTCCATAGCAGTTTATTCTTGAAAAAAAAGAGTAACAATCAATATATTTTAAGTCTCGTAACATATTAAAGTAAATATTATTGCCACAAAAGGAGCCCAACATGGGCAGATGTGTTTAGTTTAGCTTAGTTTAGTTTAGTTTTCATTGATATTTGTGGAAATAACTGTGAAAATTATATTAAAATCATAGTGTTTCCTGATTCGTTTTTTTTCAGATTTTAACCTTAAGCCTGTAGCAGGCTGAAATGTTTTGAGTAGAATAAAATAATGACTCAATAACTATAACTCTCAATAACTAGTAAAATAACTATAACTATATAGTATAAACTATATAGCTATATATATATATAGTTATATATATATATAGCTGTATATAAACTATATAGTTATATAAAATAACTATAACTATATAGTAAGATAACTATAACTCTCAATAACTAGTAAAAAAGAAATGCAGCATAAAGATTCTGCACGAGCTCATTAAAATCAAATAGTAGTATGAAATCTCAATTTACTTTGTAATATTGAAAATGATGCTTTATATATGATATAACTTACCTTCTTCACATTGTAAATGTTGTATGAACCAAACACAGAGGTGTAATTCTATCTGGATAATCACACTCAATCTGAAAACTCAACACATTATCTATATGTGCCACTATTTTGAAAAGTTTCTGAACAAGAAGACATGAAACATATCCAGCTGACGGTCTAACTATTGAAACTGTCTGAACAGATATTAGTCAACACTTATATGGTACAAACATTTCCTTTTTAAATGTAAAATGAGAGAAATTATTTTAGTAGCTTTCACCAGATGCCAAATTAATTGTGAGAGTTAGAAGTTTTTGAAATTATTTTAAAGTATCATAAAAGTAGCAGAAACTATCTGTTCTTCCAAGTACAGATGAATGAACATGTTCCTATACTGTAATCACGTGTACATACAGACTTAAGAGTTTATTAGTATTAACATAAGTCAGTATCTGACTGTGTTGAAGTTGGATGTTTTCCAAAGGTGTCATTGTAGAGAATCCTTTGCAACTTCAGTTTAGTCATTGATTTTTACCTTGTTCAGAAGATATTCTTCAATCTGAGATAACAAGTTAGGGTATCTACCACTTGATTTAGATATTTCTTTAAAAAAAGATCTTTTAAAAGATTTTTTAAAAAGACTATTTCACAGCCATTCAATCACATTACTTACTAGGAACATTCCACAGAATTGAAGACTTTTCTGAATCTTATATTGGCTGTTTATGAGCCAACACAGTCTGCAGTTTTGTATCAAGAACTATATGTGGCTTTGGAATGAATCCTTGACCAGCAAGTGAGACTACAGGACTACAATCTGAGTTGTAGCAATATCTACAAATCATTTAGTAATTTTCCTATTTGAAAACTCCTTGTTCCTGTGTAACTTCAATCAGCTCCCAAAATGATCCAACAAATATCTGAGCCACGTAAAAATAAAGGTCAGGATGGTGCAGTGAGGGCATAGCAAGGTGGGCAGGGTCAAGGGAAGAGGACACTTTGGAAGTGGTGAGGTTTTTGGTGGTCCCACTCATCTTACAAAATAAAGTGGCATAGGGTATGTAAAATATTCCTAGGGATGCAAAGGAGCATTCTTAAGCATATGTTATAGTTAATGACAAACATAGCACTATTTTCCCATTGTTTATTCATTGTTTATTTGTGTGTCAATCCTTGGCTACAATACTAAATGCTTTCATGTCAAAGACTTAGTCTTAACAGTTCTCAAATGTCATTCATGTAATTTTTGGAATGCCTTTTGGATGAACGTCATTTTGGGAACAGCTTTGGTATCTTGCACAAAGCAAATTCAATATATTTTTCAGAAAGGCATAAACAGTTCATTAGATGTATAAGCCTATTCATTCATTATTTAATATCCTTAGTTAGTACAGTTTTTTATCATTAGAGATGTAACTACAATATTTCTAAATGCCAAGTGCTGTTTTTTTGTTGTTGTTGTTTGTTGTTGTTTTGTTTTGTTTTGTTTTTCAATAGTGAAGATAATGTGTGCTTTTCTTATGATGATTACAGTAAATTTTAATGTCATAGATTTTGGTTTTAAAAATACAGTAAATGGAAGAAGAGTCAGATTCTCCTCTGTGAAACAATCACACCAGCAGTCCAAAGGTGGTAAGAGCCCATAAGCGGCTATGGCAAACGGGCTGGTGCATGACAAACATCAGGCTGGAGGGCCGACAGGTCATTGTGGTGGTGCATGTGTCTACCAGAAGCAGAGAAAAAGAGAAAGCAGTAGCAGCATGGGTGAGCACAATCCTGGTAGGCAGCTGAGAGTCAGACCTTCTTTGGAAAAGGGTTGTCACTGGGAATGCATGCTTTCCTGAACTTGGAAATGAACTGTTATCTCATATGCTCAGTACTCAGTGAAATAGGACCCGGAATACATTTTTGAAGAAGTACCTGGCTATCATCTTTCTAGTCACCAATCTGTCTCTGCTTCATAAACTGGCTAAATGCTTAGGCCAAGAGGGCTCTTAATCTTTAAATGCCCCTCTGCCGTTAACAACATATCAAACATCTCTTGAGTGAGAGAAACACTCAGTAAAATCTGGATGCTGTTATAGAGGCAGTACAGATGTAGTGATTCTAAACACTAGGCTTTAATATTTAAATGAGCTATATGTGTTAATCTTAAAACTATTCTTTTCATGCTAAGATCTTTGAAGTTTTTATCTGGACAGTAATGTATAAGTTCTACCACAGAGCAGAGAAAGCAGACATTTTTACTTGGAACTAATGAAAGCAGCCAGGCCAGAGCAGTTTGCATTCTGTCTACCTTGCTATCACAATAATGTCTTTCTCTTCCTTAACCTGATCACACAGAGAATGGCCTTTCCCAAACCAACAAGCAAAAAGAGCCTTCACTATACAAATTACGCTTTCTTCTTCTCCAACAATCTAACATGTAAGAAAATTCCCTGGCTTTCTTCTGTACTCGTACATGTGAAAGTCAGTACATTCACTGACTTTCACAACACAGCAGTTCAGTGTAAACAGTGCAATTTATTAGAAAATATCCAAAGAGAAAAAAGTTTTTTATTGAAGGTGTTGGGACAGAAAAGTCTTAAAAGGAATCCTCAAAGAAAAAATTAATAATGACTACCATTGCATATTATTTTTCTAGTTATAAATTATAAGTTATTCTGTTAAACTTACTAAATCATGTTATTTGGAAAATATTTTTACATCATTTTTGGGCCACCAATATTTGGATAAGAGTCTTGCAGACAGGAAAACATTAACTTCCTTCTCGATTTAGGAATCGAGGAATCCTGGATTTTCTCATTGTGAATTCTACCAAGATTAAAATGGGAATGTTATAAGAAAAGTTGGATATAGCAATATTTACCAGAGGTACTCTCAGGAAATTTTTTTGGGGAAAATGTTCTGATTAGCTACAGCATCCCTTTTAAACCAAACATTCTTCTGGGTTCAGAACAGCTTCCAGACCTCTCTCCTGTAGCATGTTAATCCACTGCTGGCTGTATTACAGACATATGAAACGAGGGACAAATCTCTCAGATACATTTTTGCAACCTCATTTATGTCAGTCTGCTTTTCTTCTTTATGCTTGCCTCTCCCTTTTGTTCACAAATATGCTAATGAGTGAAATCTTCTGGGTATGAGTGTACAGTGGCTTTGTCTAGTTAAAGTGGTTTTGTTTTCCTATTCTTTATTGTTTTCCTGATAAATCTGCACTTTGATCTTGAAGCTGCTTTCCTCCTGGCACAATTCTCATTCCGGTGGTGCCTGTGGATTCTTTGTGAATGAAGAGTGAAAAGCAGAGTGTCAAAGCATATGAGGATCTGAGAGTTCAGATTCATATGAAGTATAAAAAAATGTTATTTTGTTTTCAGAAAAATCTGCAATCTCTGGGCAAACTCAGAGAAAAAAATGACATTTCACACAGCCGGCAGTAATAGTTATGAATTCCTTCCCATTGCTACTGTGAAGAAATTTCATACAAAACTTAGATATAATGTAACTGAAAGAGTGGATCAAACTGACTATGCCATTATTTCCCAATCATCATGATAACTTTTACCAAAATTCAAAAATAGAACAATGAAAACAACTTTAGTAAACTTTTTTTTCTCTCTTTTTTTTTTCTCAGATCTGTTTCAAACTAAGGTTTTAATTAAGTTATAATTGGGAAAAGAAATAATTCAAATAATTAGAATTCCTTTTTCATAGATGGTTTATGTGAAATTCAATTCCTATAGTATGTACCTTCTCTGTAACCCGCTCAGCAGCAGGAAGTTGATGCCTGAAGGAGCTGGGACAGCTGTTTTCCTTAAGCACCACAATACAAAGGTCTCCTTCTGATACAATTCAATGACTGACAGTGATTCAAGATACACTATAGTGAGAAAACAAAAACTGGAAAGACGTTAAGAAAAAAATATATATATTCTTAAGCTAGGTTTCTCTGCATATGATCTTTTTTAACTTAAAAAATGCTCTCATCAGCTGTTGTGTATTTGGAAATGCCTAATTTTGAAGAATGCCAGTGGAACCCCTGAAATGATCTTTTTATTCAGAGCATATGCACAATAATAATAAATACGGCATGTACTGCTGGCATGATACATTCTTGACTCTTCTTATTTTTCATTCCATGTTTGTGTTTACAAAGGTTGATATGTTGGCACAGTGGGAATTGTATGTTTGCCCTCCAGCCATATGCAGTCCTGTGATACAGGCAGCCATGCTGGGAGCACCCTGGTACCCTGCCAAAACCCTGAACCCTGTGATCAAAAGCAATTATTTTCTTCATGGGCAAGATGTAATTCAATCTCTGCGCTTGTTCAGTTTGGGCTGAGGGTGATGAACAGTTTAGAAAACACCTTTTGTATTTTCCTGATGATTTGGTGACTCCATATGGTTAGTGGAGTAACCCTTGCAGGAATTTCTGTTCCACGTGCTTACCACTATGACTAATTTATATGCAATTTCATGTGTTCAGAAATCGATGTTTCATAGAATACAAATTTGAATGTGTATATTGATAGGTTTGGTTTCTAACTATCAGGCCAGCTCACATTATGCAGCCTGCAGTTATAAGGTCCTGTGCGCCCACTGAGAGCACAAATTCAGTGATTTTAGGGGAAGTTTTCTTGTGCTTAAGCAGATATGCACAGAGAAGAAGAGGATGTTTTTAAAAGAAGAGAAAGAAATGTACATTCTTCTGCATATGGGTTTAATGTATGATGACAAATGTAGAAGAACCTCAGCAGTCTGAGCTTGATGTCTCATAGGGATGGCTTGATAATGGAGAGAGATCAAAGCATCTGTAAGAATCCAGATAGCATACAGCATTCCCAGCGAGGGCTGGGCCTTTTGTGTAGATTAAGCACAGAAAACAGAGAGTCAGTGCCCTGAAGGGCTTTCTATCTGAGTACAAAGAATGAGTAGGTTGTACCAAACATACCAATTTGCTGGAGAATTGGTCCTGCTGTCAGAGTCCTATGTAACATACTCATTTCTGTTATTGTTCTGAGCCTGGAGACTGGGAAGGAAGGAATATTAAAAGGAATGCAGGGATGGGAAACAGACAAAATCTTTATAGCTGGAAATTTTCCAAGAGTGTGGGGCCTCGTGGAGGCATTTGGTTGAAGATAAAAGTATCTTCCAATTAGTTACAGGAATTTTAAGAGGAAAGTTTTCCAAAGCACAGTATCATCATAAAGGAATTGTAATCATGTTTAGGATTTTGGTGCTGAAAGGAAAAAAGAAGAGAGTGTAAGATTTTTACAACAAGAGGTAATATTTACGGTGTCATGATTTGGCATATTTCATTTCCTATAAATTATCCTGGGCCTGTAACACTTCGAACTGCTAAGACTTAGTTAGGAACTTGATGTATATGTAAGATTCCAACTAATTTCTGTGAATTTGACTTGGTTTGCCTGAAATGTTTTGCAGGTGCCTGCACAGTACATCTGCAGGCAGGACTACTGCAAAGGGTAAGCACTGCTAGGGGTGCACCAGAATGCATCCAGGGTATGAAGAGGACTCATAGCTGCTTGGGCTGGTACAGCTGCAGCTGGAAATGATGCCTGCCCTTTGTGCGCCCTAAAATACCTGCATTCTGCTGCTGTGTGTGGTAGGTATCTCCAGTGAAACTTGCAGGAAATGGGAGGGAAAAGCAACAGCAAAAGAGCAGAACAATCTCCTAGACCGCCCAGAAGTATGAATGACATAATTCAGCTCAGCTGCAAACCAATCCTGTGTGTATGTCTTCCAGGCAGGGTTCAACATTTTCATATTCTGACACTGAATAGCAAGCAGGAAGAATCTGGCTGGCATTTACGCTATCTGATAAGATCACATGATTGTGCAGAGAACACATTACTGCTGCGTCTCAAAATTAATTGTTTTTCTGGATTGTTCAAGTAACAAATAGAATAATGACTCCTCCCCCCTCTTTTGTGGAGTGACATATTTCAAAAAGTTTATTAATGCCTGTATAAGAGACCCAACAAGGCTGAAAAGAAATGGAGTGCTCTTTTTTTTTTTTTTTGAATTCTCTGAAATTTTGTTGTATTATTTGTGCTGTGTTCCAGTTGTGACAGTGAAAAAAATATACTTTCTACAGTAACTAGTAGTAAAGATAACTTGGTTTCATTTTAATTTTTGTTCCTGCTATGCTCTCACAGTAACTTTTGCATGACTTGATGGTGGTGACTCTAATGAATGTAAACTGTCCTCATCTCTGCTAAGCAATTATGGTTGAGTGTCACAATTCTTTTTTTCTTTCACACTGCAGTGACTTTCAGACAGCTGCAGAGCATTTTTTGGTTCCATTAATAGGTTTACACACTGTCTCCACCTGCATTAGCCTCTAGGTCTGACTGTAAAATGCTTAGATATGGCAATAAAGCAGGCAGGGCATGCAAAAGCCTTGGTATATAAACTCCGCTGACCTTTTTGGACAGTGCATCTTTGATCATTTTATCTTGCTTTTCTCAACAACTCTTTTTGTTAGAGTTGTTTTTTCTTGGCTCTTCTCTTGGCAGAACAGCTGCTTCTCCCTGGCCACTGGGTATGGCCTTATTTTATTTATTCTTGTCTTTAACTTTTGTAGGGCAGCCAGATACATGGGGATGGGTGTTATATAACAAATACAATTAATAAATAAAGCCCTATTTGCTGTCCACAGTGAAAGCTGTGGTC
This sequence comes from Cygnus atratus, assembly GCF_013377495.2. NCBI lineage: Eukaryota > Metazoa > Chordata > Aves > Anseriformes > Anatidae > Cygnus > Cygnus atratus. The sequence goes on along the minus strand of NC_066396.1, from coordinate 12,670,793 downwards.
ATGGAGAAAGCAGTTCATTACACAAAAATGCCCTGTTTGATCCTGTTGGGGCAAATGGCTAAAAAATAGGAGGGGTAGTTAGAACAGTTTGAAAGTTGAAAAGTGAAATTAACAGGAAGCCAGCCAGTTTAGGGACAACTGGTCAACGTGTTGAATGATTTGGTTTGAAAAAAAGATTGAAGCATAAAATGTTCCTTTACACAAAACAAGCCACTGGATTTACATTTAAATTCTTAATCCTTCCAAATTTAAAATGGTTGAAATTCAGGTTGCTGCTGGCACTGGCCACTGAGAAGCAATGCCAGAGTCTCAGTGTGCCATGGAAAGTTGATTATGCGAAGCCAAAAGACTGATCAAGGATTCACGCACTGCAAGCAGTCATTGAGTTTACTTAAAACGCTAGGATAAATTTCATAGCCTTTAGAACTCTAAAACGGTTTTAAAGAGGAGGTCAGCAGGGTCTGGCTTTGCAGTAGGCTCTAGAGCTTGAGAAGATGATTTTGCTAGTATTGCCTGACTTTCCAAGCATTGTAAAGACTTAAGACTATTTCTTCCCTACCTTTCACCTCTATAATACTCATCTTGCAAATTCCATTCCCTTTTCTCTTTTTGCCCTTTGGTTAGTGCCTTACTTCCCATGACATTACTTCTCCTCACTCCTTCTCCTTACTAGTCTCCCCATGAACTGCTTCTTTCTGTGCTACTCTCTAGTCATTGGAATCAGATACTCTTTGTGTTATTTTTCCTTTAGGAGCTGAGGAGTAATAAGTTGCCATTGATTGGAGAATGTCTCCCAAGCTGGACAGTAAAACAGAAGATATGCCAAACTATCTTGTTTGCATTTTGATTAAGAAAAGCCTGATGATACATTTAAGAATACCATTAAAACAGAACCTTTGTTTTTCTTGGCCTGGTACTTGTAGTGGGTTTACGTGGCAAGGTTTTGGTAGCAGGGGGCCATACGGGTGGCTTCTGTGAGAAGAATCTAGAAGCTGCCCCATGTTAGGTAAGGGCCCCACTGCTGACCAGAGCCAAGCCAGTAAGTGATGTTGTTTGCACCCCTGTGAGAGCATATTTAAAAAAAGGAAAAAAAAAACACTGCACCACACAGCAGCTGGGAGAGTGAGAGGAGTGAGGAACAGCCTTGCAGGCGCAAAGGTCAGTAAAGAAGGAGGGGGAGAGGTGCTCCAGGCGCCGGAGCAGAAGTCCCCTGTGGTCTGTGGTGAGGACCATGGTGAAGCAGGCTGTCCCCCTGCAGCCCATGGAGTACCACGGTGGAGCAGGATTCCACGCTGCAGCCCGTGGAGGAGACCACAGTGGAGTAGGTGGACCTGCACCGATGGAGGCTGCAGCCTGTGGAAGACCCCTGCTGGAGCAGATTCTGGGCTGGACCTGTAGCCCGTGGAGAGGAGCCCACGCAGGAGCAGGTGACCGGGCAGGAGCTGCTGCCCGTGGGGGATCCAGGTTGGAGCAGTTTGCTCCTGAGGGATGGACCCCGTGGTACGGACCCATATCTGGAGCAGTTCTTGAAGAGCTGCTGCCTTTGGGAAGCCCACGCTGGATCAGTTCAGCAAGGACTGCATCCCATGGGAGGGACCCCACAGCACAGGGGACAAGAGTGACTGAGAAGGAGAGACAGAGAAGAAGCACTATAGACTGACCATAACCCCCATTCCCCCCGTTCCCCTGTGCCGGTCGGGGGGAGGAGGTGGAAGAGGGTGGATGGGGGAGAAGGTGATTCTGGTTTCTTTTCTTTGTTTCTCACTTCTCTAGCTTGTTAGTAATAGGTAATAAATCTTACTATCTCCCTACGCTGAGTCTGTTTTGCCTGTCACGATAATTACTGAGCGATCCGCTAGTCCTTATCTCAACCCTTGAGCCCTTTTCATTGTATTTTCTCCCCGTTCCTCTTTGAGGAGGGGGAGTGAGAGAGCGGTTGTGGTGGAGCTTGGCCACCCACCCGAGTAAAACCACCTCAGTACTGCAGTGTTTAGCACACATATGTATCTTCATCTCTGTTACTAGTAGCATATTTTCAAAGATATTTTAGTGTGTCCTTGCAGAAGGCCAATCACATTCAGAAAATGACATTCATCAACAAGAGTGCAGCTGATAGGCCGAGGGAAGTTATTTTTCCCCTCTATGTGGCACTTGTGAGACCTTATTTGGTTGAGAACATCAAGTCTTGGGCTTCCCAGTACAAGAAAGACATGGACATACTGTGAGTCCAGCTGAGAGCTATGAAGCTGTTAAGTATGCTGGAGCACGTGACATACATGGAGAGAACAGGGGTTGTTCTGCCTTTAGAAGAAAATAAAAAGTGGTGAGATTTTATTGTTGTCTCCAAATACCCAGTGGGAGGGTGTAGAGAAAATGGATACAGACTCTTCTCAGAGGTGTACAGTAGAAGGACAGGAGTGCAATAAGGAGGACATAAGCTGAGGAGGACATAAGCTGAAAGAAGGGAAATTTTGACTTGATATATTTTTCTGTACCGCAAAGTTGATTAGACTTTGGCACAGGGGACCAGAGTGGTGGTGGACTCTCCATCAGTGGAGATGTTCAAAACCTAACTGGAAAAGGCCCTGAGCAGCAAGACCCTAAATCACACATTTCTGTGAGTCTTTTGACGTAGTGTTGACATTGTACAGTGTCATTGTGTCTTGAGGATATTACTACGAAAAACATAGTAGGATGTGATTTGGGCAGAAGCATACTATGGATAAAGATTATAAGCCAGCTCCAGAGGAATAGGGATCAAAATTCTCTTGAGCTACTGAATTTATTTATATTTGCAGAAGTAAATGCAATGTTATTTAAGCTTGACCTGATATGTACATTACCATAAAATACACCCAATGTCTGCTTCCATGAATTTAAATGATGTGGTAACAAGATTTCATCATTGTTACATGGAGTCAATATAACAAAAATACAGTCTTTAGATACTAGGAACATCACCCCCAAATTTGGATTTCTATTTTTGCCCAAATTTCAACTTTTAAAGCTACTATGACCATCTTGATTCTTTGCTCTGTTCTTCCATCTTAGGCACATCTGTCAGATCAAAACTATGAAATGATAACAACTCCTTTGGTTGGTTGGTAACTTCTTTCAATGTGTTAGATGCCTGGGTCTTTTTCAGCCATTTATGCATGTAGGTTGGAGTAATACATATAATTCATAAAAATCTGTATGGAGTTTGCATAGTTTATAAAAATTAATGTTAAAAAATTGTACTGAGGCAGCTCTAAGTATATACAAAACTGATGCTCTGCACAATCAAGTTTCAACAGGATTTAATTAGAAAACTTTTGCCACTGTGTTTCCTTTGAGGTACTTGGAGAATATTAGTTTTCAGGAGATGGAACTAGAGACTGTTTTTTTTTTTTTTTGTCTTTGCATTTTTGTAAAGTTATATTTTATCATGGGACAGATTAGGAAAAGCCTGAACTTGTGAGTAAAAGAGCCAGAAAAAAAAATTGTGCCAGTTACAGGAATACTTTAGTGCTCAAATATCCTAGTTCACTGGTCTAGAAGGAATTCAAATTACTGGGCCAAATTTGGAGAAGATAAGAATGAGATAATTTACACCTACTTCTGCACTGCATAAACCCTCAGGACAAATTATTCCATTCACTCTGAGTTTCTAGCTCAGGGCAAGTATTAAATTCATCCTCTCTATTGCAATGCACACATCATTTTATAAGAAAGCACTGTCCCTAATTTAACTGCTTCAGCACCCTCTTGAAGTTTTCATCACAGTAAGTGTTGCCTTAGGATTATCTCTCATTGGTTTCTCTGTCAAACTTCCTGCCAGGTCAGTCACAGATTTTCCAGTTTCTCCATGTTGCTTTCCCGAGTGCTCTGTTCTCTCAGTTGCTTACGTATCTTGTCATGTGCAACCATTAATAAGAACATAAAATTAACTGAGCTAAAGTCACTACTACATATATATAATTTTTTTTTTTTTTTTTAATTTTTTTTTTCCTGAGGACATAGGTACAAGGATGTTTGCCTTTGTGTTCCAGGTGGCCTGATGTGGGAGTTGGATAGTTGATCCAGAATACTTCTGGAATACAGGGTACATTGAGTTTGGACAGGTAACGAAGTTTTGGCTCAGAACCTTTGATACTGCAGATGTTGCTTGTCAGAGCCATAAGCTTTAAAATTCTGCATGAATTACAATTTGAGTGCCTAAAATTTCTTTTTGATCTTGCTTAAAATGAAGACTAAGAAGGGAAGAGGTTTAAATACATTTGGCTAGCCTTTGCTAATATTCGTAAGGCTAGAGGTTTTTTCCTGTAAACACACTTCAAGTAATGGGAGAAGAAAAACAAACAAACAAACAAACAAAACAAAACAAAAAAAAAACAGGGCTTATCTGATTATTATTTGAAACATTCCAACTCTGCTTTTTCTGAAAGGGTGAAATGAGAAACCATAGAAGCTGTGACTTTGGTATCTGCATAACAGGATTAAACCATTAGAAATAATTACATGCTATAATTTTACTTATACATTAATTGTTTCAGTCAAGGGATGTGTGTGAAAATGAAGGAAATACCATCACTAGAACTCAATTACTAGAAATCACGTTCTCAAAGAAGTTTAGAAAATCCTGAACAAATAATTATTCTACTTTTCCTTTGGTCTGAAGTTTTCCTCCATCAACATGAAAAACAGGTTCTTTTGCTTTGCATTTGTTAGCACTTGAATGTCTATAAAGGCTCCTAAGAATAAGTAGGCAATGGGATAAATGTCTTAAAACCTGGAGAAATGTTTTTAGGGCTAACTAATGTTGCATATTAAGTTGCAAAATTGACGTAAAGTGAAGAAAGGGACACTATTTTGTACTTACTAGTCAGGGATTTGGGTATCCAAAATAGAGCAAGAGCCCAAAGAACAAGATGATAAGGTCATAGCTGTACACATGGAGTGGATGGAATCCAAAAAAAAAAAAATCTGCTTAAATGTCTCTGTTTTGCCCTGGGACAGAAAGTATTTCTAGACATAACAAACATTAAAATATCGTAGAAAATACAACACAGTGTGAATTTATTTAATAGAGGGAGATTTTATCTTTACAAAATTACCTGTATACACATTTAAAATATCTCCTTTCTGATTCTTACAGGATTCTGCAGTTGCCTTGTCTACTTAGAATGCTTGTTTACAATAGAATGCTTTACTCAGATATCTTTACTGACTCCAAGATACACCAAGGTAAACATTTTATATGTTATTTTTTCACATTTGTCTTTTGTGTGTGATGTAAGACCAAAATAAAATAAAAAATGTGTTCACTGAAAATTTTACAGGTGGAGATTGAACACAACCTAACATTTTCTAATGACTAGGAAAATGCTCCAAACATTAGATTACCATGGTAAGGTAAAACTACAAATCCCTACTTACTCTTTTATACTGATAAGAGAAAGCAATGATTTGTGTGCCACTACTCAAATACATGAGTACACTTTGTGTTTTGATGTTAAGAGCAGTGAGTGAGCTAACATCTAGATCCCACAGTTTTGACTGCTCTAGCAGTTGGTTCAGCCTGTGCCCCCTTGCTCCCTATGTGCCCAGTCCTCACCTCTGATCCCCATTGCACTCCTCAGTGTTTTCCACAATACCTGACTAGATGGAGAGATCGTTCTGAGATCGGATGGGGAAGCAACTTTTTCCCCTTCGTAATGTTAGTTTTGAGTCACTCCAGCTTCTTGTCCAAGATTGCTGACGTGTCAAAAATCAACCCCATTGCTGGTGCAAGGTAAGGAGTAGATATGGATCGGCAGGGACCATGGGAAGAACTGCGCTTCCCATGAGCAGTGTGCAGCTACTAGACACACTTAGATATACCATTGCACCATATCCTTAAGCTGAAGTTTCTTGATTTCTCCATGCCATTACTCAAGCTGCTGCCAAAAGTCTCAGTTGCCAATATGAACTTCAGCCAAGCTAAACAATTGGCCAGTTCTGGGGACTGATGTGGCTGGGAATTAAGTTTGTGACATCAACAACAAAATTACAAGTTTTCAGCTCAGCCATTTTCTTGACTTGGAAGTGGCTCCTCCGGCCATTGTGTTAGTGCCATAATTAACATGTGTTCAAGGACCCTGAGCTCTGAATTGAGGTTTCACAGAGGTAACTGGCTGCAGCTTCCAGACAGGCAAGAGACTCCAGTCTGCTTTTTCCTTTGCATCTGCTGTCACCTGGATTGGGCACTGTCTCCTCCTCACACCAACTGCATCTAGGTATATAGCTCCCTCCTAATCATGAAATAAGGAATTTATCCGCACCCTGGATTTTAGTTTTTAGACACTGAAGCATTAAGGAGCTCAAACCCATACTTGTTTTTTTTTTGGCTGTCACCCAATGACCAAGACTAGAGGACAGCTCAGAAAAGATTACAGAAAGTAGTCCAAAGCTTTAGTGACTCATTTCAGTGAGGGGAGACAGACTGGAATAGTTCTGTGTTACTGCTTTTCTCTGTAAAGAAGTTCAGGTAATTTGTGCCATGCCATCTCAGACCTTACATTATTTAAAGACGTTATCAGAGAATAGATCTTGAAGTATGTCTATGGTCTGGAGGAATGCTGATGCCATTATGTAGCATTATCTGATATCATATATCAGTAATATACACATATATTTATACAAAATATAATATTATTTGTTTTTCCTTACTGAATGTATTACTTTTTCAACCAAATTTTTTCAAGGCATATTTTAAATGTTTGTGGAATAAATGAATTTTATGCATAAATCCTGAGTTTAGCCTCCTGTTTACAGAGACACTAATATGAAATTTACCATCTTAGTGATTGCTTTGAAATTTGTTGTTGTTGTTAATTTTATGTAATTAATTAACTTGCACCTGCATTGCATTGAAATTAAACATTCTGAAAATATAGATATTAAAAGTTGGGATTTCCCTCTCATATCAGCACCCTGTACTTTCCCCTTGGAAAGATCTCTTTTTGATGTACAGATGAAAGTTTTGCTGCTGTATTTGTCACTGATAGTTATTGATGTGAAATGATACAGGCATAACAACTATACAGAGACAGAAGTTTTAGAGTAACATCTTATGTCTGCCTCTTGCAATATCTTGGAATTAATTCTGCCACAGATACTTCCCACTTTCTGTTACTGTTTTGCCCTCTAAAGTGCTTTTTTCCCGGAGTAATGTCAAGTGTTACCTTACACATTTTTGTATTTTATGAGAGCTTCTTAAAGGCAGAAAGTACCTAGCATTATGCTGGAAAGACACAAGCCTTTCTTTGAGAATGATGAAGTGTGTGTATTTGTGGTCACAGCTCTCCTACTAGTAGTAATATATTTTTGTTTAAGAAAGTGATGAACGTAAAGCATTTAAAGAATTTGATAGGGGCAACTATGAATGAGGCTGCATGTGCAAGCTGGGGAGAACAGCAAGAAATAATTCTAAAAGATGAGATTGAATGAGAGAGACTTTTGTCTAAATGAACCCATTACAAAAGAAGGTGGCAGAATAGAAGAGGTGTGCAAGGATGTGCCTTGGTCAACCATCCTTCTTTTGGGAGTGGGGAGGGATACTCCCAGGCAGAAAAAAAAAAAAAAAAAGGAACACTGCCTGTTCCCCACACATGGCCAAGGACAGGCAGAAGACTCAATGGACATGGCACAGGACTATGTCCCCCATGCCTTCAGCTGAGCTACAGAGAGCACAATTCATGCTGGCTGCAAGGTCTGCTCCACAAAGGATCCCCATTTTCATGGATTGAGAAATTCTCTACAGCATGGAAAGAGATGATGTGGATTTCATTTACTCCTCTTTAGTCTGACCTCTTATTGCTGCTTATTCATACATATTTCATATATTTCCATATACTGAGCAGGCAGGCAGAAGGACCTAGCCAAGTTTCCTGTAGCGTATTACTTAATATTTTGTTTTAGCTACTTTCAAATGTTTTCTTCAAGAGACTGTGACAATAGTAAAGTTACTTCTCAGAAAGTTTTTTCACTATGCTATCCTTTCACCTCTCAACCACGCATTTCACCTAGGAATGCCTCTCCTTCATAATTCTGTGCCTTAAGTCTCTCCCTTATCATCATCTGGCATTACTTAGCCATCTTACATTAGGCTGTAGATTTCATCCCTGCTCCCACACTAACATTTTTATTCTTCTGCTGAACTCTTTTAACTGGATTCCATTCCTTCCTTAGCTTGTAATTACAGCTTATTTCAAAGACTGATGAATGAGACCTACTGAATAATACACTAACAAAACGGGTATTCTTAATAGATGTATAAGATACTTCTAGAAGTATCTTTGTGTTACTCCTGTGTTGGCACTTCTGCAAGCCAGTGTAGATTTCTTGAAAATGGTTATGAGAAGAAAAGTAGTTGCCATTTCTTGCTTTTCTGTTGGGTAGATTAAATACTCCACTGTTTTCACATCCAAGAGATAACAAATTGCAAACTCTCTGAGGGACATTTGGAGTTTGAATGCTTTCTCCACTGCCAGGCTGGTGCCAAAGTACTTCTACTCTACTCCCCTAAATATCTCTCTTTTTTGTATTCCATTCTCCAGACTTGCTCATGGGGGCAGCTGAAGTGTCCTGTTACAGCTTGAACACCCTGAGATTTTCACTGAATTTCTGAGTGTTCTCAGAAGGGTCCTGCCTTCTGGTTTTCAAAGGTTGTAGGAATGTGGTGCCATGGCCTAAAGCTGCATTCTTACTCAGATTTAATCTGCACCCTCTTCTTCTTTTACGATTTCTGTGAACATAGATTAATAAGGATATTGAGACTTCTTTGGAGGGTTTATCATTTCTACCTAATCTGCTATGTTTTATTATTATTATTATTATTATTATTATTATTATTATTATTATTATTTTATTGAGGAAAACAATCTTTACTGCCTCATGACCTGGAGTTGAATTAAAAACTTAAAGTTTAAATTCAAACTTAGAACTTTTATAAATATGGCTATGCTACTAACTGATTATTAAATGAATCAAAAACGTATACACAGTTTGTTCTTCTAGGACTGAACACGGTATTTATGAATCATTCATATAATACATTTGGGTTCTATTACTTTTAATTCAGGCTTTAGGACAGCATGGTCTCTCGCATATAACAATTCAGAAGTAGAATAAAATGCATTTCAGGCATGTTTCCTCTGTCTAGAAGCATGCATGTAGTGTTGTCATGTCTTTGCTGTTGAGTGCAACTCATTACACTGAATAGTCATCCACCAGTCTGGTGCTTTACTATTTCTGTATCTGAATTTCCCTTCTGCAAAATACTTGTCCAGCTGACCAGAGTGTTTGTACAGGAGTGTTGTGAAACTAATACACTAAGAATTGTCAGTACTTATGTACTTGTATGATCCATGTAACCTGTAAAAAGAGTTATAGTGGCTGGCCTTAAAATAAGATCTGGAAAGAAGTTTTTTTCAGTCAACAGTATTGTAAGCATTGAAAAGAGCTCTGCAGAAGTGGGAAACAAGCTTATAGGGTAAAGTTCTGATTCTCTCTGCTAGCTTTTTCTCCTTGATCAGTCCTTTGCCTTTACTCGCTGAGTGAGAAAGGGGAATGGAATCTGGCCCTGCAGCGAATGAGCTGATGATTAAAATGTTTTATCTTCCTGCAGTTTAGTGCAAAATGTGTTTTCTTTGATTTCTTTCTCTTTTCTTTTCTTTTCTTTTCTTTTCTTTTCTTTTCTTTTCTTTTCTTTTCTTTTCTTTTCTTTTCTTTTCTTTTCTTTTCTTTTCTCTTTTCTTTTCTTTTCTTTTCTTTTCTTTTCTTTTCTTTTCTTTTCTTTTCTTTTCTTTTCTTTTCTTTTCTTTTTTCTTTTCTTTTCTGAACTAGTGACAGTTTATTAATAGTTACCATAGCAGTCATCGTTGCCATAGTAATTGTAAACAAATGAACAATGTGACCAAAAGTTGGAAGTGGTAGAGCACACAAACAGCAGCCCTGTGGGCAGTTCCTGTCACTATGGGAGTGTGAAGGAAGCTTTTCTTAAAATAAATGAGTACTCACCATTCTTAAATGGCACATTATAATGAATAGGAATTTCCTTGGGCATTAAAAATAATGGGATTCAGTTACAGGTGATGAGTCTTACTTTAAATGTAGTACACTTAAAACAATAGTCACTGTGCACAAAACAAAAACAACAATAAACTAACAAAAAAAGCAGCAAAAACACACTTTCTGCTATTGTGATTTACTGGAATTACTGTTCAGGCCTGTTTGAAATATACCAATGCACAATGAAAAATAACACTATTGAGAATCTGCTTCATTATTTTGTTCTTCATTTCTGCTGAGTGACAGAGTAGTATAGACACATACATTTTCGTGAATGTTCCTCCATTTTTTGCTTGTCCTAGGGATTCTGAAGTTTGCACTCAGAAGCTATTTTATCAACATAAAAAAAAAAAAAAAAAGATCTAGCATTTTCTTAGTAATGTAATTGAATTTCATGCTCAGGTTTTTACTATAATAAAGATGTGGTATGGTATAATACCTTAGTATGAATCAATCAGTGTTCAGTTGAACCTGAAATAAAAAAAATATCAGTTACTAGGGATCATAATGGCACCTGAAAACATTCAGACACCATGCATCCTCCCTCAGCTTCTTGGTTTGCTGGGGCAAGAAGTCAGCTCCATAGCTGGTCAGTTTGGAAAGCAACTGCAGAATTGAAGACATCTGTGAACCAGGCACATTTCCACCTTGTGTATTTTTGTGCTTCCTTTACCAGTAAAATGCAGACTTCATGGAAGTGCATTTCAAAAGGCTCAACAAGTGATTACAGTATGCCAGGAATAAGAACTGCCACTCTCAGATTTAACTCCATCAAAAAAGAGAACTTTACGTTATCTGTTCCACTATTCCAAATATTAATACAAATATCTTTTTTTCTTTCTTTTTTTTTTTTCCCCATTGCTGGAATTAAAACCTTATGTAGAAGATTATTAAGGAAATCAATCACAAGGCTGTCATTGCAGGGAAATCTGCATAGTACAGGAATGAAATTAAAATTGAAGAAGTCAGAACATAAACAGAAGACGTGCTCTGACTTGCTAATAGTTATGGTTCTACAAAGAGAAATCTGGAAGATTCAAACAAGAGCGAAACTTTCCATTAATCTTATTTTATCTGGGAGGCTGTTGGAACCTTAGTTCCAACCTTACTGAATTTAATTTTGAAACCAAGACCTAAGGAAAAATCCCAGTTATTTAAAAGAGATATCATAAGGGAAAAATCATCAGATTCAGTAGGGTGAACAGATATAGGTCCATAAAAGTAAACACAAAGTAAAAAGGATGAAACTTGTCTGTTTTTTCCAGCTTTATCAGTTGGTCCAATAAAGATCAATTTCCTCTTCCTACACACCTTTTTTGTCCATGCCTGCATCCATTTATATCCATGCTTCCAAGGCCCCCTACAAGAATATCAAATTCTATTAAATTGTTCCATCACAGAGGTGCCCAAAGCCCACATGTGACTTACACTTAAGACAATGCATAAAAATGTAATCTCTAACTATTTGAATAACTAATAGGCAGTAGATGTAAATAATTGATTCTGTATTGCTGGAGGATAAGAATTCTGCTAACATTTCTGTCAGTATTTTGCCTTTTCTAAAATGCTAGCGGAGCAAGGTTTATTGGAGGTCATCCCCACCCTTCTGTTGGTATGTGTTGCACCTCAGAGCACAGAAGGAAGTTACATACCTGTCTCATTTTCCTCTTTAATTCTGCCTACCTTTTATGGGTCTTCAGTCACGTTAAGAAGCTGCAGGCAACGAAGTTTCCCTGGCTGAATTCCTGCAGTAGCTTTGTGTAATATGTGTTGGTTTGCCACAGGGGAGCTTGAACAGCATGTTGCTGTGCTGTATTTAATAGGTTTGTTTCCATCCTTTACTAGTACAATCTACTAGAAAACTATATGACAGGGAAGTGCTACATTCTGATGAAGCCTAGCATGAATCAATTATCACAAAATATGCAGAAGGTAAAATACTGAAGATAGTTTTTGGCAACTGTCATGAAGTATTGCTTACACGGATGTGCACCTGATATATATGTTTACTTTGTACACCAGAAAAATTCTGAAACAAGACAGTAAAGAGAAGATTAATGTTAATTTAATTTTTTGCAGGTATATGTACCAGACTTTCATGAAGCATGCTAAAAGCAGTTCTTTAGAATAGCTAGCCATCCAGAAATTATACACTGTGAGTTTCTGTATCAGACAGTAATAAAAACCATTCTAGTGAAGAAATGAGAAAAGTATGAGGAAAATCACTGTTTGAAATCTGTGAGTTTAAAGACTTTATGAATAATTGAGCAGTTAATATCAGAAACAAAACAAATCTGTTAATATCTTATCATTCACAGATACCTCTTGAATTGCACTTACTGTCTTTATTGCTGTAGGTTGTTCACCTACCTAGTCAGAAAGACTGCCTTCTCAAACGGGGAAAAATATTTGTGATCTTTAGGAAGAACAAAGCATGAATTATTATGTAAATCAGTACCTGCAATCTGAATCTGCAATTAAATTTGAATCTTGGAAGAGGTGTATGTTATTTATAGTTCCTCATTGAATTTAGAGAGAACAGTTTGTGTGCATTCAGGCAGAGGTATGTTCAGCAAATGTATGGAATGGTACAAAAAATGCTTAAGGCAAGGTTAGTGGTTTAAGGACCTGGAATGGAGAAAACCTAGTAATCGAATTACAATATTTTGATTTATATTTTGGTTTCAGGTGTGATCCTGAGGCAGCATACCTGCACAGTAGCCAACTGCTTGTAACTTGTAACAAAGTCACAGCGTAGTCTTCACAAAAAGCACTTGGATGTACGCAAGTCGATGGGGCCGGATGGGATCCACCCGAGGGTACTGAGCGAACTGGCGGAGGAGCTGGCCAAGCCGCTTTCCATCATTTATTGGCAGTCCTGGCTATCAGGGGAGGTCCCAGTCGACTGGCGGCTAGCAAATGTGACGCCCATCTACAAGAAGGGCCGCAGGGTAGACCCGGGGAACTATAGACCTGTTAGTTTGACCTCAGTGCCAGGGAAGCTCATGGAGCAGATTATCTTGAATGTCATCACGCGGCACTTGAAGGGCAACCAGGCAATCAGGCCCAGTCAGCATGGGTTTATGAAAGGTAGGTCCTGCTTGACGAACCTGATCTCCTTCTGTGACCAAGTGACGCGCTTGGTGGATGAGGGGAAGGCTGTGGATGTGATCTACCTTGACTTCAGTAAGGCTTTTGACACCGTTTCCCACAACATTCTCCTCAAGAAACTGGCTGCTCATGGCTTGGACTGGCATACGCTTTGTTGGGTTAAAAACTGGCTGGATGGCTGGGCCCAAAGAGTTGTGGTGAATGGAGCCAAATCCAGTTGGAGGCTGGTTACTAGTGGAGTCCCCCAGGGCTCAGTGCTGGGGCCAGTCCTCTTTAATGTCTTTATCGATGACCTGGATGAGGGGATTGAGTGCATCCTCAGTAAGTTTGCAGATGACACCAAGTTAGGTGTGTGTGTCGATCTGCTCGAGGGAAGGAAGGCTCTGCAGAAGGATCTGGATAGGCTGGACCGATGGGCTGAGGTCAACTGTATGAAGTTCAACAAGGCCAAGTGCCAGGTCCTGCATCTGGGGCGCAACAACCCCAAGCAGAGCTACAGGCTGGGAGAGGAGTGGTTGGAAATCTGCCCGGCCGAGAAGGACCTGGGAATACTGGTTGATAGGCAGCTGAATATGAGCCAGCAGTGTGCTCAGGTGGCCAAGAAGGCCAACAGCATCCTGGCTTGTATAAGAAGCAGCGTGGCCAGCAGGTCTAGGGAGGTGATTGTCCCCCTGTACTCGGCTCTGGTGAGGCCGCACCTCGAGTACTGTGTTCAGTTTTGGGCCCCTCGCTACAAGAAGGACATGGAGGTGCTTGAGAGAGTCCAGAGAAGGGCAACGAAGCTGGTGTGGGGTCTGGAGAACAAGTCTTACGAGGAGCGGCTGAGGGAGCTGGGGTTGTTCAGCCTGGAGAAGAGGAGGCTCAGGGGAGACCTCATTGCTCTCTATAGGTACCTTAAAGGAGGCTGTAGCGAGGTGGGGTTTGGTCTATTCTCCCACATGCCTGGTGACAGGACAAGGGGGAATGGGCTAAAGTTGTGCCAGGGGAGGTTTAGGTTGGATGTTAGGAAGAACTTCTTTACTGAAAGGGTTGTTAGGCATTGGAATGGACTGCCCAGGGAAGCGGTTGAGTCGCCATCCCTGGAGGTCTTTAAAAGATGTTTAGATGTAGCCCTTAGTGATATAGTTTAGTGGAGGACTTGTTAGTGTTAGGACAGAGGTTGGACTAGATGATCTTGGAGGTCTCTTCCAACCTAGACTATTCTGTGATTCTGTGATTCTGTGAAAATTTATACCTTCCAGTTCTAGTAATGAGTATGGATTGGTTTCTGCTCTATTCACTAACTCCTTCATAGGCTGCATTTTCATGTGCACTGTCTATGGATTAGTATAGTCCTGGTGGAGAGAATTGGGCAAGAGAGTGGACAAAAAATAATTATGAATCAAGTGATTACTTCATTTCTTTTTTCCAAACATGTAAAAGCAAGACACCAATGAAAAGGAATGGAACAGAAAAGGAAGGGAAGGGAAGGGAAGGGAAGGGAAGGGAAGGGAAGGGAAGGGAAGGGAAGGGAAGGGAAGGGAAGGGAAGGGAAGGGAAGGGAAGGGAAGGGAAGGGAAGGGAAGGGAAGGGAAGGGAAGGGAAGGGAAGGGAAGGGAAGGGAAGGGAAGGGAAGGGAAGGGAAGGGAGGGGAAGATACTACAGTTTTGCTCTATGCTCTGCTGTACAGATCAGTATGACTCATTTCTTGGTTAGAGCATGTAGTATTTTGTTCTGTAGGTCAGACATGAGAACACAAACAAATTGCTTCTGGTAAAAGGTAAGTTGGACTAAATAAAGAATTTTGATGTCTGAACAAGGAAAAAGACATAAAAGAGTTTTAATGGAATGTTGTGAGGACTGTTAAACCCACATCTACAGGAAGGCAACATTTTCCACGAAAATCCAGCAACTTTGTTAGGCTTTCATTTCCAATCCTTAAGGCAAAGAATAATATAGACATGTACCATAAAAAAGTGTATGAGTATTACAAGAATCATCCAGATTATTGTAAATGTTTTCCTAAGATTTTACATTTTCAGGCATGTCTTTTCAGACTGTCTAATGTCTTTCATTACACTTCTGGAATCCCGTCTCCTACTAGAGTTTGAAGGAGTGCAGCCATAAGCTCAGTTTGTCAAATACTCACTTACTGTAATGCCACTTGGACTGATTATGATGTAAAAAAAGATATTAAATCAAATATATTTGTACATTTATCTGCTTCTCTGTAGAACCACAGAATCATCTAGGTTGGAAAAGACCTTCAAGATCAAATCCAACCATTAATCTGACCTACCAAACCCCATCACTAAGCCATGTCCTTAAGCTCCATGTTCACAAGTTTCTTAAATACTTCCAGGGATGGAGACTCTACCACATCCCTGGTCAGCTTGTTCCTATGACTAACCACCCTTTCCACGGTGAAATTCTTCTTGATATCCAACCTAGGGGATATTTATCCCCTAGAGCAAACTATGACCATTTCCTCACATCCTGTCACTTGTCAACTGAGAAAAGAGACCAGCACCCACCTCACTGCAACCTCCTTTCAGGTAGTTGCAGAGAACCATAAGGTCTTCCTTCAGCCTCCTCCAGACTAACCAGCCCCAGATCCCTAAGCCACATAAGTCATGTTTTCTACTCCCTTCACCAGCTTTATTGCTCTTCTCTACACAGGCATGGGCAACTCAATATCCTTCTTGTGGTGAGGGGCCCAAAACTGAACACAGTAGCATGTCTAACTTAGCAAAAGTTCTGTGTGTAAGCTATTGCCCCAGAATGTAGATTTTACTCAACATTACTAACAATTAGCAATAATAAAAAAGAATACCGAGTTCTCATGTACTGCTTTCCATCTGTAGATCTGAAAGCACTTCACAGAGTAACTCATTATCTTATTCATTTTATAGATGGACAAACTGTACAGTACAAAAGGGAAGAGAAGGGTCTTGGGCCTGATTGTTTCTTAGCATTTTATGTTCTTTAGCATAGGTGGCTTGATTTATTTTATGTCGCTTAGACTGTTTTTGTTGTCTAAACTGAAGAACAAGCTTCAACTTAGCAAATAACATATCACAAATGGTATTTAACTGAGAAAAGAATTATGGAAATGAGGCATTCCCCTTTTAAAGTGACAGCTTCAGTAAATAGAGAGTAACAGAAGCTATAAACTTACAATGCTGGTACATTCTCTTTGGTGCTAAAGTAAAAAGTTAAGTATACGGATAGGGTCAAGAATGAGCGGGATCGATATACGACATCTCCAGAGAGCTTAGCGCTCTGTTTTTTAACCTTTAAAGTGCATTTATCTGAGTTACACTGCAAACATTTTGGGAATCTCTGGACTCATAATGAATAGAAGATAAATCCCATGCAAAGATTTTGAATATGCAGTCTAACTAAAACAAATAAATAACTTAAATAAAATTTTGTTAAATTTTGGTTTGCCTGAATTTTAGCCATTTCATCAAAATAGTCAGAGAACTACCCAGATATAGAAGGGACCAAATGTCTGTGGCATTTTTAGTACATACAGCTGTTGTAACACAGAACTTAACAGATTCTTTGAATGAATCTTCTTGAGTTGTTCCTCACAAGAAAAGACACCCTGACAGCATTTCAGAGTTCTACAGACATTTAGGCAGTGAGTGTTTCATAGCTTTCACACTGTAACGTTTTGCATGTCTAGGAGAAACTTAGTTCTGAAAGAGAAGCTATGGTTATAACAGAAATAAGAATAAAACTTAATATCCAAGAGGACCCTAATACATTTAGACTTTATCTCTGAAGTGTAAATTGTATTTATTTTTCATTTGCTCAGCAATTGCATAACAAGAAGTTACACCTTGCTCAAGTGTTCTATTTAGATTAGCACTAACATGACTCCTTATACTCTGATAGACAGAGACAATAGAGTTAGTGTTTATTTTGCTGGGCTGTCTTCTCTGTTTCTCATTCTTCTGTGTGTAGGTGAATGCAGGATTCCCATTTAAATTTACCAGTGTTGGTTGAAACAGAGTAAAATTCTCTTACCTGCTGAGAATTTTTTCATCTCTTTCTATGACACGTGGACCAACCCCAACTACTTAAATCACTTAGGGTATATTTTGACCTAAGTTGCATGCATATGGATCTCCCATAAATAGGAGTGAGACACTTTCCCATAAAAGTATGTCAGAACACTTTCCAATGTCCTGTTAATCTTGCTAAATTCATAGATTTGGGTTTATTTTGGGTTTTAATTATTTATTTAATTTATTTATATTTGGTTTGAAAAAGAGGATGAGAAAGATTATTCTTTATTAAATGACTTATGAGAACTAGAACTTTAAAACTGGGTTTACAGGTTCAGAAATATATACTTCCTGTTCTTTTGTATGACTTGTTAAACTAAATATCTTTTCATGAAAATCCCTTTCACTCAAGCTGGTCAGCAACTAGAGTCATAGTGGAAAGGAATGACTTATTCTACTAATGCAGCTGGGCTGTATATGTCAGGTCTATTGCACCTTATGTAGAGCAAATTTAAAAGCTCTTTGAGAGCAATGAGACAGGAAGTATAAGACAATTCTGGGGGCAGGAATCATAATCATAAGAGCTATGTTCTGATTCTGAATATTTCACAGAACTCTTGTATATTTTTTGAGATATGATACAGCTCAAAATTTTCAAAAGTGCCTATCCCTTGTATACATTTGTCCACGTGCAGTACCCATCATTTGAGACACTTGTTTTTTGATTTTCAAAAGGACTGAGTGTCTACAGTTGCCATTCAAACAAAGCAATGTGACAGAGGCTCAGCAACATGTTCTCACTATAAATATTTCAAGTGAGTTTTCTGGAAAATGAGCCATTCACAGCCGTTTGGGACAGTTTTGGAGATAGTCTTTCTGTGTCTTATTCTTCCGTAAAATAAAAATGAAAAGTCTTCTCATCTCAGCTCACAAATCTCTGAAAAGCATTTAGTTCTGTTTAAATAAGAAGTGACGCATAAATGTGGATTATTCCAGATTGCAGAGACAGAAATCTCTTCCACATAGTTTATGCACATGAATTATTAACAAGTAATCCAAACTTCAGCTGAGGTACCTCTTAAGTTTTTCAGAGTGAAAGTAAGGAACACAGAAGAGGGAAAGTGACAAACATTGTCTAAATAGAAATATGTATATTTTTAGACTGAGTAACAATCTAACATTTTCTCACAAATCTGTTGAACAGATTGACAAAGTGCACAATTCTTGACAGACTATGTATACACATGATATACGGATATGACCTTCAAAATGAAGCACTCATAAATATCTTTCAGTCTTAGCAGGTTGAATGACTGTATCCCTGTTCCAGGCTTTTTTTTTTTTTTTAACTTGTTTCTCACATCTATTTACACGCAAAACACTTCAAACATATTGGAAAGAAATATAGATTGGTGTTTCAAATACAATGGAATTCAGCTGTAGATAACAACAAAAGAATGACTGTGCACAAACTGAAGCAGTGCCAAGCCTCTATCACATGACAGTATCAAATTTCTGAAGACAAATAACCAAGAATCTTAAAATCTGAAAGCTCAGTAAAGTTTCAATATTTGCTTATTTTAGTCAGAGTTTGTAAATACTAATGCTTTATTCTTCTTGCTTTGAAAGTGAATTAGCAGCAAGAACAATAACTTTTCTTTTTTTTTTTTTTAAAAAGGACAACACTGATTACCTGATAACACAGGTTAAAGTATCACTTTACAGCTGCTCAGCCCTTCCTCATTGGAGAAAATGCTTCAAGCGTTACACAGACTAAACAAACCATCTCAGTCTTTAAGAAGATGTCTCAAATTATTATGGTAGGTTCAATCTTTGTGTGCCACAGCTTGAAAAAAATTGTTGCTGCTGTTGCTACACCAGCATTTCAGCTTGTAATATTTTCTCTGTGCAAAGCGTTATCTTACATGTTGTCTCAATAATGTTTCTGATATCCCACTGATGTCTCTGACGTCTTACTGATGTTTCACTGCACAATAGCAGCTGCTGGTACTGGACTGCAATATGAAATCAAGCCCTTGTGTTCATCTGAATCATGAAACTATTTAAAGCACTATTAACATTAGGGTTATTACCTTTTGTCTTCATCAAGGCTAAAAGAAAAAAAAAAGGAACAAAAAACAGGAAAAAGATAAAAAAGAAAAGAAAATTCATCCTGGTACTATCTATTGAGGTAGCCATAAAATTTTATCCCACCCTTCAGTGTGTTGCTGCATATTATGAAATAACTACTGCATGCCTCTTCAAGGGGCTGGGAGCTAAGGAGCAGGGTCTTAATTTCAGCAGTGGGTGAGTTGGTTCAAATAAATTATACAGATTCCAATGTGTTTGGGGAAGATTTTGAAGTTAAAAAGCTGAGTATTCTTGAGCTTACATATTACCCACAGAACTGAAAATTTACTGCCTATCATGTCAAATCTTTACAGATTTCAAGCCAAGTTTAATTCTTTTAAGAATTCCATGAAAATATTATTGTAAGGTATTTTGTAACACTTAAAAGTTTAAAAGTTACATTTGCAACTGGAATTTAACTTTTACAATGTTAGCTTGAGATACAATTTGGCTTTAGCATTTTTTTCTCAGCATTAAATTTTATGTTTATCTATATATGGATATAGATAAAAAGCTTTAATGAACCTAAGTGCTTTTAGGAGCATTAGAAGCTATTCTGTGGCTGGCAACATGAAGAGTTTTAGGACTGCATTTCACAGGATGGAAACACAACTGTCTGATGTTCTGAAAGGAGAAGAACTTAAACTTGCTATGCATGGTTGAATGCTCAGCATCCCAGATAACTACTCACACATAAACAAGAGTTGACTATATGGCTGCCACAGTTCTTGCATTTTTTTCTGACCTGTAACATAAGAAATGATACTTTTGTCATGGGCCACTGCACTGCAAGACAGATCCCAAAACATTTGGTGAGCTACATACATTAAATTCACTTCTTACAAGTGACAATTAGAAGATAAAAGCTAGACTATACCAGAGTAACATCCAGATCCAGTCAGTTGTAGTGGAATCTTCATTCACTGCCAGCCCTCAGCTTTGTCCCACAGCCATCAAGACAGATATATTTTAAACTACAAATTGAAGCCATGTGGTGACTTTTGGGAGGTAAGACAGATTTTTCAGAATGGAATTTGTCAGAATATTTCGGCCTGTTTTTGCAAGAAGTGCTAAGAGGGCAGATTCTCAAAAGCCCTGGGCTTCCTATTTTAAAGACATCACCAATATGACTGTGATTCACTTATTGCAACTTTTGAAAACACTTTCTTGCACTATCATCCCATCATCCGATTTCTAGAATGTCTTCTAAACCTTAGAGAAAATAATAAGCTTAAGCCATTAACATAATAAAAATACCAAAAGAAAAATTTCTGTGAGAAAGCCCAAATGTTCTGAGTATAAATCTAATTCTCTGTAAAAATAAGCAGTTGGGAACTAAAATAAATAGTTCATTTTTAAAAATAACTTTATTTCATGAAAGTGCGTGCTTAGAGTCCCAATTGCTGTTTGATTTTGTACCAGCAATTTAAAGTACAATTAGCAGTAAAATAGCCAGTTGTTAAGGCCACCAATAAATTAAAGCTAGAAAACAATGGTGACTCGCGCTTAGTATGCAGATCATATAAACCTAAACTGAAAAGATGAGCATTAGGATTCTGGACACCTGGTCTACTCTGGCGGTGAATAAAGAACAGGGTTGAATGTTGGACTTCAGTCACACAATTCTAATAGTTAATCCTCTTTGTAATGGTCCATTTACATGTTAGAAGATCTAAAAGACAGGAAGTACAGTGTCTGGCTTTGAATCTTAGTCTTAGGGTTTTCTGTTAACCTTCCTAAGGAAGGAATCTCCATTTATTACCCTTGATTTTGTAGCTTTCTGTGTGAGGTTTTCATAAATTACACAGCAATATAGCAATCTAAAAGCATGAATACAGTTTGTATATTTTCTACAGCTGAAAGTAAGACATAATAATGTATATTAAATGCCAAATATTGATTATTTCATAAGTGTAACAGCATCATCATCTCAGGCCATCTCATAAATGATACGCTGCAGGCCTTAATATATTTATTCTGTTTTTAAAATTGTGATGAATATCACTGAACTACTTGTAAAACACCTTGAAACTTTGCTGACAGTTGCTGTGGGTCCAACAAGGGGCAGTAATTTGCTAAGGTAATAGAAACCCTCCTTGCCACAGCGGGTCTGCACTCCTGAATGGAGTCTGTGAACAAAAATGTACCGCTAGCCAGACGTGGGACACCACATTGATTTTGGTGCTAAAATAGGTGTCAGGAATGTGATTTGCTTTTGGAGACATTGCTCAGAAATCCAGAAGCAGACAGACAGGCCTAGACTAGAAAGCCCTGCTTTCTCTGTAAAAGATAAAATAAATGCATGTAAAATATTTCTTGCTCTTGAAGGAATCATCTAGACTAGAAGAACAGTTCTGCATTAAGCATGGAAAATTTAAACAAAGGGTCCTCCAAATCATATCATGACTAATTTGAAGGTATTATAACTAGAGCTTATTTAGCACCAGTGTAACTGCATTAACACATTTTTCTCTAGAGAGGTGATCTTCTGTTAGCAACTCGTCAGGATGAAAACTGTCTCCACACAGAGCAGCTCCGAAGCAGAGCAGGAGGCTTGTGGTAGCGCTTTGGTAGTCCGCCTCCAGGCTTCACGGAAACCTGTACCCTCACATTGGAGGAACCCTTCCTACAGTTCCATGTGGCATTTTGGAATGGTTTGGGGTTGTTTAAAGTGGTGTTTTTTGTTTGTTTGATTGTTCCCTCAAATCCCTCCCCTGTAACTAAGTTGCCCATGGCCATGATGTTGCCACCACACCAGGAACCTTCCAGATGGGCAGGTGCTGGGCACGACAACAGCCAATCAAGAGTTGCTACAGGAATTTGATCCAATCAGAACCAGACATTCCCCACTCAGTCTGTGGTTGCTGGGGCACTTGGTGAGGCTCTGAGAAGATTCGTCAATGCCTGAGGACTGAAATGGCAGCGGGAGTTCCTGTAGTTCTGTGCCCACCTGGCTGGGATGACTGTGGTGGCCTTTCTGGACTTCTCTTCTGGATCCCCTGTGCCCTGCTGAAGGACTGGGATGAGATGGGAGAAACCATTATGCTGACCTGCCCACCTTCACTCCCAGGCTGTGCCATGGCAGCTGCGGAACGGGCAATTTGTGGCAGTTGTTAACGTTCAACATGCCTGTGACTAAATAAATGTGCTGTGGTATCTGAGCCCAGTTAGTGTCCATGATGCCAGTTGTCACAAATAACAGTTTGGGCTCAAACAGATTGAACCAACTAATGCTTTTGTTTCAGTGGTCGTTAACTTTCTGTCAAAGTGTTCTGAGTCCTGCTAAGTTACCCTCAGTGACAGCAAGTTCTTTTGTCAGGAAAACAATTTAGTTACTTAGATCAGCGTGGCTTTGCATCTCTGTTGGGTCTTTCATGTGATTTCTGTCCTTTCCAACACAGTCATATATGAAGATGGGAATTTGCATCTAGTTCATTAGTGAAAAAAAGATAAATAGATAAAAAAGGTATACTAGATGCCCAGTAGTTGCTAACAACTCTTATCTAGGAAGCTTCAGGCTTCCCTCAAGTTGATAGGTATGCTAGCAACCACCCTCTCAGGCTAAGTGTGGAAGCAAATTTATTGTTATCTGACTGATAGCTGAAACAGTGAGACATCACCCAAATACAAACTTGGAAATGATTTGGCTTCATCTGTGAATAACTAGCTACCCCAATTAGGAAAGGAAAGTTAGCCAGAATGTTTTGAATAATAAAAGCTGGTAACACAACCATCTTTCTGCAACTAACAGTGGCTCTGTTATCTGCTTGTTTATTTATTATTATTTTTTATTTATTTATTATTATTTATTATTTATATATAATAATATTTATTATATTTATTATTATTTATTATTAGATATGACAGTTTTTTGTTTGTTTTGTTTTGTTTTGTTTTTCTTTTTAATTCTTGCATGCAGGGAACAGCATGTGACAGGAAACTGAAAACCAGTTGGGCTCCTTGTATTTGCTTCTGATGGTGCAGAACTGGCTAGCTGAAATCAAGCTCACAAGACCCAGAATGGCAGTGACTGTGATCTCAGGAGACTGGTTCCTGCAGTGAAAGTGCTGCAGGCCACGGACCTTCTCAGAGAACTGATGTGAGCAAGCTCAAAAGACCCAAGAGAACAGGTGGGAGCAAGGGTGTGTGTGTATTGGAAGCATCTAAAGAGCAGAGGGATGATGGAAACGGAAAACTAGGAAATATATACATAGGGTCATACAAGCAAGCAGAAAGTGTAAGAGCTTGTTTTCTGCATGCTACCTAGAAAGACAGAATTGTGAGCAAGAAATTGCTTGGCACAGTTTGATCTTACTGTGCTCAAATAATTGCAGACTTTTAATAAGTTCTGTTTAAAAACAACAACAACAACAAAAACACAATGATAATTAGGAGAAGTATCTCATTCCATCATGGTTTTTATTTTCAATAGGAATTCAAAAGAACCTGTACAGTGTTTATTCTGGCCACAATGGAAAATAATATTTTCTCTTTTAACAGAGAATGTATAGTGCACATGAATACTTCTCTCAGTTTCACAAGAAAGAAAAAAATAAATAAATTAAGAATTGATACTTGTTACTATTGCACCTGGGTTGGTGTGATCCGAGACATGAGCACAGACTAGCAGAAGAACCCATTGAGAGCAGCCCTGTAGAGAAGGACTTGAGGGCTCTGGTGGACAAAAAGCTCAACATGAGCCAGCAGTGTGTGCCTGCAGCCCAGAAGGCCAACTGCGTCCTGGGCTGCACCAACAGAGGGGTGGGCAGCAGGTGGAGGGAGGGGATTGTGCCCCTCTGCTCTGCCCTTGTGAGGCCCCACCTGGAGTGCTGCGTCCAGGGCTGGGGCCCCCAGCACAAGAAGGATGTGGGGCTGTTAGAGCAGGTCCAGAGGAGGGCCACAAAGATGCTCAGAGGGCTAGAGTACCTCTCGTGAAGAAAGGCTGAGAGAGCTGGGGTTGTTCAGCCTACGGAAGAAAAGGCTCTGGGGAAACCTCGTTGTGGGCTTTCAATACTTAAAGGGGTCTTATAAAAAGATTGGAGAAGGACTCTTTACTTGGGTAGATAATGACAGGACAAGGGTGAATGGTTTTAAACTAAAAGAGGGGAGATTTAGGCTTTCCTTAGGAGGAAATTCTTCACTGTAAGGGTAGTGAGGCACTGGCACCAGCTGCCCAGAGAAGCTGTGGATGCCCCATCCCTGGAGGTGTTCCAGACCAGGTTGGACGAGGCCCTGGGCAACCTGATCTAGTGGGTGGCATCCCTGCCTATGGCAGGGGAGTTGGAACTAGATGGTCTTAAATGTCCTTTCCAACCCAAGCCATCCTGTGATTCTACGATCTTTTTTGTCTTCCTGTAACATTCATTTCTTAGAGATATGCAGAACCAAGGTAATGAAAGTAACAGAAGTTTTAACAGTAATGCCATATATTTGGGAATTTTCTTGTTTTGTTTAGTGTTTTTAAAATTTATCCACTGCATTTATCACTGTTTAAAGGTGGAAAAAATGCTCAAAGCTGTGAAAAACAAAATTACTCTTTAACATTTTTCCAAGTAGAGTTTGTCTAAATCTGTTAAGTGACAAATAATCACAATCAAACAGTTTAAATGAGACTTAAAATGTAAGTAAACAAATGGATAGATGGGGGAAAAACAGAAAATAGGGTGTTATCTGAAAAAGTAATTTCAGGTGAGGCATGTCCAACTCAGCCAAGAATTTCAGGTATTTTGAAAAAAAAAAAAAAGATTTTTAGGAGTATATTCCATATTTCTTTTATTGTTTTTAAACACTCAACCTTCTAAACTTAAGGGGAAAAAAAGATAAAACATCTGAAAGCAAGGAGCAGCATTTTATTTTTGTCAAAAAATCATTTTGATCTGTCCAAAATGGTCTTTTTTCTGTTTGTCCAGTGAACAAAAGTTCTCCACTCAGTTCCACAGATTTACCTTTGCCATACTGGTGTAGAGCTTTGGCAGGTTAGTGAAGGAAAAAAAAAAATCATGAATGAAAACAGTTTGGCTAAGATTTTCAAAATCAGTCAATATTATCTTTACCCTACTTTGCTTCCACTGTTGTCATCGAAAGTATTACAGATCAGTCTGTGGAATCCTCCATTTATGCAAGTACAAAAAATATTGTCATTGATGGCTATCATTGTCATTGATGGCTATCGTTGTCCATTGGGGGACTCCATGCCACTGCTAGCTTCTATAAACTCAATATTTAGAGATGAACAAATTTTATTAATGACAAAGAAAAGGAGAGGTAACATCTCACATAGCTAGACTGGTTTTCCATATCATATGGAAGGTCAGCTATTGGAGGAAAATTGGAGGAAGGTCTGCTTTTAAGGAAGTCTAAACATAAAATTCTTGCTGTCTCAGTATGCTATGTAAACTGTTTTAAGCTAGTTTTCTTTTGTAGTAATACAAGGCTTTTGAGTATATACACTACAGCCCTCTACATCATTCAAAGCAATTAATAAGGTATTTCTAGTTCACTATCCTTTAGGAGTAATGTCATCAGTTTACCTCTGTCCATTCTCTACGGTTCTTGTCTTTGCATTTCAGGCATGCATAATTTATATCTCCCTGTTTGTCTGCATTGACTTACATTGTCCCTTTACAAAGGCTGATAATTCTGGCCTCTGTGAATTTGACTTTTTCAGGAAAGATCACAGTTAGTGGTTGTTTTTCTTTGTTTGTTTTTTGTGCTTATATATGCTCAGCCTAAACTAATTCATGTGGAGTTACTTTTCACCTATCAGATAATTCTGAGACGCATTTCCTTGAACTTGCCGGACATTGGTTGTAACTTGTGTAAACTTGTAGGAAAACACACAACCTTGTAGGAGTAATGTAACAATAATTACAGGTAGGGCTGGTAGCACTTTCTTCTATGAATGCTGGCTGGCATTTTTAGTAAGAGTTTATCTTCAATTGTTTATAACTTTATTAAGCTTTTATTTACTTTTTCAGATGGAATGTCTGTCATAAACTGAGTACTTGGAGGAATGTTTTTTGTATGTAATGCTTCCATGCAGATGTTAAGAAGCCTTTTCACTTTCAAATTTAAAAAAAAAAAAAGATATCTATCAACCTTCTCTTTGAAAAGCCATACCAGCTCTTTACTATGGTATTTGCAGTTTGGCAGAGTGTGCTTATAGCTATTCCTGTGGAGTTCCACCCACACATAGCCAAGTTGCACTTTGAATTATCTCACTTGGAACACGCTCCAAGACTTGTTAGGAGTTCAGCACCTTAATCTGAAGATTGATGGAGACAGCTTCTCTCAGTTCTTGATCCTGGCCAGCCTGTGCACGTCACTCTCAAAACACAGCTGTGTATGCTGCACAGCCCAGGCACAAAGCCTCTCTTTGGCATAGTTACTTCCAGCTGCAAGTGGGCCAGCTCAGTGGCAGGCTCACAAATGCCAGGAGCAGCAGGGCATCTCCTGCACTTGGACGTGCAGGCGGCGCAAGGGCAGAGGACGCCTGGCTGGCGTGCAGAGGGGAGGCAGTGAAACAGGGGCAATATGGGGAGCTGAGTGTTAGCTTGCCAGGGCAGGTGGGCAAGGGGAGCAGAACAGTGAATTTGGAGGGGAGGAAGCATTATGGGAAGGGAACTGATTAGAAACGAGACTGAAAAATTGCTAAAGTAAACAGGTACAAGCAAGATTTAGGCTGCAATTCCTTAGGAAAGTGAGCAATTCGAGATGGAGATTGTCTGTGCCACATCCTATAATCCCCACTCCCTTCCTGCTTCTCCACCTTCCCCCCTCTTGCATTAGACACATCCTATCCCTTGCCTTGACACTGCCTTAGCTGCCTTAATTCTCTGCGTTCAGTGCAAACCTAACCAGCTTTTTCTACTGAGTGTGTCTTAATGTTGGCAGACTAAAGTGACTGTTCAAGTGGTCCAACAAGTGCCAATTCCAATGTGAGGTAAATGGAAGGAGGATGTAGCCCAGGATGAGAATAACGTGCAGGCATTGTAGAAGTCTTTCTTTTGGTAGCAGTTCAATGCATTTCACGGACTGCACTCTGTGTGAGAGTGAATAGGTGAGTCTAAATATGGCTGATCAAAGGTACGGGTAACGATGGCAGCACAGGCTGCAGGCCAAAGGAGAGAAATCTGACAAGGTTTAGTATGAAAGCAAGATGGATTTTCCTGGAAAAAAAAGACATGATAAGGTCTGAAAAGGCAATGGGATTTCACTGATACATAGTGAGGAGTTTTGCTGGTAATGATAAAGTGGGCGTTAAACAAAGAGGGTGAATTTGCTTCCTTCTTGCTTTTATTCTACATGCTTAGCAACTATAAGTCAAAACAGAGAAAAAACACAGGGAGAACAAAAGATTACCCCATTCAATTTGCGGTAGTTTGAGTAGGCAAAGGGAGTAGCATCCAATTAACATCCTTTACCATAATGCAGTATGGAGAGTACAGAAGTGGAAAATAATGCATTAAGGAATATCCAGATTGTCTGTTTTTGACTGTTCCTTTCTCAACAATGTCTGGTAAAGTAGCACTTGGTCTTGGTTCCTCAGGGCATTGTTAAGCATACCTCCCCCTTCATTTCACAAATGTTTTAAAATCTAATTAACATATATGAACAACTTAGATACTATATACATAAATACCAGTGAAAATCTTACAAGGAAGTTGTGTTCTTTGTTGCCAAACAGGATTTGAATAATATGCACTAAGTTCCAGGACTACTACTAAATGAGCAACATTCCCACTATTCATTGAATAAGCAGAAAAAATATTTTGTGATACCTAAAGAATGAGAGACAATACTTATATGTTTATTATCATAGAATCATAGAATGGCTCAGGTTGGAAGGGACCTTAAAGATTGTCTAACTCCAACCCCCCCTGCCATAGGCTGGGGATGCCACCCACTATATCAGGTTGGCCAAGGCCCCATCCAGCCTGGTCTTGAGCACCTCCAGGGATGGGGCATCCACAGCTTCTCTGGGCAGCCGGTGCCAGTGCCTCACCACACTCACAGTGAAGAGTTTCCTCCTAAGGAAAGCCTAAATCTCCCCTCTTTTAGTTTATGACCTTTCATCCTTGTCCTATCACTATCTACCTGAGTAAAGAGTCCTTCTCCAATCTTTTTATAAGACCCCTTTAAGTATTGAAAGCCCACAACGAGGTTTCCCCAGAGCCTTTTCTTCCGTAGGCTGAACAACCCCAGCTCTCTCAGCCTTTCTTCACGAGAGGTACTCTAGCCCTCTGAGCATCTTTGTGGCCCTCCTCTGGACCCGCTCTAACAGCCCCACATCCTTCTCGTGCTGGGGGCCCCAGCCCTGGACGCAGCACTCATGTCAAGCTTTTTGTCCACCAGAGCCCCAAAGTCCTTCTCTGCAGGGCTGCTCTCAACGGGTTCTTCTGCCAGTCTGTGCTCATGTCTGGGATTGCCCTGACCCAGGTGCTGCACCTTGAACTTGGACTTGTTGAACCTCATGCATTCACATGGGCTCATTATACATTATTGTATGTTAGCTTATTACAAAGAAAATTGTTACCATTGGTATAATTGAGGTAGAAGATAGAAAAAAAATACAAAGTTTGTCATTGTCAGTAATATTATGGTGTTAGGGACTGGTTGATTTAGCATTACTCCCACTTATAAACACTGCCCTGCAATTTAGGCATTGCCATGAGACACTGGTGATCTGAGATTATGGCTCACTTACAGACTTGCTGTATGACACCAGTTAGCTCACATAGACTCTGTGGTCTTGGTTTTCATCTAGTCTCTCATACTGTTTCTTTTCACCTTTAAATAATAATTTAAGACCATAAACTAAAGGCAAGAATCTCTATAATGCCTGTATGCACTGTGAGAGTTTGGGAGGCATGGGATGTTAATTAAAATCCTACAGAAACATTTGAATGGCCTTGAGACCTGAGTAATGGAATTGTGACAGTGTGAAGTATAAGGCCGTATATTTCCAGATAATTGAAAACATTTCTAGAAGTTTAACAGATGAAAAAAAATCTGTTTCCAACAGAGGAGAAAGGGTTTATTGTGCTCTTTAGACAAATGTGTCAAATAGCCTTTTTTAGCCATATCTTGCTTTGTACACTCATAACTTATTTCCTATCAGTTACCAAATTTGACTGTTTTGACACTTTTTCTCATTCCTCTGTTCCCTACATATGTACTGCTCTACTTTGTGTGTATTGAATTATGTTTACATGTGTTTCAATGTGTTTGTATATGAGATCTATAATAATGTATGTGTGTGATGTGCTGAATCACTTCCACAGTGGATTAGCTTTTGTTTCCCTAAATATATCTTGTATTGTTAATTTCAGTTCATACATTTGTTTTGTCACTGTCCAGGACCATTGTTTCCTTTGCTGCCTTTCATATTTGCATTTTTCCAAAAATACTCTATGCTAGTTGGTTCTCTCTCTGTAAATTAGTAACATTTGGTAAGAGTCATGGTATGTCTCTCTTTACGTGAGACTGGATCAGGCATTTGGATTTCAATATAGTATTTCAGTGTAGGGGCTGCTTTCTGTTCTGTCTTTGGATGCAAAGTAGCCACATTGCCATTGTTCAGTAAAAACACTCATAGAGAAAGTAATGGGATTAGTATATTGTACAGTTGCTGATGCATTTTTCATTGGCACAAATCAAATATGCAGAACTTCTGTTGTCCAGATACAGGCATTATTTTCATTATGTTATTTCAGTTTCATGTGATTAAACAGAAAGGAAGTCAACTGAAATATAAGTTACTGAATTAGCCAAAACCCCCTCAGAAATAAACTTAAAACTATGCTGTTCAGTTGTGTTTTATATCCCTGTTTTTCACTCTACGGTTTTGTAAAAGACAAGTACTCTCATTACCATAGCAACCAGAGAAGCATGTGATACTGTATGTATGAAACACCTTTTAAGAAAGTACACAGCACCATGGGAACTGAGCTGCCGACTCTTGGAGGCAGCAAATGCTTGCAATAAAAGCAATTCAAAACATCATTCAAACAAATGATGAAAGTCTCACACTAATGATGCAAGACAAAGAAAGACTGAGGATCTGTGCTTCTGTAGGGCCCTTCAGATATTTCCTCTTACTGCATGCAGGCTGGAAGTTTTAGGCATTTTTATCAGGAGATGGAGTACTATGCTCCCTTTACACTGGAAAATATTCTTCTAAACACAGCACTAATCCAGGAGATGTGACTGTATTCCTTCTGCAATACCTAAAGCCTCTAAAGCCTCGCAGTCTTCTGTTTCCAGTGTTGTGCTCTTTAATTTATCTCTGTTGAATATCTTTGATTCAGACACTGTTTAGTACGTTGTTGCAGATAACTTTATGTGTATAAAGATGCATCTCAATTTTATTCCATTGAGTATGTAGATGAATGGATCAAGTATCCCAGAAGTCTCTTTAGAAAAAGGTGGGCATGTCAGCCATATACATGGGAGCTTTCCACATCTTCTTACTTAGGATTGATTTTTAATTCTCCCTTCTTTAATTATAGCACTTCTTCTGCCTTGTGCTCAGTTGTGTAGCCAAAGTACGTTGCAAAAATTGACAAAACAAGAAGCAGATACAGCCAGTCAACACCCCTCTGTGTACTGCAGACTTTTTTATTTCTGAGTTGTGCTGACAGGCATAAATTTGCGTTCCCATAGCAAGTTAGGTTTGACACCTGGAATTTCGGTGGAGGCAACCACTGTCTGGACCCCTGATTTTTCCTGTGTTGGTGTCATGAATTGACATAAGACTCCCAAATATATCCTGTGTTTTTACAGACCAGGAGTTGAGATTAGTGTAAGTTACACAGATAACACAGCATCCAGCATCTGATCTAAATCAAGACCAGCATACTGCAGTGCAGTTTCATGTCTGCCAAACTGCACCCAATCACTTCGACCATCCTTTGTTCCTGAACAGTAGCAATCACCACGTCAGAGCATGAGAGTGACAATTCTGGGCCACAAAGGTGTTCATCAAACCCCAGACTCTTGTCTCCAGCCATGGTCATAAATGAAAGCCAGGAAGGTAGGAAGAGCGGGAAGATGTGCCTGCTGCCAGCATTCGGTTCTTTTCAGCTATTACTTGCCCTGCCTGTTGTAGCATTCTGAGTACAGTTGAAGCAACATAGTAGTGTACAAGAATTCTGTTGCTAAAGTGTTTCTTTTCCTCAGAAATGTGCTTAGTGAGTAAAGTCACACTTGTGGTCTAATAGTGAGTGGATTCATTCACTAAAAGAAGGGGGGAAGTTCTAACTAGTAGAATATGAACTTCAATTGTACTTGTTCAATCTGTAAATGCACACCAGAGCTACCTTTATAAACAAGCAAAGTTACCAGAATGAGTAGTCTCACTAAAGCTGTTGACTTCACAGGAACTGTAGTTCAACTTCCAAAAAAAAAAAAATCTATTTATTTCCTTTTTAGATAAATTACTTAAATTACCTCCTTTCATTTCCAGCCTTGTTGTCCGGCATTCTGTAAGACCTTTTGAACCATGTAGCACACAAAGGTAATATTATAGCATCCCAGTTACCTGTAAATAAATCTTACATCTATTATTCAATCCTTCTAGCCTCCTGAAGGTGGCTTAGGGAGTGTTGTTCATCAGGGGACTGCCTGCATTGATGCTGAGACAAGGAATAGGGAAACAGTGTCACTCCAAGGACAGAAACACTACCAACACACTGCAACTGGTGCTGTTACGGTGATCCTCCTGGATTAAACTTTAAACGAGCACTGCTGTCCTCTTCAATTACTGTTGACTAGAAGTGGCTACAGTCTGTTCTCATGTCTGGAGGAGAACAAAATTGTATTTTATTAGGACCTGCTTAGTAGCGGGTATGTGATTTTCCCCTTTTCTTAGGCAACTGGTGAATGTGATTCTCAAAAAAACAATTGAGCATATACAGTAACTGTCATGTGCAAATTAGAGACCCCCAAAACAAGGGAGAGAGCATAAACCTTCAAATCAGATGAAAGATGCAACATTTCTAGGGTACTTGTAAGCGTTTTACCATAAGAGAACATCACTCTGTGTGAGAAAGGAAATACACAAGGAAAGGAAACGAGGAAGAAAAGGATATACAAAAAAAAAAAATCTCAACTCTGCATTAAGCAGATTGCTGCATCATAAATGTACCACTACTCTAAATTAGAAAAAAATAGGTTATATCATATCCAACCAGAATTTAAATGTCAACACAAAAAAAGTTGTCTGGATGTTATCTACAGAATGTATTTATACTAAGGATACTTTACAAATATTTTTTTAAAATACAAATTGTATTTCTGTCTATTTTAGCAGGGTTGTAAGTGGCAGAATGGCATGGACTTTCTCTAGTTATTGCCAATCTGGAAAGTTGTGTATGTCTATATATGCCTGCATCTGTATGTATGTTATACAATTGTTATTAACAAAGATGTCTCACATTTCTGTTAAAACTTTGTAATATCTTATTTTCCCTAACTTTTGAGTGTCTTGGGCCAGAGTTTCTTGTGGGAGTGTCAGCTTACTTGTTTCCATGACACTAGAAGTAAATACCTTTTCCTCACATCATGTGAGAAAAATTCAAAAACTTAGCTGTCGTGTTTCGGGAACATGCCATTTGTTGCAGCAAGATATCTGCAAGAACATCCTGCATGAAAATACTGTGAACTTGTAAAAGCTAAGATTGCAGAGGAAATTTCCTTATTCTTCCATGTTTGATCTCACAATGTTGATCAGGATTTCATGGTTGCTTTCTGAATACAGAATTACTGCATAAACTATTTGCTTGTCATTTAGGCATTGTCTGCAAGTATTTAAGGACCCTTGTCATTGACAAGAACACAAGAATACACACTCATGAAATAAACAGACCTCTTTTCATGCTCCTGTACCTTTATGTGTGCTTTTGCACTCATATAGAATGAGGAGCTAAATTTTGACTGCCCACTGGTGTCTGTAGAAAAAGTAATAGTTGATATAATATTTGAAATCTCAAATTTTTCTGTAGCATCTGGTTGAATGTCTATTAATTATTCTTTCAAAATGTAGTAGCAGAGTAGATCTGAGAATAGCAGTTTTTCAGAAAGGCAACAAGTGAGTAACTTTTAGAAAATGATCTCTTCTGAGCAGTTTCCAAATCAGTTTCAGATTCCAGGATTGGCACCTAAAGGAGATTTTAGTCTGAGCAGGTAAAACACAGTATGAGTTATTCTAAACTAAATTTCTTGGTGCCATGATGAAATGTGAAACATTTCTTACAATAGTAATTAGAAGCAGTAATGAATCTCAGTTTCTTAGAATTCTTTCTGGGCATCCAGTGTATATCAATGACTATATCTTCATCAGAATAGCTATTTCGAGAACTAAAGAAGATAAAGAAATCAACTCTCTTAGTTGGAACTGTGTTGTCTCTTGGACTTGGATTTCTTTCTCACTCTCCTGTACAGGGAAAAAAACAAAACAAAACAAAACAAACAGAAAAAAAAAACAATGGAAGAAACCATTATTCCTAGCACTGGATTCAATGGGATTTGCACAGTGAGATAGAGAAGGGCATTCGGCCTTCAACCTTAAGATATGTTTTGTTTTACATAGATCACTTAATTTACTTGGTGTTTTAAGTAATTTTAATGCCTTATAAAACAACTTGAGAAGCACTAAATAAAATTGTATTGTAAAAGCAGCTCATCTTGTACTGTAATTTATATCTGTATGAAACGTGAGTATTCAGTGTTTTGGGCCATTGCATAAACTTAAAAAACTGTAAATTGAGATCACCACAAAGTTTCTGTTATCGCAGACATTTACTGTCCATGGTGAAATTTAAGCCTGAGGATTTTCATAGTTGATCTGCTGTGAATTTTTCCTGATTTTCAGTTTTGTTATAGTTGTACAAGTTTAATTATGAAAATGAATCTTGCAGAGCATCAGGAAACCACACCAAGAAACCTTGCTTCCTTTAAAGATATTGCAAGAGAGCTTTCCAAGTATGTGGGGAAACACGAGGGTGGTTATTTCAGGTGCCTACCTGGCATGTTTGGTGGGCACGGTGTGGTGTAGAGGAATGGGAAAGGAAAATAGAAAGAGGAGCATTGCTAAGTTTTGGGTGATGTGTTGCTTTAGAAGGAAAGTCAAGAAGTATCAGATGGATATAAAGATGAAGCTTTTTGAGTAATATTTGTGTATTTGTTACATTTTGTTTGGGCTCTGTAACATGACAGTTTTGAGTTGGAGCTGAATATGAAGGTGTGAATGATGTACCATACGACATTTTCATTACAAAAATGAAAACATAAACACAACTTCAATTATTTCTTTTTTTCTGCAACACTTCAACTCTTTTTTAATTTTTTATTTTTTTTTATGTCTGATAGTAATAATAGGTATGTCTCTAAGATTTGGGATTTATAATGCATAGGTACATAGAAAAATGAGTCCATCCAACATCGGATGCTACTGCTCAATCTGATGGCTGTAGCATGAATGTATAGAGAAGAACATTCTCTTTCTCCTCATAGTAACTTCCATATTTTAACTTCTATTTTGGTTGTATTATTTGGGTCATGCATTCTAAACATCTGATAATCTCATTGCTCTGTTAGAGTCTGCCCAATGGGTCTATGTCTCTCCTGAAGGGCATTGCCTCAAACTGGGTACCCTGTTCCGCATACCCTGTGGTTTTATCAGTGGTCATTAAACTAGACTGATTACTTCACTTATCTCATGGTCTGTATTCTGTGAAGACTTAACCTGATCTTTCTTTGCTTTTCTTGTAACAGCAAGCCATTCCTGGGTCATGATCAGCTTGTGATTTACCCCAGCCCCTCCTTAGTCAGCTGTTCCAAGTTCAGTATTTTACAGTTAGTTCATTACTCTTGCTTATATACAGTACTTTTATGCATTGTTGTTGAGCTTCATTCACATCATAGCACCACTCAATACATCTTTCCATTTTGGCAGCTAAATGCAAATAACTACTTGCTGGGTATGATTTTCCAACAAATTATGTACCCGTTCTATATTAGTAAAGCAATCACAAAGTTTCCCTAAGCTGTTTGTGAGGGTGTCATATGGGACAGTTGCCAAAAGCCTTAGTGTCTGGAAACATGATGTGTGCTGCTACCTCAGTTACTAGTTATGTTACTTTATTATAGAAGACGTAATTTATTCTTGAAAAAGTATTCACGAGTCATTTATTTGTCAAAGTGATTTTTACAGTGATTGAAAATTCAATTCCTTTCTTCTTCCTCCCCCATTAAAATTGGATATTGCTTTTTTCATTTGTAGGGTCTTCTTATATCTATTTTCTTTCACAGGTACTCAGAGTACTGCTTATGCTCTGAGATTACATCATACATTTTCCTAAATCAGTTGTGATAGTGGTAGGAAAATTATTTAAACTGGTCTCATTTATATCGTATTTAAAAATTCTCTAGCTCTTTCTTTCCTTATTTTAAGCTAGTATAATATGTTTTCTCACTTGTGTTAGCTTCCTGTTTACAAATGATCTTTTTAGGGAACTCTGATGCCATGTAACTTTTCATATTTCCTTTGGAACAAAGCTTTGGTGTTCTTGCCCTTCTTATTAATACTAAAATAATTACTACTTATATGTTTTGTTTTGTTTTGTTTTGTTTTGTTTTGTTTTCATTTTACTCTTGGTCTTCTTTGCTAGTTACAGCTGTTTGTACCTTGGCCTTTCTGATTTTTGTATTGTCTTAAAAGTACTTGTCCCTAGTAGTCTAACCTAATTTCCACTTTCTCTATGCTCTCTTCCTGTGTTTGGGACTAATAGCAAGCTCATGACTTAGCCAGATTGGTCTCTTTCTACGTTTTCCATCCTTCCTCTGCATTGGGCCAGTTTGTACTTGTGCCTTAATACCATTTCTTTGAGGAATTGCCAGGTCTTTTAAACTCCCTTTCCCCATGAACTTGCCTTCCATAAATTCTTAACTGACATTTCTCTGAGTTTACTGGAACCAACCTTCCTGAAGTTTATTGTTTTTATTTTGTTTTTCTCTCTTTGGTTTCACTGCTCTTTACTCTTATTGTATTAACAGTTTTGGCTATTATAAATAGCTCTGATATCCCAGAGAAGCAGTGGTAGGCTTCTACATTTTTAGAAGTGCACAGTATGACATCCAGCATCCAAGATTTGTCAAAGAACACTCCCAATTCTCTTATAGTACTGCATGGTCACTTCAGTTTTACTTGAAGAGGCCATGTCATGGGAAAGTGTTTAATACATCTTTTTAGCTTCTTTTATTTGTGTTTACAAGGTTACAGCCAGCACCATGTGACAAGCCAGCTCTCTGTGGATGACTGCAAACAATAGTTTGAGAACTACTGATTTGGAGTACTGCAGTTGCCTTGTTGGAGCAGGTCCTTGATCCATTCAAAACAAGATGGAAAAAAACCCTTAATGACTTAGAATGCAATGCACACATCTGAAGATTACTTGGGATAGAGTTCAAGAAAGAATTACAGGGAGAATGTAGTTGCAGAAAATATTCTTAAGATTGATTCAGTCCTTAAAGTTAAACCGCTTCCTTTTCCAGCCAAACACAAATTTTATAACCAAAAGAAAATTAGCTTTCCCACTGACAGCAGTTATATTATTAGAATAGACATTTCTTTTCTCAGCTTTCAAACTTTTCTTAGAGTTAGCTTTGTTTCATTTTCTCTCCAAGCACATGACTTCTCTGAAAATCCTTTTCTCCTCAAAGAAGTCTCCCACATCAAACCTTCTGTTTCTTTTTAACAGGTTAATCCATTTTGACTGAGTTAGAATTTCAGAAAAACGTGTAACTTTGCCTGTCCTGATTAACTAATCATTTATCTCTTTCAACTACGTGCTCATCTTTCTTATTTCTGAAGAAAACTTGTTACATTTTAGGTTAGAGAATTAATCTGTTTTTTCAAAGTGCAGTGCTTTTCAATACTGAACTCTTGAATAAAAGGTGATGCACATACAACAGTGGTCTTTTTAAAGAGATTCTTGAACATGCACTTGGATTTGAATTTTAAACATCACCAGCATTTTAGAAGTATTTGGCCTTTTCTTAGTGATCGTTTTTTAAACTCATAACTCCTTTGTAGTGTTGATCTTTTCTGAAAAACTTCCATTATTTTCTGTAAAGTAGGAAAGTCTTATCAAATTTCTTTTCAGTGTACTGTAAATTTCCACTGCTTTTGTGCAAAACCTCAATGTTTCTGCAGTAGAATCAAGTGCTTTACACACATGCTGGTAAGGTCCATGCTGATTTCTGTTAGTGGACTTAATGCTGCAGCAGTCACTCTTCTTAACATTTTTGGGGAAGGGGGAGGAGCAGAAATAACAAGAGGTACTGAAGTGATTAATTAACAGGATTAAGGGGATTACATTCGTTAATGTATGCGGAGTGGCTGAAGATGAAAAAGAACCATAAAATTACTATGCAAATATATTGCTACCAGAAGTTAAAAGTTGGTCAGAAATGTAAACATATGAAGTAGGTGTCTGGCAAATGGGAATCTAGAGCTGTCTAATGCAGGGCAGTCTTCTAACCTTCAAGCTGCTGCTGCGTGGGTGCATATCACTGTCAAGCCTCTCAGAACTACTAATAAAAGAATCTAGCCAAAAATTTATAGTTAAACAAAGCACATGTATACTTGTCTACGTCGGCTGCATTAGGATGGAAAACCCTCATTTTGTAAAAAAATGCATTTTATTTAAGGTTTGGCCAGCAGTTTGTGTGTACGCTCCCACAAATCAGAATCTGTGGTTCAGGTTTTTCCTTAGAAAGGACCCCAGTATGCTTCTGTATATAAGGCAGCAAGTCGTCAGCTCTTTGTGGGCTGAATAACTCCACATCCAGTATAGACATGCCTTCACCCTTGTTCCTTTTAACAATTCTGCCATTATAGCTCCACAATGCCTAATGCCAACCTCTTGGGCACACTCTTGAAGCTCTGCTGGCTGAGGTGTGGCTGACCAGAAGTTCCCCTTAGAGGTCTTGAATAAAAAGTGCATTTCTGCCAGCCCAAGTGCTTAAAGGGGAACAAGTGCTGCTATCCCCCTATGCTGGTAGATCAAAGAGTTGTGCAGAAAGGGCAGTGACCATGCATGTCACACTTCCTGGGAAATGCAGTGAAAGAAATACCTACAGTCAGTTTTTGATGGACTTTCAGGCACCAGGGCAGAGGGTGGCATGAAGGCAGTGCCAAATCCCTGCCAGAGATACTGGAGCGGTTGCTCTGTAGAACAGGAAGTGTTTCAGCGAGCAGTGGAACGAGTCAAGCCTGGTTTCCGGCATGTGCTGGCTTAATAAACGTTTAAGTGAATCATGCTGAGGTTATGTTTTTAGCTCAGCCCTTATCAGACATCAGAAAATGAAAGAAAAATAGTAGGAATGTCTGCGGTGTGAGAAAAGGTTCAATTGAAATTTGTGTTGTACGAGATACTAGAGATTCTATGAGAGGGGAATCCTTGGCTCACAAAGAGACTTGTGTGAGGACTGTGTGGTCTCTTACAAGCCTTGTTGCCTCAAGAAATCAGACTAAAAAACCTGGAGCAGCTGCTGAGACTGGCTGTTTCTGCAGGGAGCCTCATACCATTCTTTCAAGGGGAGCAAACACTGCACAGTTGCAGCTGTGCAAGATACCTTGTTTCTGAGCTTCGTAGAGAAGAGGTGAAAGAAGAAAAAAGCCCTCCTAATGAGGAAAGGGTCAAGGTCTACATGGATTTCATTCAGTCTTAAAGTTATTTAAACTATTAAAAATAGACTTCAGGAGAGGTAGATCTAGTTCCAGGAAACAAACTAAAGTGAGCAACATGAAGACAACTCTGATAAATGCAATTTTTCTTTCTCATGAAGCATGTTCCTTTTATCCTTTGTCCTTCCACGAGACCAAGCTTGAAAATGATGCCCTTCCTTACTTGTTCATATACAACTAGTAATACAGGACTGGAAATGCTGTTTGTTTTGCAGACATTCACTCCTTTTGCAAATCAGACATCCAAGTCCTTTGCCACATAATTAATGCCAAATTCCAGTCGATGGTATATCTACTAACAATGGTAGTTGGTAACCAAGCAGTGGCGACATAGAGCAAAGCAGTGCTGTCATTCTCTAGTTTTCTGCTGTCCTAGCACTGATTGAGATAGCACATTTGAGTTGTTTAAGGATATATATAGGATAAGGACATATTTAAGGATATATATATATATATACACACACATATATATATATATATTTTTCCCCCTGTAGAGGACCACGCATTGTCCAGCCACCAGCACCCTGTGTCTGTGTGGTATCCATACCCATTGGATGTGCATGGTGAGGCAGATAAAGAAAATGGAGGTGATTTCCCACTTTTCTTCTGGCCTAGGGCAGGACTTACTTTTTCTGGCAATTTTTCACCTTCAGCATCAAGTTCAGGTAGCTTCTAATGGTAAAACATTTAGAAAAGTCATAACATGTGCCTAAATTGGAGGCAAAATAATTGTGAATGTGAACTGGAGAAGAGGGATAGGGGTTCCCGAACACAAAATTTGCCAGATTGATGGATTGGGCTTCTGACTGAAGAATCTGCCTATTGCTGTGTTCAGTGTGTTCAGAAAAACACAACCTCAACCTTGTTTTTCTGTAAGTAGGTCAGTACACTACCTCAGATTCCCTGTTCTCGATCATTATAGAAACAACCTGGCAGGGCCCTGAATTTTGGCTAACTTATTAGTCCTGTAGTGTGACAGTACATAGTTGTCTGAAGGTTCTGTCAAAAAAAGAGATAGTTCAATGAACACCAAAATTTGAATACTGAAATTATTTAACCATACTAGATTGCCTGTTTCTCTTTAATTCTGATTTGTTGTTTCATTTTGTTTTGTTTTGGTTGTTGTTGTTGTTGTTTTAATTTTATTTCTTTTAATGCCTCTTGTTAATTCAGGTTCACAGAATACTGTTCACATCCTGGAGCAAAAGATAGAGACAGACTCTACCCTACAAGACTGGAGAGGTATTTGCGTGATTCATCACTGAGTTGCAGTTGCATCTGTAAACCCCTAAATGTGCTTACACAGTAGAGAACTTGAGCAAGACATGGTGGTCTGTAGTGAAGGCTACATGCTTGCAGTGCAAGAACTAAGGCATGTGGCCAGAAAAAAAAAAAAAGGGGATGACTGTAGCACTGCTATGTTTCATACTGTCTTGACACCTGAACAGCTTTTGAGCTTGGGTAACTTTGAGGATGCTATGCTCTAAGCTAGCAGCAATTATGTGGAGGCACAGGCATGTCAGAAAAGCAACTTGTGGTCTTTTGTGCCTTCAGTCCTGTGTTTGATCACTAAATGAGACCATTTCTTTAAGGCAGACTAAGGGAACACTTTCACATCAAGACATGTAGTCTTCAAGAATTTTCAAGCGCCTGATAACAAAAGAGGGGGAAACAATCCCCACCGCCCCAAACCAGTTCTCTTTTTGAACTTCTGAAACTCTAAATATTCATTACAAAGGCCTCTAATATAATGTTTTCCTGTGGGATGAAAGATACTGCATAAATGAAAATGTTGCTGTTTAACAGAAATCGGTTTCTTTGTAAAAGCTTGTTAGATCCAGATTCCACGTTTTAGTTTGAGATAGCTCTTTTGAGCTAATTTTGAGGATATATTTTTACCTTATTTTCTTGGAATTAAAAAAAATATGTATATATCTTAATCCAAAATAGTAAAAATCAGTCATAGACACTGCAGCTTCTAGTCAGGTATTTAGTAATGCAAGCTTAAGTAATCTGCAGGTACAACATCCTACATGTTCTTTTCTTCGAAAAAATTAATTACAAATTATTTGTCTCCTGCCTTTGTGCGGGGACTAATACTTGACAGCACCATGAGCCTATGTCACTTGTCAGTGTTCATGTAAAATAAGATGAAAACCCAGTTTTAAAAACTTGGAAAAGTCGTCCCTGTGGAAGAAAGACATTTCTTCCTTATCTTCACAATTCACTCCATGTTTTTCAAAAAGAAGGGCAGGAATTGTGAATTATTTTTATACTTTCTGTCCTACTCCCTGGGAACTTCGAAGAAATTGCGGTGTCACTTTTCTTTAATAGTGCTTGAGCACCGCCTTCTGGTAAAAGCTAGCATTGCTCAAGGGTTAGAGGAAGAGAGGAGATCTCGTTTATTACTTTAAGTCTGTTTGGATTTATTGCTCTGTGATATTATCAGTTTTTGCGCTGTAGCAAGGTAAATATCTTCAAGACATTTCTTGACATTAATAATAATAATATTAATAATAATATAATAGCCATTATTATAATAATAATATAATAGCCATTATTATCCAATTACACTTATTATCTTACAAATTAATAACAGCACTACCTTAATACCAGTAAGGCTCACTTACAAACCAGAAGTCCACTGTATATTGTATAAATTCAGTCCCCAAAGATGATTGACAGAAATCTAACAATATAAAATAAGTGACATAAGATAGTTGCCATCCACTGAGTACAATGGAACAGTGGCACACTGGTTGTAAGCATGATAAACCAAAGTGAATTACCATGTTTTTAAAGGCAGTCTAGTATCTACTGTTGTAGAGTGTTGCTTACAAGCATTAGGGACATTGCAGGAGAAAGTAGTTCATGGAGTACTGAGGTCAGCATCTCAGTAAAAAGAGGAAATAGTAGGTCGGGTTGGTGGGCCCTGAAGATAGGGAAAGATGAAAACTTGTATTTTCGAGAGAAAAGGAAAAAAGTCAGTGAAAAATTGTTGAGAAGATGGTATCATGATCAAAATAAGAAAGTGATTTTTTTTTCTTCTTCACGCATTGTGACCAGGACAACACATCATCTATCAAAG
This sequence comes from Cygnus atratus, assembly GCF_013377495.2. NCBI lineage: Eukaryota > Metazoa > Chordata > Aves > Anseriformes > Anatidae > Cygnus > Cygnus atratus. The sequence continues at coordinate 12,628,627 of NC_066396.1, read as the reverse complement.
GCAAAAAAGCCCAAACGGAAATATAAGAAAACTTGAAGAGTTTTGCTGTGCAAGTGAATGGGGAACTCTGCTTTTCAGAAAAAAATATAAAAACAAAATCGATGGCAATCAAGTATAGCCTCAGTGTAAGACTGGAACCTCCCTGAACAAGGGAATGCCCAGTTTGTGTAAACTGGGCAATCCAGGTGTGCTGCACTTGCAGCTTGCTGGAGGCTAGAGAGGGAAGGATGGATGAGCTTTGCAACCTCTTCTCTTGTTGCATCCCAGTAGAGGGGTAAAAATGACTGTTATACTGCTTCAGCCTATAGCTCTGCTTACAGGTGGTAATTGCTCACAGGAGAAGGCTGTACTGGTCCTAAGTTTTCTGGATGATATGGGAAGTAATTTCACGAGCACTAGAAGCTACTGTTTCTATACCGCCAAATATCCCTCATGGCAAAAAAAAAAAAAAAAAAAAAAAAGTGCCAGGTTAGGCAAGGAGACTACAAATGAGATAAAGGCAGGCCCATGTGTTTCTGTGATACATTTTCTGAGAAGTATCTGGCACACTCAGGACAAGACAAAATAATAGTAGTTATTATTAATGTCTTAAAAATGCTGTGCTCTGCATGGCATGTCTTTGAACTGTGAGCAAGAAGAGTAACACTGGCAAGACAAAACAGACTTTAGGAATTTCAGCAAACAGCTGCACGACAGGGAGTAGTTTTAAAAGGCACCAGCCATGAAAGAATTGGGCAACTTGTCAGACTGCTTCAAGATTGTGCTGATAGATAGCATTTTTATTAGAAAGCTTCCCGCCCCCCCCCCCCCCTTTTTTTTTTCAGATTCACTCACAAAAACCAGATGTTTTAAAGTATTGGGTGTTGTTTGTTCAGTTAATGTTTTGCAGACAGTAATAACTTTTCAGCTTTTGAAAAAATATATCAGAGAAAGTAGAAGACCCTCCTTATCCAAGTGTCCCACTAGGCAAACATGCCAGAAAGCTTCTAGCTCAGTTCTTTTTGTAAGTGAATCAGTCACCAGAATTTTCTGTAGTTTGCCACATTGTGCTTTATAAACAGTGCAAGATGGTGAGATTCCTGTTGAGAGGAATTTATGACCTGAATTAAAGCACGGAATTATTGAATAGTTGAGGTTGGAAGGGCCCTCTAGAGATTGTCTCATGTACCCTCCCTGTTTAGACCAGGGTCAGCTATGGCAGGCTGCCCAGCAGTGTGTCCATTCAAGTTTTGAGTGTCACAAAGGAAGGAGGCTCCACAGCCTCTCTGGGCAACTTGTTTTGGTGTTCGATCACACTTAGAATAAAAAAGTTTTTTCTTCTGTATAAGCAGTGTTTCCTCCATTTCAATTTATGCTTATTGCCTGTTGTCCTGTCATGGGACACCTAATGAGAAGAATTTGGCTCCACCTTCTTTTTTCCCCTTCCCCTCAGGTATTTATGCACTTTGCTCTGAGATCCCTTTGAGCTTTGAACTCTCCTCTGAGCTGAACAATCCCAGCTCCCTCAGCCTCTCCTTGTATTCAGCCATTCCAATCCCTAAATCATCTTTGTGGCACTTTGTTGGACTTGCTCCAGTATTCATCTCAGTATTGACCAATAGGGTCAAGTATTGACCAGTAGGATCACCAGGGTCAAATGACCAGCTTCCAGCTGGACTTTGGGCCACTGATGACATCCCTTTGAGTCTGGCAGTTCAGCCAATTTTTAGTACATCTCTCTGTCTACTTGTCTAGTCTGTACTTCATCAGTTTGTCTATGAGGATGTTTACAGAGACTGTGTCAAAAGCCTTACTGAAACTGAGGTAAACAACACCCACTGCTCTCCCCTCCTCCACCAGTAACACCAACTCAGTAGTAAACAATCGAACATACAAAGTGACTAATCCGTGAGATGATTGCAGTCATGGCATGTTTTGGATTACCAAAATGATGATATTGTCTGACTGTCTGTTATAGGTTTAGAACCTGTTTGATATGAGAATGTGTGAGCAGATGAGAAATGGTATCAATGCTACCGATACAGATCTTGAACAATCACTATAGTGAAGACAGGCTCAGATTCTAGGGTACTTGAGCATCTTTTGTAATTCTTTCATGAAAATGGCACCAGGTGCTTGTATTCTTTTTTTAAAAAATGAGTGTCAAGTGTCATCTTTTTTAGACATTTTTAAATACTTTATTTCAGTTTTCTAAAAGTTTTAGAAAATGACATCCAGGTAGCCATGTTTGTCATGTCCAGGTTTACCCAGGAGAAATAACTTTTTCTCCTCACCACAAGCAGTTTAGTGTATCTACTCCACTCTGACTCTACACCACTCAGACAGATTATCTGTCTGCCTCTGGTGTTTTGATAAAAAAGAGTTGGCTTTTATTGGAATCTGTCACTGCACATCTGTTATGACCTGAATTTTTAGAATTCATTAAAAACTTTGTTTCTAAGAGGAAGTTTTGTGGTTTTTTTGTTTTGTTTTGTTTGTTTATTTGTTTTCTGATTGCATCTTTCCTTAAAAACATTTGCAACAGTCTTAGTTATACTTACTATAATGGGAACTGTTTTCAAAAAAATCTTACCAGTTTATAAGACGATACTGTAAAGGACCAAAGGCTTCACATTCATGGTGAGATATGCAGCTTGTTTAAAGTTTCCAAATTCCAGCAACTTATAAATAACTCTTTGTTTCCTGTCTCAATTTTCAAACCATTGAAGTGTCAGTTTTAGGTAAATATAATTGATTATATCAACAAGGTTACTTTCAGAATAAATTCCAATCTTTTCACCTGACATCAGAAATGTGATATGAAGTCAACATTTGAGCAATACAGTAACTCGGTGTGAGACCTGTAATCCTGGCTACCTGTAATTAGTGAAAACATTTCATGGAAAAAAATGTCCATTTAAATAGAATGAAAGAACCTACCTGTTTCCTTGAAAATGTGTTCTTCAGTCTGGCTTCAGGAAAATGGCTAATCCTAAATTACTGTTCAGTAAGACAGTATTTTTGATTTATCTCTGTTTAAAAGACAAAACCATGATGTTGTTTTGTTTACCAGTGATTCACTAGAGTATATATGTAAAACTTCCCAATTGTTATTATATCACTTCTTTCATTAAAGTTGATACTGCTGGTAATGTAAATTATCCATGTTTTCTATAGGAAACTATTTGTTCAGACTAATTTGTTACGTAAATGATTACTACAGGTAGTATTTTCTTCTGACCTCCGTTTTCAACAGTTCAGAATTGTTTTAGTAGTAGACTTCATCATTAAAACAGATTTCTTATTTCTTGCTACATTTCTGCCGTAATTTTCTAGATGTAACTGAATTTTAAGTTATATGAAGAAGGGTGGAAGTGGAAGTCTTGGTGTGTTATTTTAGAAAATGCTTATTGAACTCTCTACTAGTCAGAGGTACAGTTTTCCTAAGAAATATGGTGGTGGTATTGCTGTCTCTCAGCAGAAATCTTGCTGTGCCTGGATAATTCTGTTTGCAAAAGCAGTAGTCTGGTGCAATATGGTGCAGCACTTCCAATGGGAATGACTTAAATGAGTCATGGAATACGGGCAATTAGAGCTTCTCCTTACCTGCTGCTTTTCTTCATTAGGACAATTTATACTTTACCATGTGGCTAACCCATCTGACTTCCTGGAGGAAGGAAATATGCTCCTGTATCTCTTTCTATTCCCAGAACTGAAGCGAAGCACAAGATTTACACTTTTTTACAGTTTGATTGCTACCTTGCCAATTTCCTTTGAAATTTCATTGCAGTGAAGAGAGTGTTTGTTTGGTCCTGTTATATCCCGTGTGCCTTGGGTGTCATTGCTGCATAATTTTACATTCTCGTGGGCCATGTTATAGGAACCTTATGTCTTACTTACCTTATCTTCATGTATAGATGTATGTTGTCTGGGATGACAAGTCATATCAGGAACACACTGAGGCCACATGAGGAATGCCACTCTTTGTGACCATCTAAATTTCTGCTCCAGAAGCATATGATCTTCTGGTCATTCGGCAATGACAGCTTTGTGGTCCCATGTTGTGTTGGGATTTTATACATTTTTCCTTTTGATCCCTGCTTTGATCATAGTGAGCCTTCTCTTTCTTAGCCTTTGTTTAAACTGGAAGTTGACAAAGCAGACGTGATTTGTACAGTCCTTCATTTAACAATGCTAAGAATGGATAAGAGTTATCACTTTACCTGCTACACTCCATGTTGCTTCTATGACTGACTGGAAGGGACTTTTATCAGAAGGATGCCATCTAGCTGTAGACTTTGCCTCTCTGCAGTTTTGCAGGATAATGGCATTCTCTCTTGTTTTGCAAGAGTAGTAGTTGTTAGACCTGTGTTCCACACCTCCCTATAGGCCAAGTGAAAGGTTTGTGCTGCAGGATGAAAGCTCTGTGTCAAAGTAGATTTGAAACCTTGAATCCTGTCTCAAGTATTGTAATCCAGCTGTTGGGAAGCATGATTATAGCTGTAGTTCGTTTTTCTATTAGAAAGGTGTTTGGAAAGTTTGATATTCCTGGCCTGATTTCCAGCAGTATGCAGAAATAATTTGACAATAAGTGTGTCAATTTATTTCAGCTGTGTTTGAAGTTGCAAGATGATTTTTTTTCAATCTTTGTTCAGAATATTTTTTCCTAATCAACTTTTTTTTTTTTTTTTTTTTTTTTTTTTTTTTTTTTTTTAGGATAGGTATAAAAAGATTGGCAATGCATTTACGATTGTCAGAATTAAAAAAAAAAAAAAAGACCAAATTCAAAATTTCATGAGATGGAATTTCTGAGCTTTGTTAAGTTTTTAAGTTTTTCAGTTAAATGACCTCTGTATTTTGTAAAGATGAAGACTTTGACAAGCAGCAAAATGAATCAAAGTAGAAACAGGCTGAAACAGGTGCTGACCAAACTTGATTTTGGTATCTTTACCTGAGAATACCTGGTAACATAGAAAGTAATGAGTAATTCATACACTGCATTGTAAAGTATACAGTGGTAATAACTTAATACCACAGTTCCTTAAAGCTGAAAATTTCAGCAGCTACATTCAAACTGAAGGAGCAGATATCAACCATTTTTCCTTCTAAAAGATAGATGTGACACATAAGCTCTGAAAATCAATGACAGAAAATGTTTTTACAAATGATCATAGTTGGTGATTAGTGATCATTCCCAACAAAAGATGCAACTGTCTTTGGAACTGATGATGACTTGGAACCGATGTCCTTCTAGGACAAGAGGGAATGGCCTCAAGTTGTCCCAGGGAGGTTTAGGTTGGAAATGAGGAAACATTTCTTCTCAGAAAGAGTAGTTAGACATTGCAATAGGTTACCCAGGGAGTTGGTGGAGTCACCATCCCAGGGGGTGTTTAAGGGAAAGTTGGATGTGGTGCTCAGGGACATGGTTTAGTGGGTGATACTGGTGGTAGGGGGATGGTTGGACCAGATGATCTTGGAGGTCTTTTCCAACCCTAATGATTCTATGATTAATTCACAGCAGGCTTTCTACAGAATGTCAGCAAACACGTATAAACACTTCCTCTAATTTCAGATCAATTTGTGTTCAAACTATTCCACAAGACATGAGATACCACAAAAATTATAATTATTAAGTTGGAGCCACTTATTTTCTCTCCAGGGTTACCAAACATGCAAGAAATTCTGACTATAAGAAATCACAAGAAAATACTGTGTGGATTACTGCATTGTTCTTGACTTTGTTTCCTTTAAGCAAAAATATTGTTTTCTTTGGGACACATTAAGCCTCGCTTTTAAAGAATACTGAATAGCTTCATAATATATATATATATTATTAAAGCAAACCATTTGTCTCTTCTACATTTGACAATTTCTTTTGCTTAAAATTCTCCAAATTTGTTAATATGTATCCTGAGAGTTATTTTGAGATGCATGTATGGTTAACTATTTTTACGTTTGTCCTCTTTCATCTTCAAAGATGACCTTAGTCCTGTTGAGCTGATCCCTATTCTATAAACTGCATGACCAAATATTTTATGAAAATCTGAAAACAGGATCTTCATATTATACTAGGTCAGGTCAAAAGTCTGCCTAGCCCAGAATCCTGTCTTTGACAGAGACCAAAACCAGGAGTTTAGGGGAAGACTTCACAAGCAAAACAGGAATACAGTGGTATTTCCTTTGGTGTACCCTTCTAGCTTCAGGCACTATGTGGCTTTTGAATGGAAGTTACAAATGTTTCTTTGTGTTTAGGGGCTTTTATTTATTATTTTCTTCCCTTACTTAGTCTAATTGCTTTTAAAATTTAATTTGTAGTGTATGTCCAGAAAATCTGTGACAATCAGTTCCACAATATAATTTCTCATTGTATGACAAAATATTTTCTCTGTTTAAAAGACGTCTGCCTGATACTTCATGTGATCCCTTGCTAGTTTTTTCTTTGTAATACAAGAAATTTTGAATAGTTGTTCCATGTTCACCTTTAATAGAGCATTCATGATTTCATAGCCCTTAATCATAATTCGTGTACTAGCTGTCACTTTTCCAAGTTTCTTTGCCTATTTAATCTCTTACTTCTGTGGAAGATATCTGATCCTCTGTGTTGGATGTGCCAGAATTGTCTATGTAATTTCCAAAGAACTTCAAAAAAATAAATTTACCTAACAATTACTATATTCATAAGTTATATAATTTTGTTTTACAAGCTCTTTGCTACTTGGCCACTCGTTCAAAGTGGATGCAAAATCAGTGTAAATCTGTTTGTTTGTTTGCTTGCTTGCTTGCTTATTTTGTAGGTGCAACAGGTTCGTTTTCGAAGCGGTGCTTTTGAAAGCACCAGCGACACCTAGAGATAATGTACAGTACTAGACGAACTGTTTGATTTTAAGCCCCGTGCTCTGGTTGTGACTCTATTACAGTAACTTTTCACATTCTCAGTCTTATAAAGTGATTTTATTAAATCATTGTCCCAGCAAAATGAGTGAAATGAGATAGTGTAAAGAGAAGAAAATAAAAAAAGAAAAAAAAACCACAACTGTATTACATTTAACTTGCATATAGTTTGAGTCTAAGCATTTTATCATTTACACTTGATCTGTAATCTTACTTTCATTCATGTTTCCCTTCAAAATACAGAAAAGTGGCTTTTTATACACTTCTGTAATTCTGGTTAGACATAGAAACCCACAAAGAGGAAATTATTAACCGTTAGTAACTGTAAAGTTATACAGGCAGCTTAAATAGGTGTTTTAAAATTTCAGCATTCATTTAACTCTGCACTTAACTGATACCTTTATTAAAAGCTTTTTGTTGCAAGAAGAGCAGAGCTAGATTAATATTAAATATTTTGAAAATGTCTCTCCTTTTGCATATTTTACACAATTACCATTTCTTTGTGGATTCTCAGTATGTGACAAATGTCTTGGCTTCACAGATTGTCAGTGCTGTTATCTGGTTCTCATTAAAGTAAGTGTTATATGCTTAGTGTTGGGAACATTAATTTGTCATGCTGAAAGATCCCAAAACTTTGTCTCATGGCAGTCTGCCTCAGTGAGACAATGCATTGGGAATTTGTCATCTGCATGTTTCTTGAGACAGAAGCTATAGTGCTTCACTTGCTTTGCTGCCAAGGTTTCACTGAATTTTGTCATTCTTCTTTTGAATCACTTCAACATTGACTACCATAACACTTTGCATCAACAAATAACTTGGCAAATTAGGTGTTGCGCTGAAAAAGTGTTTTCGCTTGAGATGATCAAATCTGCTGATAGGTGATTTCATTGGTGCCCTCTAGTGTTTAAATGGAAAAAGTGTTTAAGAAATATTTTTTGTGTACTTTCACGAAAAGTACTACTCAGGCTCTCTTCGTGTGGAAACCGTATCTTCCACCATCCTTGCCACCTTTATACTTCTTTTGCCTTCTTTATACTGTTTATGTTTTCAGTATATTCTCTTCGTCAGTGTGACATGGACTGTGAGCAGTATTCAGGATTTGTTCACAAAATGGACTTACAAAGAAGCATAAGAACTTGTGTTTTCTTTTTCTTTTCCTCATAATTCAGAGTATTGTTTTGTGTTCTGATTTTCACCAAATTAATGCTTTCAGTAAACAATCTATATGTTCTAGGATTTTTTTTTCCCTGAATGCAAAAAACTCTTTTAAGACAATATTTGTAAGTATCTATAGAGACTTGTTGTTGTTGTTAAGCTTTTCCTATCTTTTGTTTGTCCTTTCATCATCCAGATATGTATTTGGTATTTTTGCAGATCCTTTGCAGCCAGACAGATTTGCTCTTGCCTGTTGTGAATAATAATGCTTTGTTACTTCACTATGTAATTCCCTTCCCAAAACATTGACAAATAAACTATTTGAGGTTCCAATACTGCACTCTGTGGGACATCCTTGGCAGCTTTTCTACAAGTATTTCTAACTTTTTGCTTGTATCTTTTAACCAATTGCTAGTTTTAGAAGCATAGGAACTGATTACTAATTACTAATCTGAATCATAGAATCATAGAATATCCCGAGTTGGAAGGGACCCATAGGGATCGAGTATCATTTTAGAAGGATAGGAACTGCTGTTTTAAGGACAGAATACAATACTCATGTCAAAAACCTTACAGCTTTTCCCATATCCATAATTAATGTTTGGCTGTACAGAACTTAAAAAAAAAATAAAAAAATAAAAAGGCAGTTATATTAAATAACAAAAAAGGGTGAGTGACTGAATGGATTACAGAGACTGGAGAATAATAATGACAGTACAACGTTTCAGTATGAGAGAGAATTAGAGCAGGCTAAAATATGTGTTTGTTCTTAGGCAAATGTCCCATAGGTTTTAATGGATTTGCATGTATTGTGACCCCAGCTCAGGAAGACCAAAAACAAAAACTGGTCAGAAGGCTGGAAGGAAAAATAACGTGACACAGCATTCCAGTGTGCTTATGAAGAGACCACACACACACACCCCTTACCATGGTTATGGCTCATTCTTCTGCCAATAAAGCACGCAGTGGAAATTTCCACTGCAAGTTACAGCACATTTCCACCCTTTAACCCTACACATACTGAAGTTTTGCAATTCTTTATGATGATTGAAATGTATAACCTTTACTTTGCTGAAGATAACTAATCTTTTTTAATCTAACCTAATCTCACCTTTCTTGTTTAATCAAAAAAAAAATAATGCTTTTTTACAACTTTAGTGAGAAATACATAGATACAATAATTTGAATCATGAGGTGTGTTCATACCAAAACCATGGATGTATGTTTTAAATCATTTATGTATGTGAGCATTTTTATTGCTAAAAAGAGCATAAAAGGTGGGTAAAGAAGAGGTAAAAAGAAATGAACAGGAAGAGAAAAGAACAGAAAGCATTTCTAGGAAAATGTTTCTTAAGGCAAGATTTTGAGAAAGAAGAGTTCAAAAGAACTGGAAATGAGGCTGGTAAGGAAAACCAGAGTGTCCTGGAGTTGCTAAGAAGAAAAAACAATATATGATGGATGTGTGAGACAAAGGAAAAGGAAGGAATATGTGTTTTCAAGATACAATGAGCAGGTGATAAAACCTCCTGTTATTCCTTCACCTTTATTCATCTTTTTCTCAATTGTTTTGCTAACAAAACTCCTGGGCTGGCTAGGCTCACCTCCCAGAACAATCTGAAGAGCTCTTATGGGGTGATCTGTATCTGCACTGTCACTTCTTTTGCTGCCTTCCTTTATTGTGCTGCATGAGCATAAAGCATGGCAAGGAAAAAGGGAGAAGGTGGAAAGGATGTCAGTGCAATGCCTTACTGGTCCCAGATGAGTATTTTTCCTTTGAGTCTTTGATAGCAGCAGTACCAGTTCAGATCTGAGGTATGAAAATGGAACAAAGATTTGGAAGCTGCATGCTTCTCATACGTAACCAATCTGCCTTCCTTTCATCTGAACATTACTGATAGCATTATGTGTCTGCACGGTGTTATGTATTCAGTACTCAGTTTTTGAAAACATCTGTAGTTTTTCAGGAAATATGATCTAAATTTTGATTGACCTTTCTAATCCTGCAGTTACACTTTAGCTTTTCTAATTTTGTGCAGACTGGGAAATTTTATTCTTTCCTCCTTATCTCACATATTTAAGCCATTTCTTGTGGCTTCTACTCCTTTAACATCCCTTTTTCTTACCACATTCAGTTGTTTAGCTTTAGAGCAAGCCTTAGTAATGCTCTGCAGTAACTACTTCAACATCTTTTTCTTGAACTGATTCTTCAAAAATGTGGTCACTGAAAGCCATGTTCCAGTCCACCTATTTGATCATGATCTTTCCATCTTTATAAAATTTCCATCTGCCATCTCATTAGAGTCGAGCTCCTTGGCCCTTCATAACTTCTTACAATTCATCGTTTTTTCCAGCATGGAGAGGTTTCCCTGTTTCCCCATGTCTGGAACAACCTTTACACATGAAGAATAGCATGACCCGTGCATGTATTTGCCTCTCAAACCTTGCAAAGACTCTAAACCAAGGCATATTGTTCTTTCCTTTTGGGGATATTGAGGATAAGCAGGCTATCTATGTAGCTTTGTTATTATCAGGTTGCAACAGAGTTGAAAGTCTCTGTTGCTATTTGCAGCTTTTTTCATTAACAGCCAGATGGCATAATACCAAAACTGGAATCTGATGCTGTGGCTGGAACCTGACTCCTGCTGATTAGCTTTCCCATGCTCAGCAATTGAAGTGATGTTTTTCACTAGATGGTCTAATTTGTAGGATGTAAGATGAGAAAGAGTCCATTGTGGTAATATAGTTTGATCTTCATGTTTGGCTGTCTTAAATAGCATATTGCTTGTGTAGATCCATTTTATAAAGTGACCCCATTCTGCAGCAGTGACCCATCTTTTTCACTGCTTACCAGTCCTCCAGACTGTCATCTACAAGTTTTATCAATGGTGATTTTATCTTTTCTTCCAGATAAATGATAAAAACGATTAACAGTATTTAGGAAAAGAAACGGTCTTGTATGTGTTGTATATCACATTGTTCACATTAACCAGTTCTTTATCATTGCAATTCTCCTAGTATTGTGTTAGTCAAAACACCTGTGCAGTGTAGAGTCAGCCTTACTGAAATGTCAGAAGCAATACTCTAATCTAGGAGTCGTGGCAAAAAAAATATTTGGTTGTGTTATAAGTCTTTGTTTCCATTCAGTTTCTATTAATTCACTGTATTTTGGTGCGTTTTATGAAATTAAGGCCTGTATCAGTGATAGATTTTTTTGGAATCTCTCCCATGTTGATAAATATGCAATTATCTTGTCTGCTCACCTTTTAAATACATGTTCAGCAACAGATTTTTTCCAGTTTTCAGGCAGTTTTACAGTGTTCCAGCAGTTACTGAAAATCATCAGTTATGGTTCAGATAACTCTGAACTCCCTAGCATACTAAAACTTCTAATGCCAATTACATTGACCTGTTGACCTAAAAATATATTTGTACTTTTCTATTTTTTTAAATTACTCACTTTGTTTTGGAATGGAAATTGTGACATTATCTTCCTAGAATATTATATCACCTGCTTTTTTTTTCCTTGGTAGATAGAGACCAGAAATAATAACTGTATACTGCTACCTTTTGCTAATATTCTACTTTGTCTGAGTGGTTATGATCTAAATATGATACTGAGAACTTGTTAACTGTTTCTACCACATGGAAAATCTCATTATTGTCCCTGTTGCTATTGACTATATATTTCTCCTTAGAGCTGTTGATTTATTTGCCAGTGTCCTACAATTTCCACAGTTTTTAAAAAAAAATCTTGCCAACAGTTTCTTTCTTTCATGTGTAGACTTTTAAATATAGATACAGACAAATATATATATATCTCCTTGCTTCAGTCACAGTTTTCCAAAAATTTTGTTTCTCAAATTTTTCTTGATTGTTTTTTCTTCTACTTCGAGTAAGATACCCTTAAAATGTTTTCTACTACCAGCTACATTTTTTTCACAGACAGCTTTTGATTCACTGATATTTAGCAACATAAAATTGTCCTTCTTAGAAATCTTGATATATAAATACATGGATGTGTATTAGTAGCTTGAGTTTCTTCTGCTTGCATATAAAAATATGCTCAAATCAGAGTTCCTCACCACTTAACTACTGCTGACTTTTCTGTGTCCAGGTCTTCTTTATCTGTGCAGCGTCTTTAGAGTTGCACAACTGAGACTTATAATTACTGTTATGGATAATTATTCTTACCATCACTATTTCATTAGTGATACTTGGAAACAGAAAAAGTTGGAAAAATAAATACAGATAACTTCAGTTCCCAATAGGAATGGGTATACTCCATTCACTGCATTTAGCTGTAACTGCACTACCGTTAACCAAGGCATCAGTTTTCTAGCCTGTGTGTTACAGACTGGTTCTTGCAGTGATGACCATTATGTTCACTAGTGTGTTATGTATCAAACCCCATGCAATATTTTGTTTTGTTTATCCTTTAGGACGTTGATTTTTAAGCATTGAGGAAACCTTTTTTAATGACTTCTCAGTGACTGGGAAACAGATAATAGGATTTTTGGCATAGACTGAGACTCCTGGTTTTTGCCCGCTTGATTCTTCCTAAGTAGTTGAGACTGTGTGTGAAGTGGAAAGTTACAGGTATGCTTGGGAGTAAACCTTCCAAATTACTGGCTGAGGTCAGGCAAACTGTGAGCAGTATCCTAACAGTTCTTTCAAATGAGAGCAAACAAAGTTTCAGACCTTGTAAAATATTTAAAGCTGTGTGAAACTCAGCAGTTTTTGTAGGCAAGAGTTCTAACTTTGTTCTGGCTAAAGTTTGCATAAGGTTTGCATCCACTTAGAATTCAAACAGAAATATAAGAGGAAACTCAGCTAAATGATTGTGGTTTTGATAGAAACCTCAAAGCAAGTATTCTTAATGACATTCACTAAAAATTCAATTTTGGCATAAAACTTATTCACACTCTGATCCCAGTTTGTTTAGAGTTGTGTTTTCTCTTTCAGAAGTGTAAGAACAAAACTTGAGTTATAAGGAAAACAAATGAATCCTACTGATAAGTATTAATTTAGAAATCTCCAGCTACTCTGAAAGTATTCTTCTTCTTCTTTTGAAAAGTGGTATTTTCTGTTCACTGTCATGGTACCGTTGTGGAGATTCCTTGATCCCATATCAGGTCTCAGCTTTATCTGAGAGAACAGAACGATGGTACTAAGTTGTTCTAAGCATAAATTCATCTGCCTGTGCAAAAGACTAGAGAAAAGAATGCCAGCTTTCTTTAATTCCTCAATACAACAACTTTGAAATGGAGAAGACGTTAAATTGGAGTATGTGTCTTTAGATTTCAGACCAAAGACTTTCATTTATTACAGTAAACATGGCACATAAAAAAAAAAAACAGAATTCAGCAATCTTCTGGACAGTAGAATCCGTCATTTCAAGCTGATCCATGAACAACAGAGGGAATGCAAAGAAATAATTTGTAAATGGGATAAAAAGTACAGCGAACCCAAAGAGAAATAGAAGTAATTTCAGCATTTTGTCAGTGCTTGGAGTAGTGTAAGGATCTTTGTCACGTTCTTTCTGGTATTCTCAAATACAAATTGGCATCTGCTGGCGATGAAACTGGGGGAATTTAGAGACATATATTGCATTCAGCTTCTTTCTATATACACTAAAACACATTATTGCAAGTCAAGCTTCTTTGAGTTCAATAAACCAAAGTCTTATAAAAGCGATGTGTTTCAGAATGTGAGAGTAATCATTATCAGCTTCATAATGACAGATGGAGGAGGAACACAGGATACCTACCCTACATGCTTCAGTTGATGTCACTGTCAAAATCACCTCTGACTTCAGTGGAACCATAAGATATATCTTTAAACTAAACACTAAGTATAACCATTATCTTGGCATCTTTCACCCCAACTTTCCCCTGTTCAGATTTTTTATAACATGATCCTATCCATTCATTTTGAACAATCCACAGTCAGATACAAAATCTTGTGCATATAGATCTAAATGTTTACTTCTCCCTTTTAACAGGAGGAAACTTAAAGGAGTAGCACTTACAGAGTAGCCGTGGTACCTTTTTATCAGTTTGGAGGTCTCTAAGTGCTGGGAAGGATATCAATATCTCTTGGGTTTTGTGATGAAGTTGTTTTAAAGGCTTATTAGAAAAGCTGCCATGTAGAAATATAGTTGCAAAATGCCCCTTGCAGTACAGCAGATAAATTGGTGATTAATAAAGAAAATTTTCATGTAAATTAGTCCTTTAGGCTAAAACAGCGTTCCATCTATGAACAACGTCATCCTCAACTTCGGGAAGGAAAACTGAATGGGAAAACCAGGATGTTCTTCATATAAGAACACGCTATTCCTTGACATCAATTAAAACATGTATGATGTGTTTTAGTGAAACCCAGTAATACTTAATCCTTTCTGAAAGCTGTTAACATTAAACCAGGTCCTGTCTGAACAGTTAAACATACAGTCAGCTCCTCACTTCACCCATGATTTTTTTGCCCAGCTTACGTTCCCCAACTAATCTTGAATTTCTCTCAAAATGTTAAAAGATAAAAGATACGTGTGGAATAACACCTGCTTAGAAGAACACTTGGAAATTTATTTATTTATTTATTTTTGGTACAGACCAAAGTTCAGAGTTATTTAGCAGCTTGTTTTGATTTTCAGAACAAAAATATCTAATTTTAAGAGACAAGATTATGGTCAGATAACAATAAAAATCATTCAGAGTAAATAAGTACAAAGGTTGTTATTAATCCCATAATGTTTACTAGAGTCTATTTTATTTTTAAAGATTTTAAAAACAAAAATTGTAATTAGGCATGGATGTTGCTAATTTAAGTGTATATATTAAAATTGTATATAATTCATTATATTATATTGGCATGATTTTATTGAGATTTGATCTATTAGAAAAGAGGAAAAAAAACTGAAAAAATGACAGAAACATAAGAGTAATTTCAGAATTATGCGATTACAAATTAAAAGTCATTTTGGAAAGTTAGTGAACCAGAAGCAGTAAAAAAAAATCTTAAAACTCTTACAATATTCACAGCATTTGCAGATAAAATTCTATAAAATGGCATGATATGCATTGTGCCAAAATTCAAGAAGTGCGAGTTCATCTGGAGGTGCTCATTTAGGAGGTATGTAATAAGAAGCTGTGATTCTGATGCAGTTTGCTTAAACCTTTATTTCTGATGCCTCTTAGATTTATTAGAAACTGTTTTTACACATACCAAGTGCTGAGTTTCTTGTAAATATGACCTTTTATTATCTGCTTTTCTCCTTTGTGAGCTCTAAAGTACAAAGGTAGTGAAGAACATTTTTACAAAACCATGTTGAGATTTCTGTGTTTTAATAATTATTCTAGAAAGGTTCTCCCTTCTCATCCCCATAAATGTGCAGCTGATTTTCATTGCATTCTTGATCTTGCTTTTATCAGCTTCTCCCAATTAGATCTGTTGTTCACGGTCGTTTTGTGCTCGGTTGTACCCTCAGTACAACCAGCAGTTCAGCAGTTCAGCAGTTGTTCTAGCAACCATGTTTGCATCCTGCAGTCCTTTGTTTCACCTATTGCAATTCTTTTGTTTGCTGTTCAGTGACCTTGGACTTGCTGTAGTCAGAGGCTCTGTTTTACACTGCCCTAGTCTTCTCTGTTTCATTCGCTATGCTGTAATGGCTGCCTGAATACTCTTAATTTTCTCTTCTCTTTTCCACTCCCTCAGTCTACCTGAAATCAACCTTTCCTCCACCTGTTTAAGTCTCTTTTATTCTCTTTTCCTGACTTCAGTGAGTGGTTCATTTTCCATACTACTGCAGCTGATTTAAGTTGTTTTCACCCCAAGTGTCATCTTTCTGCTCATTTGTGTATGTGGGTAAGTAAAATTATACCAGTACAAGCAGTTAAGGTGAGCGATCTTCACGTAGGGCTAGGAAAGAAGAAAAAAACTTTCCTTTAAGCAGAGATCAAACTGTTCAAATATTGCTTGAATTGGACTCGTAATCCTTTTGTTTAAAAACAGCTAAATATACAGCTGATATTCATATGGTATAGACAAAGAAAAATACTTCATGACTATCATTGGACCCAATAGTGTTTTTTGATATTTGTGCCAAGGACACACTGTACAAAATGAAAACTGAACATACTTATGACAGCTGGCAGCATTAATCATGAGGTGAAGGTGAGACTTCTCTGACATACGTGTATTGTGCATTGACATAAGTGGAGAAATCTAGTTAAGGACTGAAAGATTGAAGACTACCTGCTTATCTAGATGCCTTTTATGAATACACTACAAAGCAACAATTCATCACCAAATAAAACCTAGGCAGTTAATCTTTTTTCATATGTATTAACGCTTATTGATATATAGTAGTGCTTTCAATAACTGAGTTTCCTTAGGGGTAATGGGTTGCAGCTTTTGACGTTAAAACATTGGACATAAAATGAACTTTAAACTGATTCAAGCAAACTAAAGCAAAATGATTAAAATGTGTATGAAACAACAAAGTGTTAAACAGAATCTCTGAAAACTGTTGTTGCCTCCAAAGCTAGTAAGCATTACATGTATATGCTTGGCTACATTATATATAAAGGGAGGCTTACTGTCATAAGGGTGGCTTACATTCATACTGTCCCAGGAATATCATCTTCTGGAAGAAAGCCCTTATGATGGGAAACCAGTTGGGGCTGATACTCCCAGACGGGTTTTAGCACAGTAATTGTGATTTTAAGACATGGGTCTGCCAAACTGGACTGAACAACAGGAAGCACTGTTCAGGCACAAACATATACTTCAAGATGAATACTTCACAGTACCTCTGAATGTTTATATTATTATTAAAATTTCATGTAAAAATGAATCTAATTAAAGAGCAGACAGGAAATATCCATGCTAACAAAGATAACTTCAACTTTCAATTTTAAATATCTAATATTGCAAACTGTAGAAGATAAAAAGAAACAACTTGACCACATTGTATAACCAGCCATTACATTTTTAGAAATTCTTTCCTTAAATTTCCTATGTGAATGTGATGATGTAAATTTACCTTTATTTCAGATTCTTCCCTGCTTATGAAGATGTAGCCGTTCTTGCTTCTTTGTATCCTTTATTTTCAAATATCCTCATGAAAGAATTGGGGTGAATTAAAGCAGTAGAATAAAAAGCTTTCGGAAAGTGTTGAAGGAAAACACAATCCTGCAAAACCAAAGTAGAAAAAATGCATATATCAGAGGTACAAGTAAGAAGATGTTTAGTAAACAATTATTCATGTGTGTTATTACCTTTAACTTCCTACATATGTGAATTTAATTTGGTATTATAATAAAGAAGAAGCTCAGTTTCTAGCTGGATAATATGACTTCATTAATAATGTGACTTCACTAGTTTCCAGGGGAATTCTCTTCGCAAGATACAGCATATGTAAAGTATGAAAATTTGAAAACTTTGCTGAATAAAAAAATGCAAACCATTACTGTCTTTCTTGCACAATGTCCAGAAAATAAGCAATACACATTGAAAGCTTAGATTAAAATTCTCAACTAGTAATGGGCATTTGACAGAAACTGATTTATGTCCAGTGACTCAGGATCTCAGGGTTTGTCTTTTTATGAAGCTTTTTAATCAATTAGAGATGTTAATTTTTTCTTATGTCATTATTCTTTATATTGCTATTGGCAATAAACTCTCTTGCAGCTTAGTCACAAATGGCAGCAGAAAATTAGATTCTTGAACCACATTTCAAGGTGAACTTTGGAAGCTCAAAAAGTCAAAAAAAGCTGGTGTTATAATGTCAATTACTTCATATCATCCTAGATTTTGGCTTTACAAACCAGCTATAATAGGGCTGTATTTCAACAAAGAACTTAAGAATCTGTTTAGCTGTTATTCAAGTAAATTATATTTAAGCATGAGCTTATGCTGTATATATATATATTTATGTATTTAAAAGTCTTGTCACATAGGGGTAATTTGTTGAACAAGAACTAAATCAGTATTCTTTCCTAATGTTAATAAAACAGTTTTCCAAGTTTGCTTTTAAATGATATTTTTCTGACTTACATTTTGCAAATTACTTTATGATGGGTTAGTTTCTCTAGCAGTCTCCTAACAATAAGAATTGGAATCTGATTTCTTTACTTGCACTGGATAGTATCTTTTCAATGTTATCTAATTTACATATTAGAAATGTAAAACAAAAGGTCCACCTAGAAATATTTATTGTGATTTAAGAGTGCTGTATATTTATCCAAATGCATTCTGTTTGTGTTTCAAAAAACACTATTATACGTGCAAAACAATATGCAATACAAACCTGTTGCATATAGAGTGAACATAATTTTTTTTTGCTATATTAGAAATAAAATGAGAATGTCCACAGGAGTATAAAATTTATGGCATCTGAACTGAGTATGGCATTTGAATTTAGTAACGTAGCCTGCTTTGATCTTTCATTTCTGTGATCTCTGTTTAGAAGGCATTTCATGAGGACATTGACAAATCTTGTTTAGAGCTATGATTCTTTATAATGTTAATAGATCATGTGAAGTAATATATTTAATGGTGAAAATGTGGGAGTAAGCATTAAATGAGGGGAGTAAGCCTCAAATATTTAGTCCTGTAAGGTGTCCTGTGCTGGTGTTATTCATGTAAGAAAGGTTTCTGATATTGCAAACCTTAAACCTAAATTAAAGAAAAGAATAAAATACCAGTAAATGAGAAAAATCTGTTCATTCCACACTGTGTTTATAGTTTTAATTAGTAGCATTAGCATTGACATTTATAACATATCAGACTACATGTTAGACTGTATAAATAAAATATTTTCATCTAGTTTAGATTTCGCTAGATGGTAGATGTGCAGATTATTCTGCACCTGTCTGGAAAAAAACTTCAGAAAGTTGATATGGAGCCAAAATATGCATGGAGACAAGTAAATTGCCAATTGTAACATTTTTTGCCAGCAGCTTCCTTAGTCAAGCAAATCAAGTGCCATTCTATCAGCACTAAAATCAGACAGCTTGAGACTCTGCTGCCATTTTAAAATTTTCCCTAAGCAAAGATACTGTAGTGGAAAATCCCCAGCTTAGAGGTGGGGATAGAGAAAAAGTAATCATTTACCTGTCACCATGTGTGCCTCTAACCAGCACCTGCTTTCCACATACATCAGCTCCCTGTTAAAAAAATCAAGTCTGGAAAAGGATCAGAAATAGCAGGTTAGAAATGAGACTGTTTTTCATAAAATCTAATATCCGGAGCACAACCACATAATAGCCATGAATAAACAAGCTTTAGCTAATTTTTCTGCAAGGAGGGCAATGGTGAGGTTACTGTGTGTTCACCTTACATTCTGCTCTGTGATTTCAAGCCAAAAATCTCTTTTCTTGAATGCCATCTGACTTCACTGGGTTTATCTTCACTGCAGAGTTCGTTGGAATCATAATGCCAGTGTTGTTCCTTCCTTAAATCCATTCACCCACAAATCCTAACTCTTCTGTCAGCTCAAGTTGATCGTTGACTGCGGGGTGAACTGGCTAGGAGCTCAAATCAGCACAGCTCTCCAACAGCTAATATAACCATTTTGTGGAAGAGTTACTGATTTATTTCATTTACTGATGCCAAGCCTCCATCAGTAAATGGCACATCAAATCTTCCACAGTTCACTGGTAACAATTGTGTTGAGTGGTTTGGTTAGCTGTGGCACTGAGAACTCGGGGATTTGTTTCTGGAAGGGTAATTTGTATACAAGACAAGGTAGCACCAGCGCAGACAGAGCAGCTTGTGGCTTCCAACAACAGTTGCAGCCAAACTGAGATCTGGCAGCTTAACTGATGGGAGCCATCAGTCTTCCGAGCTGCTGGGCCACCAGGAATCACTGCCTCAGTGTCACAGTCATTATATGTTGCTGAGTGGAACTGGTTTATTTGTTTCTTAGCTGCATCAGTCCACAGGCCACTATATTAACACAAACTATCGTCTCAAATCTGCATTAATGCATGAACTCTAGACAGTGGTTGCTGCCTTCAGTTACTAATTGGTGTCTTCCAAAATCTGGGCAGCTAGAAGGTGGTGTTAACCACTGCAGGTAAATCCACCTGGAGTTATCTGGAGCACTTCTAAGATAAAGCCATTTAGCCTTACTGATGAGTATTACTGCTTAATTATGTAATGGCCGAGTATAAATAAATGAGCCTGAGAGGATACACACCTTTCACTTTCTCATATATTTTACACAGTAGATGCAGTAGTCAGTCAGTGAAGACTGTTACTTTGTACCAAGTGTTTCCCAAGTTTCTCAGGCACAACCTAGGGGGAAATAATACAGAAAAAGAAACTTTGTAGAAGTCATATAAATAAGATCGGTTTTAGAAATCCTGTGTCAGTTTAACTGTACACAATAGAGGGGCATAAATTTGAATTACTTTTAGAACCCCTAGTGCTTTCTATATTATTCACAAGTATTTGCTTTGATGCTGTTATGGGAAATGTGTTAAGGCAGGTTGAAAAATACTAGAAGCACTGTACTTGAGAAGCTTGAGCACAAAAATAATAAAATTTGAACAGAACTAATGATAGATTTTCTTTAGCTTTTAACATTTAGTCAGAACTGGGTACTTTTCAAATGCACTTCTATAGTTTAAGCAAAAGTTAAAGCTTTGATGTAGAAATTAGCAGCTACCATAATTTTATGGCTATTATACAGCATGGCTGGCTATATTATTATAATTATTTTATAAGTGTTATGGTTCTCTGAAACTAACACTTTCCACCCTTTCTTAATGTGGCAGCTTGACTGTGAAATTACGTAAAGAGGTACATAAGTAAAGATTGCATTTTAAGCTAGATATTTCAAATATATGTGTGGTGGATTCTTTTGTGTTTACTTTATATACATCCCCTCAGTTTATTTCTTCTTTGCAGAAATGTCTATGAAAATACTGTTTGTAATTGTGAATAGCATTATCAGACTGGTTCTACTTGGCCATGGCCTTTGTTCTTGTAGTTCCAGAGACACATGAAGACTTCAGTAGGCAGAATGAAGTGCTAAAGCAGATAACATTTTTCCAAATAATTGAAAGGAGGAAAAAGTCCTTAAAATTTGATCAGAACATTAAGCAGTTGTACGAGGCTAAGATTACACATGGGAGTGCCAAGCACACACAACTTGCTGTGTCTTCTTCACCATGGTATGCCGGTAACCCTGTGGTAAGCACATTAGAATTGCACAAAATAGGTCAGGTTAGGTAAAACTAGTGTAGTTGCTTAAACTTTAATAGTTGATTTAGGAATAATATTAAGTAGGTCAAACTCCTGAATTGCAGCTATGAATTTATGAAGTTGACTATTTATTTAGACTCTCTACATACTGGCCATTTGATATTCAAGCTGACTTGATCAGTGAACTTGAATACAGTAATAGTTAGCACCTTTTGATCTCTGCAGGAAGACAAGCAATCAGCTAATCAATTTAGAGTCTCTGTGGTGAAATGACTCTAAAAAACTGAAATATTTATATAACATTTATTTTAAGAAAAATTGTCTTTCATGTTGCAGAATTCCATCTGGGATTTGCAGATAGGGATCTTAATGTTTTGGAGTGTCAGATCCTTCAGCATAGTGTTATTGCAATTAAATATTTTTTCCCTTGTATGAGGGAGGTCCTTCAAGCTTCCCAGCTTCATATACGTTTATCGCACAGGAAATGAAATAGACTTTCTCATCAGCTTCAGGAAGAAATGCCTTGCACCATTTAAAAACCACTTTATTTAATAGTGTTAATATGCTCCAAAGGATTTGTTGCCTAAATTTCCTGGCTGGAAAAAATACCTGTTTTCACAGGTTTGACCACTAAAACAGCTAGGTTAAATGGGGGTACCATTCCGTTCTATAGAGACAATCCATTGATCCATTGCAAAATAACTTTTGTTTGTGAGCATTTTGTCAACAGATTTGTTTATGTGTTTGAACATGAAAAACTGTCATAGGACTTAGAATGAGTCTGCTGTGTAAATTATGTTGTGCCTTCTAACCATTAACCACATTATTTTTTTTTCCAGTATTTGAGGAAGCACAAATAATTTATTGTCCCTAGTATTCTGTATTCTGCCACAGTATAATCCTATCAACTGTCATGTATTTCTTTACTTCTCTGTTTTTCATTTTAAAACACAAATAACTTATAAAATGAAAACATGGTGTTACAGATACCTGGGTCCCAGGGCAGTAGAGGCTCACAAATCAATACATTAAGTCAGTAGCAGCTAGAAAGAGAACTGAGACTGCAAATTCCTAGTTCTTAGCAATAGAAAATTAGCAAAAAGAACTTTGTTGAAAAAGATGGGTTTTGAGGTAAATGTGTAGGGAGATCATGTATCCAAAGTTATGCAATAATCATCTGCTTATTGTGAAAGAGTGGATCATCCTGAACTCAAACAAGACTTAAAATTAGCAGAAGAATGTAAATCTGGCATCAGTTACCCTCTGTCATTCAGGCATTTGTGTCTGAAAAATGAGCAGTAGCCCAGAATGAGACAGAAAAATACTGAAGAACTCATAATGGCCCTCTTTATGACTGTAATCTTCTGGAATATACGAAGAGACTGAAAATATTGATTTGAATAAGTAATACATATTCACATCCATTAAGAGCTCCAGAATGAAAGTCAGTTTCATAGGGAAAGTGTGAAACATTTCTGAAAAATTTATGATTGAAAATTAGAATGTACAATCGGCCTTCTAACTAAACTTGGGCAATATTCACAAGTAACAGTGACTCCCATTAGAAAGAAAGAAAAAGAAAAGAGAAAAATATCTAAAAGCAATTGGGCATGTCTCTGATACGTGTTACAGAAGAAACTAAATGGGCAGACAACAGGTAGAACCTGATAAATCTGATTAAATATTTGAAACAATAAAATAGATCAGAAAACATGAATACAGTAAAGGCACCACAAATGTAAACCTGGTGAAACAGTAATAGTAGAACAGGTGTATATGAAATCTGTTCTGATCTTCCACATAAAAATAATTAAAGGAAAAAAACTGAGGGAATTCTTTAATGACTGAGATTTTTTAAATATATATATGAACCTGGACTGTGGAATTTTATCAGACAACCTAAATAGTGATATTTTCCAGTTAAGTGAGAAATTGTGGTGCCCATTGAAGTCAGAGACTTTTCACTGACATCAGGTACACTTGGATTGGTCACTAACACTTGAAAATGCCAAATAAAATGGATGATATGTGTTAGTGAATGACAGAGCATAAAGAGTTCAGTCTGGTAACAATCTTTTTAGTGAATGAAGCATATTTTTGTATTCGTCATAACATATATGTAGAGTGAACATTTTATAAAAAGAAGTTTTTCTAATGATTAATGGTTTGATTAATATCATAATGATTTGCAAGTGTTGCTTAATCCACTACTCATGTGGTTGTGGAGACAACTAAATGACCTTTCCTTTTTATATAAATAAATAGTGATGAAACAGGACACTGATTCAATCCTGAAAGCCAAGAACAAATGTAAGAGAGGATCGGAACGTAAATTTTTTTTGATTCTATGCAGACATGTCTCTCCACAGGAATTAGCAAACAAAGCATCCCTCTATTCTCTCTTCCACTTGCTCCCTTTCCTTCCCCCTCCGTACCTTGTCAGTTTTTACCCAGGAAAAACAACTGTTGGGTTAAATGAGAACATAGACTACACAAAGGCTCAGTAAGAAGGGGAAGATGTGGCTCTACAACATAATGTAGCTGCCAGGAAGAGCACACCTTACTTGCTGTCCTGTACAAACAGCTTCCATTCAGCTTTATTGCTCATTCTTCACAAGAAAATTTAAGAAGCCATTTTTTACATCACCCAGGGATGTCCTTTTTCAGTATTGAAAAGCTGTGTGAAGAGAAACATTACCTAAAACTGCTAGTACCATTGTGTAGAAACAAGGTCATGGTTTCATTCCTCATCATTTAAGACAACAATGCCCCACTCTGGGTACAGTGAATTTGAAACAGCACTTGGAAAGGCTGTGAAGGGGCAAAGGAAGTCAAATAATTTCTGGCAAGTAAAATGGTATGAATGACACAAAGCATGATTCTGCAGTTTCAGGTTGTCATTTAAAAGTCACATCCTGGCAAGCAATCAACCCACAATGGTTGAAGCTCCTCTACTGTATTGTAAAATAATTGGGATATCTTTGGCTACATCTAAATTGATATATTAGATTACTTCCAAGGACTGTCCCAAAGGATTAAGGCTCTTCCAATTACCTTAGTCACATCCACACAACACACAGCCTTGAATGCCCTTGGGTGCCATCTTTCATCCAAAAGCTCTTGCACCACCTCAGCAAAGCGCTTGTCATACTCATATTGATCCTACTTCATGTGTACCATTGGAAAGGTGATCCACCTTGTTATCATATATAGAGGATGGTTACTCTATTATCTGTCAGATTGATAGACTGCTAAAAGCACAAGGTCTGGCTCATCCAGGAAATCAGTCTTCTACGTTCTGCTGCCATCCCAATCTTGTCTGTCCTGGCAATCTACGTAGGGTAGGACACAGCATCAGGAGAGAAAACCTGTGTCACCAAGATCACACGCACTGTTGGTGAGACCCAGAAAGTGTTACTGTCATAAAGGACAAAGGATCTTTGTTTTCTTCCCATCAGTGGTTACTGCAAGAGCAGGACAGAACCCTAAAGCATGCAGAACAGGTTCCAAAGATGAACATCACCTATCCTCTCCTTTGAAATTGGCCTCAGAGCAAGATAAAATGATGTTGGTAAGCAGTTCAGTTAGGGGAAAACATAGTGCAACCATTCTCTAAGGAAAATTGAAAAAAAAAAATCCATCAACCTACAACATTTTGCCAAACCCCAGAGTATGAGGGCTCTAAGACGCCACTGTGAGAACATATTGCTTATTGATGGCAGCCAGAAAGCACCCCCCAGGCAGTGGATGCATGGCGATATTAGCATCCTTCTTTTGCCACGGTCCACCTGTCATGGAGAGCAGCAGATGGAAGCCAGGCTGCAGGGGCTGCAGGAAGGGCCATACTGGGATCTGGTGTCTTCTCAACAGAGTGCTCTGAGCAGTGCTTCTGCTTCAGAGGTGGTGCCCAGGTGGGACATACAGGATTCACCTAGTAGAAAATCTAGTGGGGAACCTGTGTTGCCAGTGGAGACATGCCAAAAAGTACAACTGTAAATTAGCCAGGTGGACTACCATGGATCATAACGGATACTGTAGAGAAATCTCTGAGATGCAGCCTAAAAAATAGGGATACTTTCACCTGAAGATGTTCAAATAAATGTGTAAGAGGACTTAAACTCCTACTGACTGCCAGCTTCTCATTACCTCATCCCTTTATTATTTTATTCCTTTTAAATTGTCTTATTTCTCCTGGTATTTATCCTTTGTAACTGCTTTCTCTATGTTATTCCTTCTTTCAATGTAACTTTAAATAAGGACAGATAGTTAGACTTTTTTTTTTGTAAGTATGGTTGGTCTTTCACATAGAAGTAATTGCTGCATATTAAGAATTCATGTGACGGATATTATAAACGGTATGGATATAGATTGTGCATTATCATGAGTGTGTATAGTTCATTTATTTATATAAATAGAAAAGGATCCGAACAGATTTTTTCAGTTTTTAGAGGATATATAACACATTCAGCTCTGGATCACTAAGATTTTTTTTAAAGCTCTATTTCTATATGCCTAACCTATTAGCTGGTTTTCTTTTACTGGGTCCACCAGTCTATCATCTAGATAAACAAATCCTTTTCAAATTTCTGAAGCCTCTGTCCAATTATACTCATCTTTTACCTTTTTTGACGTAAACTCTCAGTACAAATCTGCTGGATATTCAGCAGAAGTTCATGTCATTTATTTAGGTATTAGATCTTGATTTAGGACTGCACCTTCAAGGAGTATCTTTTAGATTTATTTTATGAAGTTTAAATGAAAATGAACAGCTTTCTGTAGTGTTTAAGGAGTGCAGATTACCAACTGCTATAAACACAAGAGATCTTTCTTCGTATATTTCTTATACATGTAAATACTTGATTGGGATAAGCATAATTTCATTTCCAATTCCTAAAAGTGAAATACAAGCCAAATATAAAACAATTTATTGTAGAATCAAGTAAGTGTGTCTGAATTCAATACTAAGGAATTCCTGAGAAGACTTAAAGATTAAATTACTAATAAATATCTTTTCCTGATAGGCCTACCTTAGGATTTTGTATAAAAACTCAGTATAAACAACAAGACTTAACACTAGATACAGTGGCTAAATATTTCTGCAAAGAGCAGTTCTAATCAGTGCCTCAGAGAGTAAGGCTAGGATTTCAAAGGAGCCCAGCAGAGTTAAGTGCTCATGACCTGTTGGATTTCAAAGCTCCTTAAATCCCTTCAAGATTCCTTAAAGGAACATGAGTACCTCCTGAAAAGTAGAAACAGTAGGCCCCTTTGTTGCAGTAGAAATAATAGTCTGGTTCCAAGCAAAGTTACAAACACAAAATATTAATAGTACATCAGCAGTAAGTTCCATGTTAAAATTGCGAGAGTAATGAATTTAATGTTTTTAATGTTTTACTGGGGAGCTAAGAAATCACCTGAAGGCAACAAAGAGCTCTCCTGGGTACTCTTAAGAATATCTAAATCAAAATAAAATTCACAAAATTACATGAAAATCAAATAAATCCTTCTTGGCATTTCAGCATCAAGGCCAAGAGAGATTATAAAATACAGAAAAAAACCCTGCACAAATATTTTTTCTGTCCTTATCAAAGCTTCTAAACTTGAATTTGAAAAAAAAATAAAATCAGAAAACAGCCAAACAAACACAATTTTAAAGGAAAGATTTGATAGAGTTTTCAAGCCTTTTGTTCCTTGTTCTGAAATTCTGCTTTTGCTTGGTTTTATGGGATAATCCCTGATCTCCTGTGAATGGCACTTGGCTGTAGTACTGAATATTGCCTTGAAAACACTCTATGAACTTCTGGCATTCAGCAATACACTTCTATCACATCATAAATGAAGACCATCTTTCCGGATCTACTCTTTTCCTTCTTCTTTTGATCTACAGAGGCATGAAAATGTCTTTAAAAGCAAAAATCAGATACTAAAGAGAAAGTATCCTGAGAATACTAGTTAAAATCTCAGAATATATGAACAGTCACTTTTTTAGCCAGTGGAAGCTGGTAATAATAGTTTGACTTCCCTAGCTCACACCAATTTGAAGAATGATATGAACCATCCTAGTTTATTGTCTGGCCATGCAATTGCCTGTTCTTTTTCTTGTGCTCCTGACTATCTGGTAGTGTGTTTGGGGTCAAAAATCATATCATTTATATTCATAGGCAGTTCCATTTCAATGGCAAGAAGACAGTGGTTGATGAAATTACATCATAAGTGAAATAGGCAATTTTGAATTAGAATGCTTTTTAAAGAGAATTCTGAAAGAGAATGCTTCTCTTGCCATTGAAATATTTTGGATCATTAACATGGATAGGAAAAGAAATAGAGAATGTAGGTTTTATTTGTATGAACTACCACTCTCTAGAGATATCCAAGCAAATTTTAAGCAAGGACACTTGTGTAATAAAAGCAGTTCAGCTATATCATAGATCTTTGCTATTGTTGCCATCTTACTGCAATATATCGATATATTGGCATTACACTGAAACACTCAGGGTAGACACTCTCATAACATGTTTGCAAAGACAGTGGTTGGCTCTTTGCCTTGAAAAAGATGAATCTTGCACTGAATGTCAAAGGCAAATGAAGATTACTAAAACAGCAACAAGAATTAATTTTTGTTACCTAAGAAATCCTTAACACAAAATAGGATGTTGAAAAGGTAGTCAGTAGAAGAAAAAAAAGATTCTCCTTCTATAGCTGTGAAAGCAGTCACACAGGTGTGGCATGAAGAGCAGTACAAAGAAGAATAGTACTTTTGAAATACCAATGTCTAACAGCTAACTGGAAAGTGAATATAATTTAGGTTTTTAATATGCTGAAGAAGGTGGTTTGGCTTATTACATGTCTGAGCATTATAAACTATTGTACATTCCATCATATAGCTATTTCTGCTTCAGGTACTGTTACTTCACTCCTGTTGCCTTTGGTTAGTATTTCCTTTGACTGCCTTGAGGTATTTTCCAGCTTTTGACTAATACTATGACAGACTGTGAGATACTGAATCCCTCTTTTTCTGTCATTCATTACAGTGTTCTGCTGATACATGTTTTCACAGGCTCATCCTTGTACAACATACTGCTGTGTGGCATGTGTGATATTAGTTTTGTATGGCCTTCCAGACTAACAGTTTTGACTGTTATTATAATGAAGCTGTGAACAGATGGCACATGCTTATAGCAGGTGCACACTCCCAGATCAAGCTCTTGACTTAGCTTGGGCTTGTATAATGTTGTGTCCAGATGTGAAGTGAATTACTCAGGCTTACTTGCTTTGAAGGATTTCAGCCCTTGAGTTTGCAGGAGTACATGTCCACTTTAACGTCTGAGCAGGAGAGGTGAAAAAGGACAGAGCAGGATATTCTACTCTCCATGAGAAACCAGAGTTGTTAGCCCTTTTCCTTATAGGTGAATCCCTTTTGAGAAGAAATGTTTGTGCAGATGGTTTTGTCAGTTGTTTTATCTCTCCCACCTATTTCCAGCCCTCCTTTTTATTTGATCTAAGTATAGTCAGAGCATGCTCAGGTCTGTATTAAAAGTCACCTGATTAATGAAAATAGAAGCTAAAATAATGGCAAAATCATAGAATCAGAGAATCTGTGTTTTGATAGCAAACAGAAATGCCATATGTTGAAAGATGTGTGACTAACATGTTACAGTTCTTTACATCCTGCAGGGAAAACTACACAGCTTTCCAAATTAAAAAATAATACACATCTAAATAAATAAATAAATAAAGCCCCGTGTTTCATAAAATATTGTTTTACACAAGTCAAAATACAGGACTTTAAAGAAAACAGATCCTGTTTTAAGCCTTTTAATTTAGACACATATGAGATCAATTGTTTGTTACTCTGTCTATGAAAGTAGCTTGAGTGGACTTCAGAGGAAGATGGAGTCCCATAATACCTCAATGGGAAGTTTCTTCCCACGTTTTGTTAATGCATGGGTGGTGTAATGTCTTGGGTCATGAGAATTTATCCTTTACTCATTTATCGGTCTATATGATATGTTCCTCCTATATTTTGTACCTTTTAAAAATCTTACTACTATCTATCACACAGCTGAAACAAACAGGCCCAGGAGGTACCTGAAGCGCCTTGATGATAACTTCTTGGCCATAGTGGTGGCCGCCTTGGCCATAGACACCATGAAGTAGTCACGTTTAAAATCTTTGGTGATAGGAGGAAAACTGCCACCGAAACTTCAACACTGGATTTGGGAAGAGCAGAATTCAGACTGCTCAGGGAACTAGTTAGTGAGGTCCCCTGGGACCTCAAGGAGGGGCAGAAAGCTGGTCTGCCTGAGCAAGTATCTTCTTCAAGAACTTTGTCAGAAAAAGAAAGTGTACAGTCTCTGGAAGCACAGCAAGCAACATGGGAGGACTACAGGGATGCTGCTTTCCTCTGTAGGGAGAGAATTTGTGCGGCCAAGGCTCAATTAGAGTTGAAGCTGACCAGCAGTGTTGGGGACAATTTTTTGAAGTATGTTAACAGAAAAAGGAGGACCAGAGCAAACATTGGTCTGATATTTGATGAGGACAGTCACCTCACAAATAGGGACGTAGACAAAGCAGCGATGTTTAATGCATTTTTTGCCTCTGTCTTCAACACAAGAGATGGGCTCTGGGACCCCAGCTGCCCTGAGTTGGAGGAATGTGACTGTGGGAATGATAAACTCTCAGTCAACATGACATTTTAGGATGTGGGTCAGAGGACACAAGTCTCTAGGTACTAGCAATATCTAACTGGTGATGTTTAGGTAAGTAGCCAGTCCTGGCTTATTTCGCTTCATGTTAAACTTCGAAATATACTCCCAGTTAACTCTGAACTTGTGCGGGATCTGCTGCTCCACCTGGATGCATACAAGACTATGGGGCCTGATGGGATTCATCCCAGAGAGCTGGCTGATGTCATTACAGGACCTCTTTCAGTTATATTTCAATGGTCCTGGGAATCTGGAGAGGTCCCAGTTGGCTGGAAGCTGACAGATTCTACACCTGGGAAGGGGAAACCCTGATTATAGGTACTTTCTGGGGGACAAAATGCTGGAGATCAGCCCTGCAGAAAGGGATCTGGGGGTTCTGGTCAACAGCAAGTTGAACATGAACCAGCAGTGTGATCTAGCAGCCAGGAGGGCCAACTGTATCCTGGGATGCACCAGGCACAGCATTGCTAGATGGTCAAGGGAAGGGATTGTCCCCCAGTGAGGCTGATGCAGCCTCACACCCACTATTGTGCAGAATTTTGGATGTCACAGTATAAGAAAGAAATAAAACTGTTAGAGAGTGTCCAAAGGAGGGCTACAAAGATGATAAAGGGTCTAGAGGGCAAGATTTATAAGGAGTGTCTGAGGTTCCTGGTTTTTTTCATCTCAGAGCAGAGCAGGCTGAGGGGAGGCCTCATGGCGGCCTGCAGCTCCCTCACAAGGGGAGCGGAAGGGCAGGCGCTGAGCTCTGCTCTCTGGGGACAGCAACAGGACCCGAGGGAACGGCATGGAGGTGGGACAGGGGAGGGTCAGGCTGGGTGTTAGGGAAAGGTTCTGCACCCAGAGGGTGGTCGGGCACTGAGACAGGCTCCCCAGGGCAGTGGTCACAGCACCGAGCTGCTGGAGTTCAAGAAGCATTTGGACAACACTCTCGGAAATATGGCCTGATGGTTGGGTGGTCCTTTGGGGACTGAGGAGTTGGACTCAATGATCCTTGTGGGTCCTTTCAATCTCAGGATATTCTACGATTCTGTGATTCTATGATCCTGCTAAAATTGTCTTGTGGCAGAGAGTTCTGTGTTCTATGTCTCCATTGTGTATATATCATCTTTCTCAGTTTTAAGATTTTTATTGTGCAGTTTCAGGATGAGCAGCTATTACCTATGCTGAGTCTTGGTGCAGGATCTCTCAGTATTATACTCTCCGTATTACACAGAGAGGTAGCTATTTATTTAACTCAGGAAATTTTCTCATTTGGTTGAGTAGTCTACTGATTGAACTGCTTTAATGTAGTTGCACAATAGGCTGTAACACTGGCCAAATCTCATTTCTTATTAGTTTTACACAAATAATCTCCATCATTGTTTTCAATGAAGTTATGTACTGAGTACCAAAAGCATGTAAATGACATGTTTTGACAGTATGAGAACAGATTTTTTTATAGGTCAAACACAAACAGAGATGTCTGTCATTACATTTCTGTGAGGGGTGAAGGGGGAAGGGAACACAAACAGTTACTTATTTAACTATTCTTCAGTAACTCTGCTTTTTATTGTTTGCATTTCTCTGGCAACTTCTGTCCAGTCATACTGAGGAGCTCTGCAATCTTTATTAATGAATTAAGACTTCCTGGACCATAGTCAAGTCTCTCATTATCCACTATTCTTATTATTATTCCCATTTAACAAAAAAAGGAAATTGATAAAACATCTGTGATTAGCAGATCACAGAAAACTACTTGCCTTTCCATGTCCAACTTGTTCTGCCTCGTTTTCTTTCAGAAGAACATAAATTCTTCTCTTTTTCTCCCTGATTTTCTTTTACTTGCTGATGTCTTGCACAAACTACCAAACAGTCTTTCATCCCTGCATTTGCCATCAGTCCCAGTGACTCACTTTAGGCTTCCTGAATTTGCACTTACTGTAACTTTGAGCAGTGTCTTTTGTTTCCAGCCCTTGCTTTTGTGTTAGGCTGCCTGGCCCTCTGATTTTCCTGAAAATAATAATAACGATAATAAATACACATTGTAACTCGATTCCTGTTTGTGTTGTCTATACTGAAAAATAAGCCAAATAAGTTAACAGTTTTCACTGTAGCAGTGTTAATGATGGTAATTTTAAAATACTGTATGACAAGCTATCAGACAAAAATATATGCATGCAGAACTACTTCTTTTAGGGTCATGTTTACTATAAAACACAAGAACTGGCAATTGTGTGATTAACTACTTGATCATCTTTGCAGTAGTAAAAATGAAGGTGAAGTTGTATAAAGATGTTGACGCTGTAACTAAAACTAATCATATTACTTACTGGCTGGGAGATAATGTTAGAACAGTAGCTTCTGTGGAGTTTGATGAAGTTTTCCTGCCCATTAAAAACTGTGTTTATTAGGAAGAAGTTCAGGGCTTCAAATGCAGCCTTAACATGTCTCCATGTCAGCAAGGTCCACCAGCCTTTGTGTGAAGTAGGAAGCCATCTCTTTTCTCGCCTTCGTGTTGAACATTAAGAAACCCTTCCCAGACAGGAAGAGGAGCTGGGCTTAAAACTTGCAAGTCCTTGCATGATGGGGTCTGTACAGGAAGAAAGCTTTCGTATGTTTAGTGCCTGCCAATGTGGTCAGCACTAGCTAAAACTCAGTTTCCCTGCTCCAGGAACCTGCTTATTCATTCACTGTAGATGCTGCCTTAACATAAACACATTCTTAACATAAAACACATGTGGTGGGAGACTGGGGGGTATGACTTCAGTACTAATCAGAGATGTGTGAAATATGACGGATTCCACAGGGCTTGTTCAGGCTCTTTTTAAAATTGCACTTGAAGTAGCCCATGTGTTGGTTTGAATATCAGCTTCAAGTGAAATCCAAAAGGTTCAGACTCCTAATGATAAGGAAATTTGAATTCCATATAAGGAAATCTAGTCCATGGGATAAGCCTGGGGAATTTACTGCCACAGGAAGTCATCAAAAAACAGTGCCCGGATTGCGCGTGTGTGTTTTATTTTTAAAAGACTAGGCAATTAGAGTCTCTTTAAGCAAGGTAAAAAAGGGATATAAATAAAACCTCATGTCTCACATCATGAAGCAGTCTGGTTATCTGCTCTAAGGAAGTAGAGTTTAATAAGTTTAACAGAGTTTAATAAGGGTTTGAACTAGGTCTTGTTGAAATCAAAAGTATTTCCCTGACTTTAATAGAGCTGATATGGTTCTGACTCTAAGATGTCTCAGGTCTGAGTCTAAATCTCTGTAAAGCATCAGATGTTGACCATGGCTACCTAAGTTGTTTTCTTGTGCTGTGCTGCTGATAGAGGATTCCTGTGCTTTTGAAAAATACCCGAAGAAATGTCTTTGAAGAGGGAAATGTTTTACCTCCACCTTAGAGAAATACTATTTCTTTTACAATTTGTAGTATCATAGAATTAAGTTTTTTTGTTTTTGTTTTTGTTTTTTATACTCAGATTTTGAAACATAGCATTAAGTTTGTTAAAGGGCAATACTTATGGTTGATTTAATCATAAGTTTGACTTGGCTGCGCCAGTAGAAATGGACCTTATGGCTTAATCTTTTTCCTGTACATGAAAAAATGAGAACTCAGCTGAAGAATGCTGCCCTCCCACCAGATGAGCAGTACCACTTTTAGCATATTTGAATAGCTAAAGCAATACAACTTTTGTACTTAGAAAAGAACTAAGGATTTTTGCTCTGAATGTTTCCAGAAGTAAAAGAAGTAAGAAGGGATTGTTCTGCATCTGCTAAAACCTAAAGAGCCCTGACAGCTGGAGCAGCTTGTGCTATTCATTGATTTACAGACTAATAGGTTATATTGCTAACAGGAATCATTCTGAACATTTCATGACCTCCTGTATAGTGAAGGCAAAGAATGTCAGTTATTCCTGCCCTGTGATCCAGGAAGTTACTTTGCACTTGCAAAGAACCAGAAGTGCATAAAAATGCAGTACCACAGCACCATGAAACAACTGAATAATTCTTATACTTCAGTCATTTAATTTGAAAATGTTTGAAAGAGAAACCAATTGATAATAAAACCTAGTTTCACCTGAAGTCTGAATTAATCATCAAAATCTCTGTTCCACTCGCTGATAATCTGCTAAAGGCACTTGGTAGCAGAGTTGCCATATGGAAACCCTTTGAGGACCACAGAGGGCTCTTGACTTTCATTTTTCAGAAAACACAACAGGTGTAATTGCCTTTCAGTTGATAGGTGTTGTTGTCTTTCAGTTTGATGGAGCAACTCCTAGGAAGTTGCTCCTCTGACATAAAAAATGGTGAAATATAAAACACTTTTTCTATCACTTCCTCCATTTCCTCTTGACCCAAAAGGTAAGTGAGGTAATAGGGCTAGTACTTTGTATATTCTTGTTCTTAAAGTGTCTCAATTTTCAAGGCATTATGGTAGTAATAATATATCTGTTATTAGTCAGCATTATTTTAGCTGAAGCTGAATTAGTCTTAAGTCATAACATTTACTGAAACGGGCAAGTAAAGTTCTAAGACACTGATGACAGTCAGGCATGCAGCTGCGTTCCAGTTTCCTCCTAAATTAAATCAGCTCTGGAAATGTATTTTTTTTTTCCTTAGAGTTAGGTTATACAAATAGCTTTAAGCTTTAAGAAAACATCTCCCACTATTGTGAAGTGTACAGAAGTACCCAAGGTAGCTTTAACCTATAGAAGAGTAGATTATACTAGTGTATGCAGAAATAAATATGCAACTATAACATTTTCCTACAGCTGAGCTATTAAGAGCTAGTTCTGTTGTTTTGCAATATACTACAGCGTACCATGCATGCAATACTCATCCTCAGTATAAAATTTCTGCAAAAGAGTTGATCACCCTCTGTTTTGCAGTTCAGTCAAATAAGAGACAACATTTGTAACTGATTTTGAGAAGTAGTAATGGTTAGATATGGATTAACTGTGAAACTCTTCATTTGCAGAAAAAGGTAGGGCTAATAAAGTTCTTTGAAGATGGAAAGTTCCACAGTTAATAAAACTAAAAGGTTCTCCTGCTGAGCTTCTCATTTCTGTTTTCCAGTGTGCCTGAGGGAGGTGGATAACCTGGGGTGAAGGCTTTGTTTCACAACACAGTTTCTTGAGGTGTTTTTGGCTTTAAGATGGTAGGTAGCTGGACAAGATAAATACCTGAATATATGAGCTATATGATAGCAACAGACATGCTTTTTTTTTGTCTGCTCATTTTTAGGTATCAATATCTATCTGATTACCACTGTCGTTCATCAAGTAGTGGAACTGCCATCGTACACGTCAGCTTTGGAAGTGTCTCCTGGAATCTTGACAGAGTGTGGGGACTGGGAAGCGGTGATGCAGTTTAAGTGTTCCAGAGATGTTCTGGGAGTCAAAAACTTGTGGAGTGGAAACATTTCTGGGATTTAGTTGAGAAACATAATAAAACAACATTCACTCAAGACAAAGGTTGCAGAGTTCAAATCACAAAAGTCAGGAAGTGAAAACGTCATGTTTCTAATAACACTACAACTGCAACTGAACTGAACTTAATGTTCCTGTTTCCCTAGTTAAGTACATAGATTACTATCTTGGGATACCTTATTTAATAAATGCCATACACACAAAAATAATAATTATTAACAGCCACCTTTACTTGCCGATCAAATACTGAAGTTGATATTTTTCTAATGTAAACTGGAAAACATTTAGATGATGGTAAGGTGTCTTCTACATTTAGTACATTCAATATACATAATTTTATAAGTAAAGGCTGCTTAGGGAAAATGGTTTGAAATGATGTAGGTAAGTGTGACAGCTTATTAAGAGCAGTACAGGAGAAGCTATATTAGTATTAAGAAGTATTAAGAGCAGCGTGGGAGAAGCTGTAGGATTTTTCACTCTGAAGCAATTGTTCAGATTTTCTCAGATAGAATAAGGGAACAGAAATGATTTAGTTTTCATAGGGAAAAATTTACTTTATACAAAAATAATAAAAAATAGCATAGCATTTCCAAAGACTTCAGGGTTCCACTCCTGGCCTTTAGTCTTATTTCATTTGTAAGTCTTCTTCAAGAACCATCAAAATTATTATTTGGACAAGAAGAGAAGGTACAAACCTACTGTAAACATTGCATGGTTTCACTTTAAAACACATTCTTCATAATATTCATTATTAAACAGAAGCAGGCTGTTTAATTTGTGAAATTTTAGTACCTCAAAAAGCAACCTCACATGAAATTCAAAACTTCCTGAAAATCTCAAATATTATGTAAATTGCAGCACAGAAATGAGACCTTCATGTGGGTCTTGTTCCTCATTGTGCTCCTGTATTTGGTTATAGGTCTGATGGTAATGAGCCTATTTCCTATCTAAGGAGGAGAGAGAATGAAAACTGAGTGAAAGAAGTGTGTATTATGCAGACTCTCAGATAGCAAGAGAGCATGGTGCTTATTGACAGCAAGGCAGAATCCAGATATTCCTAACTGAACAGTCTTTTATAATCAATTTCAAGGACTTAAGCTTCTGTTCACTACTAGACTTAAGACATGCTCATCAATTTCTGTTTCAATCTGTTTTCTCCTGTTATTATAAATGTTTCTTCTTCATTGCTTTGCATTCATTTAGTTCTGACTCTTGACTAGCTCCTGCAGAAATCTTTGAGGTGTCTGTTCATGTAGTTTGAGGTTGGCTAATGGAGAAGACATAGGACCTTTTTAAGTCCTCTTTTTCCCTGGTAGAGCTAAAAAGACAGACCATGTTCTGATCCTGTCCCCACTGAGCACAGCAGGAAATTATTCTCTTCCATTTCTCATACAATTTTCTTTCAATAATTAATGGAGGCAGGTTAATTAAAACCAAGCCTGTTGTACGCAGCATTAAGTAACATAACAATGTCCTAGAATATCAGTTACAGAAATAGTGGAAAATTGCCAGGTAATTGAATGGAGCTAATTTTGTCATGTGACCTAGAACAGAATGTACAGTATTGTAATAGTGACAACACAGCACAGTGTTGGACAGTCTGATGTCACACTTTGTAATGCCTTGGTGATGTTAACATACAAAAAATAAACCCGTTAAATGAGATAGGTAGTCAAAGAATAACATGAAATGAATCTTTATATCTTTGCACACAAACATACTCCAGCGTAAATAATTAACAAAACAAATAAAATCTTCAGAAGAATGCCTATCTGTTGTAATCTATCTCACTTTACAGTAAAAAAGTGCTGCTTAGCATCTTAGTGCATATAAAAAGTAGGTGTGATTCCAAAAAAAACTTAAAACTCTTGGCTTTTCATTAATATATGGTTATGCACACACAATAGCAAAAGGTCTGTAGACTTCAGAGGAACAATTCCCTAGGTGTGGACTAATAAAGATAGCAGTGATTTCCAGGATTTGCTTAGTTTAATAAATATCAGCTGAAGAAGACACAAAGCAGGCAATCTTTACAGAGTCATCCTGTTAGCTTCAGAAATGTTTTTAAAGAAACCTGATGCACATATTCTTATTGTATCTGTATTACAATAATTTCCAAGTGAGCTGATTGTTTTTGTGACATTACAATGAAGCTTTCTGAAATTTGGGAAAAAAATAATGTTGGCCTGTGTTTCAATAAGAAGCCCTGGAGATCCTGATGGTAATCAGTTTCATAAACTGACTTTCAAATGTGTTCCACATAGTGAAATTTTCATGCTGAGAGTGGGATGCATTCAACTTAACTGCAGTTAGTAGGCATCTAAATCTGGGTCAATGACCTTCATTTCTTTCAGTTGCTGCAGACAAATTTACATCTCTGGGGCATGAGTCATCTGACCTTCAAACCTCTGTCTTTAAATGACTAAACATACAGTGCCTTCTTTCCTTATTTTTGGAGTGAGAACTACCACATCAGGGCTTTGGTGAGGCTTGATCTTATGTCTTAAGAATGCACAGATCCTTGTTGTGTTAATAACCCGGCAAGTACACCTGTGTTTTCATTCATCACAGTTCAGAGTCTGGTATTAAACTAGCACTGGCCACTTAAGCCAAAACATACTAGCTTTTAGGCTGGCATGCAGGTACAAATTTCCCTCTGTTACAGGACAGTAAACTCTGATGAGTGAAAAACTGGGAGGTGACAGAACGTAAAACTGCCACAGGAATTCACTTCAAAACGTATGAGTAAAAGACCTAGCTAGCAAAGCAGTTTGCAGCTCAGTAATGTCCACTCTTAGGAGGAATGGCATTTCCTCTATATACTTTCTCCCAGAAGCCTTGCAAATGCTCTTCTTTCAACATCTAAAATTTGGCTCACAGGAGAGATGCTGACAGGAGACTTCTCACAGATGGTTTGGTGGGGAGGAAGAGAATAAAGAGACAGAAAGGTAACAAAGCTTTCTTTTCCCCACTTTACAGGCTATACTCTACCTACTGAATTGCATTTCGCTAAGCTTCATTTTATGTTCTGTCCTTTCATGGATGTGACTTCATCTGTCGCACTTTGGAAACCTAAATGAATTGTCTGAAGGAATGAACCCTGAGAGTCTGTGCTCCTTCCACAGTCACTGGAGGGAGAACATCCATGAAGCACAATGTAGAAGCAACAAGGATTTTCATTTAGATGCCTTACTTTAGTGCCTAAAATTAGATGGGGGTAATTTCAGGCAATTGTATTTTGGATACAGTGTTTTCTGTGAGGAACTACAAGACATTAACACTCTCACAATAATGGTTAACAATTGATTGCTGCTTGAAGCCCAGAAATGTCAGGAGTTTTGTGCTAGGTTTTCTACTGTATTGAATTCTTTGTTGGACACATATTCATGATGTTGTCTAAAATGTTAGATCGAAGTAAGTATTGTTATCTTGCAAACTGTCATGAGTGATTTAAAATAAACGTCCAAACATTTAGACTTTAATCAAAAAAGTTAAAAAAAAGTAAAAGTTAATTACTACATCTGTAAAAGTTAAATACTACATCTGTGCTTAGATTAATGGTAGTACTCGTATACATTTTGAAGTAAAGTTTTGAAAGACTTTTGACTTAGTAGTACATAATGTACTGATTAAAAAGTTGTACTCTGCAATATAAGTAGAGCACATGTAGAATGGATTAAAAATTGGCTGGTGTTGCTCAAAAAGAAGGTGTCTTTGGGGAATAGCCAGTGTACATGTGCGGGTTTCCAGAGACTGGAAGCCTGCAGCTGTTCTGCATTTACATCAACAGTGATGGCATGACAGTTTTGGAGGGGGTAGTCTAGATGGCTTTGTAATTCAGGCCTATTCAAACAAAGAATGTTTTAATGTGGCAAAGTATAAAGTCCAGCAGTAAGGAATATGTGCATATGCACAGAGTGGGGAAATGTCTTGTGGACAGCCCTAACTCTGGACATACCAGAAGTCATAAAAGGTGAATTTGTAATTTGGTGTTGAAGCAGGCCTGCTCCCTGGCCCTGCATGTTCAGAGGAAGTGCTGGAGGGAGCTATTGGTCTGAGTTTGCTTAGATTTCCTCGGTGTGAAAGCAGAACAGATTGAGGGAAAGAAGTGGGAAGAACAAGGGAAGGAAAAAAAAAAAAGTAAGGAAAACAGTGCTTTTCCAGGTTTTACCAAGGCAGGAAATCGGCATGCAAACAGAGCACACATAGCTCAAGAGCTGGGATACCACAATATAAATATAACAGGACTGCTCAGGAAATGGTCTGGCATTGTAAAACAAGCTAATGGGTGTTAGGGGCTAAAGGGATAGTTTTGTTGTTGTTGTTTAACAAAATATGGATAGCCAGTTACTGGATAGTATGTATTATTTCATAATGCATTGTGTTGTAAATTCATGGCATGCTAAGGAAAAGTAGGTGATTAGCAATAGCCATTGTGGGTGATTATCCCCCTTTATTCGGCATCTATTAGAATGCACTAGGAATACTGTGCTCAGTTCAAGACCCCCCAGTAAAAGAAAGACAGATAAACTGGAAACAATTTCAACACATGGCCGTGAAAGTGGTGAGGGGCCTGTTGCACTTGCCCTGTGAAGAGGGGCTGAAGGAGCTGGGCTGGTTGAGCCTGGAGAGACAGCTTCAGGGGGATCTTGTGGCTGCCTCCCAAAGCACAGGAGGAGCTTATTAAGACAATAAAGCTAGACTCTTCACTGAGGTGCACAGCACAGCAGAGTAGTCATAAATTGAAATGGAGAAGGAACTTACTATATATAATATATATATATACTATACATAATATATATACTATATATATTATAAAGAACAGGTATCCAGATGGAGGTTTTAAACACTTGACTGGATAAAGCCCTGAGCAATCTGGTTTGATTTCAGTGTCCACCCTGCTTTGAATAGGTGTTTGGACCAGATGATCTCCTGAGGTCCCATCTAAACTGAATTATTCTGTTATTCCATGCTTTTGATGCATAATTTTTGACGTGGTTAAACTGAACAGAAAACAAACAAACAAACAAAACCCAACAAGCCAATGATTTAAAAACTGAAAAATAATTATTTATATTCACATATGGAGAGTTCTTTAGTGCAAAGTACATACTATAAATAGGTTCAGTAGTGCATATAATACTTGTTTTTACAAATGAGTACATGGAACTATCAGCAAAAATACATTGCATTTTTATAATGTCTTTTTCTTTTTGGACTTCAAAGTACTTAGAAGATGATATAACAAACATAGAGTTAATTCTGAACTGTATGGTGTCTTTTAGTCTTTAATAAATTTGATTTGGCAGCTCTGGGATAAGAAAATGAATGCACATGTCCTGAATGAGCAACATGCCTGGGAAGCAGAGCTAGTGAAAGTCATAAGGGTTCAGTCAGCTTATTTTCCTGAGCTTTTGCTTAGCAGAACACCACATGGCCCTGAACTGTTAAAAATACTCTTGTTTTGCATTGCATGTTTGTTCTGGAATACTATAGTGGAAATTTAAGTAGCAATTTACTGCCAAACACATCCCTCTCCAGTTTCAACGGTCCTCACCAACCAGGCTCTGTACCTCTTCCTAATCCTTTGTCAGGCAGCTGTGCTAAGTGACCCAGTAGGGCTCAGAGCATTCTTTTTTTCCTTCTGCGTGACTCTGCCTAATTTAGGAAATAGATCTCATTTACCAGGCCTGAGGCTGCTGTAAACATCTAGTCAGTAGCTCTCTCCACGTACGTAAGCAGTAACTGGAGCTGGCAGCAACATGCGTTTTCTCACCACCTTCATGCCTGCTTCCCATTCAGAGGCCAAGCGTGTTGCAACCCTAGGTCTGATTGTCCTTGTCTGTGGGGCTGGCAGAAGGAGTTGTCACCGAGTAATAGGCACATACTCAGTTACCTCACTGAGCTCCCCTCTGTTCAGGTGTTTTATCATGCAGATGAACAGACAGGCAGGCCTGAAATTCTGGCACACAAACCCCCCTCAAAAACAGCGCTGGAACTGGTTTGAAAAAAGAAATGTGGGAAGGGGTTAAAAATCAACAAAATCATAGAATTATAGAATCATTAAGGTTGTGAGAGAGGGAGTTAAAAGAATCTTAGTAGATAGGATGCTGATTACTGAATACCTAGATTGTTGTATCGAACTAGTAGATGTTGCTTAATGTCTTTGCTAACTATTGTGCAAATTAACTGAAACAAGAAGTCTTGGGGCCCCTCACAAAGGATAGTTCCTGATAAAGATGGGGAACCTGTCTTAAGAACCAGCTGAAACCGACCCTGTGGTTTGGACTAGAACCAAGGAGCAGCTGAGTCTGTGCAAAGACGACGTCAACTAGCAGTGATGAAGAACAGTTATCAGCCTTCATCCCCATGACCCCTGGCGACCACCACCAGGAGGCACTGCGCAAGCGCAGATGGGAGGAGCTTATGGAAATGACTTCTTGGAACTAATTTTAATATGAAGCAGGGATCGGTTATGTACAGGCGCATTGTGAAACTTCATGCATATGTAACCCTTTACTGCATATAACCAAGGCAAGTTGCCACGTTGGGGCGCACAGGACTTCGGTGGGACTACCCCCTGTGCTGCCCAGCACTGAATAAACATACCTACTTTACAATCTTACTGATTGTGGAGTCCATTTTCTGCACGTCAGTTGGAAAAGACCTCC
Source organism: Cygnus atratus (assembly GCF_013377495.2). Classification (NCBI taxonomy): domain Eukaryota; kingdom Metazoa; phylum Chordata; class Aves; order Anseriformes; family Anatidae; genus Cygnus; species Cygnus atratus. The sequence goes on along the minus strand of NC_066396.1, from coordinate 12,586,612 downwards.
AAGATCATCTGGTCCAACCGCCCCCCAACCAGCAACATGACCCACTAAACCCTGTGCCTAAGCACCACGTCCAACCTTTCCTTGAACACCCCCAGGGACAGTGACGCCACCACCTCCCTGGGCAACCCGTTCCAATGCCTGACTGCTCTTTCTGAGAAGAAATGTCTCCTAATTTCCAACCTGAACCTCCCCTGGCACAACTTGAGGCCATTCCCTCTAGTCCTATCACGAGTCACCTGCGAGAAGAGGCCAACCCCAAGCTCCCCAAACCTTCCTTTCAGGCAGTTATAGAGAGCAATAAGGTCTCCTCTGAGCCTTCTCTTCTCCGGACTAAACAGTCCCAGTTCCCTCAGCTGCTCCTCATAGGACTTGTGTTCCAGGCCCTTCACCAGCTTCTCTGGACACACTCCAGGGCCTCAATGTCTTTCTGGTAGTGACAGGCCGAAAACTGAACACAGTACTTAAGTGCGGCCTCACCAGCGCTGAGTACAAGGGGACAATCACCTCATAGACCAAACTGAGAAGAGTGTAAATTTTGTGTTACAGGAAGTCATTAAAAGAGTAAAGTGCTAAGAAAACTACTTTTAAAGTTTTTACTCCTTGAAACTAGATAATGACTATTACAAAAATCTCATGTCCATTCTTTTGTTGTTTAGATGTGGGAAACAGGAATGTTATCGCAGCTGCAGGGTAACAGTATAGACTGTACTTTTTTGGGGGGGAGGGGAGGAAGGGCAAGCTGTCAGATACTGTGATATGAATGGTATTCCCTGCTCAAATTTGAAAAATTGGAGAGTGGTTAGAAGCATGCTATTGGTGCCTTTTGGTTGAGTGATGAATATATCTGAAAATTAAAATGAATGCATTGTGCTAGCTTTGTTCATGTCAAAAAAAGGATTTTCAGAGTTCATCTTTGAAGAAATAGAAGTCATGTGAGTGCATCATGCTGACACACACAAAATCTGCACTATTCTCAAGGGTTCTGTTTAATGAGAGAAACAGATCTGCAGGGGAGAGTGCTGAACATGCCAATGACAGCAGGACTCATACAGGCATTTTAAGGACTTTTATTGAACACTAATTGCAAACACTTGGGTTTGTTTGTTATAATTGAGTGTTCACAAAACTGTTAGACTCAGATTATAATGTCTTTGGTCTCGTGTTCATAGTTATTTTGTCTGTAACAAAACCTTGCACCATTTGGAGGCTGTAGAAATAAAGACTTTAACTTGTGACATAGCTAAGACAACAGCACAGCTATATTCCCTGCTTTTTAGTTTTATCTCTCTTCCAACTACTTTATCTCAACCTTTACATAATTTGCATTTTGTACTGGGTCTGGTTGGGATGGAGCTAACTTTCCCTGCAGCAGCCCATACAGTGCTGTGCTCTGCACTTGTAGCTAGAACAGCAGTGGTATCACACCAGTGTTGTGTCTGCTGCTGAGCAATACTGGCACAGCATCAGGACTCCTTCTAATCCCCCAAGAGTCAGCAGGCTGGGGGTGGGCAAGAGAGGACGAAGGAACATCAGCAGGGCAACTGACCAAAACCAACCAAAGGGATATTCCATGCCATATGATGTCACACTCAGCAATAAAAGGTGGGAAAAGGAAGGAGCGGGGAGGGGTGGGCTGTTGTGAAAACGTCTGTCCTCCCGAAAAATGGCTACATGTGTTGAGGCCCTGCTTCAAGAATGTGGTCAAGCATTGCTCGTTGGTGGGAAGTGGAGAGTAATTTCTTTTCTCTGTACTTCCACATGGCCTTTGCTTTTTTGTTCTGTTTGGTTTTGTATGTTTGTTTTCTTTTTTTTTCCCTTTCCCCGTTTCTCTTTAGTTAAATTATTTAATTAATAATAATTTTCCCCTAATTATTTTTCCTTTAATTAAATTATCCTTATCTCAACCCATGAGTTGTTTCTTTCCTTTTCTTCTTCCCCTCCTTTTCTGAGGAGGGGGAGTGAGAGAGCGGTAGTGGTGGAGTTCAGCTGCCGAGCAAGGAAAAACCACCACAACTTTCACTGAAGTAGATCAGTGAAGATATTCCTCCTTTCTTTTGGGGCTGATCACTCAAGGTAAGAGTGACCTACATAAAGTAATGAGCACACTGCTTTTTCAGGTAAAGTTACACGTGCCTTAAGCAGTACATTGCTTTTGTAAAGGCCTTTCCCACAGCACTTCCCTCTGAGTGCTAGATAATGCTAAAACACTACAGATGTAAATTGAGGTCCTTTCTGGTCCTCAAGATCCAGCTCATGACATTTTTAATGTACTTATGTATGAGTGAATTTCACAGGCTAACAAATGTCCCCATATTCCATTTTAGTGGTTAAGCAACATAACGTCAGCTATACACTATGATACATAAAAAACACATACATCCTCTTCTTAAAGGTGGCCCACGAAAAAACTTGTACACATCAAAAAACTTTCTGATCCTTTGTCACATAAAGGTGTCCTGATGTTATTTAAAGTCTGATGGTTTACTATTAAGATAATAAAAACAGAAATAACAGTAACAATTTAGGTCCTGTTCAAAATTCTAGGACATATTTCTGTTGATGGGTGAGTTCATAAAAATTAACAACAAAAGTTGATTATGTACAACTTCACAATACATAAAAAATACTGACTAAATATACTTAGTTTTATATAGGCATAATGGGGTCTTGAGCTTATTCCACTGCACTCTATACTTTCTTTAAGCATCTGAGCTAAATTCTTCCTCTAGTTACAAATGCATAATGCTGTTTATTATAAGGAAGGCTTTATAGATATGACTGCTAATTTGACCAAAAGTATTAATGGGCAACACAGTTGCAAAGCAAAAACAAAGAAAAAGAAGGAGCATAAAGGTTTAAATGTAAATGACAGCTATCTACAAGATGTGTCATTCTCTTTTGGTAAACTTCTCTTGTCTTATGTAGAGTAAAATATATTCAGTCCATTAATGAGATGTCATGATTAATTCAAACCTGATTAATGTTTATTTTTAATTAATCCAAAATGAATTTCATAATGATATGATGAAAAAATATATAGGGATAATCTAATTGAATTTACATTTTCATAGATGAAATGTCAAAACTACAGGATTATCTGTGCTTTCTGATTTCCAGACAAATTATTTTGCTTTTTTTCATTTACAGTTTCACAGGATGTTCTACACTTAACAGGCTGTTGCAACTTATTAACGATTTTATTACTTGAAGGAATTCTACAAGGAAAATGAATACATTATTAACACAGGGATACAGGAATGGTGATGCAGGTCTGGACCACAGTATCTTGTCTTCAGCAGTGACCAGCAGTGGATGATGAGGCTGAGAACAGGACAAGCTGATGAGGTGCTTCCCCAGAACACCTTCTAATTCTCCAGCAGTTTGCTGTTAGGGACATCCAATGATCCCAAAAGGATTCTATAAAATCTGTTGTGTGGAGTCATAGGGATTCATTTTAACATCTGTATCTGCTGGTTGTCAGTCAGTATGGCTGGTTTCACTGGAGACTTTCTGTTGCTGTCAGAGCTGGTGTTTTGTGCTGGCTGACCTCAATGTGCTCACCAATCATGTGGCCGACATGACCATTCTTTATACGTTTTACTTCAAAGGTGTCTCTACATAGTAGTAATTCCATGTACAAGACAGTTGTGTGCAGTGTTTATAGGTATGCAGAGTTCAGCATTAAAAATCAGGTGTTCTTTATGATCATTCAATCCCATTGGTGTTGGAGGGACGCCTGTCACTGATCCAAAATAGGCCGCAGGTTCTGTATTAGTCCCAGAGGCAATGCCAGGGATGGTGCAGCAGTGACACCAGACCATGGTGGAGCTGGGGCAACAGCGCGGATGTCCCACAGCCTCTGCACTTTACCAGTGAGGAGTTCCCGCTGCAGCGCTTGCATGATTCGCTCTGCTTCTTTCTCTGTATTTACCACATCACTTGGCAGGAAGAACTCTGCCCCTTAGCATTTTCTTTCTGAATGTTCAATTTTGCTGACATTAATAAGACTTCTATAAATAAAGCACTCTTACTACAGTGGACTGGGACACTCAGAATCAGAGACTGAAACACAGGGATAGATAATTGTTGCATTTTAAAACAAAATGTGTTTTAAAGCCATGGCCAAATCTAGCATTACTGTGTAAAGACGAAAAACTAGTGTGAGCATAAATTAGTTATGACTCCACACTGCGGAAAGCACTAAAGCGTAATTCACATTAAGCCAATGGAAACACGAAAAGCAAATGAATTGAAAATATTAAGTGCTTGTGTTTGGAGGAACTGGAGTATTTCTTATCATGTTTGCTCTTAAAACTTTATGGTTGCATGTTTGTATTTATTGTGGCACTAAGGAAGAAACTTAAACATTAGATTTTCTTTTTAAATACTCTATAAGTTTTGGTATTTTGCAGTTTGAAATATCCTGAGCTTTTTAGGATCACTATTTGGAAATGCATAAACGAATGTACTGACAATGAAATGTGACACCATGTTAATCTTACTTCTGCAGTTTTACATTTTAAAGTCATCTCAGTACAGCCAATGCATTCTAACACTTATAATAATTTTGACCAAAATTTAAGCTAAGCTGGAGCAATGTATAATTTCTAAATGAAGATGGTAAAATGGAAGCCATAGAATCATAGAATGGCTTGGGTTGGAGGGGACCTCAAAGATCATGTAGTTCCAACCTTCCTGCCATAGGCAGGGATGCCACCCACTAGGTCAGGTCGGCCAAAGCCCCATCCAGCCTGGCCTTTGACACCTCCAGGGATGGGGCATCCACAGCTTCTCTGGGCAACCTGTCAGACTGAGGCAAAGAAGTCAGGAAAATCTGTGTGAAATTCAGCCATTGAACTGATTAGATTTTTCAGATCTAAACATAAAAATTTAGCTATAAGCACATGATGCAGTATAGATCATATATAAGGAAAACATTCTCTCAACTAGGAATGGGTCCCATCTCCAAAGCTCAGCCATGATCCACCCCTGGGTCCAAGTTTTCCTAATGCTCTGGGATATTAGGACTTTAGATTACAAACAGAGCTCATCTTTGACAAAAAAAATTACATTTCATATTATACACCTCTAAACTCAGACTGTCATTGTATTTGGCGATATTTGGTGTTTAAGTGCACTTATTTAATACAGTATTTATTTAAGTATTTTAAATGGGTTTCACAATAATACTTTGCCACAGGGAAGGCTGATTATGGACTGATCACAACAGACCCCAAACACTACCCAGAAAGGACTGCGTGGTTGGAACCATTTGGTCAGTCTCAGTGTACCTCAGACACCATTTTCAGACACCTTGAAGTTGTTGCTGACCTCCATGGCCTTGAGGGACTTTAGAAAGTAAAAAAGTATCAATCCTCTCATTTTAAACCATTTTTTTAACTCTATTTTCTTTTTTTTAAAGAAAATAATTTTGATGTTTAATTACAATGTACTAATTTTTGCTTGAACTGAGCAACTGCAACTGAAGATGAATTCCAAAGCAGCTTGCTCAAAAAGAGCAAGAAGGATGCCCTTAAAATCACTGTACTCAAACTAAATTAGTATGCCATAGTTTAGAACATGACCATCTAAAACTGGACTGTGGGATTAAGATTTTCAACTCTGCCAAGTTAGGAGTACAACATACAAAACCTTTTATTTTTAACCTAGATTAGACATATTAATCAGGAACAGAATTTATTTCTCTATTTACCATATTATTTAGCTTGTTCAATGAAAGCATAAAGGTCTTGATCTTATACTAGAGTACAATCAGATACTGGACAGCATGTCCAGTATCTGATTTAGGCTATCTGTTTTAGGCTGGACATCAGGAAGAGGTTCTTCACTGAGAGGGTGGTTGCACACTGGAACAGGCTCCCCAGGGAAGTAGTCACTGCACCAAGCCTGTCTGAATTTAAGAAGCATTTGGACTGTGCACTTAGTCACATGGTCTACACTTTTGGGCAGACCTGTGTGGTGCCAGGAGTTGGACTTGATGATCCTTATGGGTCCCTTCCAACTCGGGATATTCTATGATTCTATGATTCTATATTAATACATAAGTACAATTAAAAACTAATGCTTAGAAAATCTGTAGACCACTGTGTACGAATACACAGAAGAAGATCTCACTGAGAGAAGGAGTTAAGAGAATCTTAGTAGACAGGATGCTGACTAATGAATACCTAGATTATTGTATTAAAAATAGATGTTGCTTAATGTCTTTGCTTACTACTGTGCAAATTAACCGAAACAAGAAGTCTTGGGACCCCTCACAAAGGATAGTTCCTGATAAAAACGGGGAACCTGTCTCAAGAACCGGCTGAGACCAACCCTGTGGTTTGGACAAGAGCCAAGGAGCAGCTGAGTCTGCACAAAGGCAGGAGGTAACTAGTGGTGATGAAGAACTAGTGGTGATGATCAGCCTTCATCCCCATGACCCCCAGCGACCACCACCAGGAGGCACTGCGCAAGCATAGATGGGAGGAGTTTATGGAAATAACTTCTTGGAACTAATTTTAATATGAAGCAGGGATAGGTTATGCTTATGTATAGGCGCATTGTGAAACTTCATGCATATGTAACTCTTCACTGCATATAACTAAGGCAAGTGCCGCATTGGGGTGCACACGACTTCGGTGGGACTACCCCCTGTGCTGCCCAGCACTGAATAAAAATACCTACTTTACAATCTTACTGATTGTGGAGTCCGTTTTCCTCATGTTATCACCAATTTATTAGCATGCAATTTCTAATAATTCAGTTTTTTAGGCAGAATTCAATATGTAATATACAAAGAGAAGCAGGTGTTTTATTTATTTTTTTTTATTTAGACATTGTAAGTCTCAAGTTAACTCACAACTTGTCCCAATTCTTGGGACAAGAACAAGTATTAATGTGAGTTAAAAGCTGTCTAAGAAATAGGGAGAGAAAGTAGAAATAAATTATTTGGTTTATTGAGCTAAAAATCAGATTTCATATTGAGTAGTCCTGTAGTGTAGATGAAGGGAAAGGAGCCAACAATACAGCAGCAGCATTTGCAAATCGGTTATTTAAATCAGTCAGTCTGCGAAAAGATGTTGAAGTCTTCCACGCTGCTAAGTGAATAGTCACTAAAATGGCAAATAGTATGACTAATGACATAATACAAATGACAAATGACTATGTGGATGAAAGAAAAAGTCCTTTTAAAATACATATTATGGGATTTGAAATTAACTATCAATAATCTCAAAAAAGGTAACTGGCCATTACCATGAACAGTGTGTTAACAGTGCTGTTCGGTCTGCAGTCTGATAGAAAAATAAATGAAATGCTAGGAAGTGTTTGGGAAAGAATGAAAAATAATTCAGGAAACATCACACTTAGCTCTGTGCCATGGCTTTTTCCGCAATACCATGTCCAGAGAAAGATATTCTGGAATTAGAGGCTTGAGAGCTGCAACAGAAACAGGAGCAATTCTCACTGGAATAAAAATTGAAAACTTTGGAACTGTTTGTTTTAGAAGATGAATAGACTATGTGATAAAAGTGTAACAATGAAACATTGTTCAGAAGCTAGAACAGGACTGTTTCACATAACAGTAATAAAGCAATGTTCAACTTAAACTGAAAATTGGCAGAATAAAAAATGGTAACAGATCTTTGCACAAAATGAAGATGACTCTGGCACTTACTGACATGTACCTGTGAGGCTAAGGATTTAGCAAGGTTTAGACAGAGACTGAACATCTAATTGCAATTCACAAAACAACATGGTACTGACAGTTAAGGCTGAGGATTCTGCAGCTGGGGTAAAATGGCACTCCTGAGGATTCATGCCAATGCACACTGAGGTTCTGGTGAAGACAAATGACTCAGTATCTGCCTGCTCTTGGACTTCTTGTGTATTCTGCAAAGCATCTGCTACAGCTGTTCTGAGAAACTGAAGTAGCCATATGGTTCCAATAAACTTTTAGCAAATTCCTACCTTCATGTCCTGAACTTTTAGGATTAGAGGCAGTTTAACACTAGTCTTGCAGCATGATGGCATGAGGTTGGTACCGCGTGAGCTGAAGAATTTGGGGCTGTCACCACTTAAGTGACCAGCGGGAGACTCACGTTAGGCTTCATAAACGTGTTGCACAGTGCATCTGCAAGGTGTGGCCCGCGACACCCTCCCTGCGTTTTCTTTGTGCCAGCGTGGGAGTAATTATAGACTGTGGATGCTTTGCTTAGCATTCGATTTCACCTTCTTTTTGGAAAACAAAAAAGCCTGAAACCGGCAGCCCCTCACCTCCCCCCGGCGGAGCCCCCTGCGCCTTTCGGCCGCCTCCGCGCACAGAAGCCGGGGCCGCCGGCTCTGCCTGAGGCTCCCGGCGGCCCCTGGTGAGGGGCTGAGGAGATGGCGGCCCCCGCTGAGGGGCGGAGGAGACGGCGGCCCCTGGGGAGGGCGGCCTCGTCCCGGCGCTCCCCGCCCCGTCACCGAGAGCCCCCCGCTCCCCCTCAGCCGTTGGCGGCAAGCGCCATACGCGGCCGCTCCGCCCTCCCGGAGGTATCGACCCGCCGGGCTCTGCGTGTCCCCTCCCAAAGGCCGGCCCCGCGAGGAGCGCTCCCCGAGCTCTCCCCTCACCGCCCCGCCGGCCTCACACCCCGGCAGGAGGCGCCGGTGCGGCCGTTGCGGGGCTGCCGTTGAGGCGGCCGTGAAGGCTGCTGGCGGCGGGGCCTCACTGCCCGTTTCTGTGCGGGGGCCGCCTAGGGGTGAGCTGGTAAGACCAAATTCAAAGCTCTAGTCCCTGCTGCAGCTTCCATATATAACCATATATACGATTATATATAAGGTGCTTCTTCATCATAATGAGAAACCAAACAATTCCAGCGTGCGAAAGCGATGTTTTATACACGGGCACGCAGCACACTTGTGCAGGCTGTGATGTTTCAGTCAGATCCGGGCACGTCGTGAAGGCAAAACCCGACTTTCCCAAGCGAAGAGGCTGGCCCAGTGATCCCTTAAGCCCCAAGGAACAATGCTGCACAGGTAGGTTTTGTTGGCTGATCTATTTCATGTCTGCTGTGTTCCCCCCTGGAAGGGCATTTCTGGGGAACGGGATAGTACTAACACAAAGTGTTTTGTATGACAAGTGATATTGGCGATGCCAAGCAGAGCTTGTCTGGCAGTAGTTTCATTATTGTAAGTTCCTGGTGGTGGTCTGACAGAAATCTCCAAGTTGCATTTCAGTTGAGCAAAAGCGAGTACCAGATAATGCATGTTTGGGGATTTATCTATAGAGCACCCCAAAGCAGTGTCTCCTTGTTTCTAGTAGTCTTGAATCCCTGGTCACTTGAACTTTCTGCACCTTTTCAAAACGCTGGACCTGACAGTGGATAGGAATAGTGCTTACATCCCCACCCCTACCCTGCTCTGAGAGCTGGGGCGCTGGGAGCAGAACTGGTCCAGCCTTGCTCCTCCGGGAGGTGCGGGATTGCAGAGGTAGACAGCAAATCCTTTATCATCTAGGTGGTGAGGAGGGTCAAGAGTTGAGAATGTTTCATATGAAATTGTAACAATAACATTTTTAAGAGGATGCTTAAAGAAAGAAGTGTTTATATTTAGCATGCTTTGCAGGTGATGCCACCAATCATTTTTTACCACACAGTTTAATGAAAGAATCAAAAACAGCAGGGGGAAGTGTACACTTTCAAGGTCTGTGTGATGCTACAACTAATTTAGCATGTTTAAGTTAATTAATTAGTCAACCAGCCCTTTTAGTTTGTGCTTAGGTTTGAGCATGCATACTCCTATTTATTTATATGCCCCAAATTTAAGGATGTGTGAGTGTTGTTGGATCACAGCTTTATTATTCTGCACAAACAACATGAGTGTTATTTCTACACTACTTTGTAAGGATTTATGAAATTTAATATTGGTACAGTGCCCTGAAAATGGCAATGGATTTTATAGCCCTTGCAATTAGTATTTTACAGGCTTTTATGATTTATTAAAAAATGCTGAGCATGAGGGTGTTGGAAATGTCAGTGTTTATAAAACAATTTTTGGTTATGTACCTTGGCACAGTCCTACTGGTCTAGCAATACTGTTACTTCTGGCTTTGCATCACTGCTTGAATTACATTTTAGTGACAACACTCCCAAAAATATTTTCTTCACGCAGATGTTTGAAATAAAGCCAATTGAGTTTTCATTTTTCTTTAAAATTATGTTGAAGTATTGCTGGGGGGGGATTTTTTTTTGTTTTTTTTTGATGCCTGTTTACATTTTGCCTGTATAAAGGTGAGGACTGTGCTCTACAGAGATGAATGTGTATGATATGCTGTACTGTGTTTATAAACCCTTTTGCAGGCTGTCAGCTGAGAGTCCGTGGCTCAAGAGAAGAATTATTTTATTTTTTAAATTTCATATTGTATGCTATAAACCCATAGTGAAGTTAAGAGTCATAAGTGGAATTGTTTGGGTAGAAGAACCCTTTCCATACTGATCAAGAAAATTGTATTTAGATTCTGCGGCATTTAGAAGAGTGACTGAAGAGAGGCTGAAGATGCCTAAAAATGTTAGGGCCTGATTTTGCACAACTTTGCCTGGATGAAGAATCCTTGCTCTCATAGTTCCTCTCACTGATGACAATGAAATTATTTGTGTGGGTTATGAACTATTTGTATGACAAAGAATGTGCAAGAGTCTTTAACAGTACAGTAAAGCTGCCCTTGCACAAATTCTTCCAGAAGTTTTATTTTGCAATAGTCAGTTGGATGAACTCTTCCTTTCCTCATTCTGCATATGATGAAACAAACACTTCTTTGACAATGTACTTGCTGTTGATCCAAACAGGAATGTGTGAGGTTATCTATCACTTCCCAAAACTGTAATTTGCAGGAGGCTATGTGAACCCAAGGTAAGCGATGTGCATGGTAATGTATTTAATGGTAATGTATTTAATACAAGGAGTCTGAACAGTGTGCAGTGCTGCGTTCAGCAGTCTCTTCATTTACCACTGAATTACAGTCACTTCTGTAGCAAGCACTGAAATATATGCTGTATACATTTACGGGTTTATCAAAAATTCCATCTCCATTTGTTTGAAGTGCTTTATATGCTTCAATAGTGATGAAACTGTTTCTTCAGATAAAACACTCTGGCATGGTTTTGGACCAGTCACTGAGAACATATTCTGTTGAACATTTTTGCATATTCAGAATTCATGAGTACTCGTTGCAAATTTGTTGATTCGCTGACATTCTTCACTAGAAGAGTGTTCTAAATATAAATTTTCTGTTAGCTTACAAGTTTGGCAATATTACTAAGATGCTGAACCTGAAAACCTGTTGCCTATATAAAAATAAAAGGTTAAATATGTATTGAATGTCACTAGAAGAAGGTCTTTTATATCTCTGCTGGTGGAAAACTCTTCTGATTAGTACTGAAGATTTGACTGGATCAGACTTATTTGATTTATTTTATTTTCACATTTTTTTTTGTGGTTCCTGATTAAAAAACAACAGAAACAACAACAACAACAGAAATAAACAACATGCAGGTAGAAGGGATTTAGACGTAAATAAATTAATCAATCATGTCTCAAAATATCTTAGCAAAAACAACAGTAATGCAAATTTGCTCGGAAAATCCTATCATCTTGGCGCTAAAACTAATTTTATTAATCAGTGAGAAAAAATATCTTAATTTTTGAGAGAGTTGTCCTAGACAGTAGTGAATGTACTTCATATACAGAAATCAAAAGTGCAAAGGATAATAAGTGGAAGTCTAAAAATAGGTTTCCAGGTCCATATTTAGATTCTTAAAAAAGGTGACCTGATTTTTCAAAGGTGCTGAGCAGCCAGTCGTGCGTGTGCATTCCACAGCACTTCTCAGCTGCTCAGCGCTTCCACAAACAGACATGCTATTCAGGATCAGAGAAGTGAAATTTTTAAAAGCTTTTTCTGTATGTCTTAAAGTTGGTGAATTTTATTAGGCTTGTGCCTAATGTAGTGTTCTAGGACACCTCTATTTTGACTTGTGTCATCTTCCTTATTTAAGTTTTGGCACAGGGAAGTCTGGATTATATAGTGAGGTCACTGAGGGATCTTGAGATGTTGGCTGTCAGCCTTGTTGCTCTCTCACTTGGCTGTGAATGGACTCTACTTTATCTTGCAAAGTTCAGTGAGTATTTATAAAACAGGAACCAAAGTTCTACTGCAAGTTTGGCAAATCCTGATCTTAGTCAGAAGGTTTTACTATTTTTTCACCAAAAAATAGATAGATGAAAACAGTCAAACTCTGGAAATAGACAGATGTCTATTTCTATATATATAAAAAAAAAGGAAACAATATTTAAACATGAATCTAAGCTTGGATAGCGAAGTATTTTGTTAATTCATTCTACCGCATATTTTCACTACATATATTTCTCTTCTGCCCAACACTGCAGTTGTATTATCTGAAGTACAGGTAGTTTTCTGTGTTTTTAAAGCTTATTGAAGAAAAATTGGTCATAAAAGTACACAGTTTAACTCTGGTGGTCCTTGAGGCAAAGTGGTAATGGACAGATCATCAACTGGTATAGTCAAAATATTTCCTTTTTCTTGAAAGAAACTGTGATTTCTGGATCCATGTCTTCCATTTATATGCTAGTTTATTTTTATATTCCTCTTTTTCTTCATATACGTTGTCACAAAATACCGGCATATTATTTTGTTTTAGTGTTTTTTTTGTTTTTTTTTTTTTTCCAAGTAATTGCTTATATTCATAGATGGCAGAAGCCCTGGTGTTTTTTGTTGTTTTTTTTTTTCTTAGTACTTCAGTAATGTAAAATTACCTTTGGCAATATAACAACTCAAATTACAGGAAACCTATTTTTTCTTTAAACTTCTTGCCTGATTGCATATCCCTGCTTAGTTAAGTTATTTGTGAAACAAATAAAACAACAATGTTACATGCAGCTTCTATGAAAGAATATGCTATTATTGCTTAACTTCATTTGGTTTGGGTTCTGTGACTCGGGAACTATCAGTCTAAGCTGTAACATTAAAATGAAGAAGGATTTGTACTTTTATTTTGCCAATTACAGTAGAAATACGGAAAGCTAATGAAATTCATGGTACAGTGTATCAGAGTGCAGAAACTTGCTAATGCTATATCATATCATGTAAATCTCTTGATATAGTAACTTGATTTTCTGATTTTACATTTGAATGTAGTAGTTTTTGTGTGTTGTGTAACGCTTACTAGTGAGCAAAACAGTTTTGGACACAGTTGAAGGTTTTGTCGGACAAATATTGGTAGTGACATTATTCGGAGATAAATCGAGAAAATGATCTTTGATTAAGTATTTATTTATGTATTTATTTATCATTTTTTACTGTGCAAAGTAAAAATTATAGTTTCTGTTTTAGAATGAAAGTTTTCCTATGAGGTCCACATGAAATGGCTACAAAACCCAAAGAGGTACAAGCTATTATTTTCATTCAAGGAATTAGGGAGAAATAGATTTTTTTATGAGTTAGCTTTTGTCATCAGTGTTACATCTTTATTGGAAATTATGAACGACTGGTTTTTTTTCAGGTTTTGAAAAAAGCTGAAGAAGGTGTGAAGGATTCAGTTTTGTAGCTAACCTAACCCAAAATACCTGATTGCAGGATTGATTGTTTGTAAAGAGCCATACAAATAATATATACAGTTCTGGGAACAATAAATGCTCAGGCACACTGGATTGACTTTAGGGATTTAAAGAAATTGTTGGTATGAAACTGCAGGAAGAAACAATACAGACATGAGAATCCTGCCACCTAACTAGTCAGATGGCACTCAAATGACAAATAGCATTAAAAAAAGCTATTGCCAGTTTTGCGGTGAAATCTTTAAAGTATAATTTCTCATATGGCTTTCATTTAAGCCTGATTTTAAAACCTAACAGAAAGCAGAAATATAGAACACAATGTAAGGTGTGGACACTTTCATATTTTGCAAAGTACTCGGTTAATTTACTGGAAAATTGGTTACAGCTTTCTTAAAGGTAACTAGTCCCTGAAGTAGGTATTGGCTAGTCACTGGGCAGGAATTAAAAAATCTGGGTGATGTTGCATACCTGTGACACCACAGAAATCCTAATTCCTTAAATATTGCTACTCGGTTTTGTAATTAGCTGGAGAGGAGCACTAGTCAATGAAATAAATTTGAACAGAACACAAATTTGAACGAAAAAGTAACCTTATTCTGTTATTTTTATAACAGGTTTCTAACTTTAGATACAAAAATATTTGGTATGAATATGAATTACAATGTTTTCAAACTGGCAAACATGCAAGTTAGGTAATGAAGATGCAACCGTTTATTTCCTTTTGAATCTGAATGTGAAAAAATAACTCTTTTAAAGTGAGAAATAAAAATCCACTATTGAGATCACAAATGCCTTATGCCGTATCTTATCCTCTTAAACATTTGTTTTATTTTGGCTTTTTTTTTTGCTTTGCTCTGGAAGGAATAGAGCCACAGCACTGACAGCCACTTTTGACATAGGTTTTCCTTCTGCCTGAAAGCTGGAGAGTTCATTTTGGATTGCATCCATGCTGTCCCTAGTTCTCAAAGGTTAGATACCATTTATCTGTTCTCTGTGCAAGATAATAATAACTCTGCAATAATAATAATAACTCTAAAATAGCCAAAACCATCAGTGTCCTGCCTTTTTTTTTTTTTTTTTACATATATTTTGTGAAGTTTCTACAGGAGGACAAAAGTAAAAGCAATAAAAGGGAAGAGTGGAACATCACAGCGAAGGCAATGACATGTACACCTCATGGATAATGCTGGCTCTTGGGATACCTGCGAAGCCGTTGAAAGCGATTTTACATGATTTCTGGCACATCATTCTGACCAGTGCTTCCTAGACTTAGGCAGCACGATTATCTTTCCCAAAATGCATCTTTGCATTTTCTTTCAAACTCCACTTAAGAAATGCATTCTCAGTCTGAGCATATGGACCAGTGTAATTTACCAGTCACCTGCCGGGATGGTGCTAATGCAGGGTGCTGAGCGGACTGATGGGGCAGGGATCCCAGCACTGGGTGAGCAGAGCAGAGCAGGCACCAGCCCTGAGAGCCAGGTGCCTTCTGTGTAGGGGCGCTCAGACCAGAGCACGTTTGCTAGTGCTTCTGCGCAGGACAGGAGGCTGGAGCCAGGAGGTCATGCAGATAAGATCTCAGACAAGGGAACTAGGCGTTTCTAATGTATCTTCTAGGCACAGGCTTATTTTGAACTTCAGATGCAGAAAACATTAGGCCAAGACCTTTGTAACTCAGCAGCTTCAGGGGAACTGTAGCGAGGAAAAGAGAGCCCAATCCGTGGTGATTATTCATGGGCAGGCAGACAGGTCCTGCGTCTGGACTCTTGGCTGAGGCTGGTGGTTTATTCCAGTCCCAGCAGCCAGAGGCAGCCCATTTGGCAGGTTTTTCTGGTAACTTTTCCAACAGCCTTTTTGTCCAGAAGTACCAAGCTGCTGAGGACTGGAGCGGCCCAGTCTTAACCAGGCATTAGCCAGCCTCTGTCTGTTTGTGTCCTGTTGGTGACAAGGAGGAGGGGCGGCTCCAGCCCACCCCATTTCCCTCGTGTCTGCGTGCACCCAGCCTTCGCTGCTGCTGCCTTGTCCCCGGGACAGACTCATGCGCTGCCTGGCTGGGTGCCCCCTGCCTCTGCCAGGAGAGGAGGCTGCAAAAGCAGTTCTCCTCCTTCTCCCAGCACACAGCTGTCCACCCTGGCAGCAGCAACCTTAAGGCAGAAAAACAGGGAGAAAAACACGGAGTCGCTCCAGTGTTAAAATTAGCATGTTGACATGATTGTGGTAACTCCTTGATGCTGTTGTATTAGATCCACAAGTAATTCTGCGTTGCTTTTTCCTTGGGGATCAGCTGCAAATATTTTGTGTTTAGATATCTGAAAAGTTTAAAACGTAATTGGAAATTGATGCAAAGGTTATATGCATAACTAATACAAATATATTTTTAAAACTCTGTTATGAATGGCCTCGTTGAGGAGTGAGGATCTTACTGATGAGCTACGTGGAATACTTTCCGGGAATTACAAAAACATTTTCTCATTTTTCTTGGATAGATGCAATACAGTTCTCTGAAAATGTTAAGTAACTGTGGCAGCATCAGCAACCTCTGATTTAAGTATCCTTAGGGCAAGAAAGTTTACCCTTTGGATCTAAAGCAGGTGATGGGATATATATCTTTTTTATATTTACTGCAAGATCAAAATATGCATGTTTGTCTTTATGGGATACCATTATATTCTAGCTACACATTTTTCTTTTGAAATCAAGCAGTTGTGAATTTTTCTTCAGTAACTTCTGGTTTTAAAACTGTTACTGGAATCTTGTTCTTTACTTTGCAGTAAACTCTCCTAATTCCTGCAAACTTCCTACAGCCTTTTAACTCCATCAAAAAATAACTCTGTGATAGAAACTCAGTTCTTTTTTCATGGCAGTTGACTCTTTGCTAATTCCATGCTTTGGTGTAGCAAATGTACCTTTAAAAATATTGCTAGCATGTAGGCTTTGAGCAGAGTGTGGAGAATATGAAGGTGCTTTAATTTTTGAGTTTTTCTTTCATTCAGTAGGAATAGAAGTGTCCCATGCCTTTTTTTTTTTTTTTTTAAAGGAGACAGGAAAAAAGCCTATTACATTGAGTAATCATATTTCAATGAAATACTTTTGTTTATGTGTGCCACTCCCCTCTAGTGAATAGAAGTGGAATTGCTCCATCTCATGCCATGGCATGGACCACCAGCTGCAAACAGATTATGGAAATTTTCTTTAACTTTCAGTGGCAGAGAATTATCTTTTTTTGGAGTTGAACAATATGAGCTTTTCTGTGCTTTCCCTATTAAGGACAAATCAGATCTTCATTGTTAAGCATACCAAGTTTGCTAAATTCAGTCCTTTTTGTGCATACAATGCCCATGTAAGTACAAAATTAACTTCAGTGACAATGAAAAAGCTATTAGCTGTTACTGCTGTGTCTGTAGATTACTGGGTTTGAATAATAGTGTCTTGCTTTTTGCCCCAGGTTACATACATGCAGCATTTATTTTAACAATGTTTACTTTTTCCTTAATTGTTGTCAGTATTTGAATATATGTATACGCACACACATATATAGTGATTTTTAACTCCCCTGTGTTAATGTTTGCTTTATTAAACCTTTAAGTAACTGATACCAATGCTAGGATGGTTTGGTCACAGATAGGTGTGCAAGCCAAGGTAAAAATAATGATCTATATATTTTCATACAGACATTTTGTTGAACAGGTATAAAAATAGGATATGGTATACATTCTGTAACATGTCAGCCAACATGATCTCAAGTGGAGGATTTCTCTGGCAAAAGGCCAGTCATATAATTCAGTAGTCATGCTAGTCTGTCTTCATTACCCACGGAGAGAAATACATCCATTTAGGGCACCATCCATCTCCTAACATACACAACTAAAGCAGGTCAGATATCTCATGCTTAGAACCAGGTTGTTTCCTTTGACTTCCAATTACAGACATCTCAAACTATAAAGACTTGTGTATGTGGTGGTCTAAAAAAATATTTGCATCTGATTCTCTGCTCTTTAGTTTTTTGGCACAGTAAATGGGTGATTAAATGGTGTTAGTGGTGAAAACAGTTTCTTTCACTCTGACAACCAAGGTAGTATGCTAGACTTGCACAGGCTCTGAAGGTCTCGTTCTTAGTAAAATGAGTAGCCTGAAGAAGTCATGTAAGGAAGATGTAAAAATAGTGAACTCTAAAATCAATACTAAATTTGATGCATGGATTATGAATCAACAAAATCATGCTTTTGAGATACTGGGGGAGAACTGACGTAAGAGATGGGAAACCATAATGGCATATGTAAAATGATTAATAATCTTTCCACTTTACTCAGCACTGGTGAGGTTTTAGTTGCATTTCTTTTGCAGTCTTGGGTGATTCGCTTCACATGTGACATTGAAGTAAGTCCAGGGAAGAACAACCAGAATCCTATTTAGAACATATGCTTGTAAAGACAGAGTGATAGAATTGTTTAGGAGATAGAAAAAATGAGGTGAGACTTTTAAGTCTTTGAACATCTACAAGTGCTTTGAAGAAGGGAATGCAATGTTTCCCAAGTCCACTGGGAACATACTTAAATTGCAGGAAGGGGAGAGGGGTGTCAGACTTGATGTTAGGAAAAAATTTCTGATGACAACTCTGAAATGAATCAGTGTCCTTGTTCAGGGACTGTAACTGAACATTGACTGGAAGATTATGGATTTTCCTTTGTGAGAAGGGTTCAGGAACATGTTAGACCTTAGACAAGCCCTTGTCAGGAATGACACAGGTGTAGCTGATGTGTCTGAGAAACAGGATGTCTGTCCTGAGGACCATCTCTGTTCTTTGATTTCAAAATAGATACTGTGATATCATAAGAAATAAAGTTGAAGGAAGAATTTGGAAGAGAGAAATGATGCTGGCTAAGAGAACAAGAGACTCAGCACAACCAGGATCCTGTACAGTAGCAAGTGAATGTTATAAAGGACAGGGATAAAAGCTGTTAGGCTCTTTGGACACAGTTGCAGCATTACAGTAATGGTAGCAATGGTCCAAATTTACATCCATCAAAAGTAAATGCAGTATTATTTCTGATTTCTTAGGGGCATAAGCACGAACACCATACAGAACATGAGGGGAAGAAAATGTGATTTCCAAATTTACTGCTTAATGGGGTCTAAAAACCAAACAGTTATTACTATTATGTTGTCCTAAAACATTTCTGTTATCTTGATGGAAATCCACTGCAAGTTTGAAGTTTGCTTAGACTACAGAATCAGACATGTTGTTTGTAAAGCCTAAAGGAACTTCTTTTTTCTTTTTAGCTAAAAGAAGTGTAAAAAAAAATAAGACCAGACTGTGTGGACTCTAGTTATGCAAAACTTGCACTGGGATTTATGGACTAGCATTTTATTTATGGACTGTGTTGTGCATCACTGCAAAATTTTGATTTCTTCATTTGTAACAAGGAGATAAAGTCTTGCTTGTTACTGCATAGCACTTTGAGAACTACAGTTTAGAAGTGCTATTATGGAATCGTTATTAAAAGTAATCTCTTTCCTTTTCCAGAGAGATCAGTGCTTGCCCATCCAACGTTTGTGTTTGAAAGGAAGGACCGTCCTTTGAAGGTAAAAACTTATACTTTTGTTTTGCCCAATCGATCAAAAATAATGAGAAATGAGGATTCTATAAACAATGATCCTTACCGTAATAAAAGTTTTAGCCCAGATTAAGACTTGTAATAATTGGGATCAAAATAGAACATGGAAAAGTGGAAAGTAAAAACAAGACTGCTTTTAATACATATATGTTGGATTGATATACCTTGTGTCCTGCTCTAGAAAATGGCTGTTCTATTCTCCTTGACCTTTCCACACTTATATTTTTTTTCCAGCGGCCTGCAGAGGAACCAGTTTGCAAAGCTGAAAATGGTAATAACCACCTCACTGAAACAGTATAATAATACCCTGAGTTATTCATAGGATCTGACTGTTGCCTGTGAAAATAGCGTTTGGATCCTTATTTTGTATGAGCCAGGACAAATTTCCTGTTAGTAGACTAAGACTACATATGTTGGTAGAGCCACCTACTATGTCCTAATGTAAATTCCCCTGTCTTATTTCAAGAATTCTTGGCTTCTTACCTCTCACATTTACCAAAAAGCCAAACTCCAGAAGCCCTGAAAAGGAGCCAAGTATATTCATCAGCTGTATTTGCTCTTATCTGCCCTTTCCTATTTGTTTTGGGCACAGCATAATGTTATTTCTCATACTTAAAATCCTCTGAGCCTATGGGCTGTGGTCTGATTCTAAGTGCTTGATTTTAGGTCCCCTGAACTTACTAGAAAGAAAGAAGATTTGCTAGGGCTTTCTGCCAGGTGTTGACTGAGATTCTAAGACCTTCTTTTGCTTTTAGGTACTGCCTTAAGGCTGTTCCTGTAAGTCATTCCTAGAATTTATTGTGTTCAGGTTTTAATTCCATATCATAACATTGTGCTGAAATCACCTGCCAATGTGTACTCGCAGAACATTATATTTAACTTTCTCTAGATTTCATCTGTTGTTCCAGAAAACGTGCAAGATCATCATCTTTTACTTTTCAGAAGTCTAACTCACCATCTAATACAGGTATGCCCTTTAGTTCCCGTCATGTTTTAATTACCATAGTTCCGTATTCTTATCTGGTAAAGAAGAGAAGGTATTTTCCTATCTAATAAATGTTTCTGCTTTATAGAAATGAAGACTTAAACACTGATATAAACTTGGATGGTAATTTCCAGTAAAGAGGTCTTAAAGTAAAAATAAATTATTTTTCCATATTTACATGATATTGTATAAAATATTGAAAAATGTGTAGATTTCATGCAGTTTCTTTGAATTGCTGACACAGTCAGTGGAGGAGGAGGGCTGGAAAGGAATGAGATGTCTTGGTTTGTGGAAGAGATCAATGTTCCTTGGGCAATCCCTGAAAATGTAAAGCAGTTTTCTGAAGGGACCCTCTTTCTATCCAGCTGACAGGTGACCTCAAAGTCCCTTTAAGGACTGTGTATTGCTTCCATGATGTTCCAGGGAAATGCACACAAGACACTGAAGGCTACTATGCAGTAGGACTAATGTCTGTTTTACTGTATTTATTTAGCATAGGGACTGGGAAGTTTCCCCAGAATTTAGGCATTAATTGTGTAAATTATATTTATATTTATATTTTTCATTTTTAATATTTATTTTAATTTTTGCTTTTATTTTTATTTAGTTCCGTGACACACCTAAACATAGCTAAAAGGATTTAAGATAATCTCTGTTTACCCTGGGTTTACCCTGAAAATTAAATCAAAATAAAGTACAAAAAACCATAGACATGGTAGAAATTTTAGAGTATGCCTACATCAAAAAATAAATCAGGGTACAAGAGCAAGTATGAGTGTTAGTTCTCTTGACTGTTCACACTATTAACCAGTAGCTTACTCCCTGGTTCTGTTTTGAACCTCTCTAACAAGACAGAGCCACTGTAGAATGGCTGTAAGCAGTGCGCCTGAACCAGGCTGTGCCACTTGGCCTCGGAGACCTCTCTGATTCAGCAGTATAGACATAATCTAGTGGTCTACTTCAGAAAGCTGGTAGATAGCAGACAGTAATTTGTTCTGCTGCCAGTTAAGACATGACATGAAATTAGCTAACCTTAAAATTAATCTTTCTGCTCCAAACAAAAAGGATGATTTCAGTTTCTTATCTTTTCAGATACAAAACTTGCTCAGAAAAGAGGGAGATCATCTTCCTTCACCATCTTTCCTACCTTCCCTCCCTCCCAGCCAGGTAATTAAAAAACAAAAAAAACCCCCACAAAACCAACCAAACAAAAAACAACAAAAATATATGTGTAGAAAAGCAGATAGTAGTTAAAATAAAGAGATGTACAGAACTGCTTTTTTTTCTGTAGGACAGATCTGGACAGGATTGGGCTGGGCTGGTACTGGAGAGGAGAAAGGAATATTTTCGGAGGAATGGCAGCACAATGTTATTTGAATTTGTTTTTAGGGAATCATGCACTCCTGGGGATGAATCTTTAAATAAGTTCCAAATAGGCATTTTACTGCATGAGGTACAAATAGTAATTGAAAAAAACCAGAATGGAGTTAAAGTAATTACACGAATTAGTTTGCTTGCAATTTATTAGTAGTTGTTCCTATAGGAGTGTCATTTTTATCCCAGGAACCTGTCTTCCATCTCACCAGTGACCCTGTGAGCATTTGCCCACTTACTATGAATGGGAAAGTCAGAGTGGTCTGAAATCCTGGTCTGTGTCTCTTGTCAAGATCAGGTCCTTGACAGACTTTGACATAAGGGGTTTCTAAAGAATCTTATGGGGCTTTGTTACAGCAACAAATGACATTCTTCCTGCAATGAAAAAGCAGTGATCATGTGTAGAGTATCAGTTGTGTATAACTTTATAGGACATGGTACATGCTTGCTATTACTTGCATGTTTCTGGCTGGCATGTTGTATCTGTAAAAACAGTAAAAGTATCAGGAGTGCAATGCCATCACTGCAGTAAGTTATGAAAGCCTTTTGACTAGAACAGGGCAGGGTACATCAATTTATTTCCATGTTCTTAGGTCTCATTTAATCATTTTAAGAAAGCATGAGATGGGACCAGGTTGTATTGCTATTTCAATGGCTTTTGCAAACCAGCAGCAAAAGTGCATGATTCCCTGGTTTTCAAAGCTGAAGAAAGATTTTATGAGATTAAAGCACCTGTTGATATCCAAAAGACTTGCATCTCTGAATAGCCAGAAAACCCATGGTACTTAAGACCCATCGTACTTAAGGTTCAGATATTGCTTGGATAATACCAAAAGGAGTGGGGGGGCAGGGGGGAAGGAGGGCACTTACAAAATCATTAATTAGTAATTTAAAGTTTATCATTACTTGTTGATTACATTTAAATTCCATGTTCTTTAGTAAAGAAGAACAACATATTCATGACCTCAGCTCTCCTTCGAAGAAACACTGACATCAAAACTACAAAAGAAGGTAATTGCCATTGCGTTATTTATTCACTATAGCTCCACAAAGACATTCTTAACGGATACAGAAGAGATAAAAATGACAATTCTCCTGTCAACTGAGTAATATGCCAAGTGTCTTTGTGAGGTTCATCAGTTATTTTTTTGACAGTGTAAATATCTTGTGAGCTCTGGTCTGAGCCTCTGCTCTGACTACTTAATTCCTGAGTGGAATGAGTATGGCCTTGCATAGTGAAATCGCACATTTCTAATACATGACTGAATAAGGATAAAACTCTACTGTTTCAGAAAGCAATGAAGAGCCCCCTTGGCATCTGCAGGTGCAGGATTAAATCTGAAATACTGGAATACATGTCTAACACAAAGCAGTACTGACTGGTTTGAACCTAAATATAAATAGGTTTGTATTTATATTTAGGTCCAAATATATATTTAGGTTCTAAATATAAATATATATTTTATTAAAATATATATATGTGTATATTATATAATGCATCACCCTGTTATCCTGATAGGTTGGTATCACTGCAGAGCTGTGTGTGTTTTAGAGCAATAACACATACGGAATACATACGGAAACAATAACAATAAATGTTATTTAAGTAGGCTTTGAAGTTTTCAGTTAAAGGGGCAAGACACATTGGTATGAAATAGATGTGGAGAAAAAGTCTCTGTTTAAATATTTTGTCTTTGTATTTTGCAAGGATCCTTGTCACAAAGTCAATTGCGGAATGTTATTAGACCTGCCGTTTTACAACCCCCACAAGCCCTGACCTGTCCTGAAAATCCTGTAGTATCTCTAATGACTAAGCAAGAAGCACATATTCAGGTAAAAGGAAGAGTAATTTTACTGACTAATATACGTTTGGAGCTCAATCAAATTAAAGAACAGAAAACAAATGAAAAATCAGTGCTGTTTTAAAGTGGTTAATTATTCCACTGCATGATTTTCAAGGAATTTCCTGTATCAGTTTGAGTGGAATCGATGGATCACTGATTACAGTGGGAACTGTTAAACTAGTGCTAACCTTGTTTAGAAAAACATGTCTTCTTTGCAGTCTGTCTCAATTTTCAGATACCAGGGTTCTGTGGGTGAATCAAGTTTGGGGATCTTCTGTATTTTGTTTATTTAGAAAGTAACATTTTGGTGTATTGATTAAGGGCACTGGCTTAATACCTAGCAGGAGGAAGATTTGCTAACTACCATATATATAAATCTCAGTGACTCTGGATTTCTAGCAGACCTGTTTATAGCAGAAAGTAAACTTGGACTGATTAATTCATCTGGTTCTGTTATTCCTAGTTACCTGAAGACAGCTCTTATTCCTTAGCTGAGAATTCAGTAAGTTCCAAAACAGCAGCGAGGTCATCTATTACCATGAATCCTTCTAGCTCTAAAGCAACACGGTAAGTTTTATTATTATATTTTTACACCATTTTGTCACTTGGCCTATGGCCTGCCCTTTTGTCTTACATGTCTAACATGGTACTAAGCCTATCTACATCCACACAGTGCTCACTGGTATTTGTGTGTGGTGCCAAGATTTGTGGGTGCTGACATGAGTTCTGTACGCCATAAGGAATGGACTCCTGCCAGGAAACAGTTCATTTCTCGTTAGCAACTCCCAAGCCAGAAACTATTTTGGTTTGCCATTTCATGCAGCTTTGTCAATTCAAAATATGTCTTGGTTTTGAATGTTTACAGTCACGTTTTCTCTTCGGAGAACTCTATTCTGATTGCATAGCTGCCCATTTCATAAGCAGATGGAGAGAAAATCAGTAATTACCAACATATGTAAGGATATTGGACACAGAAGGCATGAAGAAAACCATGCCAGAAAACCAACTGCTTTGGAAGACATGGTGAATGCTGCAGCTGATGCGCTACTTCCACGCACATACCGGAATTTCTGGCATGAACATCTAGCTGCAATTACTGTAATACGGTGGCATCTTTGTGCACAGGTTGTCCAGGATGGACTTTTGAATTTCTGAATGAGAAAGCTAATTTCTTTGGACTGGGACACTTCCTCTCAACACTGCCTCTGTATATAACTGAAAGAACTCATACTAGTGCAAAAGAGGGCACTTGAGAGCTCACCTCTCTCTGGAGAATGGCTCATGAGAATGCTATAGGTCTGTCAGCTAACCAGTTTAGTGCAGACAGGTTATCCCATGAGTATTAATACTGCTTCCTGATGGTTGATGGGAGTTTTTTACCTGGAAATTGTGAGCATCTGGAGCATACCTTAAGATACTGATTAAAGAACAGTACTTCAAAATTGCTAGGACCACAACCAGTATATCTGTGATGTTGCATCCTTTCCCCCTCCCACCAAATAAGAGCAGAGAACATGTTAACTGCAAAGGAATCTGTTCAAGTCTTCTTTAGAGCCTGATGGACCACAGGTAAAGAGTCCAGCGCACAAATTTGGGATGCGGAGTGCCAGGCTTCTGAAGAGATGAGGAATTTTATATGAACAGGCAACTTAGATTATTAATCGTTATCAACAAGAAGAGCATTGTTAGAGGGCTCAATTGTTGTTTTTGGAAGAGCCAGCCTGCCCTTTTCTATCACAATTAATGTTGTGACGATATCCTGTGAGGACACGTTGTGTTTTTAGCAGATTCAGAATGATGGTAATGCACATATTAGAAAAGCTGAAGGAAGATGCTCCTGCCTTAAAATCAGTTGATTTTAAGCCAAAATTTAAACCAATATTCCAAGTCCATTTACCTTCTGTCACTTGTACAACATCTAGGAACAGATAGTTGAGTGGCTTTGTTTTCTGAAGTAGATGAATAAAGAAATGCTATGCAACGTTTCAATACTGACAAGCTACAGGACTTAAAAGTTCTTATAGTATTTCGTTTCCTTTTCTTTTTTAAAGAGGGATTACTAATCTCTTTGTATTCTGTGCCTGATTAATTTTGTGTTAAATGGGACAGGATTGTGTTAAATGTTGACTTAATTGCCAAGCTGAATACTAATTTAAATATGACCAGGTGCTTTCTGTTCTTCCAAGTTTATAGGAGAGGGCTAGTGCCATTCTTCTGACGTGCATAACGTGTCCATTGCTCAAAAACATGTCATAAAAATCTTTTTGGAGTAGCTGTTTTCTCATAGGTAACTTGACAAGTATTCAAACAGCTGTATTAAACTCCATATACATGCTAAAAACTAGCAACCATTGCAGCCAGGCCTGCTGATCACTAAGAAAAAAAAAAAAAGTAAGTTATGTTGTTAATTATCAATCAAGGTGAAACAACTGACATTTGTGTACCAAAAAAAAAAAAAAAGCATTGTGGGGAGACTCAATAGCATAGATTCCTGCTGCGTGCAAGTGTCCCTTTCTTTCCCTCATCTTCCTCCTGTTCTTCTCTACGTGATACAGTTCTGTAGAGAGATGAATGAAAATGATTTGTTAGTCCTCTGCAGTTGCTGCAGCTGTTGATATCACAGGAAACCACCAACAGTTCCATTTCCTGAACTGACTGTAGCTTACAGCAGTAAACTAAAGAGGAGAAATTTACTGAGTTTCTTGAGTTTGATTAAGAAAACAATTAATAAAATTGAAACTATTAAAATATTATTAATAATAATAACAATTAAAAATAAAACAAAATTATTAACATTTTAAAGAAAACATCATAGAATCATAGAATCATAGAATATCCCGAGTTGGAAGGGACCCATAAGGATCATCTAGTCCAACTCTTGGCACCACACAGGTCTGCCCAAAGTTTAGACCATGTGACTAAGTGCACAGTCCAATCGCTTCTTAAATTCAGACAGGCTTGGTGCAGTGACTATGTCCTTGGGGAGCCTGTTCCAGTGTGCAACCACCCTCTCAATGAAGAACCTCTTCCTGATGTCCAGCCCAAACTCCCCCCGCCTCAGCTTAACACCGTTCCCGCGGATCCTGTCACTGGTGATAACAGAGAATAGGTCACCTGCCTCTCCACTCCCCTTCGTGAGGAAGCTGTAGACCTCGATGAGGTCCCCCCTCAGCCTCCTCTTCTCCAGACTGAACAGGCCCAGTGCCCTCAGACGCTCCTCATACGTCTTCCCCTCTAGGCCCTTCACCATCTTCGTCGCCCTCCTCTGGACACTAAAAAAAAAATATTTTTTTCTAGATGACAGAAATACAATGCTGGGAAAATGCAGACTTCTGATCCTGTATTCATCTTTGCACAATGATTTGCCTGAAAACCTTGCAGTGCATCAGAGCCAGCTCTAGAACTGGCAGCTACTCAGAACGCTCTGGACACTCTGAGAAGGAGCAGATGAGTACCTGGATCTACTCCCTCTCCATAGTATCTTTCCAGTGTCCTATAGACATTGCTCCTTCTCTGATTCTTCCTTGTTAGTGGTAGTTTCCTGAATTCAGTGCTTCTGATTTGCATCTCCATGGCAATGTCATCCTAGCACATTTTGTTCTTGCCCTGCAGCAACATAAGGGTATTGAGGTTTTAATGAGACTCTCAGGCTGGCAGTTACAATTTAATTGTCTGCAAAAAGAAAGATCCTGACAGATTGCTTTTTTCTTAAATTTCTCAAAATAATCAAGATCTATTTCCGACATTATTTGTTTGAGACAAGGTTCTAGTTTTTGATTTTTAGCTCTTCTAGAATGCTATCCTTACTCTTTTGCTAGGAGAGTAGCCTGGATGTAGCAGATGAAATCTCAGAATGGAAATTGATTACAATTCAGTGAATTTTAATGGAAAATTGTTTTTACTAAAGGATAAGAGAGTAATTAGTTTAAACACACTTTAGATTCCCTCTTCATGGCATAGAATCTGTATGGAAGACTTCAAGGCTGAAAAGAGACTGATTTTCTGCTTTTTATATTTTATTTCCTCTTTGTGTTAGTAACACATCAAACATGGATGAGGAATAGTTAAGGAGTATTATTTCTGTGAGTGTAGGGTACTGAATTAACTGTTTACTACTGAATTCCTTCATACTACGTGAAGAGATTTCAAGCACATTGTCACTGTGAACACAAAGACTTAGTTGTAGACACATGTCATCAAAGTTGTAGAAGCAAACCCAGCTTATTAACAGGAATACCCTCTGCATTACGTAAGTGCCACTAAGCCCTCCCAAGGATAAGTGCTCTAGAAGAGCCTTGATAAGTGGTGCTGAGGTATGCACTTTGTGTCAGAGCATCAGATTGTCTTTCCTGCCAAATCTTCCTTCTGAAACAGAAAGAGACAAGAATGGTTTTGACTTTGACAGCAAGAGATACAGTGATTAAGTTCTACAGAAAGCATGAACAACCTGTAGGCCTTTTGTCAAAAAATGCCAGCAGGAACAATTTCCAAACAAAGAAGTTTATAAGGACTTTTTTAGTGAATTTTATAAAAAATGAATGTTGTTAATTTAAAATGGCAGTCTAGTTAGCAGTAATCACAATTAATAATCACAACTCAATTTATACTGGAATATTTGTGACTGTGATCCACAAGTTTTTTACAAGTTGTGACTGTATCACTATTGCAAAAAGCATTCTCTTAAAGCCTCCTGAGAAGCAAGAAGCTCACTGAGAGCAGTGAAGCTCAGGGAGGCAATTCAATAAAAATACTTAATGTTTTTTACCTGGAAAACCTAAGACGCTAAGAAGGGAAAAGGGAAAAGAAGAAGTGTTGTTTTAGTGTAGCTTCTGCCAAAACTAGTCACAATCAAGAAACTCCAGATCCTAGTTGTAAAGTAATTTATCAAAATTGGGAAATTTTCTCTCAAATCTGTATCCCCCCAAACTGTTATTTACTCAGTGTCACGGGACTGTAAATACCTACTTTTCTTCACTTCTCATCCTAAATATATCTGGAGAATAGGCCACTGAAAAATGTAAAGATCTTCCTTTCCTGTTTTAGTTACAACTCATCATAAGCCATGTGCTATCATATGATACCATCTCATGAACTGACAATGTGCACTTGCAGCCCAGAAAGCCAACCATATCATGGGATGCATCAAAAGAAGCACGGCCAGTAGGTGGACAGAGGTGATTCTCCCCCTCTGCTCTGCCCTTGTGAGGCCCCACCGGGAGTCCTGTACCCAGCTCTGGGGCCACAAGCACAAGAAAGACATAGACCTGTTAGAAGGAGTCCAGAGGAGGGCCTCAAGGAAGATCAGAGGGCTGGAGTACTTCTGCTATGAAGACAAGCTGAGTGAGTTGGGGTTGTTCAGCCTGGAGAAGAGAAGGCTCCAGACTTTCAATACTTAAAGGTGGCTGACAGGAAAGACAAAGAGAGACTTCTTAACTGGGTGTGTAATGGTAGGACAAGGAGTAATGGTTTTAAAGTAAAAGAGTGTAGATTTAGATTAGATATCAGAAACAAATTCTGTACCATGAGTGTGGTGAGGCACTGGCACAGGTTGCCCAGAGAAGCTGTGGCTGCCCCATCCCTGGAGTTGTTCAAGGCCAGGCTGGATGGGGCTTTGGGCAACCTGGTCTGGTGGGAGGTGTCCCTGCCCATGGCAGGGAGGTTGGCATTGGATGATCTTTAAAGGTCCCTTCCAACCCAAGTCATTCTTTGATTCCACAATTCTTTGTTTCTATGATACTACAATTCTCTGATGCTATGATACCTTTACATATTTTTGCAGTATTTATGTGAATTAAAAGTGTGTGCATTAGAATGCACTGTCTTTCTGCCTTTCCAAGTTCTTAGGTGGATGACCAAGGAGGGCCTGTGAGGCACTGGGAAATAGGTTATTCTGTAGGGCACCAGAGCTGCATCAACATGGAGGGATAGTTGTTTATCAGTGGTACATTTTCATGGAGCAAAAAATAGGGAAACAAATATAACTCATTAAAGCTTCTGGAGTAAGAAGCTTTAGAGTAGAACACTTCCCAGAGGAGGAGGAGGGGGCATGTTCTTTTGCATGTTGTCCTTTGCTTTCGAGGAACGTCCTTGGTAATCTTCATGACATGCAGTGTAATCCTATATGTTCCTTTTCTCAAAAGTTATGTAGAGAACAGTTTCAGATTCTCTTAAAGATTATGTCTATCTGATTGCTTAAGAGGTCCTTTTTTGTTTGCCTTTAATAATGTAAGGTGTGATAAAGTAAATTCATGAATATATTTATATTCTTTACTTAGTTCTATATTTATATTTGTAAAAGAAATTATATTATTTACATAGTTCTAAATCACAGCCTTATTTTGTTCCCACAGAACAGAAAACAGAAGTGTATTATGCAACAGCAATTCTAGTTTTGTGTTTGGAGAAAACATGGATGAGAGAGTTTTGGTAAGATGTGTAAATGCTTGCAGGCTTTTTATCAAGATTAAGTACATACTTAGGAGTATATATTTTTTCAGAGATTAATTCTTTTTTAGCTCCTCCTTTTTAAGATGTGAGTAAATAGATTCTAATGACTGTTGAAGAGATAATATTTATTTTCTGCAGGAGAGGTAGGCATCCCTATTTTCCCATCCTAAATAACTACCGTAACTATAAACCCACACCAGTATGCATTTCCTTTCTTTTGTTCATTTTTTGACCTGTAAGAGGTTTGTATAAATATTCTACATAAAGCAGAATAGCCACAGTAGGAGAGGAAAGAATGGGTTCCCTGCCATTCAAACATTTTTGATCATAGTTGTTAAGAGATAGGAGAAATTAGTATGAATTCTGTTGGGCAGAGAGGAAAATTGAAAACACATCCTAGATACTGTCCATGCTAAGATACATTGTGCAGCTGTGAGACAGCTTAATGGATCAAGGCCTGAAGAAAACTTAGGACAACAAGGTGGTTCCTAAGCTGAAGACTGTACCACTTAAAGTGGTATTGAAATCCAGTTTTTATTAGAAGTACAGTGAAAACAATTCACGTATCTGTCAGTGAAAAAACTTGGAAACTGTAGGGCCGGGCTACAGCTTGTGACAAGGATAGAGGTATAGCATGGGAATTGAGCTACAGTTATTGTCAGGAGCACTTTCTTAGACTTAGGAAACATTATCTGCAAAATCGAAGGATGGAAATTTTTAATTCCTCTGAGTTTAAGTTTGTGGTGACTGGGAGTTTTAAGCTATTCTGGGGTTTAAATGCTTAAACTGGAAATTAGCTGTTACTTTAAAATCTAAGTCCTTCAGTAGATTTAAAGCTTAGTCCAGGGTCCTTACAAAGAAGCCATTCTTCTTGGGAGGATTATGTATTGATTTTATGACAATAAAATAACATATTACCACAGACTGAAGTTGCATCGTCTGTGTTGGTGTTTGTTCTTAATATATTACAATTCTTAATCATCTCCCTAGTGTGCATTCAAAGATTCAGTGGTCTGTTTGATAACAAGTAGCATAGCCCTTTCATTTAAATAGGAATTCTTACTTCCCCTGTTTTTGTTTTTGTTTTTTTTTAGAGCCCTGAAAAGCATCCCAAGCCACGTAAGGAAGCTGATTCATGTAAAGGAGAAACAACATCCCTATACATAGAATCTTTTCATGTTAGTCCACAAACAAGTAAGCATACTCAGCAAACAAGTACAGTTAACTTTTGTATTTTATGTTTGAGGGTGTCTTAGAGGATGTCAGATGAATGGTGCTCAGCAATTTTCATCTATTACCAAGGTATCCAGTCACTAGTACACTATTGCAGTATGTGTAGTCTGTGCTTAGAAGGCAGCTGCAGTTTGGTTTATGATATTTAAACTGGACTAACTTAAAAATGAATAATCTAAGTTACTCATGAAAGGGTAGAGTTTTCCAGAAATGTTTGTTATTTGAGAAAGTGCAATGAAATTAGTGAATATCTTTCAGACTGCATTTTTGAACTACAATTTCAAACTATCTGCAGTAAAATGTAAATATAAAATACTTTTCTCATGTAAAATACTTTTCATTATTTATACCCTAATAGTAGGACTAAAAATTCTATGCAGACAGACTTCAGGGATTGTTTGTGATTCTGATGGGCAGCTTTTCTGCTAGGCAAGCCATGTAAACCTTGGCTGTTTGAGGGAATTCCAAATAGGTCCCCATCTTGAGCTCTGTCCTGAAATTTTACACCTCTCTCTAGTAATGGATGTACTGGATCATCTTGTTTTGTAGAAGTGTTCTTCCAAGGCAAAAAAAAAAAAAAAAAAGGCCATGGGGCTATGGAAGACAGATTATGCAAACACTCATTTTTTGTAGCATATGTTCTTTTCAAATCTTTTCCTTTCATGTTCCTGTCAAATATTCATTGTATATGTATTACTATTCTGAATATTGGGATATATGCCTTTCATTATTTATTAATCTGCACAGCAGTATGACAAACCAGTTTAATCTGGAAAATCAACTTCTAATAGTTTAGGGTTTGTTCCTGCAACTTGTCCCTTGGGCCTCTCCCCTGCAGAGAGCCTATTCAATTAAAAATAAGCCTAACTACATGTGAAATTTTGTTGTATTCCAGCCTTTTTCTCTTCTATTTGCTGGTTTGGCCAAAAGCTTATTAATAACATTGAATGATAACAGACACAAGGAATACGGAAGTCACAGACCATTATATGTGCTATAAATATTCCTTCTACAGAAGGGATTTCCTTCTTTTTTTTTCTTCCTACAGAAACAACTTTGTTAAGGACTGCAACACTAATTGAATCAACATCTGCTTATATTTCCAAGCCAGTGGAGAAAGTTCTATTAGATAAAGTTGAAGTTATAACGGGAGAAGAAGCAGAATACAATGTATTACAGGTGTGTATTTCATAAAGTCCTGGTGGTGAGCAGTTTTGTTGTTGAAAAGAACATCTAGATCTATTATAGATTGCAGCAATCAGAATATCAGTTTATATTTTAAATTTTCTTTATTTTTAAAGATATATCTCTGCTAATTTATTTTTCCACAGGCTGAAAATTTTCGTATTATATCTGTTCATTCTGTAGTCCCTTTCAGTTAGTGATGGTTTCAAAACTTCATTCTATGGTTGTATATTACAAGCATCTTCACAGTATGCCAGCACTAATCGAAACATCAAAATTGAAAGTAAATGAAGATTTTTTTTATGATAAAACTTAAAAAAAATGTTATCAAAGTAATTAGTTTTATAATTCATCTAAAATACCAATTATCTTTCTTGCCTAGCAGGATACATTTTGCTATTCTTCATCTTTAAACTGGTATTTTCTCAGACAATAACAAAGATGTTTAGGGTTTAAAAAATCTTAACATTGAGAATTCCATAGTTTTAGCATTGATGAAATCTGTCAGAACATGGAAGTCTTATTCTTTGTGGGGTAGTACTCTCTTAGTAGTACTGGTATCCTTGTATACTGGGCTACATAATGTTTTTAATGAGAGAGGTAATAGGTTAGAACAGTTGCAACAAATTCAGCTGTGTTAGTGGATATCACAGCTGAAGATTTAATGAAAGATTTAATGAAGATGAAATACTGAAAAAGTAAACTGACATTCATGCTGAATGTTTTCAAATACTAACATGAAGTTTAGCACATGTCAGGGACTCATTTCATTTTAAGTAATAATGTTGATGTATCTATAAAATTGTCCTGTATACAGGCATACTAATGTATTTAAAGCTGTATTGGAATGTTTAAAAACGTGAAGTTCTAGAACCAGTAGAGTTAACATTGGCTGGCAATTTCCATCATTTATTTCTCTTCCAGATTAACTGCAAGCTCTTCGTATTTAATAAGCTTTCTTTAACTTGGATTGAAAGAGGCAGAGGATCTCTCAGGCTCAATGACACTTCTAGCAATAAATGTGGAATGTTGCAATCAAGGCTAAGTAAGAATTAAATAACAAAGTAATACATGCATAAAACACTAAATAACTTACACTATTGCGGCCCAGAATCAATTTATCTCAGGACATTTAAAACTCAGTAGCTAGTTTTATTTAAGTCAACTTACTGAGAGTCTTCTTATCACTAAAGACTGAGACATTGCCTTGCCTGGGCATTTTCACTCAGTTTTTGCAGTCAGGCATATTACTGTTGTTAGGTTCTGTGTGTTTCTAGTGCAATGTATCTTTAGCTCAGTCACCAGTCTGACGGTTAGCTCTTTGTTGATTCTTCTTTTCCAGGAGCGCTGTTTCAAGTCACTTCTGGAATGTTGTTTTTACTGTGCTGTCATTTTTGTATTTCATTGCACAGTTTCAGCAGATTATTTGCTCTGCATTCCAAATGTATTAAAGAAACTAAAATATTTTGGTATTTAAAAATATTTTTAAAATAATATCTAACAACATCAGGTTTTAGACCAAATTAAAAGGAGTAATTCATGAAAATATTAGTTGTATAGAAGTGCTGGAAAAAACTGCTGCAATAAAAAGGAAGATAATTCCAATTACTTACATAAATCTTCTTATTTTAGTTATGCGAAATCAAGGCAGCTTGAAACTGATTCTCAACACCAGACTCTGGGATCAAATGGTAATAAAAAGAGCAAACAGAAAAAGTGTGTGCTTCACTGCAACAGACCAAGAGGACCACTCTGTTCAAGTATTTCTAATTCAGGTAATCAAAAGATAAAAACCCACCCAAATTCTCATGTCATCTAGGATTCCGAAGATTTGCTGAGGCTTTGGTTTTAGCAAGTAGTATTTTATACTCTGTCAGGCTGTGCTTAGCTTAGCTTTTGCATAGCTTTTATTATGATATGAGTTAGCACTGCTACCTGTTGGTACTTCAGAAAAGGGTGTGAAGATGTTATTATTGCCTTAGGACAGCCATTTCCAAACTCTGGTACACATACCACTGATGGAATCAATATTATTCCACAGTGGTATGCAACACTTCCTGTTTTTTACAGAAACATTCGTAAGTCACTTAGGTACAAGGCTACAGCTTTCTGATGTGGTTCTAGACACAGTGCTTGCAACTCTTCTTATGCTTGACCAACCTGATAAGCTTCTATAATGAAATGAGCAGCCTGATGGATGAGGGGAGAGCAGTGGGTGTTGTCTTCCTGGACTTCCGTATGACCTTTGACTCTATCCTCGATAAGAAACTCAAAGAGAAGCTGTTGATGTATGGACTGGAGGAGCAGACAGTGAGGTGGATCAAAAACTGGCTGAACAGCCAGACCCAGAGAGTAGTAGTCAGTGTCGCAAAGTCTAGTTGGAGTTCAATAGTGACTGGAGTACCTCAGGGATCAATACTGTGTCCAGCCTTGTTTAACATCTTTGTTAATGGTCTGGATGATGCAGTAGAATGCACCCACAGTAAACACACAAAATGGGGGGGGGGGGGGGGAGGGGTTGGCTTACTCACCAGAGGACCACACAGCCACGCAGAGGGACCTCAACAGACTGGAGAGGTGGGCTGACACCTGTCTCATGGAGTCCAACAAGGAGAAGAAGAGAGCCCTGCACCTGGGGAGGAACAACCCGAGGTACCAGTATGTGCTGACAGCTACCCGGCTGGAAAGCATCTCTGCAGAAAAGGATCTAGGAGTCCTGGTGGACACCAAGTTGAACATGAGTCAGCAACATGCCCTTGCTGCTAAGAAGGTTCATTGTATTCCTGGCTGCATTAGACCAAGTATCTCCAGCAGGTCAAGAGAGGTGATCCTTCCCCTCTGCTCAGCACTGGTGAGGCCACATCTTGGTGTACTGTGTCCACTTATGGGCCCCCTGGTACAAGAGAGACATGGACATATTAGAAAGAGTCCAATGGAGGACCACCAGGATGATCAAGGAACTGGAGCACCTCTCCTGTGAGGAAAGGCTGAGGGAGCTGGGACTGTTCAGCCTGGAGAAGGGGAGGTTTGGGAGAGGATCTTATCAATGTCTGTAAATATCTGAAGGGAGGATGCAAAGCAGACAGAGCCAGGCTCTTTATTGCTCCAACTGGATGCATATAAGCCTCTGGGACCCAATGGAGTTCATTCCAGAGTACTCAGAGAGCTGGCTGATATCCTTGCAAGACCTCTCTCAATTATTTTTCAATGGTCCTGGGAATCTGCAGAGGTCCCAGTTGACTGGAACCTGGCAAAGGTTGTCCCACTTTTCAAGAAGGGCAAGAAAGAAGACCGTGGTAATTACAGGCCTGTCAGTCTCGCTGCAGTGCGAAAATTATAGAGGAGGTTATTCTGAGAGTTATTGAAAAACACCCAAAAGACAGTGCAGACATTGGTCACAGCCAACACGGGTTCACAAGGGGAAAGTCCTGTTTAATGAACTTAATTTCCTTTTATGACAAGGTCACCTGCCCCCTTGAGCAAGGGAAGCCAGTTGATGTAATCTTTTTCAATTTCAGCAAAGCATTCAATACTGTTTCTCACAATATTCTTCTGGACAAAATGTCTGTCATACAGCTAGACAAATACGTAATGTGATGGGAGAACAGTTGGCTGACAGTTCAGACTCACACGGTTCTACTAAATGGCGTTCAGTTTCAGGTTTCTTGATCATGGGAAGGTCTACGTGACACCAGGCCTCCTGACTCCTGATGTGGAACACCTTTCTCTGATGGGGGAAAAGATTTTTGTCCAGGAGTTAGCAAGGCTGATTTATAGGACTTTAAACTAGATTTTAAGGAGGAAAGGGACAAAACCAGGCCCACCAGCGATAAGCTACGGGACTGCACACCAATATTTGAGGAACTACATGCTAGTGAGGCCCTTCAGTCTGCTGCACAAGGGGATGAGTTGAATGAAGGACATCTGAAATGTTTCTATACAAACACGTGCAGCATCAGAAATGAGCATTTCAGCTCCCTGAAATGCTAGTATACTAATGCGCATAATATGGGAAACAAACAGGAAGAACTGGAGATCTGTGTGCAGTCACAAGGCTATCTCATTGCAGTCATGGAGACATGGTGGAATAGCTCACATGACTGGAATGCTGTCGTGGGAGGCTGTGTGGTATTTAGAAATGACCAGCCAGGAAGGCAAGGTGGTGGCGTTGCTCTTTATATGTGAGAGAGCAACTGGATGTGTGGAGCTCTGCCTAGGGGTGGATGTAGAGCAAGTTGAGAGCTTATGGGTAAGGATTAAAGGGCAGGCTACTGTGGCTGATACTGTTATGGGTATTTGTTACAGGCCACCTGATCAGGAAGAGGAGGTAGATGAAGCCTTCTTCAGACAGCTCCAAGTAGCCTCTCAGTCACAAGGCCTGGTTCTCATGGGGGACTTCAACCACCCTGATATCTACTGGGAAGGCCACACAGCTAGGCACAAGCAGTCCAGGAGGTTCCTGGAGTGCACTGATGACAACTTTTTGACACAGATGGTGGAGAAGGCAACAAGGAGAGCTGTGCTGCTGGACCTTGTAGTGACCAATGAGGAAGGACTAGTTGGAGATGTGAGGGTCGGTGGCAGCCTTGGCTGCAGTGACCATGATATGGTGCAGTTCAGGATCTTGCAAGGAGGAAGCAGGGCAAAAAGTAGGATTACGACCCTGGACTTCAGGGGAGCAAACTTTGGGCTCTTCAGGGATCTACTTGGAAGAATCCCGTGGTTTAGGGCCCTGGAAGGAAGAAAGGGGGGTTCAAGACAGCTGGTCAGTATTCAAGCATCACCTCCTCCAAGCTCAAGATTGATGCATTCCTATGAGCAAGAAGGCAAGCAAAGGGGGCAGGAGACCTGCATGGAAGAGCAGGGAGTGCCTAGCAAGGCTCAGACAGAAGAAGGAAGTTTACAGCATGTGGAAAAAAAGGCCACTTGGGAGGAATATAGGGATGCTGTCAGAGTATGCAGGAATGTGACAAGGAAGGCCAAGGCCCAGTTGGGATTAAATCTGGCAAGGGACATCAAGGACAACAAGAAGGGCTTCTTCAAATGCATCAGTAGAAAAAAGGAAGATGGAAGGATGTCGGCCCACTGTTGAATGGGGTGGGTGCCCTGGTGACAAAGGATACGGAGAAGGCAGAGTTGCCGAATGCCTTTTTTGCTTCAGTCTTTACTGCTAAGTTCAGCCTTCAGGAATCTCAAACCCTGGGGACAAAAGAGGAAGTCCAGAGAAAGGAGGACTTTCCCTTGGTTTAAGAGGATAAGGTCAGAGATCATTTAAGCAAACTTGACATCCACAAATCCATGGGCCCCGATGGAATGCACCCACGGGTACTGAGGGAGCTGGCCAATGTTATTGCTAGGCCACTCTCCATCATCTTTGAAAGGTCGTGGAGAACAGGAGAGGTGCTTGAGGACTGGAAGAAAGCCAGTGTCACTCCAGTCTTCAAAAAGGGCAAGAAGGAGGACCCAGGCAACTACAGGCCAGTCAGCCTCACCTCCATCCCTGGAAAGGTGATGGCACAGCTCATCCTGGAGGTCGTCTCCAAGCATGCAGAGGATAAGAAGGTGATCATGAGTAGTCAGCATGGATTCACCAAGGGGAATTCATGCTTAATTCCTCCTAAGTGTGGTAGATCAGAGAACTGATCTGGTTTTTGATGTTGTTATTTGCTTGTTAGTTTTTTAGCTTTATTTTATTCATCCGAATTGCAGTACTGGCACAATGGTGGTCACAGAAAGGAGTCAGAGTAGGTTTGGAGGCAAGTCCCATCCCTCTTAGCAGCAGCTTGAGCTTACCTTAGATTAAAGTGACAGAGGAACTCTGACTTTTGAATGAATAATTTGAAAGCTACAGATAGAAACGATTAGACTGAATAAGCTGGCTTTTCATATTTATGGCCGTGCATTTCCTAAAAAGACATGTTGTCTTGAGAGCTCAGATTTGGCCATTGGGAATGTCATTTGATGTTGGGAAACCTGAACAATTCTGAACTGCTTTCTTCACAATTTGCATAGCTTTTCTACTTGTGCCCATTGAAAGTTGTCATTCCAATACAAATGAAACATATTTCTTCCTATTTCCAAGTGATACAGATAGAAATTACTCCACATGATGCACAGAAGTGGAAAATCGGGCTACAAAAGACAATGTGCATTCACTTACCCTCTGGTAGATTATTTGCTTTACAAGAGTGTATGAGGGAATCTACTGGTACTTCTGACAGTACCAAAATGCAGTGCTTTTGGGGAGCAAAGCCATTTTCTGTAGTTTGTTTACCTCATAGTCCCCCAGCATCCAAAATTATAATATTACATGTGAGAGCATGCATGCCTACATCTTTCCTTTGGTATCTATTTATGAAATGGTTGTCCCACATTTTTTCTCATTCATTTCTTTAGTCTTTTAGTACTATATTTGTGGGCTGTTTTCAGTTCATACTGTCTGCCCCCAACTGTTCCATGAGGCAGCAAATTTTAGAATTTAATTACTCTGAAAATAAGCACCTGCTTTTATGTTTTATACTGATATCCTACTGCTTTCATTAAGCGTACCCTAGTGTATTTATTGTGTAGACTGATGAACAGCCGTACCATATTTGGTTTATCCACTATTTTTATATTTTTTCAAACTTTAGTTATATTTCCTCTCATACTTCTCTTCAGACTGAAGAGTTTCAACTCTTCAGATGCACCACTCCCTTGATGATTTTTGGTGTCCTTCTCTGTACCTTCTTTAATTCTACTATATCCTTGAGATGTGGTGACTGGAACAAAACACAGTACTCAGGATATGACTGCTCAAAATGTTGCTGTGTCTAGTTCTCAATACCCTTCTTGATGATGCACAGCTTCTTATCAACAGTAGGAGCACAGTTCATGGTGTCTTTAAATATATATATAAATAATATATATATATAATAAATATATATATATATATAATCAGGAATAATTTTTTTGTAGTTAGGTTTTAAAAGTCTTATTTATTCTGTAAACCAAAATGCAAATACATGTATTAATATTTCAGTGCTTTGTTACTTCTAGAATTATATTTAGGAATTGTCTGGAACATCAAACATTCAGTACAAACTGAACCATTCTCTGCGGGGGATCATTTTTAAGTTTCTTGTGATTATAGATAAAATAATCAACAACTACATATTATAAAACTCTGACTACTTAGAGAATTATGACCTTCTTTGTATTTAAAGTTATTTTCTGAAATTTATTACTGTGAATATTACGTGATTTTGATTTAAAAGGAAAAAAAAAGATCTTTTACTACTTCTGAAAATTTCTCATCTTTTCTGTAAAAAATAGGGTTTATTCTTGGTTAGTTTTGACTGTATGTATTTTATTTTCTGCAGGCAAGCTCAAAAGATGCTGGGTATCTGTATGCGGCAATACATCACCGCCTTGTGGCATTGAGAAGCTTTGCTGAGCAAGAACCAGAAGCTAACCAAATAGACATAGAGTCAGAAATAGCTTTTCAGCCATTAAACTGTGACAGTGATGAAGATGATGAAAAAATGACTCAAGTGAGCAGCAGTGGATCTGGTAAGCAGAATTTTTCCTGGGAATGTTGTAATTCTTCTGTTTTTTTTTTCTTTTTTAATCTTAAGCAATAAAATTGTACTTTTTTTTTCTGAATATAACTTTCATCAAAGTTTCTGTTATAGATACCCCTTTCCAGGTAGATGAGGATAATTCCTTGTAGCTTATCGCTGTTACAATACTAGGTTTTGCTAGATCAAGTATAAATAGAATAAAATAATTCAGTTGGAAGGGACCTGTGAAGATCATTGAGCCCAACTGCTTGACCACTTCAGAGCTAAACAAAAGTTAAAGCACATTATAGAGGGCATTGTCCAAACATCAGTTGAACACTGACAGGCATGGGGCAGCAACCACCTCTCTATGAAGCCTCTTCCAGTGGTTGGCCACCCTCATGGTAAAGGAATTGTTCCTAATGTTCAGTCTGAACCTCCTCTGGTGGAGCTTTGTGCCGTTCCCGCACGTCCTCTGATCGGTTCCCAGGGAGAAGAGACCGGTACCTCCATCTTCACTTCCCCTGATCAGGAAGCTGCAAAGAGCAATGAGGCCACCTCTGAGCCTCCTTTTCTCCAGACCGGACAACCCAAGTGTCCTTAGAGTCTCCTCACAGGACGTCTTCTAGCCCCGATACCAGCTTTGTTGTCCTCCTCTGGATGCTTTCAAGGACCTTAACATCCTCTTTATATTATGGAGCCCTGAACTGCACCTGATATTCAAGGTGAGGCTGCACCAATGCTAAGTATAGTGGGAGAATCACCTCTTTTGGCTGGCTGGCCATGCTGTGTTTAATGCACACCAAAATGAAGTTTGCCCTCTTGGCTGCCAGGGCACGCTGCTGGCTCACGTTGAGCCTGCTGTGGACCAGCACCCCCAGGTCCCATCCTGCTGAGCTGCTCCCCAGCCACTCATCTCCCAGGCTGTACCTGTGCCCATTGCTCTGTCCCAGGTGCAGCACTCAGCATTTTCCTTTGTTGAATTTCATGCCGTTAATTATCACCTAATGCTCCAATCTATCTAGATCCTTCTGCAAGGCCCCTTGTCCCTCCAGGCAGTCAGCGGCACCTCCCAGTTTAGTATCACTGGCAAACCTGATGTTGATGCATTCCACTTCTGCATCCAGATCATTGATAAAAATGTGGAGCAGGACTGGCCCTAGAACTTAGCCCTGGCGAACACCACCAGTGACCATCTGCCAGTATCTACTTTGCTTTATAGCAGTGGAATACTCTTTTGATAAAAGGCTGGGAGTTAAGAAATTTTAATATTGTCAAGCTTTATCTAAAGGCTTCTTCAGTACATTTCAGTAGAAATGACTAGAGGTTCTGAGGTACTTATTAATTGCCTGTAACAACTACTTGTATGTGAGACTTGTGAGTCAAGATTTACATACCAGTTTTGGCAGCTTTTTTCAACATAACAAGAATGTAGGCTTTTCAAAGAGAAGAGTGCAGTTAAAACAGGACATAAGGGGCAAGCTGACAGTCCTACTCTAGAAACTGTTGGTACAGCCCACTGCAAGGCTGGGGTTGTATTTGCATAAAGCAAGGCAGAAACAGCTGTCAGACTTAGAAGCTCTTCTATCTTAACAGAACACAAAACGAATTTCTGCGGCAAATTCACTCAGTTGTGCCAAACTGCTATTGATGCACAAGCTGCCAATTGTGTTGTTTTCTCATAGGACTACAGCAGGCATATTTGAGTTGTTGCTCATATCATTAGTTCCCCTCTTTAACTAAGTAACATACTGTCCTTATATTATAAACTACTCCTTTTAAAACTATTCAACAAAAATCAAATCATGCACAAGTAATAGCTATGAGTGACCATTTGCTTAAGGAAACAAATAAGCCTTTTTTCCCTTTTGGCAAATGCAGTTTACAGTGCTTGTTCCCATGGTCAATTGTTATTTAACTACATTTCAGTAGCATTCAGTGCTCTAAACAAAGCACTCTAAACAAAGCATGATTCTCATACACAACATTTTCTCACAAATATCTTCATTCTTTTTAGGAAATGTAAAATTGTTGGCTTTGAGAACTCCCTGGATTGCTCCCAGATAATCAAACATTCCCTCGGTAATTCCTAAATAGTCTCTATTGACTTTACAAAGAGTCTGATAACTTGAAAACTCAGGATGGAATTTAATTCCTTTCCAGAATTACTCTGATAAGAACTCTTTGTTCTTTTAGGAAAAAAAAAGAAAAAAAAAGAGGTGAAAGGGAATGTCGAAGCAGTTTAGGAGTACAGATTTACAAGTCAAATATTTGTTTTGACTTGCAGAGACTTTTGATACAAATATTCAGATGGCAGCCAGCAAACAGATTCTGAGATATGACTGTCAGGTGCTCATGAGTGTCAAACCCTTTAGTTTAAGCTTCTATCTTTGATGTATGTCTAAACAATTACTCACAGCAGTTCTAACAATCCATTTCAAGTACTTTCTGGATGACTTCTGTCATTCTCTCCTTATCTCT